>NC_060046.1:1172857-1795714 GCF_905333055.1 Maniola jurtina
TATTATCTGCATCATAGTACTATTCAGCAACTTATTACATTACATTACATGTATATTGATTGGTTTAAGATTCCAAGACGGCCAGACGGTACTTATTTTCTGGAAAACAAAATGTGTGGGATAGAGTAGTGTTAGTGTGTATTTTTAACGTAAGCATTTCTGCTACCGCGGCGAAGCGCCGGCCACAAAGGCCGCGTATGCGTCGCGTAAGCGTAGACGTAGCGCGTACCATTGCGTAGTAATGTATGGAACTGTATGAGACATGGCATACCGCTTGCGTGGCGTGAACGTTCGCGTAGACGTAATTGCGTGCAGTTATATCTACGGATTCACGGGCGTCACAAGCAAGTGTCACGTGTACGTGCGTGTCAATCGGCTTTAAAATATATCAGTTACTAAAGGTATGTAAAAAACATTACTCATTTTTCTTACCTTTTTGAGTGGTGTTTTTATGTATGCTTCCTGAAAAAAAAAAAAATATCTTTATTTACACTTAACATTGCCTTAAAATAAACAACGATAACAACTGCGTTAGTTAGGTACAAACTGTGTTGCAGTTGTTAACGCCCACCTCCAGATTAACAAAATTAGGTACTAAAGACAAGAAAAATAAATAAATATATATATATATATATATATATGTAACAATCTTAAAAATCAATCAATATTGTGTTAAGTTAAAATGCATGTGTGTGTGTGTGTGTGTGTGTGTGTGTGTGTGTGTGTGTGTGTGTGTGTGTGTGTGTGTGTTTGTTTGTATGTGCATGCGAGTGTGAATGGATTATTTCAAAGTTACGATGTCTTCCGTGTAAGAGAGTGATTTAAGCCATTGAGATATAAGTATTTTACAGGTTCGTTGATTAGCAGAGTAGATATTTAAGTGATAATTTACATTGTTGTATATTATTGGGCTAGCATAGCAAAAATGTTTACTTGCTAGTTCAGTTCTGCAAGATTTGATCTGGCATACCTTATCGGATCTTCTTTTACGATGGTCTAACGTAGGATCATAGTGCATTTGTTTGTGTTTGCGTAAATCATAAATCGTTATATAAAAATAACGATTCAGAATATAAGTTAAATTAAATAATAAGTATGTTAATTTTTGTGAGCTTTTAAGTGTCCGACGGGAAGTGTCTTGCAGTATTCAATATTAATTACTAAACATAATTTTGTGAAACTTACATTAAAATCAACACTTAAAAATAGTGAATAATGTTTCTACGTAGAAACCTTTAGCAGCAGATATCTATAAATTGACAGTCGTTGGCGCTAGTAGGAAAATTACGTACGATAAAAGTACATATTAACACTACTCTATCCCACATATTTTGTTTCTCCGCAAATAAGTAAGGTCTGGCGTTCCTAGGATTTTGCTCTATCTGCATCATAGTACTATCCGGCATCGTGTTACATTATTATATTATGTATATTAGCTAGATATAATTAAGTGACCATCGAGTACAACAATGGCTAAAGGCGTGGGATTACCATAAGCCGTTTTATTGTCATTGCCACTGACAGTATATTGATTTATATTAGTGACCTCTTTCATACTACTAAGTTGATTTGTTCGTGTGTATTTGATTTGTTTTATTGTTGTTTACAAGCAAAGGCTTCCGTCAGAACCTTCCACACTACTTCATTCCCTCTAGAATTATGTAATTTTTAGGGCTTCATACCTCAAAAGAAAACAAGTGTAAATTAAAAATTTATAACACCCCCGACAAGTGAAGGTTACAGTAACTAGAAAAGAGCTGATAACTTTCAAACGGCTGGACGGATTTTCTTAGATTATAGCTAAGAACACTCTCGATCAAGCCACCTTTCAAACAAAAAAAAATTAAAATCTGTTCATTAGTTTAGCAGCTACGAGGCCACAGACAGATACACAGATACACAGGTCAAACTTATAACACCCCTCTTTTTGGGTTGGGGGTTAAAAAGGAACCCTTATTGGATCATTTCGTTGTCTGTCTGTCGATACTTACCTATTCGTGGGTGCATAAAAGATAAAGTTCAAAGAATTGATGTAGCAGAAGCAAGCTCAGAGCAATTCATCTATGGAAGCAGGCACTTGTCGTAATGGAGTGCGGAAAGCGTTGGCACAGCACTTCTACACTTCAGATTACACATGAAAGGCGGCTTTAAATCATTGTATTCTATCAAATTGCTTCGAGCACTTTTAGCTTTGTAATGTTTCTTTTGTATAAAGATGTCTGGTTCACTTACTATCCATTTTTTCCAAGAATATTTAATACCAATGGCACAAATCATGAAAGTTAGAGAACTTTTAAGAAAACTTCGGGGCACCGACGTCAATATCAGTACATTTGATGTAGGTAGCCCTAAAGTAGCCCTATTTTTCTTTGATTTTACATCACCATAGCCTAATAAATAAATAAATAAAAAAAGATTCAGGATCAAATCGAGAGTTCCCTCACTCTTGTTCACTCGCAATAAAATTTTGGGTAAGGTCTGACGAAATCACAAACACAATCTTTATGATAAATTATTATACTTTTATTTCATATTTAAATTTATTAACTTTTACATTTGTGTCAAATAAATGTTGTTCCTCTTACGTTAGTATATTTCCGAATGTCGTCGTTTTAAAACCACTCTTACAGGTAACCTCTCCACGTTTATTAGCCACTCCCCTTTTTATCTTATCGTTATCGGCCAATCCAAATTGTACAATGAATAAACTTAGTGACTAATATACAAATCATCAAGCTCGTTTAACAAATCATCTAAGTAATAAAGATGTTTTCATCTTATATATTGATTACAAATATTATCCTTTATTATGCTACAATTCATCAACTAAAAACTATAAGAATTTTATATACAGTACGTTTATCGATCAGATGTTGAACAACTTCAGCCAATCAATGACGCCTTCTAATATGATGTTATGATTTGTTATGATTTGAGTGGCGCCAACTATCTAATCAGTAACTTCTATACGTTTATAGATAATTAAGATGGGCCAAGCTTACAGCTCGGCCATCCTGTTTTAAGCGAGTCTCATCGCTTTTAAAAAAAAAAATTAAAACTTAAGTAACATGTAAACTTCACAACCAAAATGACAAAGACTTAGTTCAACAAAACAAAAAAAAATTAAGATAGTAATTAATTAAATTAATATTCTTGCTAACCTTAACTAGAAGGAATATACAGTTTTATTGATACATTGGTATTGATTATGATTGCAACTTAATTTTAGAGCACTCGCAGCAACCCTTTCCATCCGATATAATTAGAAAATAGCAGATAAACTCAATTCAATTCCAAACTATTTACCCTCGCAACTTTACCTGCCAGTCTACAGTAGCACTCAAATTTAGCCTTTAATCTAAAATTCATTTTTCTGTTCTCTTCCGCTAATATTAAAATAAAAAGATGCAGACACTCTAAATTTATAAATAATTTTTCAAAAATCATAAAGATATCAAAAATTGCGAGACCAGTAGCAACTAAAGGAGGCCTCCATTTAATCAAAGAAGGTAGGTACATGCATAAAGTCCGAAGTATCAATTATAACTCACAAGCCAATATTTTACAGGAACACTCAATAGAGATTTGGGGATGAGCATGTAAAACTAATTACTAAAAACTACTTTAAAGGGTTTCAAGTATCTCAAAATAAATTGTTAAAAGTTCTGTTCCAACTAGACTCTCCTTCCCACTAAAGAATTATATAAGAAAACTGATGAACTATATTATATAAGTCAATTATACAAATTCAAAATATGTCTATTTGTTAGGAAAATACTATTAAAGTCCGTACATACACGCATCACTTTAAAGCTAAATCTCATAAATATGGTACACAAAACGAACATACCTATTATGCTACAATTACATAAAGCTAGGACTAATTATGGTATGTAAACTACCTAGCTCTACTACATAATGTACTTGCCGAAACTCATACTGGAGGAAAAATCTTTTACAAAGTTTAAAGTTTAATCAAACAGTGTCAAACACCATAGATATCTTAGCTAGATGTAGGTATAGTTTGTTAACGAATATAACGTGTTTTGACTTTTTATATTATTGTATAGTCACCATACCTTTAAAGATTATGTTTTCTTCTATATTTATATTTAGAATCGGGAGCGATTCTTAATATGAATATGTGTAAGTGAACTTCTTGTCCTTTTGATAAAATAAACTCTCTAAACTTAAAGTTAATCGCCGCCAGTTCTCGATTTAAATCACAAAACATTTTCATACACTTTCAACGCAATAGTTTTACGCACATATTTTCTTCTTCCCTTCTTATTGGAAAATCGCGGATTCCGAGCCTTGGCGCGTCTCTCTTCTACCGGGATACATATATGATTGTCCTTATTTCCCTCCAGATCCAAATTTTTAATGACCCTTATCCTAGGGTCTTTTCCCTCCAGATCCAAATTTTTAATGACCCTTATCCTAGGGTCCACCTCCTTCCTCCTATAGGACTTTTTGTCCATAGCCCGTAACCTCGGGGCTTTTCCATCCTTTCCTTCCTTGGGACTTTGTGTCCCTGACCCATACCTAGTTTTGGGTCTTCCTTTCCCTCATTTGTTCATTTCCAACATCCTTGGATCCTGCAAACATAAAACACTTTGAGTAGACCGTTCATTTAATTTTGTTTCATAAGCATCCATCATAATACAATCCGACCTAAGAGAAGTAATTTTACTTGGTAACCTAGAAAACCTATTATCATTATTATAATTTAGTTTTCTCCAGTTCCGTACCCCTCGAAGGGTGCCTACGAGACCCTATTTTCTAAACCTCTGCTCTCCGTCCGTCTGTCCGTCTGCACGTGCGTCACGGCCCGAACCGCGAACGGCGTATCGTGAACCGTGATAGATAGAGAGTTGAAAGGAACGTGATTACGGATGTATGAAAATCCTATGCCTGGTTGCTTCCAATTCAAACTTTTTCTTTTAATGCAGATTACGCTTCCCATATTTCTTACAATTACCTATTGTTTTTTTTTTCTAGCAAAATCCACATTCTGAAGTACTAATGGACAATGTTAAACAAACGCCAGGGTACAGTAGTTGCGTCACTTGTGCCTCTTAACCATATAATATCTACATGCAAAAAGAATCTTTGATTTATAATTTCACATGATACTTATATATTTTATTTTAGCCATAATATGCACCATATGGCGTACTTTGTCGTTTCGAGTAACATAAGCAGAACTACCAAATTCGACCCTGGGAACGACACAGTCGCGACTCGCCGCCGAATGATACCTATTAGTTTATCATTAATTCCTTTTCATAGAGAAAAGCGATATCAACATAATAGCAGGAAAAAAATTAAATAAATATTCCGTTCGATACATCTCTATTCTCTACGACATCAAAATCTCTATCACAAGCTGATCGATCATAAAGATTAGAAGAAAGTAGGTACCTTATACATTATTTTATATGTTAACCGTAATGACCCGCATCTGTTCGATTTCCCTTTATTCGTTTCGTAAAAGATTCATCCTCGTACGTCCATCATCATCATCATCGTCATCTACATCGTCATCATCATAAGGTCACTGTTGAACATAAACCTTCCCTAGTAAGCACCACACGTACTGTCCTCAGCCTTCCTCATTCAACCCCTGGTTCCTATTGATACAAACCACTAAACCCCCCCCATCAAATGTGTACCTATCTACATCCATCCATCATACCCAAATGCCGTGCTGGTTGATGTGATGAGCGACAAAGTGTTAACCTCTTCAATACGTCATGGAACTGTAGGAATAGCCATGGAAGACCTCCAAACCGAACGTTGATATTTTGTGTAAGTGGTCCCACGAGTCAAAAAAAATATTCTTGTCCATAAAGGAACAAGCCACGATATAGATTCTTCTATCGGAACTTAAATATTCCAATCACTGCATGTATTCCAACTAATCAGTTTGCTACTGTATATTTGAAGTTGATAATAAATAAAAATGTTAGCTTAATTAAATTCCTATGATAATTCGATTTTTGGTGCATCAACCAGCTTCGCCTATTATGTAAAATTAAATATATATATTTTTTTTTAAATTACCGGCTGTACATTTTAAACTAACCTAAGCAAAATATACTTTCTTACTAATAACTTAATCTTAAAAATTTTCAAGAGGATCCTTCCGCCTCAAATTAACTCAATGATAAAAATGAACAGGAAACTTTAAATGTTGTAAAATCCAGCCAATGCTTCGTACCTTGCCTTATTAATCCAATAGGTACTTCTTTGGATTTTGTCAAAACAAAATACTTTTACTTGTTGAGTGTATAATAAATAAATAATGTAATAAATCAATTAACTGTTAAAGCTAATAACTTTTACAGAAAGCGAACCTCATGATATCTCTTATGAGTTTTAAGCGTAAAATTACCACGCCGAAAACAAAACATGAGCTGACAGTATTCTTATTTGATATACGTAATCTAGTAATACTATATCTATCTACATAATTCGTAAATATGTATGTATAGTTTGTAAGTTACTATTTCACTTTATGCTGTTTCAATGCTTTAAGTTATTATTTTTATCTTTGTCTCATTTTTTTAGTTTAGCCTCATTCTATTTTTAAACTTACTATTTCGCTATAATATTTACAAGTAACCTCATCGAAGACTACACGGTCTTCTGATAACCCAACAAGCATTTATCCAACAGCTATCGCTTTCACCCGAACGGAGGTTCCCTGAAATATACTGAGATAACAATACCTAGTCGACACATGGATGTACAAGAGCGGCGACAAGCTATGACCTCCTCTAGTCATAACTATATCTTTATGATTGTAACATTTCAAACAGTGAAAGTATGTATAAACGATTTCGTCCATAGGACATGCGCTCTAAAGAATGTTAATATAATTATCAGCAACTAAAAGCTTGAAGAAACTAATAGGTACAACTTGTCTTTGAAGTATGAAAATATGCACATTTATCAAGTATACCAGTCCATCAAACATTAAAGTACGCATTTATAAAATGATAACTCACTTATTAATCAAGATAACTACCTGTTTATCAAACCTACCCTACCAAATATAAATAACTACTCACCAAATGTAATACTTTATAACTTAAGTAAAAATATGAAACAAATGTGCATCAACCACATACATACACTCTTCAAATTCATCCATTTATCAAAATGTTATATAATATAACCATTCACCAAATCCATTATATACTTAGTTCATTAAATAGTTTAGTCAAACTTTACTCCACTTGCCACGATTGCAAATTTTCCAAAATAATCAGCCGCAAACATTGCAGCTCATCTCACTTGATAATGCATCCCTCCCTCAGAAAAACAGGCATTAGGAATGTCTTTCCAAGACGCGCGAGAGACAGCCACCGTGGCTTTTCGCGAGATTTAATCCAAATTGAACTAATGCCTAAATAAATGATTTAATTAGAGGGCGATTGCTTTTGCAACCTCTAACCGTCCAATCAAACACCGAAAGTATTCAATAATCCGAGACGTAAATAAAAACCCGTCAGAACACCGTATTTATAAAAACAGAGACAAGAAAAAGATTCCTCCTCGCAATAGATCGCGTGACATCCAACAAGTGAATTATCGACTTTATTACACAACTTATCCTCAACATGTTTTACATCATTTCCTACAATTGAAATCTTTCTATTTTAAATACCCTAACTACAACTTCATAATCCAACCAAAAATCAAACTAGATTTATCCCTCGGTCCCACATCTTTAATGCTTTTTTTTTCTGTTTGGGTAACTAAAACAAAAAAAAATATATACTCATGTTATAAAACGTTGTCAAAGCTTTCCTGAACGCGCTAAATAAGCAAAAACATAAAATCAGGCGAAATGCCAGACCAGCCGAAAACCCTTCAATGCTTAATCATCCTAAAAAAAAAATTATGATCAATATTCATATTATTATCATGAGATACTACCGGCGCTCCTAAGCGAAATTTATAAGGCACCGCATTTCGATTTTATCAAATAGACTGATCAATTTCGAGAGCACAACAAACGTGGTTTCCTGAGAGTTTTGTTAACTAAATGCATATCGAAACTGAACTATCGCGAAGCGAGTCAAGCGAGCGTGAATTTTTTTTAAAATATATTTCTGGGATAATGTAATGCCACAAACGCGAGCGTAGTGCAAAGATATTTGCCTAAAATTTCTTGCGTACAACAAAGAAAATAGTATTTTGGTAGTAGGTACTTATTATCGCGCCCTGCCCTAAGGGCAGTACTGTAGGTATATTACCATTAAAAAAAAACTTACTCTAATTTTAATAGAACATTTGCCAGGAATTTAACCCGCCAAGCGATGTTATTCCAATAAAAACAAAATCATATTGCATTTAAATGCGGCAGTACACAGTTAATTGCGTGAATACAGGTAAAAAAAAAACCCCGCTGCCCATATACTATACCTACCTACTACTCGTAGTACTCAAATTATTGTGCCAGTATTAAAAGTAAATTAGCTGTTATCTAGCGTGGTAGACTACGGCCTAAACCCTTCTCATTCTGTGAGGAGACACTTGTTGCTCAGTAGTGGGCCGGCCATGGGTTGTTCATGGTGAGCTGTTATCAGCAAAGTTATGTTTGAAACTCAAACATTACGCGTTTCAAGTGGTAAAAATAGATAAATGAAAACATTTCTCTTCACTTTTGTAAAAAAAAACACTTATTTATGCACCCCGTATTTAAAACTATCTGACTACCTACCTACCATAATTTTAAATTTAGTTAAAGAATAACCAGATAAGATAAACCTACTTTTACACCCATTTTAGGATTTATATTTCTCAAAATGCTCAATTTATTAACCCTGGTCACTATTACTTTATTACAACGGATCACCTTCATTTTTATCAATTAACATTTTATATCCCCAATCACTCAGTAACCATTACAAGTAGAGGCGGATTATTTCACTGGCAGGCGTAAAACGAAAAGCTATTTCATGTAACTTTTTCTACCTTATCCCAAAGCGGTTTACAAAAAATAATAATTTCACAAAACAACATTCAAGATGCCCAATGAGTGCTGTGTGATAATATCGCGTCACTGTGTGCTAGAAAAAGGAAAACATCTATCTATACAATGAATGCAGCAAACGATTGAACCTAAATCCAGAAATTCACCTTCCGTAAAACAAAACCACTAGGTATGTGAAAATAAATCCCTATCGTAACTCTTAACCAAACTAATTCGGCACACGATTACAAGTGTGAAGATTGAAATACCACGTTCCGTGAGATATTCACCTGTGAAATCATTTAATGAGAAATAAAACCCCGGCAGGACATAGTAGATACATCCTGAAAACTATTTAAAAGTAACAATAACGCCCATCATTAAGTAAACCACACTTTTTATATTGTTTAACACTATGTTCACTATCTATTCCATTGTACCCACGATACAGGATAACCTAGTGCGGGTACCACCAGAAACAGGAAAATTGTACAAGACTGTATTTTGTAAATAAACATTTTTCATTTTTCATTGTAAAATAAGCCTTCTAAATACCTCAATGTTATTTAAACCACAATTTGAAGGTCGATCGCATTTGTATAACCAATATACAAGATGAATTATAAACATGTGGGTAATTCTAGGTATCATAACGTTATATAATTTCCATTCCAACTCGGAGCAAAGCTTTTTAACAAAATGATAACTAAATGTAGAACAAACAAAACGAAAACCCACACAAATAAAAATAAAAAAAAAATTACCATTAATAGCTATCAATAAAAATAAAATCATGGAAAGATCCTACCCGTTTATCCAGAAATCCTTTGATGCCATGACTAGGTACTTTGATATATTGAGGCCCAAATATTGGCCTTGTGCTCCAAAATGTCTGTGGTCTACTAGACCTCCACTTCTTTCTCGTTCCTCTGTATATTTCCACTTGTTTCTCTGAGTCGTGAGCGTGACAAGAAAATATTATATTTTCTTGATATCCCACTTCTGACCTTTTGGGTAAGGTCTGACGAAATCACAAACACAATCTTTATGATAAATTATTATACTTTTATTTCATATTTAAATTTATTAACTTTTACATTTGTGTCAAATAAATGTTGTTCCTCTTACGTTAGTATATTTCCGAATGTCGTCGTTTTAAAACCACTCTTACAGGTAACCTCTCCACGTTTATTAGCCACTCCCCTTTTTATCTTATCGTTATCGGCCAATCCAAATTGTACAATGAATAAACTTAGTGACTAATATACAAATCATCAAGCTCGTTTAACAAATCATCTAAGTAATAAAGATGTTTTCATCTTATATATTGATTACAAATATTATCCTTTATTATGCTACAATTCATCAACTAAAAACTATAAGAATTTTATATACAGTACGTTTATCGATCAGATGTTGAACAACTTCAGCCAATCAATGACGCCTTCTAATATGATGTTATGATTTGTTATGATTTGAGTGGCGCCAACTATCTAATCAGTAACTTCTATACGTTTATAGATAATTAAGATGGGCCAAGCTTACAAAAAGTATATAATACTTAGTATAAAGACGCGATTGAATGCTATGGGCAGCCTTTGTTATACAGACTGTACTATAGGTAAGAAATATTATGTTTAATGGAAGGTGTTTTCCAATAACAGAACGCGAAAAACTATAATACTTCTAGATATGATAGAACTATAACGTGCCATAACTTTAATAGTACAGCAAGTTATTGCATATTGTTTTTTTGTTGTGCATTGTATTTTAGATCCACTAGACTTCGGACATTATCCAATATCAGGCCCTACTTTACTGGCAATAACCTAGTTAACACAACTATTAATATAATTGTTATTATCTACGCAAGTGCTTAATTCGTATTAAATTACTCGGCGAGACGGCTAGGACAATAGTCGTAATAAATTAATTAATGTTATTATCTTTATAACATAACTAGCTGATGCCCGCAGCTTCGCCCGCGTGGATTGGTCAGATCCCCTGCAGCATCAGGATTGAGGAGTTGGAATCCAAATTTTTTATGAAACAATGTCACAAAGTTCCTCTATCGATTAAAAAAAAAATTACACAAATCGGTTCAGAAATCTCAGAGATTTCGGTGTACATAGGTAGAAAAACACAACTCCCTTTTTGAAAGTCGGTTAAAAACGTAGCCTATGTTACACCCTGGTCAATCCTCTACTTGTCTGTGAAAATCCCGTCAAAATCGGTTCAGCCGTTCCAAAGATTAGCCTTTTCAAACAGACAGACAGACAGACAGACAGACAAAAATTTTAAAAACGTGTGATTCAGTTAAGGTATTGTTCAAATAACCCTATGAGCTTAATATGAGGTAGTTATTTCGAAATTACAGACAGACACTCCAATTTTATTTATTAGTATAGATTAAATATACGCATTTATGATGAGACGTGAAACGCAATCTTATCTTCTATGATTGATTTTGTCTTGTTTGTTTTGTTTTGGGAATTGTGGGAATTACTACGTAAGCATTTGTTTTATACAAACAAAATTACTTACAAGTAGTGATATAAAGTCCCATCTTATTTTTATTATACGAGTAGGTATCTTATTACTCATCATACACGACGCAATTGCATTTTTTTTTTCTAACTTCATAAGTCCTTCCCTTACTTCAATCTCTTACTTCTAATCTTGTTTACAATACGCTAGCAAATGGATCCTGACTTTGAACTAATTTTGCTCGTCAACTCAGAAACAAAAAAACTGCAATTTTATCTGCTAGATACTCAAATGATAGAAAAGCGTGGATTTTTGACTCGCTCCAGCAATGCAGGGGGCTGCAATTGCTTGTACAGTATGGCATAACATTATTTTAAATTGAACACTTGAAAAGAACAACCGTCGAGTTTCTCGCTGGTTGTTCTCGATAGGAACAGCATTTCGAACCAGTGGTTCATTTGACGATTAAAAAGCACTTAAAAGAGTTTTACTTAGATATTTGAATAAAAAATATTTTTATTTACTTATGTATATAATGGGAATCACTCACGATAGTCTAAACACTAAAATACGTAAGATACAAAATAATCTAAGCCTCGTGTGAGTCCGTGTCATTAGTGGAAACGGTACGGATATCAATCACCGGGCAGCACCGAGCGGCGCCGGGTGACATGTCAATTAAACTGACAATGGCTCGCGAACAATATTCAATTATCAGACAACAATCGGTACCAAGTTCAAGTGCGATAGTGTGTGTTAGTCGAACGGATATGTTGTAGAACGCATACAAGTACCTAAAGGTTTACCACATCAGGTAGTCTTTATGAGGAGTTTATTCGTAATGTACTCAACATGAACGTAGTATGGCTGATCATTTGTATACTAACCAATGAAATTTTGTTTCAAATTCAAACTGTGGAATCAACTCCCATCGGCGGTGTTCCCACTAGATTGCAAGATAGGGTTATGCAAGGGGCGGAGCAACAATTTCCTGAAAAGCCGGCAACGCATCGGCGGTACCTCTGGTGCTACAAATATTCACGGGCGGTGATAATCACTTAACATCAGGTGACCCACCTGCTCGTTTCGCTATTTTTTTTTAAAAAAAAAAAGTTAGAAAAATACGTTCTAGAAACTGATTACCTAAATATCTGTAGTTTTCTTATTTTAGAAATCACACGGTCTCAAGAATAGTTACGAAAATCTTGCAAACCACGTAGAACGTGTCTGGAGAAATTATATCGAGATAAATTGTATAAAAATTGTATCGAGTCTGATTGAAATGAGAACCAAACTACGTTTGTATGGAGAGCTCGTGACATAGAGACCGCAGTTCAAACTTAAAATAAATTGAAAACGTGAGTATCTTATGCAATACCAGTATCAACGGTATGCAAATAATTGAAGGTAGCATAGAGATAAAGTAAATTGGCTCACAATAAATGCACATAAACGTCTGACGACTTCATTAGTGGCGGGTGATTGAGTGGGATAACACCAGCGTTGGACGGTGTAGTGTATGGTTCATTTAGGACCAGTCTGTCAAAACGATTGCAGTACGCCATACGCACAGACAGACAGACAACAAAGTGATCCGATAAGGGTTCCATTTTTCCTTTAGAGGTACGGTAGCCTAAATACGTACCTAAGTAGGTATAAGTACCCACCCAGGTACTTATTACTAAAGACGTCTTAAACCACTAAGTATTAGGTTTTCTTGACAGACACGACAGACGCACAGACAGACAGACAGATAAGTGATTCTCTAAAGGTTCCATTTTTCCTTTAGAGGTACGGAAGCCAATAGGTAATAGCAGAGCGAACTAGTAATGGTGACAATGTAGATTTATTAACTTAGTTTTGCAATTTATACTAATACTAGGTGCCCGCGACTTCGTACGCGTGGATTTAGGTTTTTTGAAATCCCCTGGGAACTTTCATTTTCCGGGGGGCTAAAATTGCCTACGTCAGTTTCCGGGATGCCTGCCAAATTTCATGATTCTAGGTCAACGTGAAGTACCCTATAGGTTTTCTTGACAGACACGACAAACGTACAGACAGACAGACAGACAGACAACGAAGTGATCCTATTAGGGTTCCTTTTTTCCTTTTGAAGTACGAAACCCTAAAAAGTAAGATAATAAATAGAAGTTCAACACGAGTTTATAGAAAAATATTTCATACATCATTTCCTAATTCCTATGCATTCACCCACTCATAACTTTCTTGATCAAAGCACCCACAGATAAGGGAATAACCTATTTACACCATATAAATCGCTATTATATGTACCCGACCAAACAGACTATAAAACCACCGTTTATCCGTATTAAAGTTTTATTCTCCCATTTTAATGGTGAGATAAACCCCAGGTTTATATGGTGAAGGGATACCACTTGATTTACGAGCCACTAAGCGTTACTTGATAGACTGTTGTTATTGACCCTATGTTCCTTCGATAAATAAATAAACTAGATAGTCAGTCAACGAAGGAATCCTTAAAAAAAAAACTTATTTTAGTTTCTTCTTAGGGACTTCTTCGCTGATCTTTTGTTCTATTCTTAACCATTCTACACTATTTTTTTAAAAATTCAGATACAAGTTATCCGTTGACTGCAATCTCACTTGGTGTTAAGTGACGATGCAGTCTAAGATGGAAGCGGGCCAACTTGGAAGGGGTATGGCAGTTTTTATTAAGCCCATACCTCTTTGGTTTCTACACGGCATATTACCGGAATCGAACGCTAAATCGCTTGGCAACACGGCTTTGCCGGTAGGGTGGTAACTAGCCACGGCCGAAGCCTCCCACCAGACCAGACCAGAAATTTAGAAATTGCAGCACTTGCCACTGCGCCATGAAGGTCGTCAAAAAATCTGTAGTAGGTAATTTTCATTACGTCACTAGTTAAGTAATATTCAAGTTTTTATCATTTTCTGTATGAGCTCATTTGTTACTTCTAAGTTCTAACAAATCATTCACCATATCAATGGACATAAAAATTTAACAGCGTGTTTACGGGCGATTAACGAAATCTTAATCTTTAACCAATCAATTTCTTTCTCAAACTTCAATTCGTCAGGCCTTTATCGGTAAAGTGTTTTAGATGTGTTCGTTTTAATACTTTCCCATAAATGAACTATCAAATGGATTGCATACCTAATGAAAAGAATATCTTAAACACATAATAAAGTTAGGTTTATCTACCTATAGTTAAATTTTATTCTCCTTATCTCCCTTGGACCTCTTGGATTTTCCGGAATGAAAGTAGCCTCTGTCCGTCGCTGGGATGCAAGCTATCTATCTATTTTGAAAAAATAAATGAATAAATACCTAAATAAAATAAATAAAATCTTTGTACCAAGTTGCGTCAAAATCGGTTAAAAGGATGGGCATTTAAAGATCCCGTTGGAACCAGTGATTTTACGGGATAATTTGCCTGAGGTGCAAGCTAACTCGGTGGTAATGTGGTTTTCACCAAACTTCGTCAAAATTGATAAGTCAGATGGGCCGTGAAAAGGTAGCAGACAGACAGACACACTTTCTCATGTATAATATTCATTATTATCATTATCATCAACCACACGCCACGACGGTGAATCTGGCGGCTACCTGCGATTCGCTTGATTTCGTCCGTCCATCTAGTGGGAGGTCTTCAAACGCCTCAAAACTTTTGGGACCCTAACGTCTGTCGGTTTTTCGAACTTTGTGTACCTATTATATTAGTATGGATTAATTTATTTAAAGTAAAGAAATACAAGTGTAAATTAAAAATTTATAACACCCCCGACGATCCAAAGTATCTGAGTTTTCAAAACATCATTTTCAAATAAATAATTATGTATTTAGGCAACGTCCATCTTGACAGCTTGACATTTGTCTATTGACATAATATTATGAACCTAACGGTTATCTAACCTTCTTTTCTACAAGAAAACTAGAAAAGAGCTGATAACTCTTAAACGGCTGAACCAATTTTTTTAGATTATAGCTAAGAACACTCGATCAAGCCACTTTTCAAACAAAAAAAACTAAATTAAAATCGGTTCATTCGTTTAGGCGCTACGATGCCACAGACAGATACACAGATACACAGAAACACAGATACACAGATACACAGACACACAGATACACAGATACACACGTCAAACTTATAACACCCCTCTTTTTGGGTCGGGGGTTAAAAACTACAACTTTCAACACATGAGTCAAGAATACATCGAGATGTTATTAATATGGACCGGACGATATCCCGTCGGCCGATGATTAAAAAAATGGAGGTTCAAGCCGTGCATTCAAATGTTTGATTAAAATGTACGTGTGAACTCTGAATTATTTAGGTCACCTGTCCACTGAACGCGACCGCGATGCGACGCGGTTATAATTATTTGGTTATTTATGACCTGGTGTTTGTTGACGTCTATCAAATCAACACGTTATAATTTATTTCATATTTTTAAACTAGCTAATTAGCGTTCCAGTATGAAGGAAATTGATAGTCAAATAAAATTGAAAGTAGGAAATATAATACATTTTGCTCATCGTAACAACGTTTTATAGGTTTTGAATATAACATAAAACTTATCTCAATTATCTTTATTGAAGGAAGGCATTATAATGGGGCATTATTTTTTATGTATCTGTTAATATTATGAATTACTAGCCGATGCCCGCGACTTCCGGGATAAAAAGTAGCCTATGTGCTAATCCAGGATATTATCTATCTCCATTCTAAATTTCAGCCAAATCCGTCCAGTAGTTTTTGCGTGAAGGAGTAACAAACATACACACACACACACACACACACACACACACACACTCACACACACACTCACACACATACAAACTTTCGCCTTTATAATATTAGTGTGATTATTCTCATAATTTTGTATTTTCCTGTAGTACTACTTTAATCGTATGATTTAGGTTCAATCTAATAGGTTACCTAATACTCAAGCAGTTGTACTCTCAGGTATAATTGAAGTTTGAATTAGTATATTTAAATATTTTTTAGTTTTCACTACAATCAATAATAAATAATATGATACGAAAAACTCAATACAATAACAGTTATTCCTTAATACGGAACCCTAAAAATCGCATTGCAGTCGTGTCTAGGTAATCTTATTCACATCGCCAATAGTGGTCAACTGGGCTTATCCTGAATGGGAAATGGGAATGGTGGCGGAAAGTTAACATAGAAAAGAAACCTAAGGCTGGAGTCCTATTGACTGTTACCGCCTGGGCGATCGCTATTTTTCAGCTGTTTGATTTTTAGCATATTTGACGGATATTCCAGCGATTTGGAATGCAGATTCTACTGAGAAGAGCTGGCAAGAAACTCAGCAAATTCAGAAGAATAAATAAATTCATTTTGAATTCATTTTAGAATTAAAACAATGTGCGCCCAGCCTAATAAAACAGGTGTGATGTTGACGAACCCCGATGCTACACAAATGTCTGATGCGTATCTACATCGTGAATATTCATATTGAATATACTATTTATGTATGAATTTTAAGCAACCAATGTTTGATGATATTATGAATATTGATGAAGCAAAGGAAAATCGATATCCATAATCCAATACTATCGATTTCAAATAAATTATAATTTTAATGACACCTACCTATAATAATACATTCATATATCCATATATATAATAATAAATGCGAAAGTGTGTCTATCTGTTATCTTTTCACGGTCCATCCACTTTAGAGATTTTGATGAATTTTCGTGCAGCTTGCATCTAGGATAAGGACATACTTTTATACCAAAAATTTCTTATTCTTAAAAAAAAAATGAAAAAATCGGAAACAAAGTTATGGGAACTCTTAGGTTTACTGGAAAATCTAAATCACGGATGAAGTCGTCTGCATTAGCTAGTGTTATTATAGAATTAAAATAAATTGTGACTTTAATAATATCTACCTAATTAAGTTATAAATTAATTTAAATACAAATAGCTAATAAATTAATGTTTAACTATCGATTCGTGCCCGTTTACGTATTGGATCAAAACATGTGGAAAGAAAAGAAATCGACATAATTAAAGGGCTGACATCCCTACATCATTATTGGACATAGGGAAAGTCTTATTTTTTAACCGACTTCAAAAAAAGGAGGAGGTTCTCAATTCGTCGGAATCTTTTTTTTTTAATGTATGTTCACCGATTACTCAAAGACCCCTGAACCGATTTGGAAATATTTTTTTTGTTTGAAAGGGTATACTGTAAAGGTGGTCCCATATAAATTTGATGAAGATCTGATGAATATCTTCGGAGATGGAGAACAGAACTCCTCAATGGATAAGAGCAAATTGCTCGCGACCAGTGTAATAGCTTAGTAAACAGTAGGGTTTTAACTGGGCATAGCATATTATATAGCACAGTGGGGCCACTAAAAATTGTGAAATAAAAAATTTTCAAAAGAAAAATAAACCCGACTTCAAAAACCACAAGCACTAAAAAGTTATAAATAATTCTTGTTGTAATGTACCTAGGTATGAAGTCGGGCGAGCTTCACATTTGGATTTCTAATTTTGTTTTATTATGCTCGCTCGACTTCCTACCTAGGTACATTACACGTGTAACTAAACAAAAATTATTTATTACTTATTAGTGCTTGTGGTTTTTGAAGTCGGTTTTATTTTTCTTTTGAAAATTTTTTTGCAGTATAAATCGGCTTGTGTATTATGTCGCACGAAAATGTCGAAAACCGGGATTTGATAACCCGTTGAATGATTTGATGAACCGTTATCCTGCCAGATATTAAAATAGCAAACAACTTGATCATTTCACTAAATAAATCTAGTGATTTGATCATATCTCTAAAACTAAGTGATATGATACAATACTGAGCATAGTTTAGTGACTAGTAAAACACCTGATTATATATTATATTACCCATAGATAATATTACACAATAGAACCTAGGTCGGGCACATAAATATTTATTTTCTGGCCTAACAAATCCCGATTTTCAACATTTTCCTGCGACATATATACAAACAGTGCAGGGTGAAATTTTTAAGCGAGCAAAAATAAAAAGAATTACTAATAACGGTAAAAATGGCGATATTAATTTGATTCAAAAATAAGTCGCCAATCGCAGGTCCAGTGTACATGTGTTAGTAGAGATCAGTGATCTGACATGTCTGTCAAAGTACGCTCTATGAGACCTCAAAAGTTATGTAAGACTCAAAAGTTTACCTTTGACAGCTTTAACTAAACCTGACCGATTATATAGCTTTTTAACAACGTTTTAAACGTGCTATTAATTTTACTGTCACTTTACAGTTGATTATTTTAATGAGCTTTGATTTTATATCTTTTTTACGGTGGGTTTTGATGAAGTATCAAGACAAAATCAGTAGCATTATAATATTATGTAGCGATTATTATTATTTAAAACATGCAAAAATAGTGTGTCGTGTTTTTCGGGTTTCGTACCTCAAAAGGAACCCTAATCAATTCGTTGTCTTTCTGTCGATCGACAGGCGGACAGACCTGTCAAGGAAACCTATAGGGTAATTCCCGTTCACATAGAATCACGTTTGGCAGGTAGGTAGGTCTTATAGTACAAGTAAATTAACAAATCCGAAAACCGTGAATTTGTGGTTATATCATACAAAAAAAATTAAAATGTGTTCACGAAAAATTTAGTTCACTAAATCACATCATATACCTACGCAGACCGTTATTAACTTGCAGAGTGTTAGGTATATCTTGCACGATGGTACGGTTTTTTAATATTGAAAGAGAAAAAATGCAGTAGGCACTTATTGTACCTCAAATTCAAATTCAAATTATTTTTATTCAATTAAACTTTTACAAGTGCTTTTGAATCGTCAAAATAATCTACCACTGGTTCGGAAGCTGTTCCTACCGAGAAGAACCAGTAAGAAACTCGGCGGTTGCTCTTTTCAAATGTACAATTTACAATAATATGCCATACTGTATTGACCTACTATATGACTTTAGTACACAGTCAGTGTTAAGTGGTAGTTTAGTACTATTAAGCTATATGTATTTTATCTCTTTATTTGACATGAAATCACACATAGATTTTACGTTTCTTGAGCGAGAAAAAGTCGATAGCTAATCGCTACCTCGTCGGCGCGGTAGGATAAGTGCCCTAAGGCTTAAAATAATTTACTTCCTATTTAGTCTATTATCAAAAGATATTCTCATACTTTTATATCGTAACTCGGTGTCAGTCTATAGTTGATACAATTGGTGTTATGTTAGTGATGATCATAAAAGCGCAGTAAAACTTGGGATAATATTATTATAATAAGCAGTTAATGCTAGATTTGTGCCGTATAGTGGGTTAACACTCTTCCGCCTCCCATTTAACCCATAAAGGTAGTTTCACACCGGCCGAGGCAAGGGGTGCGAGAATTGAAAGTATGGCTTTTCAATTCTTGCCCCACCCAACTTTGGTGTGAAAGGTGCGCGAGGATTACGTGCGAGGCGAGGATTAAATTTTTTGTTTATTTGTTAATTATTCGTTATTATTAGTATTACATTATTATTATATTTTTTAAAAGAATATTAGGCATTTGAATCATGACTAACATTCCCCTTTCCCCTCCAACTAAGCGTAAAGCTTGTGCTAGGAGTGGGTACGACAATAGTGCAATGGGTGGGGTTTGAAACGCCGATCTTTCGGATTTCAGTCCTCTCCTGTAACCGTTGAGCTATTGAGGCTTTAACGTTATTTGAAAAAGTACTATAAAAAACAGTAATGACATCAGTGGCTGCTACGAAAAAAAAATGACTCCACTGCTTCACAAAGTTACTCAACCCCTTTGAGATGTGCTTTCGGTGAAAATCTCGTACGTTGTCGAATAGCCACACGTCTCGCTTCGCCGCAACGCGTACGGTGTGTAATCACCTGCGAGATTTCAATTCTCGTACATCGAATCCACTCCTTCCCTCGCTGATGTGATACCACCTTAAGTGAACATAATATTCGGATTAAGCTTATAACAAAACGACGTTTGAATTAACCTCTAAGTGCAAGTTAATTTAAACACCATTATAATGAGACACTAACGATGTTATAAAATGAAAATATAACAACTTTCAATTAAGAGCTAAGTAGATACTCCTGTCCATATAAGTACATAGTAGTTACCTACATTTAATTCAGTCATTTGGAGCTCAGAAAGGATTGTAGGATATTTGCTGTAGTTTAAATCACTACATATTAACTGTTTTCATCGGGAAATGAGTCGGAACGAAATAATTATTATCGTCAGAAAACTTTTTTTTGGCGCCATATTTCCAATATGAAAACAAAATGAAAACTCTACAAGAGCACGTTGAAATTTATAAAACCACCAATTTTCTCGGAAAACTTTCCAGGTAAGGATGTTAGCTGAGGGAGTCAAGGTTAGTTGGACGTTAGTATAGGAGTGTTAAATAGGGAGTTCTCTCTTGCACAGTTGTACAAAAGTGAAAAGGACGCACTATGATCATAATTGGTCAGTGGGTATGACGATTCTTTTTTTTAAAATTGCGTGATAGGCTTGCGCTTGACGACAATCATGGTCAAATAGCAATGAACCAACGCGTGATGCTCACTAGACTTCAACATAGTATGTGAACTATGAATGACCAACATGAGTTTCTAAGGTATGCAAAGTATCAATACAGAATATCGCCATTGTTTAAACCAGTGAAGGTATTTACAATTATTTTCCCCAGTAGCAGTGCTGTGTGCGGAATTTGTAATAAGTCGATATGACAGATATGAGTCGAACCATGGCTGAAGCTCAGTCGAACTCTCTAGTTCTAAGTTCTATACACTATCCACGGAGACGCGTATAGGGATCTCCCTGTTACGAAGTCCCATACTAAAGACAAAGACAAAAACTCAGTGGGCGTTAACCATTTTGAGTCACCAACCAATCCAAATGTTTTTGGATAGAGAGAGTTTTCTAATAGAATAAATACTAGGGCAGACTAGAGTAAGTGAACTCTTGGTTTCGACGATATGTCAAATATTAGATGGTAACGAAAATCAAAGAAAAATAAGGCAACCTGTAGTTAAAAAAATATACTAGTAGTTCCCTAACTGTCGTGAACTGTCCGTAGGTACTTAGTATGGAAAACAAAGATTCATTTGTGATTGGTTTGCCAATCAAAATGGTTAACGCCCATTGACTTTTTTGTCTTTGTCATTTGTCTCTCTGTGGAGGCCGACGGACGTCTTAACAGGGCTCTCTCCGTCACTCGTTTCATACAATCGTAGTTCCAATTTCATTTGAATATTAAGCAACCAAAGTCCATGAAATTTTGCAGACATATTCTAGAAACTAATATCTGTGTCTGTAATGTTTTAGATTTTTCTAAAAATATGTAGTTTTAAAATTACAGGGGCTCAAAGATTTGTATGAAATTTTTTAAGACCGCATAACTTTGAAACCGAATATTTTAACAGAAATCTGGAAAACCACAGACATAGATATTAGTTTCTAGAATATGTCTGCAAAATTTCATGGACTTTGGTTGCTTAATATTCAAATGAAATTGGAACTACGATTGTATGAAACGAGTGACGAAGAGAGCCCTCTTAATTATAGGTTAAAGTATAGAACTAGACTAGAAACCATGTCAACATCACTTGACGTAGGTACCTTGTTTCAAAATATTGACACAATATTGAAATGTCATGTCGAAGTCAGTACGGATTAGTCAGCTCCCTTTGTCTCCGCGGTGACATATGATATTACACAAGCCTCAGCTATAGCTTACTACGATCGTGAGACCGTATTTCGCAGAATATTGTCTAATCTACATCCTGTACCCAAAGTCCTGTTGCTATCTGCAATAAATCAATATGTAGTGAGCTAGTAATGCCTGGAGACTGGCAAGCGAGGTCGTTGCACAAGGAACGTGTAGAAACTGCTCATCAATCAATCGACCAATTAGCCTGTTTGCATCCACTGCTGGACATAGGCCTTCCCAATAGTACGCCACCACACACAATCCTCCGCCTTCCTCATCCACCCACTTCCCGCTACCTTCTTAAGGTCCTCAATCCAGCGGGTTGGAGGTCGTCCCATACAGGGCTTGCTGATACGCGGTCTCCTCTCCACAACACGTCTGCCCCAGCAGCCATCGGTTCTGCAGCAGATGCGGCCTGCCCAGCCACTTAAGCTGGTTCATTCGCTGAGCTATATCGGTTACTCTGGTTCTCCTACGGATTTCCTCGTTACGGATTTTGTCTCTCAGAGAGATGCCAAACATAACGCGCTCCTCTGCTCATAGTTCCTTGCAATGATGATCATTATCATCATCATCATCATCATCTGAACTCTTGGTCGGCTCATGCCTCAAACTACCAACACGTTAGTTAGTTAACTTTTTCCAATGGCATCACCTAGTTTAAGGTCTGTAAAAACAGAATCTGATCTCTTACCTTGTGTTGTGTTCTTCGTTGCTAAGAATCGCAACCTCTTTCAAATAATAATATTTTAATGGGGGTTTTTCTTGGGATAACAGTAATATGATAGGCTCACATTAATCTTCCATATTACGTTTTCTTTAACTATATAGGGAAACCGGAAAGGCATTCCATATTCTGGCATATAAAACTGATGAACTTTAAAAGCTATTAGCCATTAGATGTTAGGTCCGACCTTCTCTAGCTATCAAGGTTAATCATGTTGACTAACGATTATACAAGAGTTAGCGACGTTTAAACATAAAGTAACACATTACAAGACCAATACTGACGGATACTTCATTTTAGCTTGAGGATGACTAACATACTGCTACTATGTCAAGGTGCTATTGTACTACGAAAAAAAAACTACCTTCTATTTGGAGGGTCCAGCGGTCGCATGCAACTATAATTTATCAGAATTCTAAGCAATTAAATATCACTTGCTTTAACGGTGAAGGAAAACATCGTGAAGCCTGCATCCCTGAGAGTTCTCCATCATGTTTTCAAAGGTGTGTGATCCAAACCACACTTGGCCTGTGGTAGAGTGTGTCCTAACCTTATTTCGTTCTGAGGAGAGGTCCGTGCTCAGTAGTTGACTGGCGTGAGTTGATAATGATGAGTAAGATTATTATGATAAGGTGAAATCAATCAACACTGTGCTCAGTACTATTAGATACAAAAACATTCAATTTCGTTGCTCTTCTCTATACTAGGTCGGGTAAATTAAACTACTTACCTAATTAATTGTAGATGCAAAAACAAGTCCACTTGTTTTTCAAAACGAGTAACAATAACAACAATCAATTAAAAATGTCGTCATAGATTTTGATTTAATCTAGCATTAACCCACAATAGTCTAGTTGTAATGGAATTTATTTATCGTCTGTATTATAATAATCTCAAAATCCTCAGGAAATGAGATAAGGGGTATTGGAAATTTATCTATTACCATTGAGAAACATATGATAAAAGGATAACTACAGATTTCCGCATTCCGAAAATTAATTTTTATTGTACTGAAAAGGGTAGATTATTCGTCTTGCGTTCCATATATCCTTGGTCGGTTGGTAATCATTTAAATACTGACCAATCAAACTCAGTGAAAAAGACATTCATATTTGTATCTGATTATCTGATTATTATTATATATATTATATATTCTAGATTTCTGTAAAAATGCGTACTTTTAAAGTTACATCCCATATCACTCAGTATTACACCTGTTACTATGTACGCTCACTGATTAAAATGCACGTGTCTGACAAAGCATAACAAATTCATTTCATCACCTTGCTACTATTACACACACGATATATTTGTTCGAAGACTGAGGTGACAACAAAGAAAACGTGATGATCAAATAAATTGCCGCTTTGTTGAATAGCCACACTATTGTCCGAATCCACCCATCCATCCATCCAATCTAATCCATCCAACCAATCCATCCATCCAAGATATGCGTCCATCGTAACAATAACTCATAAGTCCTCATTCCTCAGCCTTCCTCATCCATCTGCTACTCACCCTCGCCACCTTTATATCGTCTACCTATCGGTCTTTTATCGGATATATTTAGAAAGTGCTCAGGAACTTAACAACCTTGTTCCTCCTTCACCAATCTATCACAGAACAGCGAGAAACCGTGAATATTGGCATCCTTATGTGGTCGACATCCAATTTACTCGCACGAAATGTTTCTACTCAAAGTTTTTACGCTTAGAATAGAATAGAATAGAATAGATTTTTATTCAAATAAACTTTTACAAGTGCTTTTGAATCGTCAAATAATTTACCACTGGTTCGGAATGCTTAGGTGTGAAGTGCCCTTCCGGCGTCCGCGTTTCCACGTAACCTTCATACCTTCAAAGCAAGAGTGAATAGGCAGCTTCCAGGATCAAATCCCCGACTTCCTAGGAGGTGGGCGTCTTACATACTAGGCTATCATGGCTTTTAGTGGGTGGGTAAAGTGACAGTATTATAAAGGAGGTGTATTGTGTTTGCAGGTGCTGTGTGGGGCAGTGGCGGGCGCAGGCGACGTGATGGGAAACGCGAGCCGCGTGCGCCGCGCTCCCCACGCGCACCGCGTGCTGTATGTATAGCTTCCATTTACTTAAAGCTCTTCAGACTGCGCTATACTATTGTGATATATAGTATAGCAAATAAGGATCTAAGCAAGTAAGCCAATATATCGTACAGTGAAGTGTGAACGTGTTCATAATAATGTATGGTGCCGGGTGCACGATATTGTTGATATGCTATGTGCTATTATATTATAGCGTAGTCTGAAAAGAGCTTCTATAGTAGGTACGCGATAGGTCGAAATGGGGATCGGGGTGGGGACGCCCCATGGGTGACGTGCGGGTGTGCGGGGCAACCCTTCGCCTCATAATATCCTGATTGCCATCTCGACCTGTCGCGTGCTATAGATGATGCAGCGGTGATCGCTGTGATTTTGTTAGTGGGAGGACCCGAGTTCAATTCCCTGCCGGGGAAATTTGAAATTTTATAATTTCTAAATTTCCTCTGCTCTGGTCTGGTGGGAGCATGGTGGGAGGCTTTGGCCGTACCACCCTACCGGCAAAGCCGTGCCGCCAAACGATTTAGCGTTCCGACATCCCGCGTAGTAACCAAAGGAGTTGGGGTTTAATGAAAACTGGCATAACCCTGCCAGATTAGCCAGTTTCCATCTTTTTAGATGCAGTTTACTGCATCATCACTTATCACTAGGTGAGATTGGAGCCAAGGGCTAACTTGTATCTAAATAAAAAAAACAAATGAAAAAATTATACCCGCAACTTCGTCCGCATGGATATAGGTTTTTTAATACTCATAAGCTACATCTTTGAAACTAAATACTTACTGAAGTTCGCTCCAGAAAATATAGCGTTGGAAAACAACCTTTAGGTGGAAAAATAATATCAAATGAGTCACAGGGAGCTGCGGAATTAAGACAGGCGAAAATCCTCTTTACATCCCAAATTCCTGTCTTAACTTACTGTTGTAGCCATTACTATTGTTAAAAAAAAAAATTGGTTGTCTGTAAAGTTGGTTTACTGACGATAGTTGAACGTGACAACAAAGGCCGATTGTGCTTCTTTGTCGCTCGTTCCGCGCTCTCGCTTGCACTTCAAGCCTTACATGGAACGCCTCAGAGCGAGGTAACGCCGCATGAGTCATGTTTTTTCGTGCGTGCAGCCGGCTCTATCGAATTATAAGACGTCACGTCAAAAAAAGATAGTTACATTTTTGTTACTTTTTGTAATTAACAAAGAAATCCCACAAAGTTTTTAGAGTGGCCAGTTTACAGACTTAATTAAAAATAATGAAATGGTTAATATAGATCTCTTAATATCGGTACCTACGCAATTAAAAACTACTTTGCGGCACTGCCTTATAAGATTATACAGGTAGGTACTTATGTAATGAAAATGTTTTTATCTTTACTGTTTATGTTAGCCGTTCGTTAAGCCCTACTCGTTTAAGATATCATGCACTTTATCCAACTCTGATATGTACCTGTTTTTATTGAGTGCCTAGAAATCGTTTTGATTTTTTTATCAACACAAGTTCATTTGCATTGCAGCGTCTCTAAAGTTTTTATCTGGCATCAGTAGAGATGTTATGTCTCTATTAAACTTACTATTTACAACATTCGGAATAACATAACATACCAACATTTTGGATTTCTTTATTAACTTTATTTTATACACAAATTATTTATCAAGGATTCCAAAAAATGCCAATCTAAAAACATATTTGATCATCGGCTTAAAATTGACCTAGATCTAAATCCAAATCAAATTATTATAAATTAGATTAATTAACAGTAGAATCTTAATCATCTATAATAACAAATTTAAATATTAATATTTCTGTCGTAAGCCTTTCCGATTTTGAGTATAAAAAAAATGTTGCTAACATCGTATCTAAAACCTACTTTCCAACGGTCTACTTGGTTTTAGTCAGTAATTTAGGCGATCAGAATTCTATTACAGACTTGATGTAACTTTTTATGTTAACACCAATAACAGCAAAACTGTCCTTTATCAATTGCAATCAGATATTTCGACGTAGTTAGACTTAATTATGATCTTAACTTTTAACTAGTAATGTCTCAGTTAGTTAATCAGGTGACAAACTCTATTTTGCCCCTAACCGCTTTAATTACTGAAGGACAGATTTACATTCAGCGATCGGTTAAAATTGGGCACATTATTAGCTTGAAAGTCACATTCATTTTCATTTTAGTAGAAAACGTTTCCAACAATTTAGTAAATCACACAAAATATAAGCTTGGAAAAGTTCTTAATTCAAAAAAAAATGCTTCCAGGACGGACGAGGAACTAGACGCGACAGCAGCGTGGAAGCGCTCGCACTGGCGCGAGATGCAGTCCATCCTGAGGAAGGAAGGTTCCAACCGGGACGTCGAGTGCTGTCCTTCAATACCAGAAATGGTCGCCAAGAAAGGCGGCCGAACGCCCACCGGTCTCTATGTAGAACTGTACGAGGACGGTGAAAATAAACAACGGCTCTACGAGCTGTCATGCGCTCCTGGAGTGGTCGACAAGCCTTGCAGATTCGTCGACGCAAGGTTGTACAACCAATCCAGATGCGTCCAAAAGTATTCTTACTCCTACGCTCTCGTAAGGTACTCGTCTGCGACTGAGATGCCTCAAGGGCACCGACCTGAAGGACACTTTTCCGTGCCAGGGTCAGGAGGGTGGTCCATGGATTATGTAATAGTGCGTGCGGGGTGTGAGTGTCAAATAACGCCGCCGAAGCGTAAAAGTGCCCATAGAAAGAGACTGGAGCGACACAGGCAGAGGAAGAGGAATAGACGCTTAGAGGAGGACGACGATACTTGATGTGTTTAGTGTCTAACCAGTGGACTTTGAACAAATTGCGGAATTCCCGAACTTAGTTTTTAGTAGGTCGGTCGCGGCATCTGATTGTTTTGACGCTTTTACGAGAATTTCAATTGATTCCTAAATTCTTTCGTGCAACCAATCTCTTATGTTTTATTGTTTCAATTTCAGCAAGTTAACGTTGACATTCATTGAGTTTTTCGACTTTATCATATGAATTAAAATTCACAATCTTTGAAATTGTAGCAAAAACCTAATTTTGATTATCTGAATTTGCTTTTGGTGATATAAATAAAACATTATCTTTGCATTTACTACCAGCTGAAATCAATGATAACAATCTGTAGTTAAGTTACACAGAAACGTTGTTACTTTTAAAAAATGTCATACAATTTTTGACAAATAACTTTTTTGTGTAACTTATCAACATATCACAGATAGATCGATCATATTAATTTCGGGTATTTTATCGAATATCTTTAACTTTAAATCAGGAAATGTCAAAATTTGAGTTGTTTAACATAAAAGTTTTAGGCGACCTCAAAAATAATTTTTTTATCACACTGTATTTTGACAGAAGTTTATCCAAGGTCACATCAGATGCTGCAATCGCTTAGCCTTAACGAATGTTACCGATGCGATCAAGTGGGACCCGTTGTGTACACTTGTCGGTACTATTGACTATTGTACTATGTATTTATTTTGGAAATTTTCGTCTATTTAATACGCTTCTTGTCTTGTAAAATTAATGTTGGTCTTAGGCAACATCCCACAGCTACCGGCCTATGATACTGAGGTCAGAGTTCTGTGTTTTGCGTTTATTGTATTGCCATGCGATCGCTTGAAGGATCGCTTTTTGCTATACACACAAGTGTTTGACAGCTTCATCTGCATGGTACCTACGCAAATATCGAACCCCTATTTTACCTTCTTAGGGGTTGAATTTTCAAAAATTCTTCCTAAGTGGATGTCTACGTCATAATACATAGCGATCTGCATGCCAAATTACAGTTCAATCCATCCAGCAGTTTGAGTGCGTCAGTCAGTCACCTTTTCCTTTTATATACTTAAAATTGTACCTTGTAAATTCCTTTTTCTTCTTCTATAACTTTTAAATATTCTTCTTGAATGGTCTTATACCTAACAATCTTATTTATAGTCACAGTTGTTATTTTATTTTATTAGAAAAGATAACTTACATCTAAGTGTAAGACTTCAGAGTAAAGTTAGATCACAGTGAACGCAGAACGCAGAACTCTGTTTTGAACTCTCGTCCACTGAGTGTGGATCGGTGCCTTTGATCTTACGACACAGTGCCTTCACTTTGTGCCTTATCTACGATGCCTTTTGCGAAAACGTGAATATTAGCTTAAGAATTTTGTAATCTGCCATATTATCAAATATTTCATACACAAGAAACCTTAACATTTCGTAACATCTTTATGTGTACCCATGCAACTACTGCAATTTACATAATTGTGATTACGATGATATAATTTTCTAAAATTTATGTTGTCAAATTAATTTGTTAATTATTCATAGCTCGAGAGCTTTGAGACTTGATCTGGTCCAGAGGTACCGTCATAGGGGTGTTCCTATGTTTTTATGTGTTTTCAAGCATATAAATACGTATTTATAATCAAAGAATCCCAAAGTGCCACTAAATTCCGTGAATGTTGGTCTAGTTGGAAGAATTTTAAAGACTTTAAATTCTAATTCAAAATTCAACTACAACAAATTCGAAATCGTAGCTTGAAAATTACTCTTTAATATAATGTTTTTCTCAAAATATTATGTAAGTACCTAATTTTTATATCAAAGTAATGGGATGATAGGTAGACCGTACCTACTTAATACAATCTTTGGTCCTTATGAATACTATAATACGTAAAATCGACACCTCCCACGTAAGTTGTTGTAAGCCACAAAATTGCCATTTTGCGTTTTTTACATAACAATGTCTATTTTTATCTATTTTATATGTTCAATTAAAAAAAATCCTAAAAATGTTGTTTTTTAAAGTACTTATGAGGCGTATAATGTTGTATTTTTCAAACGAAGACGACGTAAAATATCATATCGACCTTTACAACGTTTTATGTGGGGTGAAGTCGCACGTTTGCGCCTCGTATGTAACAGATACAACAGATCACGCCGGACTTCAAATGAAATGTTTGTAACTCAAGACACTGATATGTCACGGTTGTGTTTGCATTTTTTTATTTCATTATCGTATTTTAGTAATTTAATAGTGATGCCAAGCTAAACTATTGTATAGATTACATACAACAATTTACGTCGTTGAGGACACCCAAAAACAGTATTGTATGATGACATACAACCGTTTACGTTGCAGAATTATAATAAATTTTGTGTTAAGTGATACATACAACATTTTACTTCGGCATTTATTTTTCAAAATTTTGTTGTATGATTACATGCTATATTTTACGTTGCTATGACATTGTTTTTTTTCTTACATACGACATTGTATACAATAAAACTATGTTAAAATTTAGTTTGATGGCGATGTAAACCTATGATAGTTAATGAAATAACTAATCGGCTCATCATACCACTAGGTTACCATATAATTAACAAAAAAATCACTACTACAATATATTATTTCAGAGCCTACCTTTCCAATAAATAGGTTGGTAGAACCTGCCAGGTGGTGGAGTCCAATTTCTTTACGGCCTATCGTCCAAAAATAACAAATATTTTTTTATGATTTTAAAGCTCATGGCCAGAAAAAGGCCAGAAATGATACTGTAGTCTTCAGCAGATGCACCTATCTACTGGCAGATCTCTATTGTACAAACACGTGACTTATGGATCTTTAATTTCGTTTTAAAGATACCATAGAGCGGAACAGGAACTCAAAAGTATTCACGAAAGATCTGTCTACTAAACAGGGTCTGCTGATACGACAAAAAACTGACAACACCTCATTTTAGCTAAACTTGAGCTCTTGAAATAAGTGGAGAAGTTCTATGGACAGTTATACACCACAATACAAAGACTTGTTGAAGATTTGGCTAAAGATCCCAGAGCTAAATTGACGGGACACTATACCCAAGATATCCCAGATGCCAGTTTATACGAGATAAGTATGGCTCTCAAACAACTCAAGGATAAAAATTCGCTCGGTGATATCAGAATCACAGTAGAATTCCTGAAAGCGGGTGGCAAACCAGTACTTAAGGTCTTTCAGCGATTTTCCAATCGCCATGACGGGATTTTCAATCCCGTCATGGCGATAACGCCGTAATAAATAATAAGTAATGGTTTATTTGTTGCAATGTGGGCACAAAAGGTTAGTGAATCTTATATTTAAAATAATCTAGTTCATTGCATAACGAAATCACAAAGTTACAAACATTACTCAAGAAGAGTCATAGACTCATCTCGCTGCTAAGCCATGTCTATAAGCTGTTGTTATCGTAAGTCATTATGAATCGTCACAATAATAAGTTCGATGACTTTCAGCATCCCTAACAAGCTTGATTCTGAAAAAGCTTAAGCACTATAGGTCACATTCATAAGGTGCGACATGTTATGCATAATATAAATGAAGGCTATTATAATAATCTGCCTCTTTGCTAAGCGTTTGTAAACTATGTGAAAGTTTTTGATTTGGTGGAAACTGGGGCTGTATTAAGGTCGCTATTGAGATGCTGAAATAACTGCCTGTTCATACAAATGCTGAAATAGAATCCTGTACGAAAACACCATGTTTGGAACACGTCCTTATCTTTAAGCTTGGATTGGAATGAACTTAACATTAACATCAAAAGAAATTCACCTTCGATTTGTCGATGACATAGTCACTATCGCAGAAACTCTGGGAAACTTTATTAGGTTTCCCAGAGTTTCTACATTTACAGCTCAATGACCTTTGCAAAGTTTCACAACAGATGGGCCTGAAAATGAACATGAGTAAGACGAAAATTATGTCTAATTTCTATGTCTCGGCCCACCCAGTAATCGTTGAGGGCTCTGCACTCGAAATTATAGAAAAGTGTGAGCCTGGAACAGGTACCTGGACCAGGTAGGTAAGTGCAATTTCAAGAAACAGGTTAGCCAACGAATCCGACTCGGCGGCAGCGTATGGAAACTAAATTAGTCTTCGAACAGTGCGTGTTACCAGTGATGACATATTATGGATCCGAGATAATATGGTCCCATATTATAATGGAATTCATAAGAAAGTTCAGAGTCACTAAGCGGGCAATTAGAGAGCTATATTTGAAGTTTCTCTGCGTGATCGAATCTGGAATGTGGATATCGGTAGGAAAATCAGAGTAACCGGCATAAATGGGTTGCGAAGCTGAAGTGTAAATGGCCGGGGCACATAATTCGAAGGACCCGTAGACGTTGAGGTCCCAAGGTGCTGGAACCGCGCACTGTAGGCGCAGCGTTGACAGACTCCCACTAGGTGCACAGACGACATCAAACGAGTCACAAGGAGCCACTGGATTCAGGTGGTGCAAGACCGTGGCATATAGAAGTCCCTACAAGAGACCTATGTCCAGTAGTGGACATCCATTGGTTGGAAATGATGATTCGGACTACACATACTACATTTTTTTTAAATTTTAAACGACGTACACTGTTGTATTTAACACATACGATGACACTCAACCCGTTTTTTCCAGCGTAATTTGTTGTAAGTATCTTATACAACATTTTACAAAGATGAAACACACCGTAAAATGTTGTATGAACAAAATCTCAGAAATGTGAAGTATTTCTATAGATTATCTTTCAGAATATGTTAAAGTACTGTAAACTATAACTAAATACCGAATTTCACAAAAATATATTGAAAAATGGAGCTTTAATTTCAATTTATATCTTTAAAACGCTCTACTGAAAAGTTGTAGTTTTGGGGATACAACAACTTACGTGGGAGGTGTCGAAATGGTTACCAATGTGGGCCTACTAAAATGGTAGTTATTTTATAATATCTAGGCACAAAGTGTTTTAATATCAAGTGAATGTTACGTTAACAAAGACAATAATATTATAGTCACGCCTGCCGATAAAACTAGCTATTATCGCCATAGTATTAAAACATTCAACAATTAATGAACAATAATTTAATTACTTATTTATCTTATGTGATATTTAAGAAAATCTTTCATTCACTTCTGATATTTGAAATGAGTGTCAGTTACCTGTAAACTTTAAACTTTGTAAAGCGTAATGTACACTAAAACAACATATACAACACAACAAGAACATAAACACTGCTCTCTTATCATCTAAAGTTAAGAATATTTATTCAAAAAATAACGTTTCTATAATTTTGTTATTATATTTTAACTCTACGTACTACTGATGTACTGTAACTTCCTTAGTTGTAAGCGTCGAGTCAAAGATCTGTATTATTTTCTATTTTGTAATACTTTTATTGTATTTAAAAAAAGCTAGTTGTAAGAGTTTATTCGTTTATTTATACTGTGTAATACGAGGTATTCCGATATTTGTATGGATATTAGTGTATGTAGAGAGTCGCTTTCATAAATACAATGTATATAACTATCACAATAGTATTATGAACTGAGATTATTATGTGCATTTAATTATATATGCGAACAAATTATTATTTAAACATTTTCTACATAGTAGATAACTAAAATTTTATTCATGAAAGCGCCACCTAGTGTCGAGTAAATCACAACATTAAGTTTTTAAAAGTAACTATAGATGGCGCTGAAATATGTTTATTAATTTTTTAACTTGCAACACTTTATTCCGTATCCGTATTTGCGCCATCTAGTGTCGAATAGTAAGAAGGTTTAACTTTTTATGCACAAACATAGATGGCGCTAATATTTTTAATCTACAATACAAGCAACTCACACTAACAGTGCCATGTGTAATTTAATAAATAAAAATAAATGATAAAATGTAAAATATCAGATTAAGAAAGAATTGTTACGTATAAAAACCGTTGATGTAGTACTAATTATTATTATTATTTGTATTTATTCTCATATTTCACTCAAAGTTTACATCAGATACTATTAAAGCTACCCAAATAAAATAATAATATTTTACTAATTATTGCAATAATGAGTTTAAGTAAAAGTGAGGAGCAATTCGTTAACAGCAAATTACCATCACAAACGATGTAAAAATAACATCAATATCACACAATTTTAATAAAATAAAATCAACTGAAATCGAAAATTGTTTTATTATCAAAAATCTTAACAATAACAGTAGCCTATTTTACAACATAGAATAATATCTGATAAGGTAAGTACGAAACTTAATTTAATGTTCTTAGGGAATTACCTATAGTTTTAAGATTATAAGTACTGTCTTGATAATATCTTACAAAATACAATTAAAGTAACACAGCGTTATATATTTTATTACTCGGCATCATGATCTGTAACAGAAAAAAATTACATTCAATTTAACAGTCTCATTTTTTAGGGTTCCGTACCTCAAAATAAAAAACGGAACCCTTATAGGATCACTTAGTCTGTCTGTCCGTCCATCCGGCCTTACCTGAACATTCTAAAACAGATATTTATTTATTTTTATGTAAAATAGTTTTTGATTTATTATGCAAAATGTTGGAAAAAATACCCAAGTACGGAACCCTCAGTGCGCGAGTCTGACTCGCACTTGTCCGGTTTTTTTGCAACGAATCAGCCTGGCTGTCCGGTGCGGACCGTGCGGAAATGCAGCCAGTATCATTGGCACCATTACACGTGGGCATGATTTATACAGTAATTAGGCTTATATAGCTTTAAGTTTTATTCCTAATATTTTCAATTTAACAGTAGAGTATTACCTAGTTAATCCCACTTTACTGATTTTGGCTAAAATGCACAGTACCTAGGTACCTAATAGTTAAAAATTGTGCGAAGTAAGTGATGATGCAGTCTAAGATGGAAGCGGGCTAACCTGGAAGGGGTATGCCAGTTTTTATTAAACCTATACTTCTTTGGTTTCTACACGGCATCGTACCGAAACTTTAAATCGCTTAAATAAGTATAAAGTTAGATACTCACCAAGATACATAGTCAATAAGTACATAATAGCGAATCCGACAGCAACAGCAATGAACTGCACCATGCCCGCTCCGTGCTTCCGCTCATGCCAGCGCGCTCGCTCGCGCGGTAACACTTCGCTCACCGTGACGTACAGAAGCGTACCCGCCGCGAGCGCCTGGAACAACGAACGGTAAGCGAAAATTGTTAACCTGGATCTATACATTCGCACGAGAGGTGAGACGAGTCGCAAGACGTCTGTTAGCCTTAGTATAAGATTTTACATTTCCCAACGTTACGACCTAAGGATCTTAAATGTCTTGTTTTAAAGCTTACGTTCGTCCATTGATCTAAAACTTCGAGCGAAAATTATAAAGCTGGATCTATACACGACAGGAGGCAAGACGTCTGTTAGCCTTAGTTAGTAGGTATAAGGTATTACATTTCGCATCCATAAGTATAAATTATTATTTTATTGCGCGTATTCATTGCGCTATTGCGAATCCCCATGCAACTGCACCATGCCTGCGCCGTATTTTCACTCGTGCCAATGCCGCTGCGAGTGCATGTAAGCGATGAGCGAATATTGTACCACATATCTACTAGACTTAGATTAGTGCTAGATTGACAGTCGTCCTAAAACTGTCCGACGACGGAATCAGAGTAATTTTGGTCGCCTATACGACTGAGTCTAAAGACAATTTTTCCCATGAACTTCTAGCAATGAAGAGATGACTGACTTTCATCGTTCTCACTTAGCAGAAAGTTACCTGCATGATAGGCACAGCGACGGAGTCCTTCAGAACGTTGACGTTGTCCAGAACAGCGCCTACAGCGATGCCGGCGACGGATCCGCCGCTGAACAGCGCCACACACACGATGTGCGCACACAGCCGCCCCGGCGCGCTGGCGCACAGCTCAGCGCCCAGGCAGAATCCTACCACGTACTTGTGACTTGCTACCGCGCCTAGCAAAAGAAGGACCTGAAAAAAACTAAATAATATTTAAATAGAAGGAGTCAAAAGCTTAATTTGCCATAATCCGCTGAAACAGACAGACGGATAGACAAACATTTAATACAGGAAGTGTAGGTGACAAGTGTAAATTAAAAATTTATAACACCCCCGACAAGCGAAGGTTACAGTAACTAGAAAAGAGCTAATAACTTTCAAACGGCTAAACCGATTTTCTTGGATTATAGCTAAGAACACTTTCGATCAAGCCATCTTTCAAACAAAAAAAACTAAATTAAAATCGGTTCATTAGTTTAGGAGCCACAGACAGATACACAAGTCAAACTTATAACACTCTTCTTTTGGGTCGGGGGTTAAAAATTATACAGAAGGTATTCGGAGGGATTATTGTGAAGGTGGCAAGTATCTATTGTCTGCTAATCCGAACTTGGCCAGCGTGATAGGCTAAACACAAACTCTACTCATTCCGAGAGGAAACCCGTGCTTAGTAGTGAGCCGACGTTGGGTTGATCATGATGAATATTTATTAAAGTCCTATTCCACCAAATTGCACTCAACAATGACAATTAAATTACCGTGTTATCTCTTGTACTTAATTGGCAAAATTAGGTCACATACGATTGCTGATAACACTACCTAAAGCCTTTTTATCTGACAATGTAATAATACTTACCTATTATCTTCATAACTATATCGTTACAGATACCAAAATTAAGACAAAGGATAAGTTACAAGTAGATAATAAAATAGATAATAAATAATAATACCGCGTTTAATAGCCTCATCGGGTGACAGAAGAGCTGGCTCATTTTTTGCGCAACGGATCAGCCTGGCTGTCCAACGCGGAAATGCAGCCAGTATTCTTGGCACCATTCCACGCGGGCATGATTTGTATAGTATTTAGATAAGGCTAGCTTTAAGTTTTATTGTAATATTTTCAATTAAAAAAAAAAAAAGTAGATAATACATAGCCTAAGAAACCTTTTTATTAACATCTAATAGTTACCACCAGAATAAACAGACCATACCACTATTTTAAATCTCTAAATTAAAATTGGTAAAATTGGGCATCATTAATTCTAAATTTTTGGTCTGGTCTGGTAGGAGGCTTCCGCCGTGGCTAGTTACCATTTTTAGCGTTTCCAGATTTAGCGTTCCGGTACGATGCTGTGTAGAAACGGAAGGAGTATGGGTTTAATAAAACCACCGTACCCCTTCCAGGTTAGCCCGCTTTCATCAATGACTGCATCATCACTAATCACCAGGTGAGATTGCAGTCAAGGGCTAACTTATATCTGAATTAAAAAAACTTTGGTGTTATGGATACATTCCACGAAAAAGTAGGCATAATCGAACCCCAGTCAAGTCTTCTATGGCTGAATAGAATACTTTTAATAACAGCTTGCGAGGCTTAGCTTATTGCATCACACACACACGCACACACTCACACACGCACACACTCACACACACACCCACAGGTCAACAAAAGTCCTACCAAATCGCGAAATCTAATGATACCTGAATGCGAAAGTGACTTCCGCATTGCGAAAGAGAATTTATCCGTCCACGCCTCAAGCATTATAACTGACCTTGACAAAAGGAATAGTAGGTACGTAGACATTGATATTTAATTTAATTCCCAGTGATATCTAATTTCTTAAAAAGCATAATATAGCTCTGAAAAATTAGATGTGCCTCCGAGATTGGACCCCGAACCTTTTGAAGCTATCAGCGCTTTAAAAAACATTCAAATTATTCATTAAGCTTTTTGATAACCAACCTGAGAAGCAGTTTCCTGCAATCCAATCGCCAATCCTTCCAAAAGGCTATGAACGAACAAAGCACACAACAACCCGATGACACCAGAAGAACTCTTATTACACGGCTCCGTGTGGCTGATATGACACATCGTCGGACTCCCTGCATCGCCACAGCATTTGTCCCTCATCTCATCATCATTACTCCTCCGTTCCAACAAACTCTGTTCTACAGTGCCATAATTCCTTTGAACCACAGGGCTTTGAGGGTGCTCATTCGTCCCATTGAAGATATGTACGATTTCATCGACGATGTAGACAAGAAAGAATCCAGCACATAATAAAAGTTCTGTATACTGTGGGAGTTTCTCTCGAGCTTCTGGTAGCATGTGAGTTAAAGAGGTGGCTAGTAAAACTCCACCGCCGAAGCAAAGTAGACAAGATATGAATAAAGGATGCCTTTGTCTTGCACTATGGGAAATGCATGCTGGTGCCATACCCGTGACAAAACTTCCTAGTCCTAATGCTATAATGGATATCACTTTTGCCGTTGAGGCTTCCATTTTTCATCAGTTTAGTGTCACGTTGCAATAGATAGGTATTATCTCACGTATTCACTTGGTTGAATTTACTTATTTCGTCACTTTAACCAACTTTCAAAAAGAAAGGAGTTCTTCATCCGCTAATGAATATCTTCAGTGTTATAATTCTATCTTTGTCCCGTACTTATCAAAAAGTGGTTCAATTTTTTTTTTATGTTTGGTCACTTTTTCGTCAACTCTTCATTCCATTATAGCCACTTTTAAATATAAAATTCTTCACTATTTGCGTCACTTTCAGCGAAAATATTTGTTTAGTCATCAATCATCACCAACTTTATTCACCGACTTCCAAAAAGGAGGTTCTCGATTCGGTACCTAGGTTTTGCAATACAATCTATTACAATTTGGATCCCAAGGCGTAATAATGGTTTCAAACGACACTCTCAGCTCGAAACAGTCCGTCCGTTCCCTTTATCTCGTATTTACACACGTTATCATTCAATACACACGAGTTAGGTACTTATCAGTAATATAATTTCCTTTAAACACTTTACTAAAAAGTAATCGAATCAAAACACGACCGGCACATTTTAAACACGGATTCGTTATGAATTGTATCTCTACCCTCCAAGGACATAAAAGTGACTCACATGAATGTTAACAAATTCATGTCCTAACATCTGGTATTTAAAGTTCAAAATCGCTGACATTATATACGGGAACATATGGCCGATATGGCTGTAAACTAATTTATTATTTATGTAGACTACATAAGGTTTAAAATCGCCCAAAGTAAATACATTAACAAGACCATTATAAAAAGATCTCCAACGCCGTTAACGATAAAATAATTTTAAATGCCTTCCCTCTGATTAATCGCTGCTTTAGCGGATCATAGCAAAATGGTCAGTGTGATATAGGTAAGTATGAGTATACTATTATGTTTCAAATATAATTAACTACATACCTAACTACTTAGTTCTTTATATTATGTAGTTATATGTAGTTATGGTATATTTATATAATACTCAATATATGGATATCGGTCGGTTTTATAGACCACCTGGTTCTTCAAGTTTTTTTAAATTTATAGACTAATATTGGCTGCAACCAGACCTGCTGGCAAGTGTTGATGGCAGCTTAATATGGAGTGCGCTTGCCTAGAAGATGCCACTTCACTCTTGACTTGACTTTTATTAAAAGTGGAGGGGAAAACTGCTCGATTCGAACCGCTGGGACAAATCCTAGCGGTTCGAATTAGAAACGAAGAGGCAAATCGCTTGATACGTGTCCGTGGAATTTTGACTACGTACTGATGGACCTTGAGGATGGCTTGCGGTTAGGCCAGGTAATACTGAATAATAATGTTCCACCAGTAGATACGAATTTTGGCCACGACGGTCAAGCTCAATAGGAACTAGTCTATATTTTACATCTGCCCAAACAAACAAAAGCACAAACAAAAGTATCAAGTCATCAGGGTTTATTCCCGCTAGAAGTGATTCAGACTTCAATGGTTCTTTATGAATCATATTATCCTGAAGGTGATAGCAGACAGACAGGACAGCGCTCTCAAAGCGCACTGGATGTCTGCATTAGTTAATAAGTATATTAATTATATTAACTAACATAGAATAAGTTTCTTACTAACATACATTACATTTTAATTTTTACTAACATAGGTTAAGATGTTTACTAACATAATATTGTGGGCCTTTGTTGCTTAAATAAATAAAGATATTATTATTATTATAGATATAACTTACTCTCACGCCCGGTTACAAAATAGATATATATAAAAGCCAAAGATAATATAATATACTTACATACATAAAAATAAATAAACCTACATACACATTTACATAAATACATATTTGTACCGGGCGGAGGATTACGCCCCGGCAGGGAAGACCAAACGGCCGGGGGTCAGGGCGACAGGTTGAGAAAGCGGCGGACTATCCTAGCCGAGTCTAGCAAGACCGCTTTTTGCATCCTGGCTGCGAGCGAACTGCCACGGAACCCCAGTCGCCTCAGATGGTGAGCGAGGCTGACTGGGATCAACCCGTTTGCAGATATGACGATTGGGATGATTTCGGTGGACTCCACATGCCACATGTCGGAAACCTCGTGAGCCAGATCAAGATACTTGCGTTTTTTCTCCGTCTCAGCTCTCACGAGGTTCTCGTCATATGGAATGGTGATGTCCACCAAAAACACCCTCGACTGTGCCCGGTCCACCACCACAATGTCAGGCTTATTCGCTAGAATAGTTATTATTATTATTATTATTATACCTAGAATATCTGCTACGAGATCCAGCAGAAACACTAGACCTATGCTATTTTTTGCAACGCTACCATATCTTTACTGCTCGTTAGACAGTAGTAGGAATATTCCTTTAGCTTCGAGTAGGTACGAGTATATTATAGTCCTTGCTATAAACTTTTTAATATAATTTTGACACAAAAAAGCATAAAAGTTTTTGATCATGGATCAATCCCTATGATTGTCAAATATCCAAAAAAAGTTATTTCTGTCAATTTAGGACTATTATTTTAGTTTTATTTTTGTATAAATTAGCAAAATGAATGAACTGTTACAGAAACATGGGTGCGCCAACGTATTCTCAGTTCCGGAAGGTCTCAAAGAACTGATGGCCGATATATCGCGGGAAGTAAGCTATTATCATCAATTGGGCCTCATAACAAATTAAAAGATGATTAAAAGCTAGGTATTGTTTCCTCAACAAAGTTCTGTCCCTGAATTGGTGACTCAGAATTCATATCTCCTGTCTTGAGTAATGATAGAAAACCTCGAGATGTTGGCTATGAATTCATACCTGTCTTGATAATAACAGATAACCTCGAGGGGTTGACTGGGTTGATTGAGAGCCCTGGGTAAGTAATGATAGAAAACTTCGAGGTATTGGCTCAGCATTCATATCTACCTAATACCTTAACCATCGATTTGGTAAGTCGATGGTCTGAGCTAATGATTATTCTGATCTGAAGTGGTGATGTTGGATGGTAATGGTGGTGGCCTGTGGCCAAAATCCTTCTCATGGTGCAAGGAAACCCTTGCGCAGTAGTGAGCCTGTGCATGGGTGGTAATGATGATGATGATGATGACTCTGATCTTACAGGTGTTACGCGCACAGCCTTGCGACATTAACGATTTCATAGCCAACTACCTATCAGTTCTCCTCATCACTCGGGAGCATGGTGTCATGGCGGTTAAGATTCTCAACGACCTGTGCGACTGTAGACCTTCAGTGCTGGAACACCTGCAACAGCTGGGGATGGACAGTACACAAGCGCAGGCACTTGCTGATATCATCAAGGAGGAGATTGAGGGGTCCGAAGAGGAACAGGGAAAGGGTAATGAAAAAGTAGCATACTGAAATTCTTTGCGTTCGCGCATCGTTCATACGATCGAGTTGAAACTTTGTACAATTGTTGTTGGCAATTGACTTGGTAAGCAATGAAGCAGTCCTAGCTGGTGACTTGGTCCTATTAAAGAGAACTTTTATGCAAAATTTCAGCTTTCTATGTACGTTCAAGGGCTCGTGAGTGAGACAATGATTGAGTCAGGTCTTTTGTTTTTATATGTATTGGTGATATGAATATTCTTTGATAGAGACAGTCAAGGAGTACCTGATTGTCAAGAAGATCCTTTCAAGACAGCCACTAGACGAGGTTATGACAGCGAAAGTCTGCCAGGTCGCCAGAAACGCCTACCGCGATTATTGGTATAGAAAGAAGACTTTGGAAAAGGTTCACATTCTATTCTACATATTTTATTCAAAGTAAACTCTTCGTTACCCATTTATCATTATCACCATCATCATCGTCGATCGAAATAAACCACAGCTGGATATAATATATCTCTTGCCCACACGCCATCACTCCACCCGCAACCATTACCATTCAAGTATTTGGCAAATATTTTTGGGTAGCACCATTACGTCTTTATATCATGCAAAATCAAATTCAAAAGTACTTGTAAAATATCCTTTTACTAAGTAATTATCATTTTAAGCATACTTTTTATTTTAGGGGTTAAAACCGAAGTTGGATGAACCGTGGGAAATCGCAGCAGAACACACTTTGGAACTGTACAAGAAGACTAAACCGAGTTTCAGCGAATTAACCAGAGCTACGGAGAAAATACAGGTGAAAATAGGAACTGCAATCCATACTAATATTATAAATGCGAAAGTGTGTCTGTCTGTCTGTCTGCTACCTTTTCACGGCCCAACAGGGTTACCGATTCTGACGCGTACAAGGTTAGCTTATATCCCGGGGACGGACATAGGACTTTTATCCTGGCAAATCAAAGAGTTCCCACGGGATCTAAATAATCTAAATCCACGTGGACGAAGTCGCGGGCATCCTCTAGTTAATTATATATTGATAACACATCGATGTTTATCGTATAGTTAAAAGCCACTCATTTGCTGATCAATTTATGATCATGAAATCGCTATATCCAAAAGAACAAGTGCTTGATTGACGTGAGTTATTATTTTGTAAGTAACTCAATAAGCAGCAGGTACCTAATTATGTGATACAGTAACGGATCCTTTAAGATTAAATGTCTCACAATGTGCCCTGACCTCAAAACCTATATATTTCATACTAGAGGATGCCCGCGACTTCGTCCGCGTGGATTTAGGTTTTTGAAGATCCCGTGGGAACTCTTTGGTTTTCCGGGATAAAAAGTTGTCTATATCAATAACATGGACGCAAGCTACCTCGGTACCAAATTTCAGACAAATCGGTTGAGCGGATGGGTCTTTAGGAATCCCGTGGGAACTCTTTGATTTTCCGGGATAAAAAGTAGCCTATGTCTGTCCCCGGGAAGTAAGCTAACTCTGTACCAAATTTCATTAAAATCGGTTCAGCGGTTGAGCCGTGAAAACGTAGCAGACAGACAGACAGACAGACACACTTTCGCATTTATAATATTAGTATGGATTGTATTTCACTTAGCAAGGTAACATAACACTTTATTATTACACTAATAACAATGTACCGTGAGAAAACCTGCATGCCTAAAAGATTTTTATTATGAGTATTTGTAAAAGTATGTAAAGTCTGCTAATTCGGTCAGCGCCGTGGCTTTTAAAGCCGTCCTCATTCTGAAAGGAGGCTTGTGCTCAGTAGTAAGCCGGCAAAGGGTTGGCATGATGATAAAGAAAAAAAACTTCAATTTTTTCTTAATTGAGAAATAGGCTTGCGCCTGACAGCAAAATGCCTGAGAAACTGAGCAATGTCCAGGTCTAAGTTTGAGCGCGTTTGCCTAGAAGATGCCTATTCACTCTTGCCTGAAGGTGTTCAAGTTGGCAGGAAATACGACTACAATAAAAGAAATACATAATTTAAATAAATATATTGAAGGCAGCCTACAGAGGCTACCATGTCCGCAGGAATATCCTGCGCCATCTGAAACCCAAGTCTAAGAAGAGAGGTCCTAAATTGGAATTGCTGGGTGCTCCGCTCGACGTCGGCGGATCCAGAGAGATTGACCTGGGGCCATTGATTGTAAGTATCCCTTTAAATCGCTTAAGCTCTTCATATAAGTAATCAAGTTATTTGCCCAAGATCAAATTAAACAATTTCAGGATGCTGTGTCCAGCAACACAGTGTGCTGTGTGTGTGTCAGGATTGTGTGTGTGTGTGTGTGTGTGTGTGTGTGTCAGGTGCTGTGTGTGATGTTGCCGTTATTTTTCAACATAGACATATTTTAGCAGTGTGCGGTGTGTCAGTGTCCCGGTCATTGTCAACAAGAAACCTGGATTCAATTGATGGTTGAGTCAATTGGTTGGGGGACTTCTGGCTGTAGGTTTGAATTGGGTTACATATGGTCTATATCCGGTCTGAAAAAAATTGTGAGGAGCAAAAGAAGTTACGTCTCGGCCTTGTTGGTGGAAAATTACCTCCAAAAATTGAATACGAATGTTGGGGTATAAAGAGTTAAAAATTGACTTTGTCCAGACACATAACTCTGACTTGTTTTAACTGTCTTAAATGTGAGCAAAGTCTAAGTACACGTGATTTCAGCTGCCATGAAGTCATACGGTTTCGCATTAAGCTACCCACAAGATACTGTAATCAGTGTAATAAATTTTATTAGCTACGTTTTGTATTTGGAAAAGAATAATTGCTGAATTTCTTGCAGACTCTTCGTCAGTAAAATTTACGTCGTATAGGTCTCAGGCACCACTTAAAATACTTATGTATGTACACTGTACAGGATATAAAAGTACCCGAGGATAACGTCAACGAAATGTTCGTCCAACACACTAACCAAGTCCTCGGTCTGGGCTACGATCCAATGAAGACCATCACTCATGTGCCCGAAGAGCAGGCTGCCAAAGAACCTGTGGAGTCCCCCATTTGTAAAGACAGGTCTGTACTCTGTAACAAAAGCTCATTACTGTCCAGGCCGGAAATGAAGCAATTTACGGCCGAGTAATATTAGTAACCGAATTGGATAGACCCATAGAATAGACGTTGGGCTCCCAAGATCTTAGAACAGCGACCTCGCACCGGAGAGCCTCAATAGTTCAACGGTTATAGGAACGGACTGAAATTCGAAAGGTCGGCGGTTCAAATCCCACCCATTGCACGGTATTGTCGTACCCACTCCTAGCACAAACTTTACGCTTAGTTTGAGGGGAAAGGGGAATGTTAGTAATAATTAAAAAGTCTTTTTTTAAAAAAACCGCAACGTTGGAAGACCTCCTGCTAGGTGCACAGACTATGTCAAAAGAGTCGCAGGGACCCGCTGAACTTGGGCGGCAAGACAGCACCGTGGCGTGTTGATAATGAAGATGATGAATATTGATAATAATTGTAAGGATGAAGCGAAGCCAACTTCTTTCGGACTGATTTTAAAAATAATGGATAGTAATTTGTGAGGAAACTAAAATGAATAAACAACTGAATTTTAAAAAAAAACTTATATTGCCCTTTGTAGACAGACAACGATAAAAATATTTAATAACTCTTGTTTGATTGCACTAGGCCTGAAAATAAGTCAACCACACAATCGCAAATTCTTGGAGCGAAGACAAGAGGCATGTCTGCAATACAGCCTCAGATGCTCGCATCAAGCATCATCAATTCGAGGGCCACTGGTATGCGTGAAGTTTCTAAAAGTCATCATCATTAGCCTGTGGACTTCCACTGTGGACATAGGCCTTCCCTAAAGAGCGCCACCACACCCGGTCCTCAGCCTTCCTCATCCAGCCACTTTTCGCCAGCCGCTTTATGGCGTCGGTCCATCATGCTGGAGTGCGTCCCACACTAAGCTTGCTTATACGAGGTCTCCACTCAAACACTTTCCGGCTCCAACGGCCATCGCCTCGACGACAGGTATGGCCTGCCCATTGCCACTTCAGCCTGCTAATAGTTTGGGCTATGTCAGTTACCTTGGTTCTCCTGAAAGTATTAGCACAAAAGACTAAACTATTAATACATAAAAAGTAACACTCATACCTACCAGTTTAGTCTAAGCGTACGCAGCTTACGCTTTGACTAAACTGGAAAAAACCGGCTTAAACCATGTTTAAAACAAAACATGTTCTGGTTTCTTATGTTTTGTTTTATGTGATCAATAGGTCATCTCCTTAGCCTTGTGTCGTTGTACAAATTCATCACATCATACTTCACACTTCACACTAATATTATAAAGGAGAAAGTTTGTATGTGTGTGTGTATGTGTGTGTATGTTTGTTACTCCTTCAGGCAAAAACTACTAGATGGATTGGGCTGAAATTTAGAATGGAGATAGATTATACCCTGGATTAGCACATAGGCTACTTTTTATCCCGGAAAATCAAAGAGTTCCCGCGGGATTTCAAAAAACCTAAATTCACGCGGGCGAAGTCGCGAGCATCAGCTAGTATACAATATTTGTTTCAGCCGCAACGCCTAGCCAAAAGGACGCACCAAGTGTATTGGAACTGCCTAAAGGACGACACCTGAGCGAAGAGTTCCATCCTTCCCATCACAAGATTTCCTTTGCAAACGTAACTAAACATAATAATGTAACCTGGGTCAGTGCACCTCAACCGCCCATTGTGCCAGATCATTTTTTCCACGCACATGTGGAATCAACTCGCATGGGCGGTGTTCTCACTAGATTACAACGTGGGATTATTCAAGGGGCGGACCAACAAATACCTAAAAGGCCGGCAACGCATCGACGCGACGGTAACTCTGGTGCTGCAAATGTTCATGGGCGGCGGTAATCACTTACCAACAGGTGACCCGTCTGCTCGTTTGGTCGCTATTTTAATATTTAAAAAAAATGACAATTTCTAGCCCGGCAATCCACAACCATTGCTTCAAGCTGGTACTTGGCAGAGCCATCCCACATAAGCTTCCCCAATAAATCAAGATCAGAGATCTTTTCTGAAATTCCATTTTTGAAGCATGTAAACTAACTAATTTATATAAAACTAAGTGGGTATTTTGTTTAATAGTTACTTAGCTGTTTATTTTTAGTTAAGTACCTACCTACCTAGCTAACTCTCACAACTTGGAGTGGAATATTTTTAAAATTTCTTTCAAAGTGGGTCTACTTTATAAACAAAATCTAAATGCAGAATCTCAATTTTGTTTGAGCTGTACCTACCTTTTATTTATATCAGTCACATTCTCCTTATCGAACAGAACTACAAGTGTAAATTAAAAAATAACACCCCCGACAAGTGAAGGTTACAGTAGGTAGAAAAGAGCTGATAACTTTCAAACGGCTGAACCGATTTTCTTGATTTATAGCTAAGAACACTCTCGATCAAGCCACGTTTCAAACAAAAAAAACTAAATTAGAATCGATTCATTAGTTTAGGAGATACGATGCCACAGACAGATACACAGATACACAGATACACACGTCAAACTTATAACACCCCTCTTTTTGGGTCGGGGGTTTATAAATAGATTTTAATACTTATTGGATATCATCACCAGTTCCCACCAGAGGTGATTCAGTCAATAGCAGAAGCATCCCTCGAAATCGATGCTGCCGAAGTGCCAGAGGATATTGCAGCAGGTAAAGTGAGAACAATATTTTATATTGAAAAATATCACTTATATATTACAAAGCCTTGTATACTTATTTCGTGGAGTGTACATCTCTTGAGGATGCTTCGGTGACGGATCGAAACCTTAGTTGAGTGTCTTCTTAAAAGATTTGTGTGTTGGTGCTTATATGCATCTTTGTTTGCTTGCTTTTCTTGCATTTTTATTTGTAGGGGGATGGGTGGTGCATTTCGCATGCATACAGAATTATCTGTTATTGCTAAATATTGCGAATTAAGCTTGTAGCCTAAATACAATTTTCGACAAATACCTCTAATACATAGCGTTATTATTATGTTCAACTTTCATTCCGATCGGGAAAATCGCCCAGTTTATAAAGTTTAGATACTTCACGCCCGGCTAACCGATATCCGAATTGAATCTTGGACTTTTTGTCCAACTTTGCCGATTTGTCTTTGACAAGGTATTAATAAGGTATTTCTTTCAACCAGATGACCACTCAGACACCAATGGTGTGAATGATTCCACTGCATCACTGCCATCCTCAGCGCTTAGCTCTGCCAACACTACTGACGTGGAAGATGAGACTGGTTTGATTACCAGCGGCGATGAAGAGTAGTCCGCCATTTCCTATTCCTATTCCTCGCTAACTGACAGACGTCCATTACTAGACATAGGTTTCTTGTAGGGACTAGAATTCATCTGGATCCTGAATCCAGGAGCTTCCTCTGCGACTATTGATTTAAATTAACTTTTTTTTTGTTATTCCGTAATTAGTTAAAATGGAGTTCATTTCTTTGTGTTTACGTATTTCTTCCTTTAAATAAATTATATAATAAGCCAATTTGATTGAACTTTTATTAATATCTAGTGCTTTTGTATGTATCTACTAAAGAATTTGTATTCATTTCATAAAATAACTTATACCTTCCAAAAGTAAAATCTCATGGCTTACTAGATTTGATAAATTGCTTTGAAATTTTTCTGATGTCAATTAAACTTTGCTGCTTTATTAAAAAAATGGATGGTTTGTTGAAATCCCAAATTCATGAAAATTGCAAGTTAGCTTTACCCGAAGGTCTCAAAGATTTGATGAGTGATATTTCCAGAGAAGTAAGTTAGATTTTAGATGTAAAATAGGTACCTTTAAATTATTATTAAAGTGACTTCGGCAATATAACTGATTTATTTGTTCAGGTCCTTCGAGCTCAACCCCAAAACTTATACCAATTTATCACCAACTACCTTGGAGCGCTGTTGGAAGCTCGTGAGACGTTAACCATTGCTTGCCAAGTATGCAGCGAAATATGCAAGTGTACATGCGACCACATTAAACCAGAGTTGTATGACGAACTGAGGAAAATTGGCCTTGATGAAGAGAATGTAGAAAAAGCTATTAAAGTTATAGAAAAGCATCTCGAAGGAGATCAGAAAAAGCCAGGTAAGTATAAGGAAAAAATCATTGTAGATTAAAATAAACCAAAGACAGTAAGATCTGTTATGCTTGTAATGTTTTAGAGTAGGTATAAAAACCAATAGCAGAAAAGTGTAATTTAAGTATTAGTAGATCTATAGATTCTACGAAAAGATTGAGAAATACGTTTAATAATAATTTTATACATTTATTACATTTTTCTCTCTCTACACCACCAATGCTAAATGTCCTTTCTCATAGTGATAGGGGAGTAGTTCTTGTAGTTCTTAGGATAGTGATAGGGTTATTTAAGGTACTTCGAAATATTGTTTCCAGCGAAAGAACAAAGCTTGTTATTGAAGCTATTGAGGAAAACCAGCATAAACGAGGCACAACTTCCGGCAATACAACAAGCCATTCAAAAAGCATTCAAGCGATACAGCTTAAGTCAAGGAGACCTTACGGTACTCGTGTAATTCATATAATATGTATAATCTATACTAATAAATAAAATTGGAGTGTCTGTCTGTAATTTCGAAATAACTACCTCATATTAAGCTCATATGGTTATTTGAACGATACCATAACTGAATCACACGTTTTTAAAATTTTTGTCTGTCTGTCTGTCTGTCTGTCTGTCTGTCTGTCTGTCTGTCTGTCTGTCTGTCTGTTTGAAAAGGCTAATCTTTGGAACGGCTGAACCGATTTTGACGGGACTTACACAGGCAAGTAGAGGATTGACCAGGGCGTAAAATAGGCTACTTTTTTAACCGACTTTTAAAAAGGGAGTTGTGTTTTTCTATCTATGTACACCGAAATCTCCGAGATTTCTGAACCGATTTGCGTCATTTCTTTTTTAATCGATAGAGGAACTTTGCGACATTGTTTCATAAAAAATTTGGAGTCCAACTCCTCAATCCTGATGCTGCAGGGGATCTGACCAATCCACGCGGGCGAAGCTGCGGGCATCAGCTAGTAATTAATATACTTCTTCTGGCATGAGCGTCAATAGCTTAACGGTTTAAGGCACAGCAATTGGGTCCAACCCACCCCGCTGTTATGTGGGACCCATTTTACCATATTTTTAGTTAATTTTTTTCCAGTCACTTTAGTTTTCTGTTGTTTCTGTTATTTTCTTTTTCTTTTGTTTCTGTTATTTAATTTTTTTTTGTTGTTCCTTTTATTTTACTTTTTGTTGTTTCTGTTATTTTTTCTGTTGTTTTTGTTATTCTTTGTTGTAAAAAGATTTGAAAAAAAAATCTGCCATGTTGATGCAAGTTTTACAAAAACCCCTTGGATACTTCTGCTTTTTAGATGATTGCTGCTGATTTTAGAAATGAAAGTACTATGGAAACATCTAAAGCTACACACAATACCTTAAAATTACAAAAGCAGAATAAACCAAAAGAACAAAAAGAGGTACCTTCATACTTATACCTAATATGATATTTACAATATTCAATGAGACGGTACTAATAAATAAAACTTTCAAATAAGTTTTTAAGGGCATATTTGCTTTTTATTTCAGACAGAAGAAATATTTGTTGCTCCAGATTTTAAACCACGTAAGTTAGTCATGTAAAGATTCAGGAACTCGATAGCTCAACGGTTGAGGCGCGGACTGAATTCTGAAAGGTCAGCGGTTCAAACTCCACCTGTTGCACTATTGTCGTACCCACTCCTGGCACAAGCTTCACGCTTAATTGGAGGGGAAAGGGGAGTATTAGTCATGATTAGCATAGCTAATATTATAAAAAAACTGTTGATCGTCAATTAATATTGTAGTTACCAAACAACGACTTCATGATTGAACTCCAAGTTCCAACTCTCGACCCTGATGATACAGGGCACTTCACTAAGCCTTGAGGACTTACTAAATGTTGACATTAAACAGATATTATAGGTACCAAGGAACTATTTCATGAAGTCCCAAGTCCTCAATCCTGACGCAGCAGGATACTGCACTCCTAAGCCATGAGGATTTAGTAACTGTTGATAGTAAAGTGATATTAAAGGTACCAAGCAATGAGTTCATGATCTTTGACCTCCAAGTTCTAATCTTCTTAGAGGATCTTATTCTGTTACTGTAGAAGGTAGTAGTAACATTGCCGTTGTTTGGATGCTAAATATCTCAATAATTATCTATGTGCCTACAAATGATTTCTGTATGCGTGAATTGCTCGAAATCAGCGACACGTCAAAATTATTTTTGTTATATTTATTACCTGATTATTTCTCTGTATATTTCAAATCAATTATAATAATTTCAGGCGTAACCACAATTTCATCTGTGTCACTCGCCGGATCTTATGTCCCTCTACCAAAATTTCGGCCATACTGTGCCCACGATTACGAAATCTTATCAAGGATATCCGAGAGAGAACATGTATCTATACATTATACAACAGTTGCAAACACTACAAAGACAAAGCCAAAGAAGATCGAAATAAAGGAAACGTCTGTCATAGAAAATGATGAGAAAAATGAACCATTTCTATGTCTTGATGATGATATTCATCAGAATGAAGATTTGTCTACAGATGAATACTATGTAGCTACCACAAGTACAGGATCAAAGCTAAATGAAGCTACCACAAGTGCAGGATTAAAGCTAAATAGAGTTGAAGTCAACGCGGAAGAAATGGAAGAACCAGATAAACATTTTGTATCTTTTGATGATAGTAATGATGAAATGAATACGGAAGGACACAGTGATGATGAAGTGCAAGAATTTATAGAAAATGTTGAATCTGAAAGTGATTCAAATGTTTCTTCTATTAAAGAGGCGTTACAAAATGATCGTGAAGGTTAAAACCCCCACAGATTTGTACTAATTAAATATATTAAAATAAAATTATCTTGAAGCACAGGTGAATCCTTTACATAATACATACCAATTTTACATATGTATGTTATATGTATAAAGAATAGATTTTTACTCAAGTAATCTTTTACAATTAGTGCTTTTGAAATACTAATACCTACCACAACATAACAATGATTGCAGTGATTGCAATGATATTAAGTTTTATAGTTTTATCGCTCGGCTAAGAGCGAATGTGCGAGTAATCGCCCGACATACATTAATTAATAAATGCCTGCGCAAACTGTGCGAGTGTTTTGACCGCTAAGAGAACGTTGCTTAGCGAATTTTTCTTTGATAGACCTCTCATCGCTACAACAAACTGGTGGACAGAAAGTCCTCGCCGGCAATCAGCAATCAACTTTGAATTTATATTCATCTCTTGTATTGACTCGGAAGCATACGTTTCTTAAGCTTCGTCATTCTCGTCATCGGCGGGATAACTGCTTAGGTATAGTATAGTACGCGACAGGTTGAGACGGCACTCGGGGGGAGGGAGGAGGACGCCCCGCACACCCGCACGTCACCCGCAGCGGGAAAGTTCGGGGGCGGCGCGGGTGTGCGGGGCGCACCCACCCCAATTGCACTATAGGTAGGTTTACCTTCTTGAATTAGACGGGACTTTTAATTAAGACAATACATAAAATATTTTTAAATAAAATTTATTATGCGTTTCAGCTTAAAACTAATCGTAGGGCATTAACGAAAATTCGTTACAATATTTTTTTTTGGTAAACAATATAATAAGAATATTTTATTTATATTAAAAGCTCTTGTAAAATATTTTTATATAACAGCATGATCTTTTAACACTATATAGCAAAAGTAGATGAGTGCATTTATATCGTTAGGCCGAAGCACACTGTTACAAAATTGTTATTTTTATTTCGTTGATTCATGATTGTGAAATTAGGTATGGACACTTTAAAATTTAATGAAAGCTTTTTCCGATTTGGAGCTTTTTTCGACGTGTACGGAACCCTAAAAAAATGATTATTAAAATGAAATTTGCCTAAAACTGGGAAAAATGTGTCTAAGATACGCGTAGGTATCCAAACACATTTTGTGACAGTGTACTTGGGCTCTTTAATAATATAGTATATCATAAATAAATGCTTTTATTTACTTAATTATTAATACAAAACGTGTCATTAAAATTATATTTTTATTCTATACAACAATAAGATATTATGTAACATAACTAACATAATATGTAACTTAAAAATAACAATTAAAATAATTCGATATGCAAAAAATAACAAGTGATATAGAGCACGCAAAGTTTTTTTTTTTAAATAAAAGTATACTGTGGTAGGTACCAACTTTAAATTGCAAAAAATAATATTGAATACAATATATTTAATGATTTTGTTATTAAAAGATACGGACGATAACTTTTCAAAAGTAAACATTTTGGAAATTTTATAAAAGCGACCTTAAATGTCACCATTTTTAAAAGGTCTAATATTTTAAACTCGCACTATAAAAACTTAGTTAAGGTTAAAAAACAATATACAATCTTAGAAAATATGTTAGTAGCATCACAGCAGATCTTGGTAAATACTAGAAATTATTTTAACTAAAATCGTTATTTTAGTTTTTTTTAATATTCGATTGTAAGAGTATCGAAAATGCTAAGGGTAACATTGTCAGAACTGATATTTGGTAAAATAATCGAAATCTTAAGACTAGTGGAATCATTATAATACTTAACTATATTATTTTCTTCCTTTTTAAAAACATTTTCACTGGTTTTTGACAGTTTATCACGGTTTTACCTAGCCGGGAATCGAACTTCTTGATTGCGAGGCAAACATTCAAACCGTTAAGTCAGTGATTACAAGCACCCCATATTATGTTTTAACATGTCTTAGTAAATATAACTAAAATTGTTCGATAGCAAACTTAATTATACTTTTTATATACAAAATACTACACTAATTTTAACTAAAAGCCTAAAATAAACTAACGTTACGTATAATAAAGTATTTATCAAAATTTTCAGCTACCATTTTAATGAGAATTTTTATTAAATCCTGAGCGAAAAACAGAGATCTTTCAATACATACTTTGGTATAGTCCAATACATAGACTAAACACATGCATAGACAATTTAAGAACAAAAATGTCTCAAACAATTATTTTCATAACACGAAAACGCCTTATTAAAATATTAAATACCAATCACAATGTTAAGTTATAAACTTATATTCTTAAAGACAAGATGGCTTGGGAATGAGTTGCTCTAACATCTTTGATAGGTGATTTTGTGATAGGAAAAAAAAACACCAAGCTAAATTCATTGTATGCTTCTTTTCAGACCAGGGCGCATTTGGTACCCTCGCTGATTTAGCTTTTAACTAACGTTAAATTATTACCTACATCACCTATTCACCTATTTGACTTTCAAAAATGTACATATTTATCGCGTTATCATATTTTAGAAATAAATGATTTTATTTGAAAAACTTATTCTTGACAAAATCAAAATGTTAAATCTATTTCAGTTTATACACGAAAATGTTAGTCCAAATTAAGATTGTCTAAAAGCTTATGCATGTGTTAGATCTACAAACAGATTTTCTTGTTAATTATAACTTGAATCTTAATTTTCAGCGTTTCATATTGTGTCCACTCCTCCACCCATCAATCTATTGCCGTATTCACTTAACAGCTGTAACAAAAATAAACAAGTGTAAATTAAAAATTTATAACACCCCCGACAAGTGAAGGTTACAGTAACAAGAAAAGAGCTGATAACTTTCAAACGGCTGAACCGATTTTCTTGGATTATAGCTAAGAACACTCTCGATCAAGCCGCCTTTCAAACAAAAAAAAAACTAAATTAAAATCGGTTCATTAGTTTAGGAGCTACGATGTCACAGACAGATACACAGATACACACGTCAAACTTATAACACCTCTCTCTTTGGGTCGGGGGTTAAAAATAGAATAAAAACCATTATTAGTAAAAATTTAAAAAAGTGTGCAACTGTCAAAACTGGTCAGTTAAAATGACTCTAAAAGTAGATAAACTTTACCTTATAGAGGAATATGTAGTGGTGTCTATTAGAGAGCGAGTGCGGTCTCTGGTCCCGCAACCTTCGGACAATCCGTGGCACGTCCGCCTGGCCTGACGAGAGAGCCCGCGCGCATAGGTCTGCTGCTATCATGGCTGCGGATCTACCCGCTCCTGACGCACAAACCATCACGCAAGGACGAACACCTGGAACATAAAAATAAAAGAAATTTTAATTAAAAAAAAGTTATTATAAGATTAATGATTATATAGATGATAAAAACGCATGGAAAATGTAGCCCTGCACAAGCTATTCAACGAGCTAAACTAAAAACTATGTACCTACTTGTGTACTCGTAATATTAAAAATTTGGTTTACTATTGTTACTATTGTTATTTTGATATTATTTAGATCCTACATATTTTGGTAGACTTATTTTTTCAGTGTATTGTGACTTTCGTAAGTGCTTTTATAAGTCTGAAACGAAGAATAAATAAATACAAAATACAATACAAATAACACTCCAAAATATAGGTTTGATTATGTAACTAGCATCTAAACATAACTTCGCCCCTGTAAATTTTCAAAAATCTTGTTGAAGTTTTTCAAAATCCTAGAGTCAGAAAGTAGATTAGCATTTCGCTCAGAAGATGATATTCCCATTGTGCTTCAAAAATTTGAAGCAATTCATCATTTTTAAATATTATTTCTTTTTGCATTTAGGCTGGTTACAAATACTGAAAATTCCGCTTGGTGTAGTGGAAAAAAATTATCTATCAAAAAATTTCAAATGTGGTAAGGGTATCAACTGCTAAATTATATTTGAATAATTCTGATTCGTATCTTTATGTTACCTTTTCACCATATTTTATTGAATTAATTAAAAAAAATTATTACCTACTATATTGAGCGTTAGTCATTTTTTTTAAACAAGATTTAACCCACCTTCAACCTCCGACGCCGCTTTCATCCTGCCCAGAGTCCCATTGGTGGTGTTACCCTTCCTCATCATCTCCTCAGCCTTGGCAGGAGAGTATACGTTCAGACCATTGCTGGAGCCGTTCTCATCACTGCGTAACTTGGACAGGTTGTGGTAGGAAGAGCGGCTTTGGTCTTGGTAAATTACTTCTACACCTGATAGATACAAAAGAAAAACTTAATACAATCATCGTCATCAACCCATCGCCAGTTCACTACTGACCACAGTTCTCCTCTTGGAATGAAAAAGGTTTAGCCAAGTGAAGATTGGTAGACTTCACACACCTTTGAGAACAGTATGGAGAACTCTAGGACATTGTTTCCTCGCGATGTTCTCCTTCACCAATAAAAGATTATTTAAATTAAGGGGTTTTTTTTTATTAAAGCACGTGATATTTAATTGTTTAAAAAGCACACAACCCTTCTGAGACGTGATGAGGTGATGGGTTTTTGCTTTTTTCTGCACTAAACTCGGACCGAGTTCTTAATTATTTGCTAGAGGTCGATTATATAAAAATACCCGGCGGAGTTTGTTCTGACTTTCGGCTTATCTTCAGACAGGGCGTTTAGATCCCTCGAATTTCGTTTAAAATTGAAGTAATTAGTTATTTATTATAACTATTCGATTTTTATTAATTCAACAGTGTATTCAATTTTGAAAAATAGACATTATTATGAGTTTATATGCATACCTTCTTCGTCATACTCCTTAGCGGTTTGAGAGACCTTCATATAACTCCTCATTTCTGACAGGAAATCAATGATGGAGTCATAATCATCAGGCACTCCCTTCGCAGGCCAGAAGTACCAGAGCTGAGTGACCTCTCTCCAAGTCCTGGTCACCAGGTTTATGAGCTGGACGCTGGAGATCGCGTACTTGTCCCTTTGTTCCCGCTTCTTGAGTATTATTTGGAACTCCCCAAACGTTCTTCTATTGTCCGATACTTCAGATGGGGGGAGGTATTCGTAGCATTTCTCCTGAAATCGTACAGACATTTTTTACTAATTTTTTTAGACTTCCACATGTCACTGAATTAAATGGATTTATAATCATTTAAAGAAAAGTGTCATATAGAAAAGCTAAGTATATAGAAAGAAAAAAGGGGCTATATTTCGGGAAACGTGAAAAATCTGAATCAAAACGGTACATTTCTTCATTGCACGTGTGAATGAAGACAGCATTTTCTCCAACTAGAGAAATTACAATACAAGAAAATAAAAACAGATGTTTTAATAACTTTCCCATGTTTTGCATCGCATAAATTCAAAGAAAATTTTGCGAGGGTCCTAAAAATTCTTTTCTTATTTTGATCTCAAAGGAATAACACAGATACTTATAAAACTGCCCCAACTTTGTAGAGGATAGTGAAAGTCTCAGTAATTTAGTAAAGGCGTTAAAACGTATTTCATGATGTTTCGTGAAAATATTATAACAGAGCTACCATTGTCAGCGGCTGTTCGTAAGAGAAGAAGTAAACAAACTTTGAACGTCATTATATTCCAAATTTGACATGAAGTACGTTTTTCATCCTATTTTTATTTTTTAACAAAAAAGGTTTAATCGCATCGCCTACACGCCCGCGTAAGTAAAAAGGTCTTACAACTCCGTTCTCCATGTACTCAGTGAGCATGACTATGACTCGCGAGTTCTGCTCCCAGACCATACGCCAGAAGTCCACGACCGTGTTGTGCAGAGGCGCCTGGCACGCTATGTAGTAGTTGCGAATGTTGCCAGGACCCTGGAAGCAAATAAAACAATTACAACCCGTGGTTTATTCTGATAAACTCTTGACAAATGACGTCCAAATTTCTCAACTGAGGGTAAACAAAGATACGTAACAGGGTTCTCTCCGTCACTTGCTCATGCTTGCAGACATATTTTAGAAACTAATATCTGTGTCTGTGGTGTTTTAGATTTTTCTAAAAATATGTAGTTTTAAAATTAAAGGGGCTCAAAGATTTGTATGAAATTTTTAAAACCGCGTAACTTTGAAACCGAATATTTTAACAGAAATCTGGAAAACCACAGACATAGATATTAGTTTCTAGAATATGTCTGCAAAATTTCATGGACTTTGGTTGCTTAATATTCAAATGAAATTGGAACTACGATTGTATGAAACGAGTGGAAACGAGTGACGGAGAGAGCCCTCTTAACTAGGATCTCAACCAAATTTCTCAACTGAGGATAAGCAAAGATACTTAAAGAGTTATGAGAAATTGAAACTACAAAGAGTCTGCTTGATACTTTCCTAGATAGCTGAAACTTTCCACAAGAAAAATAATAACGTTTAACTAGTTAAAATGCCCGGTCAAATGGCAAATCAATAAAAACAAAAAATCAAAATCAAAATTTATTTATTTCATAAAAGTAGCATCCCGAAGAATTTTGATTAAAAGGAGAACTATATCGCCGCAAGCTTCTGTTCTAGGCTCTATTACCCATTTAATTTTTTCTACACTTATTCAACTCTTAATCGAATCATAGGATATTTATTAGTGACCTAATCCAAACGGCCAGCAGTTAGTTTCATCATCATCATCACGATCAACCCATTTCCGCCCCACTACTGAGTACGGGTCTCCTCTCAGAATGAGAAGGGTTTTGGCCTCAGTCTGCCACGCTGGCCCAATGCGAATTGGCAGACTTCACACATCTTTGAGAACATGGAGAACTCTCAGGCATGCAGGTTTTCTCACGATGTTTTCCTTCACCGTTAAAACAAGTGATATTAATTGTTTAAAACGCTCATAACTGAAAAGTTAGTGGTGCATGCCCGGGATCGACCCCCGATCTCGGATTAGGAGGCGGACGTTCTAACTACTTAGCTATCTCAGCTTAGTTAGTTTATTACCCTATATTCCAGCACCAGTTAGGAGGAAGACATGAACTTCTCAACAAAGTAAATATCCACAACTCATGATTATTCCTAACCAAGAAACAAATGTTTTACTAACCGTGACATAGTTGGCATTAATATACTCCGTAGTAGGGTCGTTGCCAATCCTCCTCAACGGCACTCTGGTCTCAGGCAGCGGCAGAACATTGGAGTACCTGTTCTTATCCTCACAACCGGGGGGAACCTCATCCGGGCGAACAGTCACTGAGGGTATTTCGGAGAACTCTGCTGTTATTGAGTCTATGTCTAACGCGAAGTTTGCCAGCGCCGGGTACTGCATTGGGTGGGAGGTGACCTGGAAAACATAATAGGTACTTCTTTTACTAGAACTTTTTCTTCTACTCGAACTTTTTTATATAACAAGGTAGCCTTCGACTGTGATCTCACCGATCTCACGTGGTGGTAAGGGATGACGATGTAGTCAAAGATGGAAACTACTTTTTTATAGACTAGCGCTTGTAGTCGAGTCAATGAAGACATAAAACAGCGAAAAGTCCTCAGACAGACCTCTATATTTGATGTTTTTTTTAATTTTCGTTTTTTTAATATTATTTGATCAGAGATTTTAAAACGTGAGACACCGGCGTGCAGCGTTGCGTATATAGGTACCTATGTACACGCACAACAGACGGAAACGTTTAAGTGCGGAAACCAGCCCAGAAAGAAGAAAGAAGAAGAAGGTACCTATGTACTTGTAGATACCTCGACGCTGTCCAGGCTGTACGCGTTGAGCGACACTGGCGTGCAGCGTTGCGTACACAGAACATGTGGTTGCGTATATACCTATTGACTTGTAGGTACCTCGTCATCGTAAGCGGGGTTGCCGTAGCTCCTCTTGCTGGCTCGCAGGCGATGGTTGCCCTTCCTGTGCCCCACGCTGACGCTGTCCAGGCTGTACGCGTCGAGCGACACCGGCGTGCAGCGTTGCGCGTATACGCCACGACGACCGCGACGACGCACTACCAACTGAAAACCATATTTTGTTTTTTATTTAAATTATTCATATTTAATTTTCCACTTCATGTAGAAAAATTTAATAATGATGATTGACAACCAGCTCGCTCCAGGTTGGACGATATAAGGAGATGGACAGGGTTTAAAGTTACCCAAAGTTAAGAGGCTCGAAGGCTTATAAGATAGAGAAGCTTTTAGTATAAAAACCGCCAAATTTCATTGCGGTGATGATGAATATAATATCGCATACTAAAAATGCGGCAATAGAATAGCATTTCTAGAACTAGAAAATGCATTGTAAAAGTTAAAGTAGGCAAGCAACTTTTGTAAGAGATATCTTATAAAATGTCATAAAAATTGGTTATACGAATGGACCTTTAATAATCCCGTGGGATGAAGGGGAACTTTTTAACTTTCCGGGATAAAAATTAGCCTATGTCCGTCTTTGGGACAAAACTAACTCTGCACTAAATTTTATTAAAATCGGTTAAAGGGATGGATCGTAAAAAAATAGCAAAAGATGGATAGATGGATGGATGGACACTTTCGTATATCATTAGTACCTGTGGGGTGGATTATTTTCACTATGCTACATTAGTTTTGGCCCGTGGTATTGGCAAAAAACTTCCTACCAATTACAATCCGGGTATCTTTAAAACAAGAGTGAATAGGCACCTTCTAGGTAAACGCGTCCCATCTTAGACCACATCATCACTTTCCATCAGGTGTGATTGTGGTCAAGCGCTTACCTATAATGAATTAAAAAAAAAGGTTTTTCAAAAGTAGGTACAGACTACAGTCCCAGGAAGTTTTTATTTACTGCTGTACCTAATGTATTCGACTAAGTTTATAATTATTGAGTTCAATCTTCAATATGTAAACATTGAAGTAAGTTATCCAGCATATTCTTCATATGCAACCATGTAATGTATCAGTTGTAAGCTCAGCAGAACCTTTTGCTAAATCAACATAGATACCCACCTACTGAGAAAAGCTACCATTCATTTTATTTATTTTACAGAGTTGTCATTTGATACTGTATTTTTTACATTTTAAGGGGTTCCGTACCTCAAAAGGAAAAGCGGAACCCTTATAAGATCATTTTATTGTCTGTCCGTCTGTATGTCTGTCTGTCTGTCCGTCCGTCCGTCGTGTCCGTCAAGAAAACCTATAGGGTACTTCCCGTTGACGTAGAATCATGAAATTAGGCAGCTAGGTAGGTGTTATAGCACAAGTAAAGGAATAAATCTGAAAACCGTGAATTTGTGGTTACATCATTTAAAAATAATTAAAATGCGTTTCAATTTAACTATACCAAACGGGGAATCATACGAAAGGGATTTACTTGTACATTCTAAAATACATTTTTATTTATTTTTATGCATAATAGTTTTTGATTTATCGTGCAAAATGTCGGAAAAAATACCCGAGTACGGCCCCTCGGTGCGCGAGTCTGACTCGGACTTGGCCGGTTTTTGTCAATTTAATTATTCAATTCTATGATTTCTACATACCTAGACCAAGATAAGCATACTTTAAGAATTTTAAAATAGAAAACTTAAGTAGTAAAAACATAACTTCACTAGAGACGGAGTAACTTTTGTTACACTAGGCACTGGTTTGATGTTAAATAAAATATACATAGATATACAGGCAGACAGATAGACAACAAAGTGATCCTATAAGGATTCCGTTTTTCCTTTTGACGTACGGAACCCCAAAAACCCGAGTACCTATGTATAATGTTCTCATGCAACAAAGTAACATATCAGTTGGAGCTCAGCAGAGGATTTTGCTCAATCAACATACTGTGAAAAGCTTTTATTCATCTAATTCACAGGGTTGTCACTTGTCAACTTAATTTTTTTTTATTTTATTTTTTTGTTTTTGCCAATTTAATTCATTCTATTATTATTTTTTAAATACCTACCGAGATAACCGAAATAAGAATATTTCTCACTCACATAACTTCTCACTAACTAAACAACCACTCATTAAACAACCATTTGTGGCTGTCTAGACACTTTCAATTTTCTATCCTAGAAAATAAGATTTATGTAAATATTATGTACGACAAAAATAAAAACCTAACATACATAATTATATTTTTTTGTAAAAAAAAAAATAATTTTCGCACAGTTATTGTAATTAACGTCGAAATGGTTAAAGGATTCTATTTGTTTAGATTTACTTTACTATTTTAAATAGATTTAAGTACACCTAAATTATTATTTAGCACACTGAAATTAATTATTATTAAACCAAAGTACTATTTCTTGTAACTCACCTAGCTAGAAAATGCTTTGTGAAATATTACCAACATAAATGTAAATTATAAAAAAAAACCGGCCAAGTGCGAGTTGGACAAGCACACGAAGGGTTCCGTACCGCGCACTTTTACCTCGGGTACCGCGGGTCATAGAATACATATTTTAATGACGGTCAGCGCTATCTATGACGCATTTTAGTAAAAATATAATTTTGTCGTAACACTTTACAATTTTTTTTCTTTGTGATATACACATATTCAAGGTTTTCGAATTTTCTCCTTTAAATGTGCTATAAGACATTGCTACCTGACAAGTATTATGGTTCTGGGCTATCCAGAAGTATCCTATTGGGTTTGATTTCCCTTGTTTGACAAACTCGGATAGACAGACAGACGAACAGACAGATAGATAACGAAGTGATCTTATAAGGGTTCTTTTTACCTTTTGAGGTACGGAATCCTAAAAACACTTCAGATCAATGCTCATAATATCATATTCATACTATACGTTTCATATATGAAGACACCATTATTATTTTTAAAAATTGTAAGATATTCTGATTTGAGATAGACTGGCTCATTTTTTGCGCAAAGGATCAGCCTATCTGTACAAAGCCAGCATTCTTGGCACCGTTCCACGCGGGGTGATTTGTACAGTAATAAGGCCATAAGTTTTATTGTAACACTAGCTGATGCCTGCGACATCGTCCGCGTAGACTATTAGTCCTTAGGGGTTGAATTTTCCAAAATCCTTTCTTAACTGATGTCTACGTCAAAATAGCTCTCTGCATGAGTCTGATCCGTCCAGTAGTCAGTTTGAGCTGAGCGTTGATTGTATGTATTGTTCGCGACAGGTCGACATGGCAACGGGGTGGAGATGCCCCGCACACCCGCACAGCCCCCGCGCTATTCCGGTGCGGGATAGTGCTGGGTGGGTGTGCGGGGTGTCATCCCCCCATCATGACTCACCTCATACCCCGATTGCCACGTTGACCTGTCGCAACCTATACCTTGTATATCATGAACGTCTACATTTACAAAGTAACGTATATAAGTACTTCTATGCAAACATAAAAATACAAACCAAGCGAAAATGTTGCTTATGAAATTTTGATAAAAGGTTTGACATTGATTTATTAAAATAATTCCTCAAAGGGTTGATACTTGATAGACATGATATTATGAGAGTCGAAGTAGGTACCTACACTGTCCATGATCTTCATATTTGTAACGAATAGTACGCGTACATTATTTATTCACATGGTAATATGAGAGCGAACCATAAAAATATTTCGTTATCGCAAAGTTTAAGATTCAAATTAACACTTCAAGAACTGCTTACGAGTTATAGGTGAGAAGGCGACGATGGCCAGGGTTGCCACCACTTCAGAACTTAATTTATGATGACCTATTTCAGTTTCCATTGTACCACGGTAAGTATATTATTACACTAGCTGATGCCCGCAGCTTCGCCCGCGTGGATTGGTCAGATCCCCTGCAGCATCAGGATTGAGGAGTTGGACTCCAAATTTTTTATGAAACAATGTCGCAAAGTTCCTCTATCGATTAAAAAAGAAATGACGCAAATCGGTTCAGAAATCTCGGAGATTTCGGTGTACATAGGTAGAAAAACACAACTCCGTTTTTGAAAGTCGGTTATAAAAGTAGCCTATGTTACTCCCTGGTCAATTCTCTACTTGTCTGTGAAAATCCCGTCAAAATCGGTTCAGCCATTCCCAAGATTAGCCTTTTCAAACAGACAGACAGACAGACAAAAATTTAAAAAACGTGTGATTCAGTTATAGTATCGTTCAAATAACCATATGACCTTAATATGCGGTAGTTATTTCGAAATTACAGACAGACACTCCAATTTTATTTATTAGTATAGATATGATGTTGACGATGATTGAATTATTGACTAACTAGCTGATGCCCGCAGCTTCGCCCGCGTGGATTGGTCAGATCCCCTGCAGCATCAGGATTGAGGAGTTGGACTCCAAATTTTTTATGAAACAATGTCGCAAAGTTCCTCTATCGATTAAAAAAGAAATGACGCAAATCGGTTCAGAAATCTCGGAGATTTCAGTGTACATAGTTAGAAAAACACAACTCCCTTTTTGAAAGTCGGTTAAAAAAGTAGCCTATGTTACTCCCTGGTCAATTCTCTACTTATTTGTGAAAATTCCGTCAAAATCGGTTCAGCCGTTCCCAAGATTAGCCTTTTCAAACAGACAGACAGACAGACAGACAGACAAAAATTTTAAAAACGTGTGATTCAGTTATAGTATCGTTCAAATAACCATATGACCTTAATATCAGGTAGTTATTTTGAAATTACAGACAGACACTCCAATTTTATTTATTAGTATAGTTTAGAGTATAGATGACGGACCGATTAGACTTTGAGTTTGAACATTATTCATAATATTAGTATGGATAGTTATTAACTAGTCATAAAATTGAGAATTTTAAAAATAGAGCTGAATAAAATCTCCATTTTTATATTGGCTTGATACATTTTAAAAACAATAAAAAAGAAGAATTACTTCAGTATTACATTTCACTTAGCAAAAGTTTTAATTAAGTATATTATTTCAATGTAACTTTTTACCCAATTGCGGCAAAGCCAAAAGGAAGGGTAATAATTTTAGCAGTCTATGTATGTATGTATGAATGTATGTATGTTTGTATCCAGATTCCGTGTGTTCCACCGTAGCACCTAAACTAATGGGCCAATTTTGATGAATGAGGTGTCAATTGATTCGTCGTAAAGGCCTGGGTGACATAGGCTATATTTTTTCTTGAATTCATGTGTTTATTTTTTCTCGCAAATACGAGAAAAAATATGCAATTCAAGCAATGAGCAGCCTCGTTTAGTTTAAAAGTCCTCGGCTTCGCCTCGTCCTTCTAGAATATTAATTTACCGGCAATTGCTTTATATACGACCTAGACAATAATATACTAGGTATTTCATGCCTTTTCGTGTCGTCTCGGATAAGTCAATGGAAAGGTGCCCAAAGGTCCGTCATCATCGAGTGTTGTTTATAATTCACTTTGTAAAAACATCCTCTACGTCGCGATACGGCGACTTCGCTTACTAAGGACTTTAGAACCTATGGAATGAGGACTGGTGCGAAAGTATTGCACCGTTTAATAGGGATGAAAAATAGTAGGGTCAGTGACAAGGTTTGCACCCGTCCATAGTCGCTTACTCTAGCGGGTGGCGGGCGGTACACTACCACTCTTGTAAGTCGCCTCAGCAAATTCGTTTGCGCAGAGAAGTGTAATCTAATGCCGACTAAAACCAAGTGTAGGTAAGTACAATGTTATGTACACTAATGAAATACAGACCTCATTACTTGACGTTAAGATTTTAAACACAAGAAGAACAGAGTCGCGTGCTATCTCGCTCATAATTCGCGCGTACAATACATGGCAGGCAGGCAACAACCAATAGCGGACGGACGCGCGCTATGATTAGCTGAGATATTTTCGCGGTGTTCGAAAATAAGATTTCTGCACAGGTACATCGCCGTAACTTTCAAAGTGGTAGTACTGTAAAATTAAGTATTAAGTACTTAATCTTTGAACACTTATTGACTTGCTTGAACGGTGAAAAAACAGTGTGGTTGTAGTGCACGAGGCAGAGTTTTCCATAATGTTTTCAAAGATAATAAAGAAAATTGAATTGAATTGAATTGAAAAGGTGTGTGAAGGATACCAATCTGACTTGACCACGTGGACTGTGGTATTTGAAGCCCTACTCGATCTGAGAGACCCGTTGTCAATATTACTACTGACAACGGGTCTCCTCTCGGCTCGATTGACGATTTGGTTTTTTGGTTTTCAGTCCGCTCCTTGCCTTTGAAAGCACTAAAGTATAAGACAAAAAATGAAATTTTATAAAATACTAACATAAATTGAACTGAAACTCCATTATATTTTTTAAAGTCGGTTAAAAAGTTAAAGGCAAAACTTTCTTGTCAGCGTCGCCTCGCCATAAAAGTCAAGTGCAGCCCTAGCTTCGCCCAATTCGAGCGTTCGGGCCGGCCCTTTCCTACTTTCGCGACACTACTCCTGCGCACGCCAAAAAGGTCACTCACTTCTTTACTTTATTTAATATTATATTATTATAAATATATTTATAAATTCTATTATTTAAGTATTATTTTATTCTGTTGTTCACTCATGCTCTTATTTAACTTCCTTACTGTAAGGAAGTGAAGTAAGTAATATTATTTAATTTAAATTCTACTAAAAATAATATTTATGCTCATATAATATAATTTAAAATATTTTTTTTTTTTATAACTTATTTATTTAATAACATTTTTTTTATTTAGCACAGCCCTGACAATTTCATGTAATATACCTTTAAATAAGCGATTATAATATTTTATTATATTTAGTTCCTAATCTCAATTTTTATTTTTTTACTAAGTAATTATTTTATTTTTAAACTGTGTATATTTCATTACTATATCAGGTATTACTTATCTACACAAAGTATAATTATATTTTTCTCCCATTTGACAATTTTATCACAACAAAGTTGTAGGAAGTTTGTGACTTTTAACTTTTTAGTGTAAACGAGTGTGAAGAAGACGAACCAGGTGAGTTATTTTTTTTTTTAACTTTGAACTGAAATTATCTGCTCGTGGTTACCTATAAGCTCCTATATTCTATCGGATTTTTTATACTGTACCTACCATGATGTTTTACATGTGATGTGTGATGCATGAAACCCAATTTTTCAAAAACTTTAATTTTTGAATACTTTATATTTTTGTGTGTTCTTTAAATATTTTTTGTTTGAAAAGAAAGGGCTTTGAAGATGTTGGCCTACCTAGTAGGCCGCTATTTTTCTTTTTTTCCCGAGATATAAGCTATGAAGTTGTACTGGTTGCTAGACTGTTGAACTGATGACTCCACCTGTAACAACTTTGATAGCTTATATCTCGGAAACGTTACACTTTGGAAGATTTTGTCTCGTACAATATTAGTTTGTTTTGGTGCTAGCTATTGATTAATGCAGGTTTTAAGCATGGCCGCTATTTTGAAAATAAAATAAAATGGCGGACATGTAGGTAGACCGGGCTCCATACTAAAATATTCGAACCTCTTTACACGATGACTTCATTATTATGGCACTGACTTTTAGGCATTGGTTGTACTCTTCAAGAATTAATATCTAGACTAAACACTAAACTTTAAAGTCACTCACTAGATTATTATGAATTCATGAGTCATATTATAGTAGTGCGTAAATGAAGACTAATATGATTATAATGGTGCAGTTGAGAAAGGTTAGGAAAATGTAAACTATGCCATATGATGCATTGTTACAGAATAGACAATAATTATGTGATTAAGTATTCTTATGGGATATTGTGTTGACGACCCTAACGCAAGCAAGAAGTCCCAAATATTCGGTTGAGCAAATGCTCAAAAATTTGTTTTATTTCATGTTTGGTTATTTTTTCCAATTTTTTTTACTATATAGGTAAAATTAATATAGATGTAGTTAGCTCTAAAAATAATTTCGCTACTTCCCCGGGCTATGATAGCTCAACGGTTTTATAAAGTTTTAATTATTATTATGTTCGCCAATCAAGCGATCGAGTCAGTTCTCTGTTCCCACTAGCGACACGATAAGCGGTGTCGGGTGGCGATAATAGTCATCGGGTTACCGGTGAAGGAATTTTTATGGCATGAAATGACCGTTGGTGTTCCTCTGTGCGATTACTACTTGCGAGAAATGATTTAGTTTAGCTGATTGCGCGTTTTATAGGTAAGTAAGTAGTTGTTTTACTTACTTACACTTTAAAATCTCCTGCGCAGTTAGCTAATAGGTATATATCTATGGAATTTGCAAAGAGTTCCACAAGATTCTTAACAGATCATCCGTTTAACCGATTTTTTATATGAAATTTGGTACAGAGGGTTACTTCCAAATTTTTTAGTTCAACGGTTGAACTAATGAGTTGAACTAATGGGAACGAGCGAATTTTTTTTACGTATTAAAAAGATTTTCTTAATACATTTCAGGAGCAGTTACAGAGAGCTCAAGATGGAAATTTATTATAAGGTAGGTTTCTTCATTACTTTCATCTCTTTTTAATTTTTTCGACTCTATGAAATCCTCTCAAGTAAAGGAGAATAATTTTCTAGGATCCATTCTTTTATTTCAGCTTTCCGATAAGATGCTAAGTAGAAAATTGGCCATCCATAAAAATTTAACATTGCATTTTTACTTTAGCGTACCATCGTCATTTGAATTCATCGCCGGCCCACTACTGAGTACGAATCTCTTCTCAAAATGAGAAGGGCTTAGGGCCATAAGGCCATATACCACGCTGGCTAAATGCCGATTGGCAGAATTCACATACCTTTGAGAACATTATGGAAACTCTCAAGTTTCTTGTTTCACGTTTCAGGATCAGCAAGCAGTGGCTATGTCCTCAATGTCTCCAAAGCAGTGCGCATAATTTATCGTGAGTTACTATAGATATTATGCACATTACTTTGGCTATGTTGTGGAACTACATCGTTGGAGTCAAGATTAGAGATACACGAGGAAAATGGAAGCAAGAAGCATTAGAACAAGAGAAGAAATGTATAGATAGATCGAAGATAGAAAGCAAGAGGGAAACGTCACGTCAAGGAGAAATTATTTTACTGTCCAATGATTTCAAAGATTTAAATCGTTTTGTCCTTGTGTGTATTTATTTCAGCGGAGTGTACAATGGGGTCAACGGCATACAATTTTGGCAGATTGGTGCGTACATTTTGAGACCTCACTCGCCATTTTAACTCTAGTTTCAGCTATCAGGTCAAAAGTACAACTCTCACCTTTACATTAAGGACTAAAATCGTACTTTTGACATAATAGTTGAAACAAAATGGCGAGTGAAATCTCAAAATGTATGCATTATACGTACTTATATTATGATTATTATGTGTGTGTGTGTGTGTGTTTCTCCGAGCTAGGTCGCTAATTTGACGTAAGAGAAAAAGGCGATATTGATTGATCAGTTTATAACATACTTTGTCGTTAACACAGATCGTAAACGATTAAATCTTTAAAAAATATCTTGTTGTTCGACTATCAAGCAAAATTACAATCTTAAAAATATTTCTTTAGAGGTTAACTTTTCTTGATGGTTTAATTTGGTTTTCTTTTCTTTTTTTAGGTTTTTTCTGATTTTTTTACTAATTTACCGCCAAAATTATGATAAGATGAAATTATGATGATAAGATATTAACCATTATTGTTATTTGTCAAAAATTGTACCTTGATGGTCTTTTATCAATGTTGCTAAGTAACTTATCGATCACCGAGTTCATTTGACATTAATTTTAATCCATTGAAGGTTTTTTACGAAAAATTATTTTGATATCACTTAGTAAAGCAGCAATGTAGAACCAACCAATCTCAAATGAGCTCGGGGGCTATCATTCAATGTTCCACACTAAGGCTGAGATGTATAGAGCGCACTTTGTCGTGGCTCAGACTTCTTTCTTCTCTCTGGACTGGTTTCCGCATTCAAATGTGCAGTGGCTCAGATTCAAGACACTGTTAAAACGAGACAGCGTTATACCACTGGCATAAATCTGTTTCGTTTTAACTGAAACTTAATTCTAAGCAAATTCAAAGTGCGCTCCATAGATTTCAACCTAAGTTAGCGAATCAGCCCGCATTTCTTGATTTCACTTGATATAAGTAGTTGTTTTGTAGTAGTTGTAGGTGAGTAGAGTGGACTAAGAAAAGAATCTCTATATTAATATGACAGTGAACTCACCAATAATCCAACAAGTAGTACGAGAGCAATCACACCGATAGTACTGACAGCGATCGCAATGGCAGCACCAGTCCCAGCCTCTTGTTCCAGAACCCTCGACGACGCTTCCGTAGTCACATCTTCAGCATAACTCGTCAAATCCTCCAACTCGTTCACAGATTTGGTGGTTTCATCTGTCGTGTCTTCTGTAGTCGTGACTTCTACCGTCGTCGTTTCGTTTTCGGCGTCTTTGTAAGTCGTTGTTTCCACTTCAGTAGTCGTTCGAGCCGACGTCGTACGATACCTGACTTCTATCGTAGTTACTACTCTTTCGATTTTAGTGATGCCGTCAGTGGTAGTTGGGGGAACTTCGGTCGTTTCTTCTACTACAACCTCGTTGCTGTTACTGCTTTCTTCTGATGATTTACTAGTTTCCATTTCAACTGTTTCTGTTACATCTGGAACTGGTGTGGTAACTGGAACTCTTTCTGAGTTTATTTCTGTGGCTACAGAGACTATTATTGTTGTTGTTTCTACAGGTGTAGTGGTGTCGAGTTCTGTAGTAGTCTGCCTGTAGGTTTCTGTAGTATTAGTGACTGAGGTGACTATATCAATTGTAGGTTCAGTAGTAGGTTCCGAAGTTGCCTCAACTAGCTCTGTTGTGGTAGGCTCTGCTTTTGTTGTAGTCACTGGGGAAGTGGTTATGGTTGGTGTTGTTGGAGCATACGTTGTTGTTATTAATGGAATAATAGCAGTTGCAAGGCTTTCCTTCTGGGAAGAATTTTTTATATCTTGCGAGGACACATCTGTTTGAGGTGTGCTCTCAATATTTGCAGAAGTTGTTTGTTCAAACATTTCAGTTGTGGTCACATATTTTGGTCGGTATGTAGTTATCGGGTTTTCTTCCTCGGTTGTAGCATGTGTCCGTGTAGGGAAAACAGGATGCCATTCTGTATTGTCTTCAGCTGTAGTCTCCACAATAGATTTTTCAGTCGGAACATATGTAAATCTGATTGTAGTAATTTCATAATCAGTCGTCGTCTCCTTCTTCTCTTCTGAGGTAGCTACTGTTTCGTCTGTAGGCGTAGTTATTTCTGCAGGTAGTTTTGTTATAGATTCGAAGCCAGTTGACTTAGTTGTATCAACCGGTAGAATGACTTTTACATCTGAAGATTCTTTGATTTCGTTTACAGTTACCTGATTGTGAGCATTCGTAACAGGAATCCAGGATGGAGTTTTAAAGCTTTCTGTAGCACTATCTGATGATTTGGTTTTTATTGGCTCCGTACTAGGTGGTTCTTGACTACTTTGGATAGAAATATTACTTTCAGCAGGAACTCTTTCTGAATTAGTTTCACTAGGTTTTCCATTAGTTTCCACAGAGGCTGGTACTGTAGGAGATATCGGCTTCCATGGTAATCGATTTTGATAGATTTCTGTTATATTTTTGGTTAGAAAATCACTATTTGCAGCTGTAGTAGAAGCTGGGATTGTTGAACTCGTGATAGGTTCTTTTGACTTGTCTGAAACAAAATAAAAAAGGGGTTACATTATTGATTATAATAAAAATAATGTTATACTTACAGCAATAATACTAAATTATCTACTAGTTTTTGCTATCCAAGGGTACTAGGCTAAATAAAATTAAATGGCTAGAAACTCACCTACAACTTCTCCAACTTTCTGCAACTCGTTTTCATCTACGCTTTTTTGTGTTGATACTGTAGCATTTACCACAGCATTTGACGATGATGGAGGACTTCTCATGCTGGCCAATGCCCAAGCTGTTAACGTTGGCGGAATCTCCAAATCACTAATTCCACTTCCAGTACTCTTTTCAGCAGAGTTGGCGGTAGACGTTCCAAACTTTACAGATCCTCTTTTCCATAACGATGGTATAGTATTATCAGATATAGATGGTGAATGAACAGTCTTTTGCGAACTACTTACATCACTTTGCAATACAGGATCTATTTGTTCTGATGATTGAGTTGTTAATATAGTTCTAGTCGGTAATTTTGGTTTATGGGTAGACGATATAGGATCTATTTGTTCTGATGATTGAGTTGTTGATACAATTCTAATCGGCAATTTTGGTTTATGAGTAGACGATATTTTATCTTTAATATCAAAATGTTCCGAGTATATTGTAGAAGGAATCCTTCTAGTAGCGTTTCTTCTAGGGGCCATCCATATTGGCTTTGTTTTAGGTGTAGTAAAGTGGAAACGTCTCGTTTGTGGCCTGTAGGCTTGGTTCGGTGATACTTGCAATGTTTGCAATGTTGGTAAAACACTATTAGGAGAATCTTTGGCACCAGATAAATTGAGTCGTTTCGAATAGTTTCGGTTTCTATTATAGTTGCTAGAGAATAATTTAGCAGTGTCTGTTGAAGATATTATGTTTTGTGTAGAATATGACATCGGGCCTAATGAAGTATATACAGTGAAGGGAGTGCTACTAGGGAAGAACTTCGATGATCTTGTAGATATAGAAACAGGGCTTGGTTCGGAATCTGGAACGCTAGGTTTTGTAGAACTTTCTAAATTCGGCTTTGCAGCCATAATCGATGCCAGCTCTTCTCTTAAAGGTGTACTAACTGTAGTTGCAGAGGGCTCATTCTCATCGCAATCATCGTCATTACTATCTTTGTCAATATTAGTGTAAGTTTCAGTAGACAAAACCGTCATTTCATAATAAATACTTGTACCGTGCACATCAGATTGCCCTTTATTAGCAGTCCCTTCCTTATCATTATCCATAAAACGTATCTCTTTGGTATTTTTAATAAATACAGTTGATTTATTACTAGGTAAACTATTATTACTTAATTTATCAAAACTCTTAGTTTCTGTCATGTCGTCGACATTTGTTAAATTAGCTAACGGCATTTTAGCTCTTGCTGCATCTACCTTATTTACAATACTAGACGATAATTGGTGATGTTTATTATCAAAAAACTTGTTTTTAGGAGTAGTAAGTTCAGAGTCGAAATCAATATACGATTCTGAATTGTATGATTCTTCTTGGTTTAGACTGTATACATTTTTAGGAAAGAAGTCAGAGAAACTACTGAATGTCGGGGTGTTGTAGTCATGTTTATTATGTCTGTCGGATCCATGTTTATATTTTCTAGTACTATGACTATAGTCATCATCATCGTCAAAGCTTGGAATGGTGAAAAAACTGCTATCATCAAATTTACTTGATGTAAATTTTTCAAAAGAGTCTAAATCTTCCTCTTCATCATCGTACTCGTCGTCGTGTATTGCTGCCTTTATTGGCTCAGTGCTGCTTACAATAGTTACTGCAGGTATCTTTGTCTTAAAATTCCGCATGCTATCAATTATTTGCGCAGGTTTTCTTACTTCAGGAGTTGGTGTCACTATAACAACATCAGTCGGTTTAGTTACTCTTTTCAAAGGACTAGCTGTTGTAGATTTGGACAAATTATATTTGACCCTTCCTCTGTCCTTGTATTTAGCATTTTTCTCTGAATTTTCTTCACTTGAATAATCATTTGGATTTAGCTCGTTGAGCGCTTCGTCCGGTAATTTTGATTTGTTTTTCTCATCCCATGATGTGCCATTAACTTTTCCATACCTCGGGTTCCAGTCATTGTTCAACTCTGTAGGCGTCGTTTCGTTCGGCGACGAATTTGCACTAACAGTTGTGCTGGTGATCAGTAGTAAGTTTACTACTAAAGCTGCTCCTGAAATCACATATATTTCACAATTTACTAATGATTGCTATTTTTAAGCTTACATCATGGTTTAACGACATATTTATTGTCATGTAGGTAGATAATACTACGATTATTTGATCATTTTGACAGTCCCATTAAGTCCCGTTAAGACCACGGACTCATGCAACTGGGGCGAAATATTGACAAATCAAACGTATCCGCTACATGATAATATTTCATATGATATTTCACAATTTAGTTTACTTTGAAAGTATTGTTTTATATGTCATATCATGTCTATTGTTATAAATGTTTTTAAGAGTTGAGTTAATTAAAACTGTAACTTTTTAATATGTCTTTTATTTAAATATATTGCATAACTTATTTGAATAAATTAGTAATCATCTCTAATCAAAGTTAAGCTTACTGTTATGAGTATAATTTCATTTCAATGGCACCCCTATACATACTTAAAGAATTAGCAAAGCTTAGTTTAAGCTAATAAAAGTATATCAGGGTAGAAAAATAGTACATATTATATCATAATTATATCAGCCGAAATTAATAGCAATCAATTTACCTAGTTGTATTCTGCAATATTCTGTCGATAAGTAATTATTATTTACCAACGTTGTTATATTTTGTCAAAAATTGTATGGTATTTTATGACAAATAACATCATTGCTAAGTAACTTATCGACATTTTACAGAAAGATTGATTGTTAATTTCACCCGCGAATCGGTTAGATTAACTTTTGTCTATCTTCGTGCAATATATATAATATATTGAATAACAATATATAACTATATTGAAAAAAAAAAGATAAAAAAAAAAACTATATTGAATGGTATATTTGTACACATACCTATACATATTCTGACTGGAGATTCCATGTTTATTTCATTTTGCTGTGCAGCAAAGTTGTCAGCAACTCCACCCCATGCCGCGGCCGGCTACTCTTTGTCCTGAAAAAAAAAAAACAATTTTTTTTATTCTAATCATGTTGGGCCGCTGCATGCGGCAGTGTATTCTTGAGAGGAGACCCGTGCTCAGTAGTGGGCCGGCGATGGGTGGATGATAAGAAAGAACTGAAAGCTTTTTCTTTATCTTCTATGGCTGCAAAGTATAGATGCAATCAATCAATCAATCAATTTATTTATTTGCTGATACAGGTTTTACAGGTTTAATTATAGAAATAGTCCAGCTGTATCACGCCAAGCTGGCATGCAAATACATTAATTTTGTGTACAAAATAGTGAATAGACAAATTAAATTAAAAGTAAAATTTTCGCTTGTTTGAAATAAATGAAGTTATACAATAAAGGGAATTTACAATTCTGAATACTTAGTATTAAAAAAATATTACATTATTGTAGGTACTTTACTACTTTTAATCAGGTGAATCACATGGAGCCGCTGGATTCAGGCGGAGACCGTGGCGTCTTACAACCTACAAGAGACCTATGTCCAGCTGTGGGCATCAATCGGTTGTTGATGATTATGATGACTTTTTTTTTTCTTTATTTATTTAAGGGCTTTGACACATTTAAAAGTAGGTACATGTCAGCCCTATTATAATCTAATTAAATACAACAATACAACAAAATTCTTAATCTAACAAAATAAGTCTTTCTCACTATCCATAATTTGATTTAGAAAGCAGCCATGTGCCATATGTCATTATCCCCAAACCAAACCGAAATATACTTCATAATCTCCTCAATAACAAAACCAATAAATATTTTAATCTTTCCTTCGAAAGTGCAGTCCGACAAATATATCTTTCAATTTTTGAATTGAAAGAGATATATTTGTCGGACTGCACTCATGATGACTTAATAAGAATAGCTGTATTGCGCGTAGGTACTATCCAACGCACCTAGTCTGTCCTCTCATCAGTTGCCTGGTAGAGATGAAAACACCGCCTTTGCATACAATTGCTTTTAGTTTATAGTTTTTTAACCCCCGAACCAAAAAGAGGGGTGTTATAAGTTTGACGTGTGTATCTGTGTATCTGTCTGTGGCATCGTAGCTCCTAAACTAATGAACCGATTTTAATTTAGTTTTTTTTTGTTTGAAAGGTGGCTTGATCGAGAGTGTTGTTAGCTATAATCATCATCCGTTTGAAAGTTATCAGCTCTTGTCTAGTTACTGTAACCTTCACTTGTCGGGGGTGTTATAAATTTTTAATTTACACTTGTTGTGTTTTTTCTTGTTTCGAGTGCGTTTTCTATCTATCTAAGCCCAGTGTCAGAGGTAACAAGAAGCTAGACATGAAGTGTAGTTATTTGCATAAGGTTTCCTAATGCTGATCATATCGGTAACTAACATCGTGTAGAAATAATTGAAGCCATACAGATGGGCTCGAATGGGAATCGCAATAGGCGTTAGAGCTCGCTTTATAGTTTATACCTACTTGTAGAACACTGGTATGATTGTGGGAATATTGCATTATACTATAATGGACCATTCTAATTGCATCGATAACCTCTATATATTTAGATCTAAGTTAACTTATTGAGGAATGTGCAATGTTCATGTTGTAAATTGCAACTGAAATAGGTAAATAGCTATTTACCGAAAATCTGGAAAACTACAGACACAGATATTAAGTTCCTAAAACTTAAGTGACTGGTTTAGCATTCAAATAAGAGCCAAAATATCATTGTTCTAATAGCAATAATATTTTTTTCAGTTTCTCGTACGGTCATTAATATAAAGAGTGGTTCCACGGATACAACCCCAAAACTTGGAATTTTGAAGGTAAGTATATTTAAATTCTCATTAGTACTACAATACAAAATATGTCAACTTTAATAAGTAGGTACCTACTCCACTTTTGGCCCAAAAAAATGACTTTGGCTAATGATAAGAATCATTAGAGTCCTGTACGAAAGTTCTACGCACCGAATTACAATAGTTTGGTGCTAATAACTTCCGAACATAGGTTGACTCACAGCCCAGAGGGGTCACTAGGACAATGAGGTCAAAACAATAACGACATACAAAGATGGTTTGTTTATTTGTATTTATTTCTTCGCCGTGATGAATGCCTGGTACCTTACCAAAGTTACGTTCATTATTACAGTAGGGATACAGCCGCCAAAGTACAACCCTGCAGCATTCTATATGCACCGCTCGCCATCCCACTACTAAAGAACCAGGAAAAGCAAGAAGTACGTACACTACCAACCCATAACACCACACAAATCTTCTAGACACCGGAGCATCTTCAGGAGACGAAGACTCTAACACAAAAGTTCGGTTTTAGAAAAATCTACGACTTTCTTTGGAAAAGTATGGACAGCGCCATCCATGAGGCTTTCAAGGAACATGCCCTGGATTGTTCCTAATTATTCATTAATTAAATCATTCTTTGATAAAATAAATCTTTGTGTTGGTTCATTTTGACATAACTGGGTCCAACTTTGCTTCACAATTTCTTCTAGGAGAAAAAGCATGAATGAAGTATAATTGAAATTGATACATTTTGTCGGTTGGGTAGTGAGAGAATTTCTGACAGTAGGAAGAGCCCTACCGTTAATCAGTAGACGTAATCTATCGTTAGTACCGCCTCCGAGCCATCTAGCAAGGACTTGGGATAGGTCCCATGGCCAGCAGAAATCTAAGCTCAGCTAGGGGCTTGGCTCTACTAGAGATCTCATAACTTTTTAACAGTGAAAACATTATGAACTTGTGAGTCTTGGCAACTTTTTTACATGAAATGTTTTTGGTAGGATACATTTTGTCGGTCGCTTAGTGAGAGAATTTCTAACAGTAGGAAGAGCCCTACCGTTAATCAGTAGACGTAATCTATCGTTAGTACCGACTCCGAGCCATCTAGCAATTAAGTTTATAATACGATAGATCCTGTAGAAACTGTTTGGAGCGAAACTGCACCACATAAGTAGGTACCAAGGAGCTTTTCCATCATATACTTCATTACCTACTATAAGGAAAGGTACCACCTGCCTATTTACACACTTTCAATACCATAAAGAAGCTTATAAAAGCTCGGAGCTAATTTTAGGTTGTAAACCTGTTCTAGAAATCTGAGCCGAGTTGAGCACTAGACGTAAATTGCAGTCTGGGTAGGTACTGACCTCGATCGCAGCACTATTGGTTGCATTCCTCTCAAAGTTCAACCTATTTACTTTATTATGACACTAATTGATTGAATTACTGATAATATCAACCACATAGATATGTAGGTTTTTTAATCCCACAGGACCTCTATGATTTTCTGGAATTAATTCAGGGTAATTTAACTATCTATTACAAGTTTCAGCCAGTTCAGTCATTGTGGCGTGTTAAGAAGTAACAAACATCCAGAATTTCGTATTTATAATAAAGAAATAGCTTTGTCCCTGTGCATTAATTTTTAATGTAATCCCGTGGAATTTTTTGTTGTCTGTTTTGAAATGAGACATGAATGCAAATAATGAATAAAGAAAGAAAAGAAAATGTTTACAGAATGTCTATTTCTATTATTAAAAAAGCCGCTATGCAAATTAAAAACTTCAAAAATTATACAGTATGGATACTTCAGATATTCTGTAACGATGGCACATGGTACGGAACCATTCGTGCGCGAGTCCGACTCGCAATTGACCGGTTTTTTACTGAAACTGTTTAAAGTAGTTATATATCTCACCATGAAGATGGTCCGGGTGATAATAGAACGCATCCTCACAAGTATGAAGTAGGGCAATCATGCGCGTGGGCGGTAATTGTACCAACTTCAGGTCAGGTTCATTGTGTGTTTGTTTAATTGCTAACCTTGGGTTCTACTATTTACCTTTACCTGTAAGTAGCCTGTAAGTAAGTAACCTTGGAGGGTAATAATATAATGGCGAGCTGATATCGGAAAGCACCTCATTGTTTAGCTACTACTTAGGTAATTTATAATAACCTAACTGGGAAGTTAATCAATCAGCCTGTTTGCGTCCACAGCAAAGGCCTTCCCAAGAGCGCGTCACCACACACGATCCTCCGCCTTCCTCATCCACCCATTTCCCGCTATCTTCAATTCAGCAGGTTGGAGGTTCCACACTGCACTTGCTGATACGCAGTCTCCACTCCAGAACACGTCTGTCCCAGCCGCCATTAGTTCTCCGGCAGACTTGGCCTGTCCACTGCCACTTCAGCTAGCTAATTCAACTGGCAACTGGGAAGTAGGTACCTACTGCTAGTTTATACCGGCGCGTTCTTCTGCTTGAGGACTTTTGGCTTGTTAGAGGCGCCGGGATTACTAAACTCTTAAGGTACTGATGATGTGTGGTACAACTTTCAAAGAATAAATTTGATAAATAAAATAGATAAATAGAAGAATAAAATAAGAATTTCAAAGAAGAATAAAATACGTTTTTCTTTCTTTTCTTCCTTTCTTTTACTAGTCTATTAGAGGAAAGTCAAATATTTACATGGTTGGCCATAATGAGTTACAAAACGTCCTAAACTGAAAACCTATTATAAAGCTATTACACTATGCTATTACAAAGCGACCATTTATACTCCCCATAACACTGGTTACTCTTGTGCAATAGCAATTTGGTAGCCCAGACAAAGGCCCAGCCAAGTAACTTACTAGGTACTCGCTTCTCTATGAGTTCTTAAACTAGGGTTGCCAACAGAATAGAATATATTTTTATTCAAATGCTTTTGAATCGTGAAAATAATTTACCGTTTTGATTCGGAATGCCGTTCCTGCCGAGAAGATAACCATTAACCACCAATAAAATTTTAAGAATACTTAGTTACACTTATGTAATAATACATATTCTATACTTTTGTTAATACGAGGCCCATAATTAGCTACCATGTCTCGAATATTACAATATTACACTGGCAATATGCTTTGTTCAAAGACATTGAACAAAAATCATTTCTTCAAAAACTGGGTAAAAATAAAAATTCGTGACTCTCCATGTGAATCGAAAACTAAGTAATATGTTTCAAACATTTTAAACGGAATCATTATTATTATTATTTTAATGCTTAAATAAAATACTAAAAGTTAGCGCTTCAAAAACATCTCTACTGCTAACTTTTAGTACTTTATCAATGAAATCCGAAAAAAATATTTTAAAATGTTAGGATATATTTTTTTTAAAATTAAAAACAATTTTTTTTAATTTTTAATAATAATATAACATTTTATAAATTACTTTTAGGTATAATAAATTTTTAAACATTTCTTTATTTTGAGTTGCCAGCCCTACATTAAATTCTAGCTACTACATAATATTCTGTTACAAGCGTTTCATCATTATTTAATATCCGTGCTCAATTTAACTAGCTCTATACATTGTACGTGTCTTTCAAAATCAGCAATGTACTGTGATCATAGTTAAAGTTTCATAACTATGAGTTTTTAATGGTCTATACCATATACCATACCAGTCGTGATAGAATGCGCCGGGGCAGAGCCCAGTGCATATTAAGTGATGTGACATAGATTGATCGGTAAAAAAATTGCGTGACAAATTATGTCATCAGGTATTAAATTTTTAATTGAATAGGAATTTATTAACATTATTTTAAATACCTAGTTAAATAGGTAGGTAGACTAGGTGCGCCCTAGATTAAGAAGAAAAAAGTTAAGTAGGATTTTTAGAAAATTCAACACTAGCAAAAGCATGGCATGTCGGCAAGTTTTATAATATGTATAACTACTTGCCTCATTCAGTGAGTAATTAATATCTTTTACGGTATTTTTGATGTTAATGGTACTTAATTGTTAGGAATTGTGGGGGATGATGGATGGACAGAAAGGCCTTACATTTCTTTCTCCATGTTCCCAAGACATGGACTCTCTTTTAATGTTACGAAAGATGTTGTTTTAATTTTAGTGTGTGCAATTTATTCTCTTCCTAACAAAAAAGGTTACTCTAAAAAATCACACAAAAAGTTTTAATAAATATAATTATGAAACCAGAGCTTAGTGGAAGTGCAATGTACCGGAAAAATACTAGGTCGAAGAAGATCGAGTTCCTATTGTCACTGCGATTGGAAAAAATGTCGCCCAGCGTGTTCAATGATCCGGCAAACAGCATTACCACATTTAGACCTGATTAAATAAATTACAACCACAAGAAGTATATTTTAAAAGATTTTTTATCGTGCGTTTTTAGCGTATCTGTACATCACTGTTTCATTGTCTTGAAAAAATTCAAAGTCCTAGTTTAGCGTTGGTTTTGTAATACCTACATCATTTGTGTATTACAATTATCTGCAACAATTTATTAAATTGCGTATAAATCTATTCCTAGATCAAGCTAAGACACATAAAAATATTTTTGTTCAACCCTTTTCGTGCGCTTGATTTTGGTGAAAATCATCGTGCCGCTCACCCAAAATATTCGACTCCGCGCGGATGCTGGAGAGATGGACCAGCTGGCGCATCTTTTCACCGGGGATCTCTTCTTACACTATGTTTGGTTAAATAGCAAACAGACTGCTCACATGCGCCGGCAATTTCGGCGAGCGTAATAGCTTTTTAGATATAGTACCGCATATGCAGAAAGTAGCCAGTTACCTACTGAGTTTATCTGTATCGTCTCTAGTCTATAGCACAATTTTGTCTCCTCATCGCGTGCCTTCTTCGAAACGAAGTTTGGCGATCATCAGCCGAAAAGCTTCTCTCTTTCAACTTCGGGTAACTAGGCTCTGTCCACCCCTTATATCGTCCAACCATTTGCGTCTTTGGCGACCTTGAGCTCTTTTGCCTGCAATTCTCCCTTCCAACACTAATCTTGGAAATAAGAATTGTCCTCCTCTCTGTAAATGCCCAAAGAAATCGAGCTTCCTTCGCATGATGGTGGACATGAGTTCTCTCTCTTTGTGGACCAATTCCAGTACCTTGGTGTTCGGTGAGAAGCTGCTCCTGGTTATCTTGAGCATTTTTCTGTAAATCCACATTTCGAAAGCTTGCAGGCGGTTAGTTGCTTCCTTTTTGAGAACCCAAGCTTCACAACCATACAAAAGGGTGGACCAGACATAGCACTTTAGACAATTTTGTCTGTAAAACCCATAAATAACCATTTCAATAACCTATCCAACCAAACAAAGTAACCAATTTTATCTATGTCTTTAAAATAAAACCAATCAGTACGTATTGTAATCACAAAAAGCACAGCCTAGTTTGGCGCTAGACGAGCGTGTTACAACACTATGAATGAAATAACATCGACACCGACATAAGCTACGCGAAGCTGCAGTGGCGACTCGAATCTTAACGAGCAGAGTACATTCACCGCATAGTGTGCTGGGCAGAACCTACGGTGTACACTCACGCACATACATGCTTATCATTATTAATATTCAAATTCAAATTCAAATTCAAATTATTTTTATTCAATTAAACTTTTACAAGTGCTTTTGAATCGTCAAAATAATCTACCACTGGTTCGGAATGCTGTTCCTACCGAGAAGAACCAGCAAGAAACTCGGCGGTTGCTCTTTTCAAATGTACAATTTACAATAATATGCCATATATAATAAAATATATAAAGTTATCCTCCCCTCCGGCTTGGAAAATATTACTGAGCGGAAAGATTTAATCCTGAAAATCGTAGGCTAGTACAATAGGAAAAACTATTCCAGCTCAGCATAATCCTGATCCGGGTAAATATATGTACAGAGTAGAGACTAACTTATGTCCGCGGCTTTGTCCACGTGGACTGCACGAATTTCAAACCTCTATTTTACCCCCTTAGAGGTTGAATTTTCAAAAATCCGGATTCTAAGCGGATAACTACGTCATAACAGCTATCTGCATGCCGAATTTCAGCCCGATCCGTTCAGTAGTTTGAGCTGTGCATTCATAGATTAGTCAGTCAGCTTTTCCTTTTATATATTTGACTAATCACTTGTTCACTTAACTGTACACAATAAGTACACGGAGCACGTATCGTTAGGACACGGAGCGCTGGTACACACGCCCTTTGAGAGCGCTCAGTCTGTTGCAACTCGCAACTTGCATGCCAAGGCCTTAGAACCCGTGGAACCTTCTAACTTCTATTTATTATTTCTATTTCATTTATATACATATCTCATTCTAATCATATTTTTATTTAAAATAATAACAGAAACAACAACAAAAAAAAAATACTAAGTATGTACCTACTTAAAAAAAATTACAGAAGTAAAGAGTTATTTTATTTGCAAAGTAAAGTCAAATATCAACCCTGATTTAATCCATACTACGAGTATAAATATAAATAAATATTATAAATGCGAAAGTGTATCTGTCTGTCTGTCTGCTACCTTTTCACGGCCCAACAGTTTAACCAATTCTGACGTTTGGTACAGAGTTAGCTTATATCCCGGGGACGGACATGGGCTACTTTTATCCCGGAAAATCCATGAATTCCCACGGGATTCCTAAAGACCCATCCGCTCAACCGATTTGTATGAAATTTGGTACCGAAGTACCTTGCGTCCATGTTATTGACATAGACAACTTTTTATCCCGGAAAACCAAACAGTTTCCACGGGCTCTTCAAAAACCTACATCCACGCGGACGAAGTCGCGGGCATCCTCTAGTATGCTTATATGCATTTAGTATTCAAGGAAAATACTAAATTTAGCATATTTTGTAGAGACATTTAATGGCCATTTAAATTTTATATCTTAGAGGCCTTTTTATTATCTATTGTTCTATCACAAGAACTTACTTTTTTTTTAAGTTAGGTATTTTTACTAGCATCTGCGGCCGTACAATGCAGGTAACTTTTTACTATCTCAGCATTATTTAGGTATTGTGTAAAAAACAATTACCATACAGCTTTTAGAAACTTTTACACATGCGAAGTAAAGTTCCCAAGTTGATATTAATAGTAGCAAGTTGCCTGTTACAAGGAAATTTGAAAAAAAAAAAATCAACCAAGGATTGTTTGTTAACTTATGTTATTTTATATATTATGTAATAATGATGATTTATGTAGTAAAATATCTCATACAAATCGGTTTGACAACAAACATGTGCAACTAAATATCATATAAGTATTAGGTATTAGTAGTCAAAAAGTAGATAGATAGATAGATAGAAAAATTTATTGCACACAAACATGAACTAAACAAGACAATTCAATTCAATTCAAAATATTTTTATTCAATTAAACTTTGACAAGTGCTTTTGAATCGTCAAAATAATCTACCACTGGTTCGGAATGCAGTTCCAACCGAGAAGAACCAGCAAGAAACTCGGCGGTTGCTCTCGGCGGTTGACAAAACAAAGAAACTAAAAAAGTAAAAACAGTTGTGTGCCAGTCGTACGTATGTAATATCGTAAATTGTGTTCAACATTACTGTACAAAAGAGTCGTATCGACTTTTTGCATAAAATGTCAAAAATAGATTTAGACACTTTGTATTGGAGCCTCCCATTTGTAATAATTATATTGTTAACACATAACCACGTAATGGAATTCAATCAGAGCTCAACAAAAGCGATTACATCAAATATGAAAGCGTAGAAAAACTCATTAGTTACTACGACCCACCAACACCATGGCATTCCAATAACGACACCTTGATTCTCTACGCTCCAAATATTTCACCCACTTTAATTTTTATTTTATTTTTCTACTACATATAGGTAAGTACCCATATGCTTACGCACCTATCGGTAAGTGATGAGAAATAAATCTGAAAACCTTGAATTGTGGTTACATCATTTAAAAAAAAATTAAAATGTGTTTCAATTTTCAAAGTAAGATAACTGTACCAAGTGGGGTGTTATAATATGAAAGGGTTTTACTTGTACATTCTAAAACAGATTTTTATTTATTTTTATGCATAATAGTTTTCGATTTGTCGTGCAAAATGTCGAAAAAAATACCCGAGTACGGAACCCTCGGTGCGCAAGTCTGACTCGCACTTGGCCGGTTTTTTTCTGGAGATACGGAACCCTAAAAACCTTCATAAATCAATATTTACGTTCGTCTACAATAGCTAGTACACTTTGCTGCGATCTGTTTTCGCAACGCCCGCTTTCAGTCTCCGCAGCCTCTACGAAACTCTGGCGCAATATTTATTTTCATCACAATTATCTTTTGAGCTTACTTACTCACTTTTTACTAATTTGTTTAATAAAAAAATCTATTATGGCCGTAGACTTAGAATTAGGTGGCAATGATTTTAAATGCAAAATGCCGTACCTATGAACTGAGATGTTAAAGAGTAGGTATATTATTATACCTACTATACTATACCACACATCCGATTGCGATGAAGTACAGTTGTTGTTGGAATTGCGGGAAGCTTTCTGACATATTCCCCTCAACACAAAATTGCAACGCATGTCGGACAAAATATGTACTTATAGATTAACTAAACATTGTTAATGCTCGGAGTACGGATAGATGAAAAAAAAATCTTATTTACAAAATTATGAAATTTTATTTTTTGATAAGTAAGTAGTACCAATGATTAATTTAAAAGAAAATCACTGTTATTTTTCTCTTCTGTCGGCCATTCGCTGAGTTTCTTGCTGGTTCTTCTAGATAGTGCGGCAATTTCAAACCAGTGCAGTGGTAGATGCATTTAACTATTCAAATTTTGTAAAAGTTTATTTGTATTAAAATTCTTTCTATTTCCAAGACGAAGAGCACACCTAACGTCAGGCTTATAATTACTTTGGTAAGCAAAGAAAGTTATTCTTATTACAGCAAGACCTATTAGTATACACTCTTAATGATTTATATTTACATTACTTAACATATAGCCCGAATATTTTCATCCACTTTCCCTGAATGAATAAACTCTTAAACTAAACAAAAGTGAAAAGTATCGTAATAATAGCGCGCGGCGGCGCGTGAAGCAATTTGATCTTCCCCGCCGCAATAGTTGGGTCATTTTGACTAACTATAGGACATTCTTCGCTACTGGAATGAAATACCTACTTCATCATCAACCCATCGCCACCGGCTCACTACTGAGCACGTATCTCCTCTCAGAATAAGAAGGTTTTGATCTTGCTAGCCGAGTGTGGATTGGCAGACTTCACACATCTTTCATAACATTATGGAAAACTCTCATACGTGCTGATGCCCTCACGATGTTTTCTTTCACCGTTAAATCAAGTGTTATTTAGCTGCTCAAAACGCACAATAACTCCGAAAAGTTAGAGGTGCGTGCCCGGGGATCGAACACCGTACATCCCAATAAGTGACCGAGGTCTTAACTACTATGCTATCACCACTTATTACCTAAAATAATTGTGTTTTAAAAAAACTATCAGCCCATGCACAGCATTTTCACACAATCGATTCGTATATTGACGGATGCGTAAAAATACGAATTGCAAAAATACGAATGAATGCAGACGCGTACGTGTACCTATGTTTTGTATGACGGCCACTTCAGATCGAATGCTTGTTTTTATATACATGATATTGAGATGGCCTTGCCATCCGTCATACGGTTTTATGACTGTCGGAAATTTGAAGCCTTGCTCTTAAAAACAAAAATCTCGCACGAAAAGAAATAAATTAGTTAAGATTCTGAGTAATTGTAGGAAAGGAAGTATAAAAAAACAAAAAGGGCAAAATAAATTGCTCTAAAGCTAAATTGCGTTAGGGTCGGTCATAAATTAGATAAAAGTCGTAAATTTTAACTTAGAAATCTCTACAAGTGTACAAAATTGTAATCACGTGTTATAAGAGTGGTCTAGACAAGGCAAGAGCGTGAGAAAGCAAAAGGTACGGCCCATTAAGGGATGTTTGAAATACATTTTATTTTCAGCCAATTAGCCATCAGCCAGGGTAATTCTGTGCGCAAGAGTGAACCAATCAGAAACCGAAATTTCGCTGGTTTTTTTTGCATTTCAGATCATGGGCGTGGACAAAGATATCCGTGTGGACGTTTGAAGTCTACACTGGGGGACCGAGGGGGACATTCGATTGAGGTCTGGCTCAACGTGCAGTAGAGCCTAACAGTGAATATTAATTAAGTGTAGAAATATATTGCAATTGTATAGTTAATAATAGAAAAATTATAAATAGAATAAAATAGTGTGTATCCGGGCCAGCAGAAGCTGATATATGGTGATGTACTAATTTACATTTAATTTTAAACTAGATTATTTGAAAATCAGTTCCAAAAATCTTGAGTAAAGAATTATTTTACAAACTAAATTAGAGATGATATTATTATTTGGATATTAGGAGGTGTTACAATATTGTGTATAACTATTAGATTTGCATCCAAAATTATAGAAATGGGACATTTCTCTTTGTGGAACTAGGATTCAAATATATCTAGAATAAATAATGAATATATTATAATTTACGCATAATGTGTGTCCTTAAAATTTACTTTATTATAGAAGTAAGAATTATAGATAATATCTCTATTGATTATGTGGGCATGTGTGTATTTTAGATAAAATGGTGTACATAATATTATATAAAGCCGAAAGGGTTTTTTTGTTTGAATATTTGCTTTTCCCTTTCAATAATTAGTATGGCTTAGGAAGCAAATATTCGGCCGGGAATTAATTAATGTAATAAAGTTACTTAATTCCCAGTCTAAATAATAAATTCAGTTTCTCTTCTTTTTTTCTAAATACTCAACTGTATGAGTAAATAAACAATTATTTACCAGAAATAAATGCACTTGGGTATAACTATCATCTTTTATTTGCTATATTTAGATACATTTTCCTAGACATTTAATAATGGAGATTCAATTTGTTTGGAGGCTAGACTATCGTATTGTAATATTAACAAAGCCAAAGATACGAAGAAACCATGTATCGAACTAACTTGAGCTCCAATATTAAGATTTTCTCATATGACCTATTTACCAATCACAATTCCTATTATTAAGTAAAAATTAGGTTAGGTTTTTTTTTCAGCAGTGCACCTATTTATAATACTAGCTCTTATTCAGCATTAAATAGGGAATAAAATTGAATTAGCAGTCTAATGCAGTCTGATGGAATGACACTTGTCGTTACAATTATAGATTTGGTAGAAAAATTACTCAATAGCTAAAATAAGGTGGTGTGCTATAAACTACTAGCTACCGCGGTATAAACATCGTCTTCATCAACATGAACAGCTTTCACCGGCTCACTACTGAGCGCGGACTTCATAGAGAACTCTCGATCAAGTTTACCTTCATCATATGGTATTTTATACCATTATGTGAAATTCTCACGATGGTTTTTCCTTATACTTTTATTATCACAAAACGATTAGTACTAATATACCAAGAATGCTCTCCACTACTAAAGATAATAGGGTTGGCTGGGTTCGAATCCCAGGCTAAAGACACCTTAAAGGGACCTTGTCGAGGATACTTTCGAGTAACAGCTAAATTTCATCTACCTACTAAAATACCCTGAACGAGACAATGGAATACACGCTGCCTCCGGAGGACAGATGGCGAGGCAGGTAGGTACCTTTTTTTTATTGTGTACCGATCTTTCCCAAACAGCATTTTAGGTAACATTATCTGTTAAAACCGACGCCAGCTGAATTTGTGAATCACCGAGTTTTTGAATAGATAAAAATACTAGTTTTGCTGTACTTTGTAATTCCTTTGCTTGATATTATATGGTACATGGTTGATTGGTGACGTACCAGCAGCGAGATTCCGGCACAAAGCAAACACGTCATGTCTTTATACAGCTGGACTCTCCGAACTAATAAATTGGCCAATTTATTGACAATCAATCAAACAAATATATATATATATACAAAAATACCATGGTTTTGGGGCGAGCCCAGAGCTCACTGAAAAGAACCTAGGTTTCCGTACCTAGGCAAATTGAAAACGCTTCGCAGCGAAATAGGAGAGTCCAAGTGCTGTGCCCCGATAACAATGCTAAAAGACTGAGATTTCAGTGTAGGGCTCCCCCCGTGCTTGAGGAATGCCGGTTGGTCTCAAACCGATGGCCTAAATAAGGCAAATACACGTATCAACTGATTTTCCACACTAACAGGACGTTCTAAATTAGCAAATCTCTCCACTCATTATATCTATTTTGAGGAGTTGAAATTTTACATTAATTTTTTATAATTCAATCCGTGTAAACCTGTTAGCTGGTCGAGAAGTCTACGTGTTCACCCAACGTACTGTACCAATTAATTACTTGTAAATAACTCATGACTTTAAATACCTAGGTGTTTCTATAATTCAGCTGAGTTTATTTCTTATTTATCTCTTCATAATGCCTAATCTTAACCACTAGTATAGACGATCACACCGTACCATCACAGAAATTTGATGCCGAGTGACCAGGGATCTATGTACGTATTCGAAATAACGATATGACTAGATTTACATTAACATAAAAATAACACAACGTAGAAATTGTGATTGGGTATTTGAGAGAGAAAAATTTATAAACTTACATTGCTATTTATAAATTATAAGTTTTAAGGACACACTGCATGTTGTTTTATATTTATATGTTGTACATTTACATTTATTTATGTATAGGGGGAGCAGGAGAGCAGAAATAAGCTGTATGTCTTATAAATGTAAAATTTACAGGTTTTCAGAAGATACTACAGAGATCGAGCTATTATTCCTTGCTTATTTCTCAGGCTTAATTTTTTTCAAACTCTGAGAATGCATATAATCGAAGCAGACCCAAACATGTGATTGCAATTAGTATCAGTATTATATTAGTATTAAAAATACGGCTTCGCGACTTATGAAAGTTATTCAAATAAAATTTAAAATAGTACCAAAGTAGGTAAAAGAAATAGGGTCAAATTGAAAAAAAAAAAAGGATGTCTTCAGGTAGAAAAGGACGTAGAACAAAGCAAGTAGGTGCGGGGCAAAGCGATGTTAGTACCGTAGAATCGAGCGAGCAAACAACGACCTTAGGGAATGCTACATTAGAGTTGATTTTGAAAAAAATCACCGAATTCGAAGCAAAATTACAACAGTTAAATTCAAATACCGGTTCAAATGAAATCGCGAGCATTTCTTCACACGAGTCGAACGGGATTAATGAAAATGAAAAATCTGATAGGCAGGGGTCAAATCTTGAAACCGCGAGCACAAGTACATTATCTGAGACCCGGAATTTATATGTTGTACAGCCGTCAGTAACTAAACCAAATTTCGACGGAAAACCATTCACTAACCCCATCGTTTTTCTAAAACGATTAAAGAAATATATAAGGGCGGTAAATGGATTAGATCGCGAAATAGATATAGCGTTAGGTTGCATCTCGGGGCATGCTCGGAAGGTTATGGACTTGTATTCGAAGGGCTGGACTACGTTCGCTGACTTCGAGATTGATTTTAGACGAAATTATTGGACCGAACAAATTCAGGAATCTATAAGATATAAATTGATTAATGCGGTATATTCAAGCGATTCGGGAATGTCGATGTCCGAACATTTTGCTGAGCAAGCAGAATCAATGCAGTCATTAACTATTGCGTTTAGTGAGAGAGATTTGGTCAATTCTATTATGCGACATTATGCTATAGATATACAGCGATTATGGTTTACTAGAACAGAGGAAGTTAGCATCATGAACGGAGCGAAATTTCTTCGAAACATAGAGCAAAATATTGTTGAAAAACCTAGGCAAATTACGAGAGGTACTGTTAGTAATAATTACAGAGGTAGACGATACAATGAGTCATCATCGAGACGACCTATTGTAGCAACAATGTCAACAAGAAGTTGGAGAGCTAGGGGAAATTCGACGAGGGGACGCGGCTATCGTGGTCGATTAGGTTCTAGGGTTAACTTTAACAGGCCTACGGTATCCGAATCTAAACAAATTAGGCCGGCTATCACGTTCGTGAAAGAGGGCGAGGATCTTACTGTGTCTAAGAATGTGGGGGAGGGATCATCAAAAAACTAGAATGCCCAACACAAACGAGGTCAAATCAGTTATTCTTGTGTGGCACGGGCGTCAGAAAGACCTCAGATCACGAAAGGACAGGTGTAGTCTATAGGATCTTAATTAATAGTGGATGGAAGCCAGGACAGAGTTTGGGGACCGGAGATAAGGGACTTAAACGGTTATTAAGAGGCGGCGTTGATTATAACGAGTATAGTAGTCAATTTGAAATTAGGAGTATAGGAATCTTATTGGAAAACCAGTTTGAAAATGTAACAGAGTGTAATGAGTTAGGCGTGACTTGTGAAACTTGTATGAGGAGAGGTTTGAATGTGTACACAATGTATCATGAATTAGATGAACAAACCGATGTGAGTGTTGATTATTCTTTACCTAGGTTACCTGAAGTATGTGTTAGATTGTATGGAAGAAGTATGAGTGCACTCATAGATACGGGAAGTCAGATTAGTGGAATAACTAGGGAATTGTACGACTCTATTCTAAGAGAACATGGGACATTGCCAGAGATCGCTATTCCAGCAATTCAAATACAAGGCGCGTTTGGATCGCGAAGTGAAAGCACAAATCGGTTAGTGCTAATAGAGTTTCAGTTAGGTAGTACTTTAGTTGAAGCACCTGTACTAGTTATGCGACGTCTTCCTAGGTCATTGATACTAGGATACGATTGGTTAGAGCGGGTAAAAGGAATAGTGAACTGTAATGGTGAACACACTTTGACTATTGAACATATGGGCGTTAGGTCTTGTGTTAGGCTGAATTCGGACTGCAAAATCGAAAGGTTAGGGGGAGAGACGAACGCAGCCACGATCAATTTAATATTAAATCAAAACTCTAGGCCAGTGGAACAAAGTGTATTAGACATGAATTTAGATAGTGAGAAATTTAAGGGATTAAAATTAGATGACGCGAACTTAAGTAATGAACAAAAGGAATTATTACTACCTGTGTTAAACAAACACTGTAAGGTATTTGCGGAAGGTTTAGGTTTGACAAACAAGTACGAACACGTTATTGAGCTATTAGACGAAACACCTTTTGTAAAACACAGTTATCCGGTACCTTTGGCGTATAGAGAACAGGTAAAAACCGAATTAGAAGAGTTAGAAAAACTAGGCGTGATCAGACAGGAAGCGACTCCTTACTGTAGTCCTCTCACTTTCACTAAGAAGCGAGATGGGTCAATAAGACTCTTATTGGACGCACGAGAGTTGAATAAGAAAATGGTAGGTGACGCGGGCGCGCCTCCACTCACATCTGAGATTTTACAATCCTTTCATGGAGTAAATTATATCAGTTTAATTGATTTGAATAATGCCTATTTTCAAATACCTTTGCATAAAGATTCTAGGAAGTATACTGGGTTCTCGTTCATGGGGAAGACGTATACTTATAATGTTTTACCTCAAGGATTAAAGACTTCTGTAGCAGGGTTTTCGAGAGCAATGGATTATATCCTAGTAGGAGTACGAGAGTTTTGCGTAAACTATTTAGACGACATAGTCATATTCACTACGGGGGACATAAAGTTACACTTAGAACATTTAGATCGAGTGTTAGATAAATTAGAAACCGCAGGTTTAACTGGAAGGTTAGAGAAGTGTCGGTTCTTATGTGTAGAGGTAAAGTTGTTAGGACACATAGTAAATACTAACGGGGTACGTATGGATCCTGAACGGGTTAAAGCCATATTAGACTTCCCTATACCTCGGACTATAAAACAATTACGAGGATTTCTGGGATTAATAAATTATTTCAGAAGATTTATTTCAAAATATAGCGAAGAGGTTAAACCACTGTGTGACCTATTAAAACAAAATACGAAATGGTCATGGACAGAGGAAATTAACGACTGTTTTGAAAGGGTCAAGAAATTGTTTATAGACACGATACTTCTTGTACACCCAGATCCTAAGGGAACTTATTATTTACAAACCGATAGCAGTAATTTGGGGGTTTCGGGTTATGTCTATCAATTGAATGAAGCTGGTGAAGAACAAATATTAGGGTTCTGTAGTAAAGCATTGACAGAGACAGAACGCAAATGGACAGTTACTGAACAAGAACTATGGGCCATCATTTTCAGTTTGTCAAAGTTTGAAACATATTTGAGAGGAGCGAATTTAGTCATTAGGACTGATCATAAAAGTCTGATTTTCTTGCAGACGTGCAAACTATTGAGCGCTAGGATGATACGTTGGGTACATTATATAGGGCGATTTAATTACACAGTCGAACATGTGAAAGGTAAACTAAACATTGTAGCAGACGTATTGTCTCGACATTTAAAGGGGACCACCGATGTATTAACTAACAAGGTCACGGGGCCTGAAATGAATCTATTTAAAACATCATTAGGACGATTAGTGCGGGAGCGATGGAGAGAGATAGGTAGTTATCAAAGTCGCGACAAGACTGTTAGTGAGATAATTAGACGCGTGCAAACAGCAGACACTTCTGAATCAAAGTACTACGTGCTTAAAGAAGGGATTCTTTATAGAAGAGACATAAAAGGGGATATCTTAAGGTTATATGTTCCCGAGAACATACTAAGGGATTTGATAGTTAGCATACATGAAGAAGTAGGTCATTTCGGGCGATACAAGGTTTATGCTCTGATGAAACGTCAATATTATTTCCCAAATATGTCTCGTATAATAGGTCGTGTTGTAAGAGCTTGCGAGGCATGTCAAAAGTCAAAGCATGCTTTGGAAACGCACACGGGGCCGATAAAAACTGTAATAGCGAAGGAAATAGGGGAGAGAGTTTTTTGCGATATTTTTGGACCTTTACCGGCAGGACGATTTGGTTTTAAATACATATTCGTAATGCAAGATGCTTATAGTAAGTTAATCAGACTATACCCACTACGCCAGGCTAGTGGGAAGGCTACTTTAACTTGTGTAAAAAAGTTTCATAAGCAGGTCACAATTAAGACATTATGTTCAGACAGAGGCGCGAATTTTACTTCAAAAGTTTTCGAGTTAGGTATTCGCCAACTAGGTATCGAATTAACGCACACATCTGTTAGAAATCCGCGGCCAAATTCGACAGAGAGGGTTAATAAAGAGTTAGGTAGATTATTCAGGACGTATTGCGACAAATCACATCGTTCATGGGTAGATCTATTATCGGATATAGAAGATTGTTACAATCAGGTAATACATACTACAACGGGATATTCGCCAAACGAGATTATATATGGAAAACGTACTCTGCTATCGACTGATTTCAACACTGACTCATCGGTGAGGGCAGACTTACAGGGTGAATCGTTAGAACAGATTCGACAGCAGGCACGACAAAACATGGATAAGGCGGCCGAAAGTAGACAATTACATTATAACAAAAATCATAAGTTAATACAATTCGAAATCGGAGATTTAGTGAAACTTAAGACTTTTACGAAGTCAGATGCGGATAAAAAGTTGACAAAAAAATTCATGCGCTTATATGAAGGACCGTACATAATAGGGGCAGTTCCATATAATAATGTATATACATTAATAGACGTTCATACTGGTAAAGTTAAGGGTAACTACAATGCCATTCATTTGTTTAGGTACTATGTAGATAACTAGAAGGATAGGTAAAACTAGAGTATTAAAAGGGACAGAAAACAGGTAGTTTGGGGTACACTAAACAAAGAGATACCTGAGTTAAATAGTTATGGTCATGCCCGAGGGTATAATAGATAGGCGTAGGAGGTTTGATACTAGCATTCTAATACAGATAAGGGGAAAAATATATTTTGAAACGACTAGTACAGCTGCAATGAAAATAGGGGATTACTGCGTGTATTAAAAATCTATTTTGGGGGAGCGTGAGATGGCCTTGCCATCCGTCATACGGTTTTATGACTGTCGGAAATTTGAAGCCTTGCTCTTAAAAACAAAAATCTCGCACGAAAAGAAATAAATTAGTTAAGATTCTGAGTAATTGTAGGAAAGGAAGTATAAAAAAACAAAAAGGGCAAAATAAATTGCTCTAAAGCTAAATTGCGTTAGGGTCGGTCATAAATTAGATAAAAGTCGTAAATTTTAACTTAGAAATCTCTACAAGTGTACAAAATTGTAATCACGTGTTATAAGAGTGGTCTAGACAAGGCAAGAGCGTGAGAAAGCAAAAGGTACGGCCCATTAAGGGATGTTTGAAATACATTTTATTTTCAGCCAATTAGCCATCAGCCAGGGTAATTCTGTGCGCAAGAGTGAACCAATCAGAAACCGAAATTTCGCTGGTTTTTTTTGCATTTCAGATCATGGGCGTGGACAAAGATATCCGTGTGGACGTTTGAAGTCTACACTGGGGGACCGAGGGGGACATTCGATTGAGGTCTGGCTCAACGTGCAGTAGAGCCTAACAGTGAATATTAATTAAGTGTAGAAATATATTGCAATTGTATAGTTAATAATAGAAAAATTATAAATAGAATAAAATAGTGTGTATCCGGGCCAGCAGAAGCTGATATATGGTGATGTACTAATTTACATTTAATTTTAAACTAGATTATTTGAAAATCAGTTCCAAAAATCTTGAGTAAAGAATTATTTTACAAACTAAATTAGAGATGATATTATTATTTGGATATTAGGAGGTGTTACAATATTGTGTATAACTATTAGATTTGCATCCAAAATTATAGAAATGGGACATTTCTCTTTGTGGAACTAGGATTCAAATATATCTAGAATAAATAATGAATATATTATAATTTACGCATAATGTGTGTCCTTAAAATTTACTTTATTATAGAAGTAAGAATTATAGATAATATCTCTATTGATTATGTGGGCATGTGTGTATTTTAGATAAAATGGTGTACATAATATTATATAAAGCCGAAAGGGTTTTTTTGTTTGAATATTTGCTTTTCCCTTTCAATAATTAGTATGGCTTAGGAAGCAAATATTCGGCCGGGAATTAATTAATGTAATAAAGTTACTTAATTCCCAGTCTAAATAATAAATTCAGTTTCTCTTCTTTTTTTCTAAATACTCAACTGTATGAGTAAATAAACAATTATTTACCAGAAATAAATGCACTTGGGTATAACTATCATCTTTTATTTGCTATATTTAGATACATTTTCCTAGACATTTAATAATGGAGATTCAATTTGTTTGGAGGCTAGACTATCGTATTGTAATATTAACAAAGCCAAAGATACGAAGAAACCATGTATCGAACTAACTTGAGCTCCAATATTAAGATTTTCTCATATGACCTATTTACCAATCACAATTCCTATTATTAAGTAAAAATTAGGTTAGGTTTTTTTTTCAGCAGTGCACCTATTTATAATACTAGCTCTTATTCAGCATTAAATAGGGAATAAAATTGAATTAGCAGTCTAATGCAGTCTGATGGAATGACACTTGTCGTTACAATTATAGATTTGGTAGAAAAATTACTCAATAGCTAAAATAAGGTGGTGTGCTATAAACTACTAGCTACCGCGGTATAAACATCGTCTTCATCAACATGAACAGCTTTCACCGGCTCACTACTGAGCGCGGACTTCATAGAGAACTCTCGATCAAGTTTACCTTCATCATATGGTATTTTATACCATTATGTGAAATTCTCACGATGGTTTTTCCTTATACTTTTATTATCACAAAACGATTAGTACTAATATACCAAGAATGCTCTCCACTACTAAAGATAATAGGGTTGGCTGGGTTCGAATCCCAGGCTAAAGACACCTTAAAGGGACCTTGTCGAGGATACTTTCGAGTAACAGCTAAATTTCATCTACCTACTAAAATACCCTGAACGAGACAATGGAATACACGCTGCCTCCGGAGGACAGATGGCGAGGCAGGTAGGTACCTTTTTTTTATTGTGTACCGATCTTTCCCAAACAGCATTTTAGGTAACATTATCTGTTAAAACCGACGCCAGCTGAATTTGTGAATCACCGAGTTTTTGAATAGATAAAAATACTAGTTTTGCTGTACTTTGTAATTCCTTTGCTTGATATTATATGGTACATGGTTGATTGGTGACGTACCAGCAGCGAGATTCCGGCACAAAGCAAACACGTCATGTCTTTATACAGCTGGACTCTCCGAACTAATAAATTGGCCAATTTATTGACAATCAATCAAACAAATATATATATATATACAAAAATACCATGGTTTTGGGGCGAGCCCAGAGCTCACTGAAAAGAACCTAGGTTTCCGTACCTAGGCAAATTGAAAACGCTTCGCAGCGAAATAGGAGAGTCCAAGTGCTGTGCCCCGATAACAATGCTAAAAGACTGAGATTTCAGTGTAGGGCTCCCCCCGTGCTTGAGGAATGCCGGTTGGTCTCAAACCGATGGCCTAAATAAGGCAAATACACGTATCAACTGATTTTCCACACTAACAGGACGTTCTAAATTAGCAAATCTCTCCACTCATTATATCTATTTTGAGGAGTTGAAATTTTACATTAATTTTTTATAATTCAATCCGTGTAAACCTGTTAGCTGGTCGAGAAGTCTACGTGTTCACCCAACGTACTGTACCAATTAATTACTTGTAAATAACTCATGACTTTAAATACCTAGGTGTTTCTATAATTCAGCTGAGTTTATTTCTTATTTATCTCTTCATAATGCCTAATCTTAACCACTAGTATAGACGATCACACCGTACCATCACAATATTTTCATGAATCATGAAAACGAACCGAATACGAATCAGTGCACAAACGCCCGTACAAAAACTGAATAAAAACTAGATAAAATAAAGAAGAATTATACCTTCTTTTTTATTAGTTACATTAAATAAAGTCAGAAAAGTTCATGAACTTTTGAAAGTAAGTTTGAATTTCCCAGTAAAAAGCTAAGTTAATTGAAGGGGAATCAAAATCCCCATTATTTTACAGTCATGAATAATTTCGATTGAATAGTTAACTCATTGTAGGCGTATGGTGCTCAGATTACAACATCTGGTTTCTGGATAACATGCGTCAAGCAAGCGACGTCATCCAACTGCATCAAATAGATAGGACTAATGACAAACTGTGAAATTACCATCAGGTGTTATGAGAAAAAATAATCTCTTGAAAATTTCCAAAAGCAATTTTCCCTGTCTCCACAGCCTATCCACATCAAAAAGTCTACTATGAATAACTAGAAAATGCCCGCGGCTTCGCCCGCGTGGATTTCGGTTTTTTTAAATCCCATAGGAACTCTTAAATTATCCGGATAAAAAGTAGCCTATGTCCTTCCCCGGGATGTATCCCAAGTCTGTACCAAATTTCATTAAAATCGGCTCAGTGGTTGGGCCGTGAAAACGTAGCACACAGACAGACAGACAGAAAGACAGACAGACACACTTTCGCGTTTATAATATTAGTATGGATAAGACATAATAATTCGTCCGTGCGGATTTGATTTTGTTAATCCCGTGGGAACTCTATTTTTTTTTCTCTTAACCACTCTCCCAGCCCGGCTATTATATCTCCGAATCCACTGATTTCTATGACATCAGTGGATATAATCGGGGGATATAATTTTTATCTACTGCCCATGCTAGCCGGACAGCGGGTTAATTCGCTAAACGCAGTGTCCAACACTGAATGATACTGTCTGTCTGCTACCTTTTCACGGCCCAACAGTTTAACCGATTCTGACGAAATTTGGTACAGAGTTAGCTTATATCCCGGGGACGGACATAAGCTAGGTACTTTTTATCCCGGAAAATCAAAGAGTTCTCACGGGATTCCCAAAAACCCATCCGCTTAACCGATTTGTATGAGTTACCGAGGTAGCTTGCGTCCCTGTAATTGACATATGTAGGCAACTTTTTATCCCGGAAAATCAAACAGTTACCACGAGATCTATAAAAACCTAAATCCACGCGTACAAAGTCGCGGGCAACCTCTAGTACAGTCTAAAGAAATATAGTTATCGTTCCTAATAATTTGGGCCACAAATATTTGAAGGAAAGTGAAACAACTATGCCATAGTTTGTTCAAAGGCGGAAACCTTAGAAAGGGAAAGTATTTCGATATATTCGTGGTCACTATTATATTATTATATCTTACACTTTCTTTGGACACGCAAGAGAGTTACCATACAAAATTAATTACATAGAATACAATTAGATTACCGTAATACCATAATGAAATAATATTTTAAACTAGCTGATGCCCGCAGCTTCGCCCGCGTGGATTGGTCAGATCCCCTGCAGCATCAGGATTGAAGAGTTGGACTCCAAATTTTTTATGAAACAATGTCGCAAAGTTCCTCTATCGATTAAAAAAGAAATGACGCAAATCGGTTCAGAAATCTCGGAGATTTCGGTGTACATAGGTAGAAAAACACAACTCTCTTTTTGAAAGTCGGTTAAAAAAGTAGCCTATGTTACGCCCTGGTCAATTCTCTACTTGTCTGTGAAAGTTCCGTCAAAATCGGTTCAGCCGTTCCGAAGATTAGCCTTTTCAAACAGACAGACAGACAGACAGACAGACAGACAGACAGACAAAAATTTTAAAAACGTGTGAGTCAGTTAAGGTATCGTTCAAATAACCATATGAGCTTAATATGAGGTAGTTATTTCGAAATTACAGACAGACACTCCATTTTTTTTTATTAGTATTAAGATCATCGTGACGAAGCTGATTGTTCTATGTGCCTCATAAGAAAGCTCAGACTGATATCTATAGAGCGTACTTTGACTTTGCTCAGACTTAAGTTTCAGTTAAAAAGAGACAGATTAATGCCAGTGATATAACGCTCTATCGTTTTGACAGTGTCTTAAGTCTAAGCTAAGTCAAAGTGCGTTCTATGAATCTCAGACCCTCGGCGGGTGATGGAGAGAGCTGTGCTTGTTACTCTACGTGATCAAATTGGAAGTGAGGAGATCCGTAGGAGAACCAGAAAAATAGATATAGTACAACGGGTTGCCAAGCTGAAGTGGCAATGGGCAGGGCTCATAAGTCTAAAAACCGATGCTAGAATAGCGACCTCGCACCGGAGAGTGCAGAGTTGGAAGAACCCCCAGTAGTTAGTAGTTTTTTGGCATTTATTACCCCATTCATTTGCAAAACGATTTAAAAAGTTTTTGTTTGATTTGACAATCGATTTCTAACAGAAAAAACCTTGCATATTGCGCTATAAAACTTTTCAAATGTACCAACCTAAATATGTTTTCCTATTGGGCTATCATCGTATCCAATGCAATAATACATGTCTTAGAATTTCTTTCAAATAAGGTTTCAAAAGGATATAAGATTTCATTTCTTACTTAGTTAAGATAGTTGTTAACTTAAAATAGCAATTAAAGTGAGAAGCCAGTCTGGAAGACTACATTTGATAAATATTTATTGGTTAATTTTTTATACTTAGTTAAAAATATGCTACTTAATCTCTAGGCACTAATGATGTATGTAATTAGTCAATTTATAGTTACAACCTGTTTTGTGCGCCTTTTCAATAAAATAATATGAAACCATGCCTAGTTCTATTGTGCTTATGATAGAACAGGGCGATAACAATCGAGGTTGAAAGGAGCACGACCTGAATTATAGTTTATTATAGGCAATGGGCAGGGCTCATAAGTCTAACAACCGATAGACGCTAGGGTCCCAAGGTGCTAGAATAGCGACCTCGCACCGGAGAGTGCAGAGTTGGAAGAACCCCCACTAGTTAGACATACGACATCAAACGAGTCGCAGGGAGCCGCTGAATTCAGGCGGCGCAAGACCGTGGTGTGTGGAAGTCCCTACATGAGACCTATGTCCAGCAGTGGACGTCTATCCGTTGATGATAATGATGATGATGTGACGGAATGATAAAAATGATGAAAAGGTTTGATAGCTGCATTTGGATGTAGTTTGGATTTCAGCCAGTGTAAAAACTAGGTAAGTACTTACACAGCTGTACAGCAAGGGTAACAGACCGACAAACACACTTTCGCATTATGGATTCCTTACAAGGAAATGAAGGTCTAGGAAATCAGTTTAACTTAGCAATACCACTATAATTGAATGACACACCAATCAATAAGCCTGTAACTGTAAAGGAAAGGTTAAGTTAAATTCAGCCAAGTTTTGCAATCGGCCTTCTTGCGATTGTTTTTCACGGCGGTGTGAAAAATCGGTTAATTGTTGAATTTTTCGCAGTTCAATCTCAACTGTTGGTCTGATTTCTATTATCTTAAATTATAGTATATTTAGCACTAGAAGATGCACGCAACTTCTTCGTCCATGTGGATACCTATAGGTTTATTAATCCGGGATAAAATGTAGGATATGTGTTAAGTCAGAGTATAAGTTACTTCCATTCCAAATTTCAGCCAGTTATTTGTGCGTGAAAGTGTAACAAACATACATACACACATACACACACACATACAAATTAGTGTGATGTGATATTAATTACGTAAATATTTTCAGTAATATAATAACGACACATGCAAGGAAGAACATCGTAATTCATTGTTAATTTTTACAGGGCAGCGGATCAAAGTTTAAAAACCGGTCAAGTGCAAGTCAGACTCACACACGAAGGGTTCCGTACTATTGCACGAGGACCACTGGATCCAGGTGACGCAAGACCATGGTGTATGGGAGATCCTGCAAGAGACCTATATCCAGCACTAGACGTCTAGCAGCTGACGACAACGGCAATTCTACATATCAACACCCGCCAGAATACAGCCATTTTTGCTTCAACTGGTTAAACGATAAAACGTTGGTGAATCTGCAGGTTCGATTAGTAAAAAGGCCAAAGCTTAATAATCCATATCCATACTTATAATATTATAAATGCGAAAGTGTGTCTGTCTGTCTGTCTATCTGTCTGCTACACTTTCACGGCTCAACCGTTGAACCGATTGTAATGAAATTTTGTACAGACTTAGGATACATTTCGGGGAAGGACATAGGCTACTTTTTATCCAGGAAAAAGAAACAGTTCCCGCGGGATTCCTAGACTCATCCGCTTGACCGATTTGTATGAAAGGTGCTGAGGTAGCTTGCATCCCTGTAATTGACATAGGCAACTTTTTATCCCGGAAAATCCACGCGGACGAAGTCGCGAGGATCCTCTAGTAATTAATATAAGAAACTGACCGTCATAACAAAAGCTAGTAAGTAGATCTCTAAAGATACACATATACGATTCTAGGTCATGTATTCGGAATATGTTATTTACATTCCAAAGACTTAGCTCAATTTCTATATATGTTTAACAAGCATCTACGTCCGAACTTGACATAGTTGTCATCATAGTATCGTGGCCATATTGCTCGGACATTGCGTAAGCGGTCCACAAATTCAACACTTCCTTATTAGTGAAGTTTGTGATTGCTATTACTTGGTGCCTCTTCGGACTTTCTCTACTTATGATTGACAAAAGCAAATTCCTTTGTGCATTCATACTTTGTCTTTTTCGTCTAGAATACATCTTTGTGGACACACATCTTTAAATTGATTATTATCTTATAGAATTTTTTTCTACTTATGCTTGACCAAAACAGGCGTTCTTTTGTTGATACGAGTAAGTACATTGTCTCATAATATATGTAGTTTCGTATGAATTTTGCGCAGGAGTGACTTTAGGCATGTCTTTAAATTGCTTTTCTCTATAATTTGGACTTTCTCTAAATTATCATTGACAGAAGCAGGTGAACACTATTGTAATGAAAGCAAGAGTTTTGTCCTTGTATAATGTATATAATTAAGAATTTTCTATAGTTTTCATGTCCTAGTAGGGATATCTACTTACTAAAATTATCAGCTTTTTTTCGGAAATCGTTATCAGGCGTTACTTCAAACGGACGCCTTTACTTGATTGAGTATTGTTTATTTTGTATTCTGTATTCTGCTCAAAAAGTATACATATTAATATTTTTCGATCTGTGGTTGAATTTGTGCGAATAGCCATGCAATATTTTAGCCATGCTTAAAATACGAAGCGTGATCTGTGAAGCCATTAATTCAAGCTTAGATCGTGATATCTTAAGATTTCCTATTGCATAATTATGTTAATACCTTTAGTATTCAAAATGATGCTGTGTGCTTAAGTTGTAAACTTGTAATTCAATTCTTACTTTATTAGACGTTAGATGAAATTTACCCAAACTAAAATATTAATTTTACGATCAATCTGACAAGCCAACATTATTGAACCATTGAGCTAAACCATAATAATCTAAAAACCATAATAAGTAAGCGTATTTTATAGTAGAGAAATATCCCATCAAATAATGCTTTACCAAGGTGCGCTATGAATGATTTTTGTTTTTCCTCGAAAAACTGATTTTTCAGTCAGCCATTGGTTCAAATGTTAGCTCAAAATAAAAATTATTCGATCATAATATTATTATTCCAATCTAATTGCCTAAACCGTAAACACAATTGCGTTAATACTACAAAAACGGTTTCTTAGAACAACGTAACTCAAATAATGTAATCACAATCTTATGCAGGCCTATTTTATCATCTTACGAACAAAAGCAAGGCATTGTTTTTTGGCATTTATTACCCCATTCATTTGCAAAACGGTTTTAAAAGTTTTTGTTTGATTTGACAATCGATTTCTAACAGAAAAAAACCTTGCATATTGCGCTATAAAACTTTTCAAATGTACCAACCTAAATATGTTTTCCTATTGGGCTATCATCGTATCCAATAGTACATGTCTTAGAATTTCTTTCAAATAAGGTTTCAAAAGGATATAAGATTTCATTTCTTACTTAGTTAAGATAGTTGTTAACTTAAAATAGCAATTAAAGTGAGAAGCCAGTCTGAAAGACTAGATTTGATAAATATTTATTGGTTATTTTTTTATATTTAGTTAAAAATATGCTACTTAATCTCTAGGCACTATAATGATGTATGTATTTAGTCAAATTATAGTTACAACCTGTTTTGTGTGCCTTTTCAATAAAATAATATGAAACCATGCCTAGTTCTATTGTGCTTATGATAGAATAGGGCGATAACAATCGAGGTTGAAAGGAGCACGAACTGAATTATAGTTTATTATAGTCATTTATGCCAACTATAAGATCGTTATACTCAACTCTAAGTTCATCGACTGTACAACTAACTTTATCATTATTTGCCTTTTGTAGTGCTTCGAGTTTCTTATTGCCACGGCAGCGTTTAGTGTTAAGCCCAAGATTTTTTATTTTTTATTTTAATACAAGTTAGCCCTTGACTGCAATCTCACCTTTGGTAAGAAGTGATGCAGTCTAAGATAGAAGCGGGCTAACCTGGAAGGGATATGGTAGTTTTATTAAACCCATACCTTCTTTGGGGTCTACACAGCATCTTCATCAGCATCATCACCATCTTACTAGTCTGAATTTTAACGGCCTCTCTGGTGCAGTGTTAAGCGTTGTGGTCTTATTAGTGAGAGATCCCGGGTTTGATTCCCAGCTGCTGGGGTTTAGAATTTTATAATATCTAAATTTTCTCTGGTCTGGTCTGGTGGGAGGCTTCGGCCGTGGTTAGTTACCACTTACCACCCTACCGGCGAAGCCGTGCCGTCAAGCGATTGTGACTGTTTTCAAGATAACTTGAGTAAGTATGTTTTTCACCGCACATGTGTTATCCGCACTCCGCAGGAATGGCAGGCGAAAGCGTAGAGACGCGCCGGACCGTGGCGTGACGTGACGCGTGCTACATGCCTCCGAGATACAGCGCTATTGTTGTGAACATCATACCTACTATACTTACCTATTTATTTATATAGTCATTTTTATTTAGTCAAATTATACAAAAAACAATAGGTAGAATAAACAGAAAATACTATACAAAGGGGTGCAAATGCGGCTTTATTGCTAAAGTTTATTTTAAAGATTGTGCACAACAGAATTAGTCACATTTGACATTGTTAAATAATCAGTGTAGAATAGAAATATGGCACTTAGTAATGATAGATTTTATGGTTATTCAGTATCGATGTATATCAGGAATAACATAGGTCCCATTTTCAGTCCTCGTGGCACCCCAAAATGCAGAACAAACCAAAGCCGACGGTCTTATCTTACGTATTTTATGGAATTCTGCTTCTCATCTTCATAGTACCTTCTTTAAATTATTTCGATAGTTAATAAAATAAAATAGACACACTAAAATGATTTCAAGATATTATATAATATTTATTTACCTCTTCCGATTATGTAGATAACCTGAAACAAAAAAATATTTTAATTTTATTATCTTTCAATTTAACTAAATACATAGTATAGGTATTGATAATAAGGTGTGTTAGTGACGCTTGTACAAGATACTGCCTTGTTTATTTATGACTGCAGTTTCGTTAGTGTGAAATGATTTGTGTTTACTCAACTGATTTTCTTTTCTAGTCTAGTGATCCAATCCAAACAGTCAACCTTTTATACAATCTATCTGTAATCGGTCGATAAGTTACTTAGCAACGTTGTTATTTGTCAAAAAAGACTACATAATAATTTTGAGTTGCCAATTATTAACTTGTTGATAGATTACAGATAGATTGTTAATAATCTCAGCCGTAAATTATATTTGACGGCAATAGACCGTCATAGCTCCTCAAACATATTTCTTACAGAGCTACCTATTACATTACTGGTTAGATAAAGAGGATAATATCGTTATATTAGAAATCCGTTAGAAAACTACTCAACCATGTTCGAGCAGTTTATATGCTCGGTCTACTCTGAACTTATAAATTTGAAGTTTTATTTATTTGCTGAATATCAGTTGAGTTCAAAATAATATTATAACTAAGTATAAGCGACCTTCATATTCTGCTTCATAAGCATGCTCTGTTTTAAATTTTATGTTCTTGAGCGGTGTAGTTAATCACTTAACATCAGGTGACCCGCTTGCTCGTTTGTTTGTTATATTTATTTAAAAAAAATGAGGTGATTACAAGTACTTGTGCGTTTGACATGAACATCGATACAGCAATTAGAGTAATGCGGTGAACGCCCGTCGAAGCCTTTGACCTGCGCCCACTAATATGTAATAACACATTCGTTAAATTTTAGTGTTCCGTATAGAACTTTATAAGATTTTTTTCTAACACTAAAAGATCCCTACAATTTGTTTCCAAATCCAACTACTCAATATCTTGGTCAACTATACCTCTTTAGTTATTTGTTTGTACTTTGGAGCTCATTATTTCTTAAAAAGTAGTTTTTTCGAAAAATTGAAAAAAAATCTCCTCATAATACCTATTTTTTTTTGTATTTTGCATTTAAAAAAAGCTATTCAACTAGGTCCACTAATAATGTATCAAAAAAAATTGTCCCTTGCTTTCCATATTAATTCAGGAAATACCAACCCTAAAAAAGTTTTTTTCGAACATAACTTTATGTTGCAGTATCTACCTAACAAAAAGTTACTGTTGTAAAATTTACTACTTACTACTACTACTAGTTACTATCGTTTTTTAGAGTTCTTCCAATGATTAATTAAATAAAATGAATTTGAAATCATAAAGAAATGAATCTCTCTTTGTTCCCTACTTTTTTTAACTCTACCAAAATATTGAGAAGAGTAAGAAAATGTTCTTCATCCACAACGTGACATGCAGACCTTTCAGTTCTAGATATAAAATTCTTTTTACTTTTTATCATTGAACCCTAGAACAGGTCATTCACCTAGCTATGTTTGTCATGACAATATGACTATTAATTTTATAATTCGTACCGTCAATAGTGTTCACTAATCGTGTGGTTCCCCGTATTACATTCAATTTTAAAATGATCTATGATTATCTGTTACGATAAAGTAATTGTAGTTCATTTTATATTGGTTGTTTTTTAATCCATTTTCTCATGAGCTATGATCTCGTATGTTAGAAAGGAAATGATGGTTCATTTATTAGTGGCTATGATAGGGTGGATGTCTGGATTGATGAATTTTTATTTTTATTTTATTTTTTTATTTTTATTATTCAATTGTAATCAACAGCGTTATTCAACATAATTATTATAATAAATCTAAGTTAAACTTAAGGCCACATGAGATTACCTTCTTAAAATTAATTGACAAGTATTTTAACAGAGTATACAATAATATAAAGAAAAACAATAAAAACAAAGAGATGTACAAAAATTAAAACTGTGTGTGTGTGTGTGTGTGTGTGTGTGTGTGTGTGTGTGTGTGTGTGTATGTGTGTGTGCGTGCGTGCGTGTGTGTGTGTGTGTGTGTGTGTGTGTGTGTGTGTGTGTGTGTGTGTGCGTGTGTGTGGTGTATATGATTGTGCGTGAGTGTGTGCATGTTTAGTTGTTAACTATTTTTTTTTTTTTTTTTTGCGAAGATGGAATTCCTTTTTTAATTTATTTTTTGTCAGGTGTTGCTTCGTCCATGCAATTACGGTAGAGCTTTGTTTGTTTATTTGTTTTTTAGGGTTTCGTACCTCAAAAGGAAAAACGGAACCCTTATAGGATCACTTCGTTGTCTGTCTATCTGTCTGTCTGTCGGTCGTATCTGTCAAGAAACCTAGAGGGTACTTTCCGTTGACCTAGAATCATGTTTGGCAGATAGGTCTTATAGCACAAGTACAGGAATAAATCTGAAAACCCCAAATTTGTGGTTACATCATTAAAAAAAAAAAATGTGTTTTAATTTTCAAAGTAATATAACTATAGCACGTGGGATATCATATGAAAGGGTTTTACCTGTCCATTCTAAAACAAATTTTTATTTATTTTTATGTATTTATTTATGTGTTATTGATTTATCGTGCAAATTGTTGGAAAAAATACCCGATTACGGAACCCTCAGTGCCCGAGTCTGACTCGCACTTGGCCGGTTTTTTATATGATTGGATGACATGCGTCGATGTCCTTATCAAACATTTTCATAAAACATACTTGAAACAAACATACAATGAATCACAGAAACCTAAACGTAGAAATTGCTAAAAGCCATTAAGATAACAAAAGTGCACAGCCTAACAAATTGATAAATTGGCTCTTTTTTATTTTTAAATCATGAAGTAAACAACCTATTAGCATTTTATCAGTGCGGGAATTATATTGTCTTAAAGTAGATTAAAACTTCCACTTCTCATATTTTTTCCTATTACTTACTAATTTTTGACACAAATAAATAACAAGCATACAAGTGTAAATTAAAAATTTATATCACCCCCGACAAGTGAAGTAACTAGAAAATAGCTGATAACTTTCAAACGGCTGAACCGAGTTTCTTGGATTATAGCTAAGAACACTCTCGATCAAGCCACCATTCAAACAAAAAAAAAACTAAATTAAAATCGGTTCATTCGTTTAGGCGCTACGATGCCACAGACAGATACACAGATACACACGTCAAACTTATAACACCCCTCTTTTTGGGTCGGGGGTTAAAAATCAAAAAGGGTAATATCATCTGGTCTATCTGGAACACGATGTTAAAGCAACGTTGCTTCAATAATAATTAATGAAAATACTTTTATACATTAGTTAACAAAAATAGTACATAATATTAATTATTATTAATAGTAAACTAGCTGATGCCCGCGACTTCGTTCGCGTGGATGTAGGTTTTTTAAAAATCCCATGGGAACTCTTTGATTTTCCGGGATAAAAAGTAGCCTATGTGCTAATCCGGGGTATAATATATCTCCATTCTAAATTTCAGCCCAATCCATCCAGTAGTTTTTGCGTGAAGGAGTAACAAACACACACACACACGCACGCACGCACGCACGCACGCACGCACGCACGCACGCACGCACGCACGCACGCACGCACGCACGCACGCACGCACGCACGCACGCACGCACGCACGCACGCACGCACGCACGCACGCACGCACGCACGCACGCACGCACGCACGCACGCACGCACGCACGCACGCACGCACGCACGCACGCACGCACGCACGCACGCACGCACGCACGCACGCACGCACGCACGCACGCACGCACGCACGCACGCACGCACGCACGCACGCACGCACGCACGCACGCACGCACGCACGCACGCACGCACGCACGCACGCACGCACGCACGCACGCACGCACGCACGCACGCACGCACGCACGCACGCACGCACGCACGCACACACACACACACACACACACACACACACACACACACACATACACACATACAAACTTTGGCCTTTATAATATTAGTGTGAAGTGTGATTGAAAACACGGATTTAGGAATCAGTTTATCTTGTTTTCTGATAGGTGCCTAAAAATTACCTAGAATCTAAGTAGCCTAGAAACCTATACCAGACTAGTTATTTAGTTCCCAAAGTATAAGGCTAACATAAACATGACATTGTGTAAACAACCTTCGGAATAAGTTTTGTAGAAGCTTATTTCAATAAAACCAGTATTGACGAAAATCCTTAGTTTTCCCCCTAGCACTTTTAGGTGCAAAGCTTTAGCAAATGTATTTATTTGAGCTCAAAGTACCAGAGTGACATAAATAGCGTGGCATTGTGCAAGCGAGGCCCAGCCTTTGAATCCGGTTCGAGGCAGCTTCGTGGAAGCTTACATTCTTTCCTTGTTTCAAAACAACACAAGCCTTAGTGGATAGTTGTTTGTAATGATATTTGTAGCTAAATATAATGTTAACCTACTCATATTCTACTTGATCACTCGCTCCACATTTAACTAAGTAGTTAATTCAGGCTCTAAAAACAAATCTAAAGAGAAAGAAGTGGCAACCATTGTGAACCCATGTATCTACTCGACCAAAAATGTGTCGACAGTTTACAAGTAACATTCACACATAACATGACAAGAGGCTACATCTTGTCCCGGAAAATCAAAGAGTTCCCACGGGATTTTTCAAAAACTAAATCCGGTGGACGGCCGCGTACATCATCTACTTTTTTACCCGACTACGGCTAAGCCAACAGGAGGGGTTATGATTTTAGAAGTCTATGTATGTATGTAAGTTTGTATTTATGTGTGTTCCACCGTGGCGCGTAAACTACGGACCTGATTTTGATGAATGAGGTGTTAATCGATTCGTTATTATCGTCAGGGTGACATAGGCTACATTTTATATGCAAAAATCGACCTGACGGATGTTACATCCAATTTTTTTTTTTTTTTGCTATTGTATCGAGTGGAATATTGAAAGAGGAAAAAATTCTGATAAATATATAATACAATGTTAAAATACACCGAGCGACAAAAATACAATTTTATAGTATCTACCGGTAGTTTTGCGTAGTAGTCGGGGATAAGTGCTGTTCAACTTTATCTTGTGAATTCTTGTGAAGCTTTGACTTTATATTCCCACAGCAATTTGCGTACATTACCATACTGACCCTCTTTGTATGTGGGTTTGTTTTATTTTTATAAATTAAAGCGTGCTGAATATGGTCATACTGTGGTCACTGGTCATACTATAAAATGTTGCCCACAATTTTCATGCAATGTTCGCAGAAGCACGCGGCGTGTGGCGTGCAGCGAGAGAAATCTTCCAGCTATGCATATTGATGATAACGGCTTTCCCTGCTACTATTCGAGATCAATTCTGAAATAATTGCAGTAGCACTATTTGATTTAGTATCATTTTATTGATTCTATTTAGCCAGGTTTGGATTTAAAATGATTAATTTCAAAATATTAATTGAGCTCTTTTGATTCAGTATTATTATATTATTTATAATTGGTTGAATTTAGCACAATCGAGATATATTGGTCGAAATTTAAAAATCCGCACATGTAATAAATCTATTATTTATTAATAGACAGCAGACAGATTATTTCAGTGAAAATTATAAAATAACTTCTGACGTCGGAAATTATTTGGCAAAAAATTGTATGGTCTTTTCTGACAAATAACAACGTTGCTAAGTATTGCTAAGTAATTTATCGCCCGCTTATAGATAGATTGATTTTATTATTAATTTAAAGGTTGGTCTTTTCTATCTAAATATTTATTTAATAATTCAAAAAAACCGTAATGGGTTTAATAAAACTGCTATACCCCTTCCAAGTCAGTCCGCTTTCATCTTAAGACTGTAGCTTCACTTACCATCAGGCGAGATCGCAGGCAAGAGCTAAATTGTATGAGATTAAAAATAAAAATAACTCCATTCATCCAAATATGTTCAGGCATTTACAAGTTATTTTGGAATAAAGAAACTCACATAACATACTCATAAATACACTCCATTTTTGGGGCAGTTTAAAAATGCACGTAAAATAATGCATTTACCCAATTTGGCAGTTAAATATGACGGTATTAGAAGTTTATAAATCCTGCCTTATGTAGCTTACGTGGGTAAGATGGTAACGGATAAGATGCTAATGCATTTTCCGAGAAACCCCAACGATTCTTGTTAAAATAATCAATGCATCCATAACATGCTGGGGCGATCAACGATTATCGACATGATCAACGTAATTTATAGTCGCTTTTAATTGGCATTCTTCGCAATAAGTCATTAACTATTGTTGTAATTAATTACATAACCGAGTGCATTGTTTGCTGAGAACTAAAAAGTTATGGTATGAATTATCATTTTAATTTTCTCGAGGATTGATATTTTGTTCAAACGGTTCTGTTAACTATTTTTTGAGTTTTTGATAAAAGATGTTCATCCTAGGTACGTCAACGTTAGTACCGTCAATACTTTATTAGGTAAATGTAGCAATATAGCTTCAGTAGGGAAAACTTCTATATTAACAACAGTCACTATACAAACATATTATCTCTTCACTCATAAGCAAGTTTTATTCATACCTCAAGTAACACCAAGGTTCCTCAAGTAGTACCAAAATTAACCTCAAGGTTTTGTCAATTTTATCATATCTACAAGATGACGCCCGCGACTTTGTCCCCGTGGATATAGATTTTTAGTCCCGTGAACTTTTTGATTCCCGTTTGATTTTTTGTGTTAAAATTTCATAGAACTAGCCTAGGTGTCTTTGGAACACAACGCATCTTTATCTTATAACTATGTTTTATAAGTGTGTATTTTTAGATGTGCCGTGAAAAAGTAACCTACAGATAGATAGACGGACACACTTTCACATCAATCAATATTAGTATGGATCGATGGAGGGCAAAAGATCGATAGGCCATTCACCAACAGATGGACAGACCAGCTGAGGGACTACAAGTGCTTTCACACATTTGCAAGACTAGCCTCCGATAGAAGCCGATGGAAGCAATAAAATTAATCCGCACGAGGTTACACCAGGACCACGACCTTCAGAAATGAAGGAACGACTAGAGAGAGAGGATGGATCTATTCTTTAGTTCTGCTCCAAATTTTCGCGCAACAATGGTGTAGCGAAGTAAATCGACATAACCTTGTGACCGTACAATTCATGTCCCGCTGCACGCGCCGGCCGTGAAACCAACATAATAATTACACAAGATAATCTATACCAGATGCTGCACTGTTTCTTTAAAAAATTACTTTAAATATTGGTTAAGCAAGATATTATATCTCTGGGACTCTGGGTTTTCTGGATTTGAACATATCTTTCATGTAAGGATTTGGAAGAGATTTACTCGCATCTTTTCGTATTGAGACCAAAAGCTACATGTTTTTCTCCCATATGTTAGTTAATTAATCTCATAAATAATAGTATACTTCTAAATATGTTAAAGGAAAAGGTGATTACTGCCTGACTGACTGACTGATCCATTAGCACGCAGCTAAAACTACTAGACGGATCAGGGTGGGTATGCAGATAGCTATTATGACGTTGACACTTGACATCCGCTAAGAAAGGTTTTGAAAAGTCATCCCTAAAGGGGTTTAAAATTTGTCGCATGTATTTGAGCTAGTATATATACGAGTAGACAATCGAAATAAAAATAGTGGATTGCGGTTTGTTTTTTCGAAAAAGTCGTACGTCAATTCTAAAAGCCTGGTACATTTTCGAAAAACTTATTAATCTTGCTGTGATCCAGTCAGATCGACAAAAAACCTGATTTTAATTTTCAAAAATTGTCAGAGATGTCAACATTTCTCTTTCTGGAATTTATTATATTTAAAAACTTGTGTTCTGGCGTGACTTTTCTCGCGGGAGCTTTTTATTTTCTGGGATAAAGTGGGCTACTTAGTATATCCGTCTCCAACATGCAAGCTTTCGTCGTACAAAATTTCGTCAAAATAATTGTTAAACAGATCGGCTGTGAAAGATAACCAACAGATACACTTTCATATTTATAATATTAATAGTAGTTAATATGGATGGATACACATAATAATATGATGTTCCAGTATTCCAGTGTGTAATGTTATAAGTTCAAACACCCGTAATAAATTGTATGTAGTTTTTACTTAGTATCGACGCTTGCCAATCAAAGAAAATGGGAGAGTCATGAAGAGAAAGAGACCAAATCACATTTATATTGTGAGGTAATGTGAGTCTAACGACATTTTCCCCGCCTCATTGCTGATCTAGGAGGCTCATTAGGTTAACTTACACTTTCTAGCGGTAACTTACTTGTTACTCGTTCTTGCTTGGCTGAAGGGCCATTACCGGAAATGTCTTCCTACATCTTTTTAATCATACTCTATGTGCCAGATACTTGAGATTGGTTTTTTATAGACAAACGCAGCTTTCCTACCAATCAAGCCAGCTTTGGTAATCAATGATAGCTGGATAAAGTTAATTATTATTAAGTACAATAGTTAAGCAACGCTGCCTGAAATTAATCGATCTATCTGTAATTCGTAGATATGTTATTTAGCAATTTATTTGTCAAAAAAGACTATACAATATTTGACAAATAACACAGTTACCAAGTAACTTATAGACACTGATCTGAATGGGTACCTTAACTTTGTAGGCACTTCTAAGCAGCTTCTTTCTTTTCCATATCATGCGAATAACATGATCAGCTGGTTGAATGTGAAAAAGCTGCATCAATTGTTACTATATTCTCCCTATTGTGATTGGCTGAATTTGAAAGTGGTATTCATTGCTGTAACAATGTATTTCGGGCGGTTTTCAGCCCATGGCAAGATCACGTCACACTGTAGCTTTTAAACTGTGGCAGTAGACCCTAGAGCTCTGGAAATCAAAATTTTGAAATATCTATGCATGCCTATGTTGAAAAAATAAAAGCCGTAATTTTTACCCTTAGTGAGATCTTAAATCCTGGTACATTTTCAAAAAACTTATTAATATCTTGTGGGTCAATCATTAAAACCGGATTCATTTTGATAGCTCTTTTTAATTTTCAAAAACTTTCAGAGCTGTGTTAACATTTTTGGAATTTATCATTAAATATTTTATCGGCCTTTTTAGGCATCGTGGCTTCTTCGTCTGCGTGGATTAATTCTTTTTAATCGAATTTCTCCAAATTAATTGGTTTTTCTCAAAATCTTTCTACGTTATGGAAATATACATAATATGCAAAATTGATCTCCGTCATTTGAGCTGTACATATTAAATTTTTATGTTATGTAGATAGGTATAGAAAATTATGCCAAAGTTCTGATCACGTTGCTGATGTGATTTTTAGATTCATTTTTTTTTTCTAAGACTAGATTGACCTAGTAGTTAGTAAGACAGTAGGTATGGGTCAAAAAGTACTCGCGGTAAATAGAGTGTAATATGCAGTAGTGAGAGGTCAGAACACAAAGTGGCGGTTATTTATAGAGCGGTGACGATTGACTACAATACTACAATGTACCTTCTAGCAATAAGGCACTGCGGTTCAATAACCAAATAACTTGTAGATTCACTTTTAACTTTGCTATGCAAATTAAAAATTCACGAGTTACGTACCTATCTTGTATATCTACCTATATTTCTGACAGTATCTAAGAAGCTTTACGTTTCTCAAAAGAAAAATTAGAAAAGCTTCCAACGGCCAAAATTAATAATCAATTTATCTTTAATCTGTCTATAAGTCAGCTGCTTAGCAACGATGTTATTAGTCAAAAAATGTATGGTCTTTCTTGACAAGCTACTACGTTGCTAAGTAATTTGTCGATAAATTACACATAGATTGATATGCCAAAGGTGGATGCGACGGGTCTGCCCGCGAAATTCAAATTTAATTTGGTTTTTCGCAAGTTGTAAACTAATTACATTTAAACCAAACATGTAAACCAAATTAAATTTGAATTTCACGGGCAGACCCCTCTCATGCCCCTTAACCTAATTTAATTAGGTACTATCTATCATGATTTTGGGAATTTATAATGAAGTCTACAAATAATGTCCATATAATAATTAATAGTTGTCCTTAATATTCTGCACAATTAAATAGTCTTGAGCAATTCCACTTCATCAACACCCAAGTCACATAGCAGTGAAAATCAATATTTAATTTTAAACTCTATGCTGGAAATGATATAGTCGAAATTGGAGAAAATTAATGAACCACATAATACCTACCTACTTTACAACGTGATTTAGCAATGATTAAGGACATAAACGAGTTGCGAACTGCTCTGTATCGTAATAATAATAATTGTCAAGATTGTTTTTGCTCAGATATTGAATTCTCCTTGTGGTTTCTGTTCGCCTGGTACTTCGTGTTGAGGAATGGGCAAAGCTTAGCGAGCTTTTTCAATAAATTTTTTTTCGATGTTTTTTTTAATAAGCCCCCTTTTCAATAGAATTTTTTAATGTATTGTTCGAATTGCTATATTATTTGCTAATGTGTTTGTACTAATATATTAGCTAAAAGAAAAGTTGTACTTAGTGCAACTTTTTATATGATGATACACAAGACACAAGATGATAGTCAAATGAAAAATATTTATTTATTTTATTTATTATGGTGCTATGAAAAGTTAAAAATCTATCACCCCAGATTCTACTGAGTAGTGAATTTTTTTATTATAATAGTCAATTTTAACAAAATACCGGAAAAGAACTAAAATTAATATGAATTTCTTTCAAGTTAGCGGACATAAGAGTCGAACAGTGGAGTATTTTTGTCAGCCTCATTTAATTTTTTTGCTTTGTGTTGCCTAAATTCAGACAGACTTAAAAAATATCTCAAAACTGTAATAAGTAAGTACTAATACATTTTTGTTGTAAAATCCGTCATCATTTTAAATGACAAAAAATATTGACGGTCGTTACGCCAAAACCGCGGGCGCCATCTTGACGCATGAATGAATAACCTACATTTACAACATGATTTACAATTAGAATAACTGTTTCAAACATTCATACTAGTTAGCATAACGCCTTGTCCATACGCCTATGTATTAGAATTAGCCCGAGGTAGTCAAAATTGCCATCACCAGATCGCTCTAGTTCTTTCAACAATTTTACTGCTAGGTAATATTAAATGAATAGCTCCTAAAAGACTTAGCAATATCATTAAAAATTGTTCCTTATTGAAATGTAGGTAGTCGTTTTGAGCTTAGATTTGACTAAGTTATGAAGCAGGACGAAGACTCGGAAAAATACCTGAGGTACCTACCTATTAAGCAGTATAGAATATAGACATGCGATTATCACGAAGTTTTAAACTAAATTAGGTTTGTCTGTCTTTTTCTTATAAGATTAGTAAGAAAAAGATGTGATTACCTACTCTAAAATTTAGTTGTGCTCAGAATCAGTGCCATTATCATTCAATGTCAAAATCATATGTGGATACATACAAAATAGGTAGTGTACATGTTGTTAAAAAGTGTAACAAGCCTCCTTAAAGGTCGAGCGAGCTAACAGTTAAAATGGTAATCCTGCGAGATGAATCGATGCTAGCGAGTTCAGTGGGTCAGCGTGACGGGGAATCGAACCGGTTGCACTGACGCGAGTGATTCAGCGAACGGGCCAGAACGGGTTTTTGTTTGTTTGCGTGTTACATAAAAACGTTTCGTTGCATTTTTCAACTTTTTACTTCATTTGTTTAAATCTGGTTTAATTTAGTTGAGTAATTTATGGACTTTATGTAATCAATGGACTTTGAAATACATAAGAGCTTATTTAGGTATTTCTAATTACATTTTTTAAAGGCAACTAGCAGCAAGATGGGCTGTGACCTAGTGGTCAAGGCATCGGGCGCGATTCCCAGAAGATGCAGGTTCGAAACCTGCCGATCCTCGTAATTTTTGATATGAATTTAAAAATTATTTTTAAATTAAGGGTTTCCTTAGAGTGTGGGTAACACTATAAAAATAAATTGTAAATAGCTTAATTATTTTTTTAACAGCGGATTTTTCCAACATCGTCGTCCACGAGGATTTTTTTTTCATATTATAGTCCAAACAAAACATTATACTTATGTATTTTGTAGTGCTTTCTAAAGCATTTCTAGTGTTGCTACTTAATTTGGTTACTTAACAAAGTTAGTATCTGCCAATCCGCGCTGGGTCAGCGTGGCAGACTATGGCCTAAACCTTCCTCATTCAGAAAAGAGACCCATGCTCAGTAGTGGGCCGGCGATGGGTTGATCATGATGAAACAAAATGGCGAGCGCACAGCTCGACCGAGATGTAAATTCTCTCACTACATCCCCAATTTCGTACAAGTTCTAACTTAACTATCAAAACAACAAGCCATCTCACATACATAACTAAGTATTACTTAACTTAAATGTTGTAACTTGTAGCACTGGATAAAGTAGATAAAAGTACATATTAAATAACAGTGGTTAAGTATTGTAATCAAACATAAGCTACCGCGATCAGTTGTTGTAACTATTTTTTATAAAAGTTACTATTACAAAAACTGAAATGCAGTAAAACAGGTCCAACGGCAGTTTTATTCGACTATTCGGACTATTATGTAGTGATTTTATACGGCATAATAAGTCCATATACAAATGAAGTCATAATCGCTCAACAGTAAAATACTGACTGAAATCATACTGAAATCTGAGAGCTGTTAAAAAGTTTTCCGGAAAAAATATTTCTGACTGGATATTTTTGTGCGGTAGCTACAAACTCAAAAATAGTTTTAGTTGAACTCTTGCCGACAAAACAAAAAAATAAAGTTTTCATCGTTTCACAAAAAGCCCTCACTCTTTTAGTTTCAAACTGGGCATAAAAAATTAACCGTGGGCGAAAGCTGCTTTATCATTTTTTCAAGGGCTTTTTCGGTCTTTAATAACTGTTTCATATTTTTTATTTAAAAAAAAAAAAAGTTGACTCGCCCTGTGTTTTTGGAAATGGGTTCGGAATTTGAGAAAAATCCAATATTTTCAAACAATTTCACTTTATTTATCAATCTAAATTTCCGAAATTATCAATTTAATCAGTAATCTCTCTATAGCGACGTTGTTATTTGTCAAAAATAGCATGGTATTTCTTGACAAATAACAACGTTGCGCTAAGTAATTTATCGACAAATTACAGATAGAATTATTTTATTGATTTTGGCCGTAACATGGCCGTAAGTGCAGTGAGTGAATTTTCTTTACCCAATACGAAAGACTCATGCATATAATTGCATACATACATATTATTTGGAATTTTAAAATGATCATATACATTTTCCGATTAGCATATTCATTGCAAAAATACCTAAATACCTAAGTCAAGTGTTTATTCATTAACTTATTAATTATTATTTAATTGAATAAACATTAGCAAATCAATGAAACTATTGAAGCGTGTAATTTATAGATTAATAACATCACAAATTTACAATCAATGCAAGCAACTGATTGCAGTTCCAAATTAACATATTGGGTAAATTCGGACGTCGCGAAATAGCAATTAGGTACGTACCTACCTACCTACCTTGAAACAATAAATACAACTTCATGTTATTGGAAAATGTAAATGGTCGATTCTGACGGTAACTAAATTTTAATGTAATCCCATCTTTTTCTTACCAATGGATGTATTAAGAAAAGGACAAAAAAAATTGGTTGTCTGTAAAGTCGGTTTACTGACGATAGTTGAACGTGACAACAAAGGCCGATTGTGCTTCTTTGTGGCTCGTTTCGCGCTCTCGCTTGCACTTCAAGCCTTACATGGAACGCCTCAGAGCGAGGTAACGCCGCATGAGTCATGTTTTTTTCGTGCGTGCAGCCGGCTCTATCGAATTATAAGACGTTGTGACGTCAAAAACTTATTTTAAGTACCTAGGTAATATTTTAAAATTGACAGACTTTGTGATTTTAGGTGCCAGTGTTGAGCTTGGTGTTTAAAGTAGAGTAGCACTAAAATTGAAGTTGTTAATTTAATATTCATTTTAAGCAACATTTAAAAGCGATGCAGATACTCTTTTAGTTTAGAGAAAGACATCAGAATCGACACCGGTGTTTTGCTAAATGTGTATAAAATTGCAATTGCACAACACGTGTGATGCAATGTTTGTTTATGCAATCGGAATAAACATTGCAATTTGCAAAAACACAACCTCCAGTTAAGCTGTTGAGAAACACGAAACTGATTTTGACAAAGAGTCACAAGAGCTCCTAGCTTTAGAATAGAGAGCTCTGCTTTACATTTTATAAGAAACAATATAAGTGTCGGCCACACAGGCCGCGTATGCGTCGCGTAAGCGTAGACGTAGCGCGTACCATTGCGTTGTAATTGTAATGTGTGGAACTGTATGAGACATAGCATACCGCTTGCGTGGCGTGAACGTTCGCGTAGACGTAATGCGTGCAGTTATGTCTACGGATTCACGCGCTTCACTACGCGCGTGTCACGTGTACGTGCTTGGTGTGAATCGGCTTTTGCCGCCTCTCCAGAAAAGAGCCCTAAAGATCCTCATGTAGTGAGGGGTGCCCCAGTAGGTCAATAGACATCAAAAGAATCGCGTTGGATGGACGGCGCAAACCCCGGCGTCTGGAAGACGTTACAAGCGACCTATCATAAAGTGCCGAAAGTCAATCGAGTTGTCAATGAGCTGACCTTTGCTACACATTGTGATCTGTCCGTCTGTACGCAGATGTGTGCGGTGCCGGCCCGTGCGCGGCACCTGATAACGATACACTGATTATATTTACCTACTAGATGATGCCCGCGACTTCGTCCGCGTGGATTTAGATTTTTTAAATCCCGTGGGAACTATTTGATTTTCCGGGATAAAAAGTAGCCTAGATGTAAGCTAACTCTATACTAAATTTCATTAACATTGGTCAATCTGTTGGGGCGTGAAAACCTAGCAGACAGACAGACACATTTTCGCATTTATAATATTAGTGTGGATAGTATGGATTGATCATAATATGAAACGCATCTGATTAACGTTAAATCTAACACAAGTGGAAGGATTTGGTCGAACTTCACCTATAGGTATAATAACTGTTTAATGTACGCTCTGCCTACTGATTCGCTAACTCAATGTCTAACACTGAATGCTAGCCACCGAGTGCATTGTGGAAAGACTCCAGGCATAAGAGATTTCTTATGAGACACATAATTGTTAGCGACCATGTCTCTATGTTCACTGTTCGAAGACTGGTCTTCAAGCACTGAGGAATTTTGGACGAGATGGCATTTTTCTGAACGCTGTCCAGCCATGGTCCAGCCGAATATACGTCATGTACTGTTAATTTCCCGAAAGCATAATATACCAAAAAGGCGTGTTCAAAAAGACACGTAATTATGTAGTGAGACGTCATATGAAAGGTCAGTGTCGCACACAAATAACGCGGCCTTGTGTGCCACAGTGCCTTTCCCACCTTACAATTAAACTAGAGATGGGCATTATATAGTCACTTTTAAATCATATTTTTCATTCGGTGAAATTATTTACCAGAATTTTATCTAATGGTATAAAAGGAAAAGGTGATTGACTGATCTATCAACGCACAGCTAAAACTCCGGGCTGTGCACGCAATATATTATAAGGAATTCACATTTTTTGTGTAGTCCTCCTAGTTGAGGAAATCTAATTAAAATTCAAACGTATAAAAATTACAAGTCAAAAGCATTACCTAAAGTATGTAGGTTAGTAAATCATTTACTAATTAATCTACATACATACTTTTCTTTAGAAATAAAATAAAATTATACAGTTCAAATGATCTAAACAAGGCACGTTTTTAATTAGGTGCTAATAGATCCTGTAAGCGGAGAGCTCTGATTTTTTTTATGTCCATCCCTCAGTCTATCTGTGTGAAAATGGTAAAAAGTGTAAAAGCTATTTTAGGATAAGGCCGCTAATACATATTACATATTATATTACACCTACGAGTACATTACACATAGTGTTTTTGCGGTCTTTTAGGAGATTTGTGCCAAATACCGAATAATATACACCGCAAGAGATTAAGTTACTCATTACATTATAATCTAGGTGTATGAATTTATACTATTTTATTCATGTAAGTATAATGCGTATACTCCTATCAGTACCGCGGTCTGTGACTGACAAACAGACAACGCACAGTGGCACAGCCTAAAGCTTTGAACCAGAGGATAGAAGAAAACCTACAGGAGATAAGCCTTTTTACCAAACGCGGTTTTTTTTTTTTTATTCAGATACATGTTAGCCCTTGACTGCAATCTCACCTGGTGATTAGTGATGATGCGGTCTAATATGGAAGCGGGCTAACCTGGAAGGGGTATGGCAGTTTTTATTATGTACCCTTTTGGTTTCTATACACGGCATCATACCGGCACGCTAAATCGCTTGGCGGCACGTTGTCACGGCCATAACCTCTGTTTGACCAGTTGTTCTTGGTTGACCGGGTATAAGCTGATTCGGGTGTGTCGTTAGTCGTCAGTTGACAGTGACGGTGGTGGACGCTGACCTTCTTTTTGTTACACTTTATGTGTAACCGATTGAAAGATCAATCTGTACTTGACACATTTACTGCTCGAATAACGAAACCAACAACACAACTACTGAGTATATAGAAATAGGATTTTTAAGGTTACGTACCTCAAAAGGAAAAACGGAATCTTTATAGGATCACTTTGTTGTCTGTCTGACTGTCAGTCTGTCCGCATGTCGTGTCTGTCAAGAAAACCTATAGGGTACTTCCCATGGATCTAGATTCTAGAACCATGAAATTTGGCAGGCAGGTAGGTAGAGCTCTTATATTACAAGTAAAGGAAAAAAATCCGGAAATCGTGAATTTGTTGTAACATCACAGACAAAAAAAAATGTGTTTCAATTTTCAAAGTTACTTTGGTAGGTATATACCAAGTGGGGTATCATATGAAAGGGCTTTGGACATTCTAAAACAGATTTTTATTTATTTTTATGCATAATAGTTTTTGATTTCACGTGGAAAATGTCGAAAAAAATACCCGAATACAGAACCTCGGTGCGCGAGTTTGACTCGCACTTCGCCGGTTTTTTATTCAAATAAACTTATAAGCAAGTACCTACCTACTACGTTAATATTACCGTGACGTTACTACCTGTAACACCTATTAGTTATTGCAAAGCATATAAAACGTAACATAATAAACAGGTAACTACAACAGATTATTATGGACATGAAATTGCATAGAATCTGTGACGCGCTCACAGCTGCGGCTGCGGCTACGGCGCGGCGGAAGCGTGGATAATGGCGACGAGATGATCGCTCTTACAAGTAATACTACAATCTTGTTATCTCATCGAACATTATAGCTTCTGGTCTAAATATTCTAAACTGTAACGAGGTCACTTTAAAGATTTAATGGAAAAACCAATTCGAATCGTTTGAAATTCGCTTTCCGAAGCTGTGAGCATTTATTTGAACCTATTTAAGAGGGCTCTATCCTTCACTCGTTTCATACAATCGTAGTTCCAATTTCATTTGAATATTAAGCAACCAAAGCCCATGAAATTTTGCAGACATATTCTAGAAACTAATATCTGTGTCTGTGGTTTTCCAGATTTCTGTTAAAATATTCGGTTTCAAAGTTACGCGGTCTTAAAAATTTTCATACAAATCTTTGAGCCCCTGTAATTTTAAAACTACATATTTTTAGAAAAATCTAAAGCACCACAGACACAGATATTAGTTTCTAGAATATGTCTGCAAAATTTCATGGACTTTGGTTGCTTAATATTCAAATGAAATTGGAACTACGATTGTATGAAACGAGTGGAAACGAGTGACGGAGAATACAAGATAAAGTTAAACAGCACTAAAACCCAACTACATTACCCACAAACTGCCGATAAATAGCGATAGATATAGTAAATGGTTTTTCTGCCACTCAGTGTATTTTAACATTGTACTATTTTCATATTTAAGACCTAAAATTTTTTTTCTCTTTCAATTGATATCCCACTCGAAACAATAGCAAAAAAGTATTTTTGGAGACCCTCACTTTTTTGGATGTAACATCCAACAGGTCGATTTTTTTCGTACAAAATGTAGCCTATATCACACGGGCCGTAATAACGAATTGATTAACACCTTATTCATTAAAATCAACCCAGTAATACTAAAGGCGCTACGGTGGAACACACAGAATCTGATACAAACATACATACATACATGCATAGACTGCTAAAACATAACCCTTCTATTTGGTTTTGCCGTAGTCGGGTAAAAAAGGAGTAAGATCGGATGCAGTGCACAATTCCTACTCCTAATACCTACAATCTTGACGCTTAGTTGGAGAGGAAAGGGGAATATTTTTAATAAAAAAAGAGTGTAAAGAGAATCGCGCTCCATCTTAGGCTGCAACATCAATTGCCAGCAGGTTTCATTGCACTCAAGCGCTAGTCTAAAACCTACGTTGGGTGGATAGGATCGCGTGGATTTCCACAAATTTCCGCCAGCTAATGAAGGTTGTTGATTTTTTTTTAAAGAATATTATCCATGCTTATCATGACTAATACTCCCCATCCAATTAAGAGTAAAGCTTGTGCCAGGAGTGGGTACGACAATAGTGCAACGGGTGGGGTTTGAACCGCCGACCTTTCGGAATTCAGTTCGCTCCTCAACCGTTGAACTATCGAGACTCTAAAAGGCTCTTTTGAGCTGAAGGTCGTCCCACACTAGCACTGGAGGAAGTTATAAGCATCTAGACCACACCGGTCTCAAATAAATAGACACACAAATATCTTACACTAGCTATAAATAGATAAATGTGGGAAAAGTCGCTGCAATATCTCCGAAGTCCGGAAATAGCCTCGTATCCGTAACGATCTCGTTTCTAACTCGGTCACCGATAATCGATTCGATATCGATGTTTGGACGCGATTACAAGAGTGATGTACCTATCGACTATCGAGTTTATAGGTTTACGACTGCATAAGGAACCACCTCCCCTCTACGTACAAACTTACCTCTTTACAATATTAATGTAGACTTGAAGGCTAAAGGGAAACATTGGTTATATTAATTTAATATGGCTCATACTTACACTCTTTAAAAAATAAAGAAATAAGTAATAGAGAGCTATGTAAACTCTATAGAAAATAAAACGTGTTTGATAAATCCTATAACATGACAAAAGCGGTAAGTTCGGATGTCCCCTACATCCAAGCTTACAAACTTTAACCTCATAATCTCCGAAACTAATGGCCCGATTCTAAAAAAAAATCTTTCACTGTTAGATAGCTATAGATAGACATTATCCCCGAGTACTAAAGGGTATAAATTCGAACAAAGTCGCGGGAAAACCTTAGCATTTAATGGATTAGCATTAGAACACGTTTATATGGTGATGTTATGTCTGCATAAGTGGCGTGCCTTATTAACATTGCCAAATGCGTACTAAGTTGTTTATTATATAACAGCGTATGATACCTAATGAATATGAATAAGGAGCTATTTAGTAATGTAATGCAAGTAGGTTCCTAGCAAAAGTAGCACAGGGCTGACTAGGTTAGAAGACCATTTCACAGGTAGCTCGCGAAAATCACTTGAGAAGCTTTTTCATATGAAACACTTGCTACCTTACTTAAAATATTCTGTGAAAAATCATAAAGGTGATAAATAATTACATTACAATCATTTGCTACGTTTCATGGAATGCGAATATAATGCACTCTTAGGTCCTACAAAAATTCACTTTCCGTGAAAAACCACCTGTGAAATAAATGCCAGCGCTATTGATCTCGATTATACCTAATTCCTAGTTAAACAAATGTAACGAACACTGTACCTAAGTGCGAAAATTGAAAAACCACTTTCCGTGAAAATTAATCTAGATCATAATTCGTATTAGATTTGATCTAATTATAATTAAGTAGAGGATGCCCGCGGCTTCACCCGCGTGGATTTCGGTTTTTTAATCCCGTAGGAATTCTTTAATTTCCCGGGATAAAAAGTAGCCTATGTTCCTCGGGATGTATTCCAAGTCTGTCCCAAATTTCACTAAAATCGATTCAGCGGTTGGGCCGTGAAAATGTAGACAGACAGACACATTTTCACATTTATAATATTAAGTATGCCTGTATGTATGTATATCCCTTTCTAAAATATCGAACGCACACTAAGTATGACTCGCACCACACAGCATCATATAAAGAACCTTTCACGTGCATCAAGCAACAGCAAACACCTAAAATGTTATTAGCATCTGAATCGACCTGAGAAGGATTTCCTCAGCGCGATCATCGCATTCAGCGCGTGCGCACAATGGAGAACCAATTGCAATTCAGACTTATTCACAATAGGCTCTTACGCTCAGGGCTACACGCTTTGGTACAAAAATGTTTCTACCTTTGTCCGTTATAGACTTTGAATCAATCCTATAGAATTTGACATAGGCTAGTTATTATCCCGGAAAAACTACGAATTGCCGCGGGATTTTTAAAGACTTAAATCGACGCGAACGAAGTCGCGGGCATCAGCTAGTCTTTTATAAATATTACATGCAATTACTTATCCAAGGTGTCCATGAGTTTTTTTCTTACCGCTTCGAAACTGCACTCCTATCGCTTATGCAACAAGTTCGTGGCCCAGGAACTAATATTTAATTGTTATCTATAATTTTTAACAATTGAAATTATTAGCACCTAGATACAATAAAATCACTCAAAATTTTATCATCTTTTATTACTTAATGGATTCGTGAATTATTTGTAAATAATCGCTCGCCAATTACCTACAAGAAATATCAAAAAAACTCCGGTGTTATTGAGAAACGTCGACCTTGGGTTGTGGAGCTAAACATTTTTGATGAGACGGAAATATCGAAGTTTTGTTACTTCTTTTATTCCTTTTGTTGGTAGCTATCGTCTGGCAAGAACGTGATAGATTGACATTCCTTGGTGCAATGGAGTTTCTTCTGTATATAGGATTTTTTGAAATGAAAACTAAGTTGTTGTGCGATTTTGGAATGGGTAAAAACTTCAAGGTTGCGTTACCGACATGCTTATTTTATTAGCTTTGAAACGTTTTTTAACGCAATTGGAAGTGTCAAGTAATAATCTGTTGGTAGTTGGTGTAGGTACCTACCTCAAAAAAAGGTCCTAATTTTTTTTAAGTTTTCACTTTTCTCGGCAGTCTGTGACTGTCCATTTTTTTTTAAACAATAGTCAGAGGTGCGTGCCCGGGATCGAATCCCCGACTTCCGAATAGAAGCCGAACGTTCTAACCACTAGGCTATCACAGCATAATTAATGTAAATAACAATTATCGATTATATATTTTATCCGATAGGGCTATAAAATAAAATAAAGTAAGAAAGTAGCCCTTGACTGTGTGGATCTTATAATATGGTAGTAGGTAATCATTGATGTAGGAGGCATCTACCTTCCTAGTAACTCTAATTACTACCACTTACTACTGGTCCGTACATTCTTGGAAGAATCGCAATTCGCAATTATCTCATAACTGCAACGAACTTTTCAAAATATTTTTGTAAGAGAAAAAAAAGATAGATTATGACGTTTTGGTTTATCAAAAAACCCGGACATTGTTCCGGCCAATAAATCTCGTACGGGCCTCGTCTATGTCTAATACTGATCGCACACTACAAGCGAGCCGTACGCGCCGAAAGCAATGAATTTTTCGGTAAAAGCCAATGCCATCCACCTTTGAAAGCAGCACACACCTAGAAAATGCTTTGTGGATCGTCTTAACTTTCTTATACTGATCAGTTGATCACACCACACACACTATATTCGAGCTGAAAGAACTGTATCACGGGATTTTTCAGTAAAATCACAATAACCTCCAACTTAGACCATGGCCGTATCAAGTAGATATGTAATTTCAGATAATATATGTATTATTGTATGTGTATACATATCGATAGAAAATTTCGCGCTTGCTAGACTAACAAATGGTATTAAATTCTATCAATTTGGCACGCAAAAATTGATTGAACGGAAACCCCGTTAAACCTCATTTACATGAGAGCTTTTTAACGTCTGTTATAATTGTGGTTATAATAGAAGCGTCCAAATAGAACAAATGTATTCCCAAATATATGTTATGTATGTGAACAGATACTTGGGTATACTTTTGTTCTATGTATTTGGGCGCTTTTTTAACGGACGTTAAAAAGCTCTCGTGTAAATGAGACCTTAAGTCGTGCCAAAACATACTTACGTATCCACCTATACTGAAAATGGGTTGCGTTTACCGCGGATGTAATGTGCGATCATCTTTACTTTTCATTCCTTACTCGCACAGTTCTAATGCAGACAATGCAGGTGCAATTGACTGTAGTTTCAGCGATGTGCATCCATTCTTCACTGGAGCGCCATATCGTCCGCTATACGATGTAAAGACACGTTTACACCACCTGCATTAGTTTCCTAATAACCAGATGTCCTCGCCGACCTGGGTGGCATGTTTTGATTCTAGAGTGAACTGGCTGGCTGGAGTTATCCGTTGGTAGCTGTGCAAACGGGACCACGTACAACGTACGGTACGAAACCCAAGACAGAACAAATAGGGCCTGCGTAGAGTCAGCACACCTACAGTGTGACGATCCTAATAACCTGATTGGCCGATAGTTACTGACTGCAATGCATTGTTGCTACAAGAATACCATTTTAGGCAATCACAACAATTGAGATTGTAGCAATTGTTAATTATTATTGATGCAGCTTTTCTGAAATCGACCAACAGATATACCTATAGTACGGGACAGGTCGAGATGGCAATCGGGGTATGCGCGGGAATGCTCCGCACACCCGCACGTCATCCGCGTCCCTTCCACAATTGCCATCCTGACCTGTCGCGTATTATTACTAAGTTTATTATTCAAGAATAGAAAAAGTTATTATTTAACTGTTCTTGTTAGCAAAGCTGTCGTTTAGCTCTGCCTATCGGGAAATGAAGACACGTCTTTACAAAATAACGGTGGCGGGCTCGCGCGGCGGAACCACTGTTCCTCTTGGGCACTCCCAAGAGGCGTCAATCAATTAACTTTAAAACAACTAAACGCAAGAAGCCTACCATGAACTCGTCTAAATATTATACATTCCACTATAATAATTATGAAACAAGCAATAAATAAATAAAACCGGCTGTAGTGGAAACATAAATTAATAGAATCGCCTATTTTAACGGTAAAGAAAAACATCGAGAGCATCCTGCATAATATATCTGAGAATCACACTTCACACTAATATTATAAAGCTGAAAGTTTGTAAGTGTGTATATGTTTGTTATTCTTTCACGCAAAGACTAAGCTGCCCGGCTAGCATGGGCAGTGGATAAAAATTATATCCCCGATGATATCCACTAATTTCTATGACATCAGTGGATATAATCGGGGGATATAATTTTTATCTACTGCCCATGCTAGCCGGGCTGGACGGATTTGGCTGAAATTTGGAATGGAGATAGACTATACCCTGGAATAACAGATAGGCTACTTTTTATCCAGGAAAATCAAAGAGATCCCGCGGGATTTTAAAAACCTATATCTATGCGAATAAAGTTCCGGGCATCAGCTAGTTCTCCATAATTTTCACATGGTTGTGTGAAGTCTACCAATCCGCACTTGGCCAGCGAACTACTAGTCTATACGGAGACGAGGCTCGTGCTTAATAAAGTGGGCTGGCGAAGGTTTTTTTTTCGGATATAAGTTAGGCCTTGACTGCAATCTCACCTGGTGGTTGGATGCAGTCTAAGGTTGAAATCCATAGAGCGCACTTTGACTTTAGTTAAAACGAGACAGATTTATGCCAGCGGTATAACGCTGTCTCGTGTTAAGTGTCTTAAGTCTGAGCAAAGTGCGCTCTAAGATGGAATTACAATGATGATGATGATGATGATAATACGTATATTGTGCTACGTGAAAGAAAATAAAAATAAATAGATCCAGACAGTAGGCAAATATCTATAAAAATGGAAAGACAATAACATGATATTGCTATGCGCAATTATTGCACTTTTGTATGAGTTTCATTAGTTAAATGGCTGCGATTGACAGATTTATTTCGAGGTCAGCGTGCTGAGCGGATTTATTTATGAGCAGTTTAGTTTCACTTTCATAACTCGTGTTGGACACATTTACTTACCTTACTACCTACCTACTTTAACAATAAGCATACAGACCTACCGATTTGAGTCTCTAAAAAACGGCGAGTCTATCAGAAGACTTATCATCATCAACAACCGGACTAACAAGTGTAAATTAAAAATTTATAACACCCCCGACAAGTAAAGGTTTACAGTAACTAGAAAAGAGCTGATAACTTTCAAACGGCTGAACCGATTTTCTTGGATTATAGCTAAGAACACTCTCGATCAAGCCGCCTTTCAAACAAAAAAAAAAACTAAATTAAAATCGGTTCATTAGTTTAGGAGCTACGATGTCACAGACAGATACACAGATACACACGTCAAACTTGTAACACCTCTCGGTAACTTATAACAACACTTGACGGGGGTTAAAAAACAGTGATAGCCTAGTGGTTAATACGTCGACCTTCTAATAAGGATGGTCGGGGTTCGATCCCGAACACGTGCAACTCCATTTCCGTGGCAACCGTGCTTAGCAGTGGGCCGATGATGGTTTGATGATGATGAAATCTTATAAAAGACGTCATCATCAAGCCATCTACTGAACACAGGTCTTCTCTCGGTAATAATAATAAAACTAATAATAATAGCCAGTCGCCGGGAAATCAGATTTAAATGATTGACATCGCAATAGGTGGTTGTCGCAATCGATGCCGTGGCGAGCCGACCACCTCTGGTAGGTTCCATCACAATTGGAATTTCAATTGCGATGAACTTTGTTTCTCAATGTTCGACCTCTTGCTTGGGTCTTCTTCAAATTATAACATTAGATTTTTACGTTCAGTAGGGCTAAACCGGCAACTTTTAAACAAACATCAAAAATGTACGAATTAATCATCTAAGTAGGAAGAAGTCCATGACAATAGTCATCAACATTTTGACGTGCTTTTATAGTTATCGGTATTGGTACGAAATTAGTAGGCAAAGGTATTGAAAAGAAGAAAATTTCTTGAAGAACTGTGAAAGAAGCATGAAAGATAAAATATATAATTAATCAATAAAATCTATATAGTAATATGATGATGGGAATGAACTAAAGATCTAAAAACGATGGGGTTTTATACTTAGGTAACTAGGGTTGCAAGGCCCGCAAAAAAGTTGGAATTGATAGAGAAAATAACACTGTGGAAGAAGCCAGTATTCACAATTATAGACGCATAGCCGAATAAGATGATGATGATGATGATGATGATTTGGTCTTCCTAATTATAGATAAAGGTTCTGAACCATTCTGGGGATTGCCTTTCTGCAGTTTCTGCTATGACAGATAAATGATAAGTCAACAGAAGATTTAAAAAATTACTGCAGCATCCTTTGAGTTCCAAGAAAGAAGCCATACTATATTTTACTTGCGCCAAGATTTTCGCAGCCGCAAAAACTGATTAGGTAGGAATTCCTTACAAAAAAGTAGACAAAAAACAGGCATACAATAACGTACCAAGCTAAAGAGATTCATGTGTGCAGTGAAGCATATATTCCATTCCATCTTAATAACTTTTAACTTGACGCTCTTGTACTTATATCTTACGAGTTAACGTTAACTGTGCGATAATCTGTCAGTTAGGATCCATAAAACCCGCTAGGACCCGTAAAGTCAGGTGAAGTTGAACTTGCCCAACAAAAACACAAGCAATGGGTTGAAAAAAATCTGTGTTTGAACCTGCATGGTTAACGTTAACCTTAACCATAGGGCCAAATACAGGCTAAAACAATGAGTTGCACACCTAATATTCTATATCAATGGTTGCACAGGTGTATATTGGAACCTCCATGGTTAACATTAGTCTTAACAAAGATACAAAAAGTTAAATAAAGTTTGTACCTTTTTAACTTTTTACAAAAATTTCTAGTTTTTACCAAGAGATGTAAAAATTAAACATTAAATTTTTATTATGTATTGGAAACATGTTTATTATAAAATAGCGTCAATAGCGCAACGCAACGTGTAAAGGAGTGAGGTCGGCGGTTAATCAAACTCCACCCGTTGCACTTACTATACTGTCGTTCTTACTCCTGGCACAAGCTTTACGCTTAGTTGGAGGGGAAGGGGGAATATTAGTCATGAGAGACGTCTGCTCAAGCCTTAACCGGTAACTTTTTTCAACCTTCGTCGTGACGAGTAGGTACATGACCTGTGTGTATTTATCCTAAATAAATAAATAAACACGCGATGTCAATTCCATTGTTTTTATTCAATATTCGATTTCAAATAAATTAATTGGTATAATTATTATCATCTAAGAAATAAGAATAATGTGGTTGCTAAGAAATGTTAATCATTTTTTTTACTTAAAATTTTATGTTAGCTACAGTGGAGATTGTTAAAACTGATTAACATTTTTGTGATAACAACTCAGTATTATTTAAAAAGGTTGCTATAAAATTTTCCATTTATTTAATTTTTAACTTAAAAAGAAAAGATATTTCAAAAAAAAAAACTAAATTAAAATCGGTTCATTAGTTTAGGAGCTACGATGTCACAGACAGATACACAGATACACACGTCAAACTTGTAACACCTCTCGGTAACTTATAACAACACTTGACGGGGGTTAAAAAACAGTGATAGCCTAGTGGTTAATACGTCGACCTTCTAATAAGGATGGTCGGGGTTCGATCCCGAACACGTGCAACTCCATTTCCGTGGCAACCGTGCTTAGCAGTGGGCCGATGATGGTTTGATGATGATGAAATCTTATAAAAGACGTCATCATCAAGCCATCTACTGAACACAGGTCTTCTCTCGGTAATAATAATAAAACTAATAATAATAGCCAGTCGCCGGGAAATCAGATTTAAATGATTGACATCGCAATAGGTGGTTGTCGCAATCGATGCCGTGGCGAGCCGACCACCTCTGGTAGGTTCCATCACAATTGGAATTTCAATTGCGATGAACTTTGTTTCTCAATGTTCGACCTCTTGCTTGGGTCTTCTTCAAATTATAACATTAGATTTTTACGTTCAGTAGGGCTAAACCGGCAACTTTTAAACAAACATCAAAAATGTACGAATTAATCATCTAAGTAGGAAGAAGTCCATGACAATAGTCATCAACATTTTGACGTGCTTTTATAGTTATCGGTATTGGTACGAAATTAGTAGGCAAAGGTATTGAAAAGAAGAAAATTGGGCCTAAAAGGCACCCTAGGGGCACTCCCTAAAAGTATAGGTAAATAAATACTTACCTATTGAAAAAATTCCAATATTGGGTTTTCATTACCCAAAACAATATATAAGGTATTAATAAGATGATAGGAATCGTGTCGAAGAGAACTAGTTTTACCAATTGGACCTGTTTTTTTTTTCAATGTTATAAACTAATGACCAAAACATTCTGCGTCTGATTTTGTTTGTACCAGTTTTAATCAGGTATTTGTATGGTCATTGGTCCACAGTAAAATAGGTATATTTTTGTAAGCTTATTGTATTTATTCATCAACTAGGGGATGCCCGCGGCTTCGCCTGCGTGGATTTCGGTTTCTTTTAAATCCAAGGTAGAAGAATCCCTAAAGTTACACTTTCGAGCAATATAATCGACTCTTATTAGAATTAAGCTTATCTGCCTACATAGTTTTCGAAGCTATGTCCGTTTTAAGCAATCAAAGATCAATTACTTTAACTGTGAAGGAAAACATCGTGAGGAACCCAGCATTCTTGAGAGTTCACCGTTCTCGAAGATGTGTGAAGCCTGCAAATCCGCATTTGACCAGCGTGGTAGACTATGACATATCAACCGTTCTCACTCTGAGAGGTAGCCCATATATCAGTTAAATTCCGTATTTCGTGGATGACATCTGTTACTTATATTCTTAGAATGTGGAACCCTTATATTGCTGAACTATGAACTAGCAACATATTATGTCTTATCTCAAGTTTTTGACGATTTCACTTCATGCTATTTCGTACAAACATAGTAGTAGTGTCATAGTTCAAGACAGTTATCTAAAAATTTGGAAATCACTACCTACACTAGCGACGTTTTACTTACACTGTCAAGCGTATACAATCACTATTTACCTCATCGATTTTGGAGCGCCACCCTTACAAACAAGTTTTTCCTTCATCCTGTAAAGTTTTGAAAATTGAGGTAGTACCTAGGTACCTACCAGTTGCCAGTTCAAAGTCGATATATTTTTTTTTACCACAAATAAATAATTAGATGAATCAAGCACCCAAAAATACATCAAAAACTTACAGCATGCATTTAGATAAACTCTTCAGTACCTATTCAATCTATCTGCAGTCTGTAGATGGTTAAGTTACTTAGCAAACGTTGTTATTTGTCAAAAGCGACCATAGTTTTTGCGTATAAGAAGCATCTTATCTACAGACTAGCTGATGCCCGCAGCTTCGCCCGCGTAGATTGGTCAGATCTCCTGCAGCATCAGGATTGAGGAGTTGGACTCCAATTTTTTTATGAAACAATGTCGCGAAGTTCCTCTATCGATTAAAAAAGAAATGACGCAAATCGGTTCAGAAATCTCGGAGATTTCGGTGTACATAGGTAGAAAAACACAACTCCCTTTTTGAAAGTCGGTTAAAAAAGTAGCCTATGTTACTCCCTGGTCAATTCTCTACTTGTCTGTGAAAACCCCGTCAAAATCGGTCCAGCCGTTCCGAAGATTAGCCTTTTCAAACAGACAGACAGACAGACAGACAGACAGACAGACAGACAGACAAAAATTTTAAAAACGTGTGATTCAGTGTTGGTATCGTTCAAATAACCATATGACCTTAATATGAGGTAGTTATTTCGAAATTACAGACAGACACTTCAATTTTATTTATTAGTATAGATAACAGATAGATTGAATATTGAAAGCGGAGTAAGAGATTCCAATGCTCATACAGTTCCACTTCTCGATTCCATAACAAAACTACTAAAATAAACTCTATAAAATTCAAAGAAAATTCTTCATCCGAAGCAAGACTAAATATTAAAAGCTAACTAAAGTACCTAGTCTGTACTAGGCACTAACAGATATTTACAAAATAACTGTAGTGCGCTCGTAAAATAATAAGACATGACCGACCAAAGAAAGAACATTAAAAACGTGCTTAAAAATCAAATTAAAAACCATATTTACCTTCTCACATCCGGTTGTGTATCGCCAATACAATAAATATTTTATTTATTAACACGTTTGAAACACAACACCGAAGCACTAAAGTATAAAAAGTTGATGCACCACAATTCGTAAGTATTTCGCGGTATATTTTTGAGCGGTCGTGAACGTATGTTGGATACAACGGCCACTTGCGGACTGGCGACTGGTCGTGGCCAGTTTATAGCGCTCGTGATTTTCATTGAGATAATTGCATTACGACCGCTGCTGGTTCAGAAAACTTTATAGGCTGGACAGTGGATTATGGGAGCACACAAATATAGAATCATATTATGTAGGCGCAGGTTGGTAGGAATGGGTACTGCCCTGGGTAGTTCTAAGGAAGAGCTAAATACACAAAATAGGAGAGCGAGTCGATGGACCGCATAGGAAAAAGAACTGTGAAAGAAGCATGAAAGATAAAATATATAATTAATCAATAAAATCTATATAGTAATATGATGATGGGAATGAACTAAAGATCTAAAAACGATGGGGTTTTATACTTAGGTAACTAGGGTTGCAAGGCCCGCAAAAAAGTTGGAATTGATAGAGAAAATAACACTGTGGAAGAAGCCAGTATTCACAATTATAGACGCATAGCCGAATAAGATGATGATGATGATGATGATGATTTGGTCTTCCTAATTATAGATAAAGGTTCTGAACCATTCTGGGGATTGCCTTTCTGCAGTTTCTGCTATGACAGATAAATGATAAGTCAACAGAAGATTTAAAAAATTACTGCAGCATCCTTTGAGTTCCAAGAAAGAAGCCATACTATATTTTACTTGCGCCAAGATTTTCGCAGCCGCAAAAACTGATTAGGTAGGAATTCCTTACAAAAAAGTAGACAAAAAACAGGCATACAATAACGTACCAAGCTAAAGAGATTCATGTGTGCAGTGAAGCATATATTCCATTCCATCTTAATAACTTTTAACTTGACGCTCTTGTACTTATATCTTACGAGTTAACGTTAACTGTGCGATAATCTGTCAGTTAGGATCCATAAAACCCGCTAGGACCCGTAAAGTCAGGTGAAGTTGAACTTGCCCAACAAAAACACAAGCAATGGGTTGAAAAAAATCTGTGTTTGAACCTGCATGGTTAACGTTAACCTTAACCATAGGGCCAAATACAGGCTAAAACAATGAGTTGCACACCTAATATTCTATATCAATGGTTGCACAGGTGTATATTGGAACCTCCATGGTTAACATTAGTCTTAACAAAGATACAAAAAGTTAAATAAAGTTTGTACCTTTTTAACTTTTTACAAAAATTTCTAGTTTTTACCAAGAGATGTAAAAATTAAACATTAAATTTTTATTATGTATTGGAAACATGTTTATTATAAAATAGCGTCAATAGCGCAACGCAACGTGTAAAGGAGTGAGGTCGGCGGTTAATCAAACTCCACCCGTTGCACTTACTATACTGTCGTTCTTACTCCTGGCACAAGCTTTACGCTTAGTTGGAGGGGAAGGGGGAATATTAGTCATGAGAGACGTCTGCTCAAGCCTTAACCGGTAACTTTTTTCAACCTTCGTCGTGACGAGTAGGTACATGACCTGTGTGTATTTATCCTAAATAAATAAATAAACACGCGATGTCAATTCCATTGTTTTTATTCAATATTCGATTTCAAATAAATTAATTGGTATAATTATTATCATCTAAGAAATAAGAATAATGTGGTTGCTAAGAAATGTTAATCATTTTTTTTACTTAAAATTTTATGTTAGCTACAGTGGAGATTGTTAAAACTGATTAACATTTTTGTGATAACAACTCAGTATTATTTAAAAAGGTTGCTATAAAATTTTCCATTTATTTAATTTTTAACTTAAAAAGAAAAGATATTTTAAATTAATTTAAATATCAGTATCATCCCCACCTATTTATATAAAAATCTTTACTTGAAAGGGTCCAGTTTAAGAAATTAGCTCTAGTATCGACTGTAACTCACAAATTAGTCGATACTAGAGCTAATTTCTTAAACTGGACCTTGTCGAGTAAAGATTTTTATATAAACACGTGGAAATGATACTGCAATTGTCGCAACTAGAATGCCATAAGCCTACTTTTTCGTATTAGTTTACAAATTGCGAAAAACCAAATAAAATTTGGAAATCGCGGGGAGACCCGTCGCTTGCCCCTTAAGTAAATTCGTGTACAAAAAGTACGAAACGTAATAACAATTTACGTCTTATAATATTCAAATAAAGATCATTAAACGGAAAACTTTATAGACACCTAAAAAGTGCTAACTAAAATTAAACTCATTAGGTAACTATAGGTACAGACGTGATGTTTAGTTTTCATTTATAAATATGAATTAGCCTAAAACTCACACTATGAAAAAACATGAACGCAAAAATGAAACTATGTAACAAAAACAAGCAAAATATTTCTGAACTTTAAGAACAAGAGAACATGTCAACGGAACGTCCTATCCTTAGCTCTATAAGATTTTTTTCTCCATTGAGTGACCTTAATAATTTATGTCAATAATATCTTGGTCATTGTCACACTACCTTGTTCAAAATAATTCGAAATCCTTGCCAAATCTCGTTCATGCCAAGTTGCATTTCATGTTTTTTTCCTTAAGATCCATTATCCTAAAAGTTCTACAGTAAACATATGAGATGAGATACATTCCAAAATGGATGAATAGTTACAAAATTTTATAAAACCTCGAAAACACGCGTATCTAAATTGTATATTGGTAAGTATATTCATAGCAAAAATAGTGCTTATAGTTCATACAGACTTATTCACTCAAACTCTATTTTTAGCAGTTTTATAAAAAAATCTCCGCCAAACAAAAGGTGACGTGAGAAATTTTTTTTCGTGTTATACTTTCTGTACTTATACATTTTTCAATACTCAAAACGTGAGTGCAAATATAAAATACTCACGTTATTAATAGGTAATTTTATAGTACTTTATAAACAATAGAAGCAAATCTTAAAAGACTGGGATTGTCGTAGAACCATGTCAAGGCAGCAGCCAAAGACAGGGAGACATGGAAAACAACTGCCGCAAAGCATAACTCTATGTTCCAACTTCCACGAGGGATTAAAAGGACTCTATCCATCATTAAAAAAATAGAGTTTGAGTCACCAAGCCCTGAGGCACAATGGAAAGGCCAATATTTGATAAAATTTACAGTTATTTTACACTCAAAGAACGAAATCTTCCGTGAAATAATACAATCACGACATTATTGTAAGCTCAATCCTTTGAGATAAGATTCTTAGAACATGATCAATATTTCGTCCACTAAGCATTTTCTTTCTTTGAATGTTACAGATACAAGTCTCCAAAAATTAGCCTAAAATTCTCACGCTGGTCGTCGTGAGTACAAGCCTCAATACACACGTTGCTAAAACATTCAACGTGAGTGTATCCTATCTTTATATTTTACGTATTCTATGAGTAGCACTCATTAGTCTAATTCTTAAAATAGATAAGGCTGAGATCTATTGAGAGTAGGTATAGTTCGTGACAGGTTGAGATTGCAACCAGGGTGGGGACGCCCCGCACATCCGCACAGCCCCCGCGCTAACCCACTGCGGGTGATGTTCGGGTGTGCGGGGCGTCAGATTGTCATCTCAACCTGTCGCGTACTATACATTGACATTGCTCAGACTTAAACGAGAAAAATGTATGCCAGCTATATAACACTGTCTTGTTTTAACTGAAACTCCAGGCATCGCCACGGTCTAGACCCTTTCATAAGCGAAATCACACGGACTCGTACAAAGCGATTCGCTTCCTCGTTTCTAATACGCACTGCTAGATTAGGAATGTCCTTCCGGCTTCCATTTTTCCCTCTAGCTATAATATTGGTGCCTTCAAAAGAAGAGTGAATAGGTACCTTCTGGGCAGGCGCGCTCCACCATAAGCTGCATCGTCTGTTTTGTGTGATTGCAGTCAAGCGCAAGCCTATTTAGTTTAAAAAAAACTTAAGTCTGAACAAAGTCAAAGTACACTGTATAAATCTCAAATTAAAAGTATAATGTCATCAGTGTCACTCTCCAAATCAGTCACAACTCATAAGTATAGAGAATAAGTTAGTAATTATGTGGTTACAATTGGGGGTTAGAACTACTCTATATAAATACAAGAATTAAAGTAATAGCAATCTTATTACTGTAAAATAAGGAATACAATAGCGTGCAAAACTAATAAATCTATGAATTCATTTATAAGGTTAAGCACACACCACGAACTAGAATAAAGGAATATTACATAACTAGAAACTACCCACGGCTTCCTTCGGCGAAAATTTATAAAATCCCTCTTTATTCCCTATCTAATTAATAGCAATTTAAAAAAATGTAGCCTAATTCCTTGTCTAGTTCTAGGTAGACCTTGAACTAGACTAGTTACTAGAGTAAGTCATGACTTTTCTTTTTATGCAGGGTGTTAGATCGCGTCTAGCGTCAGCCAGATGTTTTATTTGCAATACATTGCAAACTTTTAAAAATTTAAACTCTTTTTTCGCGTGTTTTTTGTGATCAGTAATCATCAGTACCTGTCTTCGTTTTTGCTAGCGTTGTAATTACACCCTGTGTATTTATATTTTTAGGCTAAGTGATAGTGTAAGGGAATTGAGGAAAATAAGAAGTTAACATCTAATGGTACTCCCACATTTAATTTGTTCACTGATGATGTGTGGTTAACCTAATAACTGTTTAACATACATATTAATTTGTACTTTCAGGCCCGCGGAATGCTGGCTTAGACACGCAACATTGGATTTTTATCGACGGAAAATATACTTCACTCTGATCATTTAGAAATCATCAACTTATGTAACGAATAAATATTAAAAGAAATTATATAATTATAAAATGTTTAGAATAGTGTGAAGTTTTAGAAACATTTCTTATGCACAAGTTTGGTTTCTTTATGAGCAGAGATTACGCTTGAGAGATCTCAATAAAGAACGTCATCAAAATAAATTTAATTTCGTCAAATATATCAAAATAGAAAAACCTATTTTATTGCCAATTATAATAATTAATTAGTGTAATAATAAAAAACACAGCCTATGTAATTCGTTCATTATAACTTTTGCCCAATTTTTGGGGTGGATGTACAAACTTTTTCAATTGAAAAAAAATTATAGTGACCAATCTTAGATCTCTTCCATTATATTTACTTGTCACTGGTATAAAACTATTAATATTACGTATGTAAAGGAGAGACGTGTAGAAATAGGGTTCTAAAATAAATTAAGACCAACTGGTCTTAATAATTGTGTAACAGTGGTAAACTCCCAACTAATTAGCACAGTACTTCACTCTGCTAGCATATTACTAGATTTCCACAAGATTCTAGAACCTTCCTGAATCTGAATCAAGATTTAAAATAAGCCACCCACCATCCTGAATCAAAAAACCTACTCATTTACTAGCGTAATCGGAGGAAATATGTCATATTTCCTCATATTACGCTGGTGATATTGATTACCCTGGTAATAATAGGTACCAAAAGAGGGTGGATATTAGGAATCCCACCAAGTCTGTTCACAAGATAGTAATTACAAGACTTTCATATTCGTTAGTCATATTGCTAGGGTACCTGGTACATCAGCACTAAAAGGGGTCAATTTAAAAAGAAAAATTCGTAATGTAAATGATTACCATGGTGATATTTTAATAGAGTACTCGGCTCTAGAATAGTAATAAAATTACTAATTGGGTATTTGCCTACTTTTGAATTTGATAAATATTATTACTTTATTATAAAATAGGATAAAAATAATGACGTACGCTGAAAAAAATATTAAAATCCAACAAAGATTTACAAAGTTATAATTATTATATAAGGCAATTTAATTTTGGAGTGGGAGGGTCTTCTATCCCTTTCTCGCAAAACGAAAATTTGTATGAAACTGCACGAAGCTACTATGGCATTAGTGACGGAGTGACGTCATAATGCTATTATCGCTATCTCTGTCTAATCTGAAATATATAAATGCTTATAACTTTTTTTTTATTTGATCGATTTAATTAGTTTTTTCAGTTTACGTCATTATTTTTATCCTAGTTTATAATAAAGTAATTAAAAAATTAGAGTAAAATACCCTATTTAATATAAATGATTACCATGGTATTTACATAGCGTACTCGACTCTAGTTAGTAAATAAATTTCGGTGGTAAAAATACCAAGAATTATTGTGTTGATACCATGCTTTTTGGTAGCGAAAGTACCAGGGAAGCATACGCTATTAGGAGTAGAACGTCAACACTGAAGCGTGGTTGCCCCTCACTAGAAGCACCCTTTGCCCCGCGGTGGCCAGCGCGGCCAGCCACGCGGCATACAGAGCGGGCGGTAACCCCCTCCTCCTTGGCATCGGTTGTGTGACGCATACTAGTCTCGCGCCGCTGCTGTGCTCGCCTATTAGCTCTCTCACACGTAGATATCTGTTCGTGCGTTCACGAGCCGCTAGGAGGTCTGCTTCTGTGATGCCCACTGGTGACAAAATTTGTGATCAATAATATCCATGCACAATACTAAATCCTGAGAAATTCTGAAAGGGTGTGTATAAAAAGGTAGTGTCCATCATGACAAAGTAGGACTTTGAGTTCCTGTTTTCGCCTGAGCAAAAACCTAAACGAGCAATAAGGGTATATTTTGGTGGCTGAACATATTAAACCATATATCATAATGTAGGGACTGGACGGTTGAATCAATGTACAAATGATCCAGTTCAGTTCTTTTTGCAAAAGAATTGAGCCGGAAACCTTCGTCATTAACCTATAGTATTCTAAATAAAAGTGTAAGGTACCTATCTTCTATAACATATATCTTCTACAATGGTACAGAAGAGTCCGACCCGCACTTGTCTGGTTTTTTATTAAGATCAATAATCCAATACTTACTGTTATCATTGGTGTCGTCGGGAGACTTGAAGGGCGCGATGAGTTCGTCAAAGTATGCTAGCGTGGCATCTTTAGGCTTCTTCGTGATGTCCGGAATCATCTTCAACGCTGAGTAATCGATACGGAACTTCGATAGTAGAGACGCCATACTGAGAGAAAAACATTTTCATAAAACATCTGCTTCGATAATATGAAATATGGATCTAAGGTATATCATTACTGTTCCCGACAGCAAAAAAATGCCCCCAAACATTATTTACACCTCGGGTCGGGTCACCTAATGGTAAGTGTTTACCGCCGCCCATCAACATTTGCAGCACCAGGGGAACCGCCGATGCGTTGCTAGCCTTTCAGGAATATGTTGAAAACTTGAATAACCTCAAGTTGTCATCTAGTGTCATTCATTACATAATAACGTATATTAATATATTCAAAAGAAAATTATTAAAGAATTGAATTGAGTCTTCTACTAAGTACTGATCTTATTATTCAAATCTGAAAGATCATCCATTTTTTAACAGTTTTGCCATTTTGTGTTTACTTACTTTCGTTCTTCGATCTCCATCTCAGTGTTTTTGTTAGCGAGTGTAAAAACACGTAATGGACATGCGGCCCACGCACGTCGCGTCGACAAGATGTACGGCAGCAGTAGCGTTAGACCTGCGTACAATATGGAGCATTTAAACACGCACGTAAATATAGTTCGGGCAGATCGACATGACAATCGGGGTGGGTACGCGCCGTACACACAGCGCCCGCGCTATACCGCACTGTGCGGCAGTGCGGGCGTTCCCACCCCAATTGCCTTGTCGACCTGTCGCGAACTATATGTAGGTCCTTTATAGAATAGAGTAGAATATATTTTTATTCAAATAAACTTTTACAAGTGCTTTTGAATCGTCAATATAATTCACCACTGGTACGGAATGCCGTTTATACCGAAAAGAACCACCAAGAAACTTGGCGGTTGCTCTTTTCAACAACGTTGCGGTACGATTGCACGCACACTAACGCAAAAAAAGAGAAAATTGGATTTAATTTAGCGACTAATTTATATGTAAATCTGAGTATGTTTTAAGAAATATTACTATTTTAAAATTACATGGTACTGAAAAATCTCCGTCATATTGAGGAGTACGTACCGCCGTCGTCATACAGCCACCACACGTCCACAGTGCCGGACTGCTTCTTAGTGAACTGCTCCACGGACGTGAAGGAAGACACGCGCCGAGTCCTGTTCACGATGCCGATGCGGCGGACCACGTCGCTCAGGGATTTACTGACGAATTCAACAAATTGCAATAAAAAAAATTAAAAACACGACTGCCCCACCAAAATAACGAATTAAGTTAAAAAAAATCACGCTATATAAGTGCATATAAATGGCGCCACATACTCGTATTTACCATTTATATGCACCAAAAATAGAAAAGGACCCAATATTGACCCCTGTGTCCCACCCATTAAGGCAGATGAGCCTTGCAATTTCACTTTATTTATAAATACTCATTGAATTCTGTCATTAAGATGAGATGCAATGAGATCAAGCGCAATGATTTTGATGCAATAGTGCCTTAGTTTAAGTAACAAAGTTTTATGATTAACACAATCTTAATAATAATAATTAAAAATAGATTAATGCCTTAGATATGTCAATAGCATTCCGTGAACGCTCACTTGAACTTCAGAGTTGCCTTTACAAACAAACAATGTAACTATGTTACCTTTCTTTATTCTGCTTCTGGAACTTCCCAGTGGGGTCGGGAGATACTTTCGGCAACTCGCCCGACGCTATGGACACGTCCGACAAACTGCTGCCTGCAACAATGCCAAAATCAAGCCGTCCATTTCTATTTGTCTGTTATTTTATTATGGAAAACAAAGTGCGACAGAGACAATCCCTATTCATTGTCATAACAATTCTTTTGAGGGCTCCGTACCTCCCAAGGCAAAAAGGAATCCTCATGGGATCACTTCGTTGTCTATCTGTTTGTCCCTCAAAGGAATCAACACCTATAGGCCACTTTTCGTTGACCTAGATTCGAGAACAATGCAGGTCGCAATATTTTATAGCACAAGTAAAGGAAAAAAGTTTAAGACTGTAAATGTGTGGACTGACTGACATAAAATTATCCACATTCAGTATTAATAATAATATTAATTATCCACAATAGCCAGGTCTAGAAACTCAGCTAATTAGTGAACCGTGAAACTTATAAACCTCACCTCTGGATTGAGTGTTCAAACTTTCAGTAGATTTCGAATCCTTGCAGCTATCACCCATTGAACCTGCGGGGCGTAAACACAACTCTATAGCATCGCTTTAAAACACATGATTAAAGTATTAAAAACAAGGCCAAAAAACCGAGTATTGAATATCGAGGCATATTGCATAGCAGTGCAACTGATCAGATCTAAATACCATGTCAGCGCATTCATGTATTTAGTATGTACACTATTGTAAATGAGTGTCACCTGTGAGCATATTTTTTTATTATTTAGATACAAGTTAACCTTTGACTGCAATCTCACCTGGTGATAAGTGATGATGCAGTCAAAGTTGAAAGGTTTCTACAAGGTATCGTACCGGAACGCTTAATCGCTTGGCAGCACGTGTTAGGGGCATATCCGTGCACTCATGCAGCGATCAGCAGGCCTGTAAATGTGTACTCACGCGTGTACGACCCGCCTTCCACGCGTCCCTCCTTTCTATACTACAGTGCAAGTCATATGAAGTGCAATCTTGGTGAGACTTGTGTTGTGTAGTAGTTGGTGAAACCTTGTAAAGGCGTGTATTCATGTGATATTATAACCCTCCAAACGCGAAGAACCGACGGCCGATGGGGCACACGTGTTCTGGAGTGGAGACCGCGTGCCGGTAAGCGCAATGTAAGACGCCATCCAGCCCGCTGGACCGATGACCTGAAGAAGGCGGCAGGGAGCCGGTGGATGAGGAAGGCGGAGGACCGTGTTTGGTGGTACGCTCTTGGAAAGGCCTATGTCCAGCAGTGGACGCATACAGGCTGATGGAATGGAACCCTCAAAATCCATGCAGTGTTCAGTAAAAGCGTGTACTCACGCGGGAGACCCAGCGTATCTATGCAGGATACCGGTATTGTAAAGGCGTGTAGTCATGCAGCGGTCCGCAGGCCAGTAAGGGCGTGTACTCACGCGAGAGCGCGGAGAGGTCTCGGGCGTACGCGTCGTCGAGGTAGGCCTGCAAGTCGTCGTCGAGCGCGTCGCGCGTGTACAACCCACCTTCCACGCGCAGCAGCGCCAGCGCCATGTGCACGTCCAGGGCTTTGCTTTCAACGGAAATACAACATTCAGAACTTTGTATATGCCTATGTTAGATCATCCGTGATAGATGGAGTATAAATATCTAAGTTCCCGAAACATAAAAGAGAGTTGTTAAATTAATTGTGCGTTTGCAATGCTTTTCAAATATGTTACAAATATGAGAATTTTTCGGTATCGTTTGTGGTTAAAATATACTAAATAAAATGGAACTACAGATTGTTAAACATAGATTGGTCCCTTATATTATATGGATAGTATGTAAAGTTTTTGATACTATAAGAACGATTTTTCGTAGCCTCTTCACACAAAATTAACCATTTAGGCTCAAATTCCCCTAGTTACGTACCGACTTTATTCTTCTAATAAATATCTTCTTTTAGCAGATGTATGCACCTTACAATGTATGTCAGAAAATATTAAAATGTACAAATGGTATAAAAAAAATCAAATTAAAACATCGTATATAAATTATTCACGTAAAAAAAAAAACCTGAACACAGTGTAAAAAGGTTATTTTAATATTTGCGGTTACTGGTTTGATTTCAAAATTAAATCAGTTTTCATACAGTCAGCAGCACTCAGCCGCTTATTGTGCAAATGCAACCCCCTTAAATTCAACCCCCGCCCGTTGCACTATTGTCAAACATATTTTTACCACTAGCTTTACGCCTTAGTTAGAGGGGAAAGGGGAATGATAAACATTGCTGATTTTTTTTAATAATTTCTGTACAATTTCGAGTACAGAGCTCTCAAAGAATACTGGGTGGAACGGAACATAAGCAAAAGACATGATTGTCTATTATTCATGTTTGTTTTTAGGTTATATTTAACACAAAAAGACTTAAGTTTCAGTAATGGGCTAGAAAACTGTACTCACTGCATAACATCGACGTAATCCGCCAGCTCCGTGCGGTCGCAAGTCCGCCAGTCCTCTTTGAAGCCCATCAATAGGATGTTGGGCTTGAGCTTGCCCACACCACTCGCCTAAAAACATAAAGCATCGAATCAATCTCCATAATGTCCCTGTAATGTGGGTACATAGAAAACTGGAATACCCGCGTCAGTCATGTAATCGCCACGAAGTAAAATGGATTACGGACCTCAAGCTACCTACGTTGATAGCGGTGATGGGAGATGAGGCTTACGAGCTTCTAGTCAACCTGTCTAGCCCAAAGAAACCGGCAGAGTTGAAATATGAGGACGCAATCGAGTTATTACGTCGGCATTTACAACCGGCTCCTTCAGTTTTGGCAGAGAGATTCAGATTTAGACAGAGAAGACAGGCGGCGGACGAGAATATAGCCAGCTATGTCGCCGAGTTGAAGAAGTTGACGCGCCATTGTAAGCTGGGGGATAATTTGAACGAGAACCTGCGAGACCAGTTCGTGTGCGGATTGAGGAGCGATCTCATCCGACAAAGGTTGTTCGCGGAGGAGGAAACGATTAGTTTCGCCAACGCGGTGAAACTCGCCAACTCGTTAGAGGCCGCGGAACGGGACGCGGCGGCAGTGGACACGGCGGGAGCGGCGGAGGCCGCCGGGGCAGCGCGCGGCGCGGACGGCGCCGCGGCCGCGGCCTTCCATACGATGGCCGGGACGGAGAACGGGCGGTGGCGGCGGTCGGCCGCGCGCGCCCGAAGTGTGCAGGGCCAGAGTGCGGCGCGGAACGGCGCGGGAGCGCGAACCAGGAGCAGTGTGAAGGGGACAGGGTACCGTTGTAAGGGTTGCACGTCCACGCTCCACAGCTATGAAGCCTGTAGATTCCGGGATTACGTGTGCTCCCGGTGTCAATCCCGGGGCCATATTCGGCGCGCCTGCGTTCAGGAGGCCGGCGCTGGCTCGGGAAGATTCAATGCGGTGCACTACGGGGACGCGGAAGGAATAGCCAGTGAGGAGGAAGTGGAAAGTGATTTCCACCATCTCTGTTTGAACGATTACAAGGCGGTGAGTTTGCCAGTGCTTATAGATAATGTTGAGGTCAAGATGGAGGTAGATACGGGAACTGCGGTTTCGTGTATTAATAATCATACATATGAGGAACATTTTAGTAAAATAAGGTTAGAACCCACGAGTGTAAGACTTAATTTTTATGATGGCTCAGTGCTTAAACCGGTAGGGGTTATCAAGCCGGTCGTGAGTTACGGTAAAATAAAGAAGAACTTAGAATTATTTGTTATCGAAGGCGGGACTACATCTCTCTTAGGTAGGCAATGGTTAACAGAGTTAAAAATTAAGATCCCCTTATTTAGTAATTGTCATAAAATTAGCGAAACCAGGGGATTAGGTTGCTTGGATAATGAATTAAGGAATTTGGTTGACAGGTATAAAGAACTGTTTAGCGGCGGTCTGGGTCGGTACTCCGGAGGCAAGGCGACCCTAAGAGTGCGCGAGGGGGCGACTCCCGTGTTCCACCGTGCTCGGGCCCTGCCGTACGCCCTGCGCGATCGCGTCGATGCCGAGCTCGACGCGATGCTGCGGGATGGAGTCATCGAGCCGGTGGACTGTTCGGACTGGGCTTCGCCTCTTGTACCGGTAAATAAAGCTGACGGTTCTTTGAGGATTTGTGCGGACTACAAGGCTACAGTGAATCCCGTTTTGTTAGTTGATCGTTATCCTTTGCCTAGGATCGATGATTTAATCGTTCGCTTAAGCGGCTCGAATTACTTTTCGAAGATAGACTTGTCGCAAGCGTATAATCAGATTGAACTGGATGATTCCAAAAATATTACCGTAATAAATACTCATAGGGGTTTATACCGGTATAATAGATTAGTTTATGGACTAGCGTCGAGTGCGGGAATTTTTCAACGTATAATGTCTAACTTATTACAGGATATACCTAATGTTGAAGTGTTCTTGGATGACGTAGTAATTGGAGGAAAGAACAGGCAGGAACATTTGCGGGCGGTCGAGTCGGTCTTTAGTAGGTTACACCGTTACGGGTTAAAATTAAAAAGTAATAAGTGCGTTTTCCTGGTAGATGAGATAAAATATTTAGGCTATGTATTAAATAAGGAGGGCATAAAAACGGACCCAGATAAAATTGAAGCCATAACAAAGATACCTAGGCCCAGCAATGTAACTGAACTACGTTCATTTTTAGGTTTGGTAAATTTTTACGCGAAATTCGTTAGGAATATGAGTGCGAGACTAGTACCTTTATATGAGTTGTTGAAAAGAGATACGAAATGGGTTTGGTCAAAGGAATGCGAGCGGGCGTTCAAAGAAGTTAAGACCTTATTAACTAGTGCAGAGGTGTTATCGCATTATGATCCCGCGCGGCCACTTATCGTAACATGCGACGCGAGCGCGAAGGGCATAGGTGCAGTCCTCTCTCAACCGAGTCGGAATGGGGACTGTGAGCGACCGGTGGCCTACGCATCGCGGACACTAAATGATGCAGAAAAAAATTATTCCCAAATACATCGCGAAGCGCTTGCAATTATATTTTCCGTTCATAAGTTTCATCAATATTTATATGGTCGGCATTTTACCTTGCGTACCGACCACAAGCCTTTAGTGTCGATCTTTGGCCCGCACACGGGGATACCGACGATGGTGGCTAGCCGTATGCAGCGCTGGGCTATTATTTTGTCCGCGTACACATTCGATATCGAGTACGTGCGTACCGATAAGAACGGGGCAGACGGTTTGTCAAGGTTACCGATGACAGGTAAACAACTCGCGGCTCGGCAGGTACCGGAGCAGACCTACTTACACTTTATCCAGGAAGCTTTGCTGTTAGATTACAATGAGATAAAAAAACATACGACTAGGGACCCAGATTTATCGAAAATACTTAGTTACTTACGGGACGGTTGGCCCACGGAGAATAGTATTACTAATTTGCAACCTTATTTTAATCGCAAAAATGAGTTGTATGAAGAGCTGGGATGCGTGATGTGGGGTCATAGGTTAGTGGTTCCGGAGACATGTAGGGATAGAGTGTTGAAAATGATTCATGAGCCTCACATGGGAATAGTGAAATCTAAGTCTTTAGCACGCAGTTACGTTTGGTGGCCTTCGTTAGACGAGTCTATACAACGTGTATGCCAAGGATGCGAGGTATGCGCGGCGCAGGCGGACGCGCCGCCGAAGCAAGCCGTACGTATGTGGCCGTGGCCTAATAGACCTTGGTCACGGATCCACCTGGATTTCATGGGCCCTATTTTTGGAAAAACGTATTTAGTGATCGTAGATGCAACGTCTAAATGGATAGAAGTATTCCAGGTGCCGAATACGGCGTCTACGGTAGTTATTGACAGACTTACGGAGTTATTCAGTAGATTCGGGTTAGCTAAACAGATAATAACGGACAATGCGAGCTATTTCGCCAGCACGGAGTTTAGGAACTTTACACAAAGTAACGGGATCGAGCATATTTTTACGGCTCCGTACCACCCCGCCTCGAACGGTTTAGCGGAAAACGCAGTGAGAACACTAAAACGCGTGATTAAGAAAGCGGTGTCAGAGAGACAGAACGTAGACAGGGCTCTCTGGACCTTTTTGATGCATTATAGGAATACGGAACATTCGACCACCGGGGAGTGCCCCGCCATGTTGCTGTTAGGTAGGCGGCTTCGGACCAAACTAGATGCTTTAAAACCGGATAGGGAGAGGAAAGTAGCTAAGGTACAGCAACATCAAAGAGAAATGGCGAAAGGAGTAGAAAGGGAGGTAAAACCAGAGGATGAAGTGTGGTATAGGCAGTATCTTAAGAGAGAAAAGTGGGTCCCGGGTCAGGTCGTGGAATGTACCGGTCCAAGCAATTATAAAGTCAGAGGTCAGGATGGAGACTTAGTTCATAGGCACATCGATCAGCTTAAGAAACGGTCCACCAGGTTTTCTCTCGCTTGTCCTACTACAAGCTTAAATCAGGAGTCTAGCACAGATCCTCAATCGCCGGCGGCTTTATCGGAGCAGGTCCAGCCGGAGCGGTCCACACGAGGTGACATTGAAGCGCCGTTTACACCGGGTAGCTCGACAGGGTCAGATAAGGCCCATACGAATACTTCGGCTTCACCGGAGTTCCAAGATGCCGTGGAGAGTAACGAGTCTCCGGCTCAGACCCGCCGCCGCAGTACCTCACCGGCTCACGCAATAACGCCGGAGCCGCGTCCACTGAGACAATGTAGAATAAGGAAACCTTTTAATAAACTTTGATTTGCTTTTATTTTGTATTTAGAATAGACTTTAGTATTTTTATAGTTTAGTATGTAAGATTTTAAGTATTTATTAAGTGTGGGGGTGTAATGTGGGTACATAGAAAACTGGAATACCCGCGTCAGTCATGTAATCGCCACGAAGTAAAATGGATTACGGAAATATAGTTTGTGCCTAATTTATTTCCCTTCGCCCTCTGAACGTTACAGTCCCGGACACATTAACGGCCAACAACGCGATGTTCATCGGCGTTTCCCGTTAAACGTAGATGTAGCCACGATCAACGTACAACGGTATTCACAATGCCGTATAGCGTTAGGCAATTTTAACCCCAATTCAATTAGCATTAGACTCAGTTTAACGCGTTGATTATCGCAATAATTATGGCGTTGTTGGGCATTCACCTTAATGTAGCCGCATTAAGGGGAGTGTTCGGAGGAGTTGTTTGACCTTATTCCACCCTCCACCATTTTCTACAACCACACCGCACGCCATCGAAAGCAATTTCACCTTCACCACCTGACCTGTCAATACCTACTGTCAAAATTTAAACTTTCTAACCCCACCAGTTTACGCTGTGCGTTGATAGATCAGTCAGTCAGTCAAGGCAAATCTTTTTATACATATATGTATAGATAGTGTCATATATCTACATCTACTTAATCTTTACGTCTTGTTAGCAACCCAGATGCATCGAACAGTCGTTTTGTCGCTATGTTGTTACCTGTATAAGCGCACTGGCGCCATCTTTGAATGTGACGTCATCGACGAGCGTGTAGAACGCCTTTATCTTCCTCTTCACGAACCAATGGTAAGCTCGATTCGTTAACGCTTCCCGCGTTCGGTGGTTCACTGGGGTCTGGAACAAATCCTCCATTACAGTACAACCACTTTTATATGTCACATTCGCACAATTCGTTGGCCCCGAAAAGCGCTACCTAACGCCGAATAAAACCAAGTGCACAACAATCAAATACAGACCTTATTACTTGACGTAAAGGTTTTAAACACAAAAATCATAGAGACTCGTGCTGTCTCGCTCAAAATTCTCGCGTACACGCGGACGCGAGCTATGATTGGCTGAGATATTTTCGCGCCATCCAAAAGATTTCTGCGCAGGTATATCAGCCTAACTTATTTAATGTAATTTGATAAAATAACAAAACAAAGAAATAAGTGTGGATTAGTATGAAAGAAGTACCTGATGAATGTGTCCACAGAGCATCAAAGACAGCCCTTTGGTGAGTAGATACGTAAAGTCGGTGAGCATGGGACGCTCGCCTGGGAAGCCCGTTAACACCAATATTTGCGGCCTGAAATACACAACTTTTTCAATCATAAACCTAACTTTTTTTTTAATAGAGTGTGTAACCTTTACGCGTGGTTGAAGTAAAACTTTTTCGAACTTGACACGCTCTAAAGCTAGTTTTTTTACCGTTGTTCTGATTTTTTGTGGCACTGAGAAAAGCAAGAGAAGAAAGAAAGATATCAACCTCACCTGTAATTTTTAACATGTTCCGTGACGCTATTCAGTTGATGGACCCCAGAGAGCGCAGCTTTGTACGTCTGCGCTTGCGTAGTAGACCCCCAGTTCACGTCTTGAAAAAAATTGAAGAAAATAAAGTTTCAATTGGCGAGCGAGGTAGAGGCGGAAAAGTACAATACACAAGTATTTAATTTAACATACAAGTAATTTCAAAACTAACTAAATATCGCTATCCTTGTCTTTTTGTAAACGAGCGATAGAGACAATTTGCTATCATTAATTTTCGAATACATACCTGGTTTCCTATATGAGACGAGGAGGTACAGCGCAAGGAGGCAAGCGATGGTGAGCAGGGCCGTACTCCAAGATATGACGAACATGATGGCCACACACACTATCGCGCCGACCAGGGACAACCACATGTTGTATAGCTGGAACAAATTATTATACATAACCAAAATTATCGAAAATATAAATCAAAATTCATTTATTTCAAGTAGAACAAACAAGCAAAGTCTTATGCTTCGACTGCAGCGATATGAGTATCTACAGGACTTGTAATAAGTGCTTCAAAAGCGACCCAAAAAATAAAAGCAACAAGATAAAGTTAAACAGCACTAAAACCCGACTACTGCCCGAGAACTGCCGATAGATAGCGCTAGTTGTATATAGAAGTAAAATTTTCTCTTTCTTCTTTCTGTTTTTCTATTGCTCGGTGTAACATTGCACTATATTTATATGTATAAACTCAAAATTTTCGCCTCATTCATTTGATTAAAATTAAATTTTCCCATTTTCGTTATGATATCCGTGATTAGGAGGTCATAATATGTTGTTACACCCATCTTCATCTGAGGTATGTGCTTTTCGGAAGCACTCCCTAAGCTCTATGATATCCCTGGTAGAATGTAGCCGGTTTACCCTGAAAGTAGGCCTCCATCCAACCGGCTTAGCGAGGCTCGCGTGGAAGGTGGCGAAGTTGATAAGCGCGTACGCCGCGAGGAAGAAGTTGGAAATCAACGGTGCTATTTGGTTGAGCCCACCTGGAAAGAGGTCTCTTGTCATGGAAAATTTCTAGATAAAAAAACCTTAATAACTTGTTTTTATCAAAAAAATTATAAATAGTAAAAAAATCTCGTTCAAATCAATATTTCAATGCAGCGCTTTGCATTGAAATATAGGCCTTAGAAAGTAGTTTTTAAACATTATTTAGAAACCTTGCAGTGTAGGTAAAAACAGTATCATAAAAATTGTAAATTTATGAAAAATCTTACCCATGAGTATAAAAGAAATGGCGATGACGAAAGTCAGTGCGTATCCTCGTACAGGCTCGCTGTTGGGCCCGTAGCCTTTCGCGAAGAACTCCAGGTACGGGTACAGCTTGTCTTGACACAGTGCCTGCAAGAAATACATTTGCCTTTCATTTCCATTAAACAGTACAAGGAATTATAAGATGATACCCGAGACTTCGCACTCTCTCTCGTACTCGCGCAGTCAATATCTCTCTCTCAGCGCATGCGCCAGCGGTCGATGGCATTAACGACGAATGACCGGAAGAAAGCGTGGATATTGAAAAAGTTTCGCAAATCAGTTAATTCATAGTATTCGTACTTTAGAAAATTAACACAATTACGGTTATGCAAAGACGTACTTAAAATTTATAGCGTCAGTAACTGAGATCGGTAAGTTAAATAAAAGTTAAACAAACGGGCTATCTAGTGTCTCTTGAATCCTGAGAAAAAAAAGCGCATGATAATATTGTGTGTAATTGCTAATTAAATACATTAAATGAGATTCTGACGAAGTAATTTTGATATATAGAAGTAGGTATTAGATTTTAAGCGTAGGTTACCTGAAACACTTTAGGAGCAGACACAAGCGAAGCGAGTGCCGAAGATAAAGTAGCGGCAAAACACCCTCCGTAGATCAATGGACCGAATGCAGACACCAGGCGAATTACCTGTAGACATAGAGATCAATCTCTGACTTCAAAGTTTTTTAAATAATATTAGCCATGTTAATCATAACTAATATTCCCCTTTCGCTTCTAACTAAGGGCAAAGCTTGTGCTAGGAGTGGGTACGGCAATAGTGCAACGGATGAGGTTTGAACCGCCGAACTTTCGGATTTCCACCGCTCTATGTTGGCACTTAGCGTAGCAAGGATTGCGTCAAAGGGGAGCCACGATCCTCAAAATTGAGGAAACGACGCAGGAAGAAGATGTTGGCACTGCTCCAATTTTGGGGAATTTCCCCTAAAGCATCCCGAAGCATAGTCCAGCCCGTGATCAGTACGATCAGAATTACCATGTCTTTGCTAGCTAATATATCTAGGCCTACGGTGGCTAATAGAAAGGTGCTTCTACATAATAGATGAATTTTTGAAATTCAAAGAATAGTTTCAATATGAATTGTACTTTGTACAAATTTTGCATGCCTGATTATGTAAGGTGAAACATTTTTACTGGACAATATGTACCCAATAACATCTTATTGTAAAAAATATTTCTGCAAATAAAAAATCTTGAATATGCAAACAATTCTTTTTAGTTTTTAGTTTCTTTGTTTTTAACCGACTTCCAAAAAAGGAGGAGGTTCTCAATTCGTCGGGATCTTTTTTATTTTTATTTTTTTTATTTTTTATGTATGTTCCCCGATTACTCAAAGACCCCTGGACCGATTTGGAAATTATTTTTTTTGTTTGAAAGGGTATACTGTGCAGGTGGTCCCATATAAATTTGGTGAAGATCTGATGAATATCTTCGGAGATGGAGAACAGAACTCCTCAATGGATAGGAGCAAATTGCTCGCGATCAGTGTAATAGCTTAGTAAACAGTAGGGTTTTAACTGGGCACAGCATATTATAGTACAGTGGGGCCACTAAAAATTGTGAAATAAAAAATTTTCAAAAGAAAAATAAAACGTCGGGCGAGCTTCACTCTTGGATTTTTAATTTTGTTTTAATATGCTCGCTCGACTTCATACCTAGGTGCATTACACGTGTAGCTAAACAAAAGTTATTTTTTACTTTTTAGTGTTTGTCGTTTTTGAAGTCGGTTTTTTTTTTCTTTTGAATTTTTTTTTGTTTTGTTTATTTCATGTTTTGTGTGCAATAAAGTTTTGTACTATTTATCAGTCTATCTAGGAGTGACCCTTTTGGGGTAATTTTTGGGGGATTTTACTAGATACTAATAGAAAGAAGTGATAAAATATAAATTTCTCACGTCATTGCTGTGATGTAGTCCATATTCACAAGTACCGTTGACCCTGCACTGGTCCATAGTCCAGTTGGCGACGTCCGCGATGTCCCCCGAAGCGTCCCGAAGCACAGTCCAGCCCGCGATCAAAGCGATCAGGACATATGATATCGTGGTCAATAGAATGGCCAGGAGTGTGCCTTTTGGGATCGATTTTTGGGGGTCCTGAAAGTATTTTTTTATGTTTAATGATGAAAACTTAAAGCAAACAAAGGTTATATTTCTAAAAAAAATAGATTATTTAGATTACTAAGATAAGCCGAAGGGAAGCAGAAAGAAAAAAAAAGAGAACAATATTAAAGAAGTATATTAGTAAACTTATTAAGAAGGGAAATATTTTCAAGAATTTGTTACCCGGTGTTGTGAATCTTTGCCTTGACGGCAATATTTCTAACGTGGTCAATGTAGATTATACACAATTATCTAAATCTCTCAAATATTTTTTAAAACTAAACCTATATTCATTCTATATTTTTCTTTCTTTCTTTTTCCTAAACCTGTTACTTGCGTAATGTAATGTAACTCATGTACAGGTAAAGGCTGTACCGTAATGCGTAGGTCGTTTAGCACCTTAGTGATCATATTCACGTGGCACGATTATACACATGCGTTAGCTGTGTGTAGCGTGTTTATAGAAAAAGGTCATAAGTTCGCCAGGTTTTTGATGCAATAGTTTCGCGGAATTGCTACTCGAGTTCCGAAGCCGACAGTACCTTGAGGTCTCCAGATATGTTAGCGCCAGCCAATATCCCCGTAGCAGCGGGGAAGAATATCGAGAACACGGAGAAGAAATTATGCTCCACGCCCTCGAACATTCTGTAGTCTGGGCCCACGTTACTCTGTAGGACGGACACTGAAACAACAAATCAACAAGTTTTTTTGTTTAAAATAGCCCTTCTAGAGGCACTTATTTACTTCAATGCCCATAATTTGCTCAGGAACAACAGATTATGTTAAACAAAACTTGTGATAAGTTTTTTCCAATTATATGAGAAAAAGAAATAGAAAACATTTTTAATCAAATAACTAATTTTTAACAAATTCTTTCGAAACAACTCAATCTATCCTTCCTAACCTTCCTTTCTTGAAAGTTTAAATGAGGCAATCCATATTGAAGGAAAAACATTAGAACAATCATTTTAAAAGTTTCCTGTCCCATTTGATGTCCCAAAAGTTTGATGTCCCATTTGCCATAGTCCATAAAGTTTCATTTCTTTCATATCTTGCGACAAACTTATTGGTATAGAATTATTAAAATCGGTTCACACGTTTAGTCTCTAGAGCGAGAGAACAAAAAACATAATAAGACTGGACTGATGAAAAAATATTCACTCCTTTGCGTACCGCAGATGAGTTTATTGTGGTTTCAACATACTCACTATTGTACCCCACAAATCCCTGGGCAATCTCCACGTCTCCCTTAGGGCCGATGATGGAGCCGATGCAGAAGTCCGCAATGGCCGCGAGCAGGATGAACAGCAGCACTATCTGAGCCTTGGCCTCCCACTCCAGCCCCACTATCACGATACCCGTCAGCAGTACTATGGTTATGCACCCGTAGATCGCTTGGTCCTGAGGGAACCGATTTCAAAAGCTTAAATGGTTTTCTAAAGGAAAAAGTTTGAGAAACCAGAGTTTTAAATGGTTTTCTAAGGGAGAAATTTTGAGGAACCAGAGTTTCAAAACTTTAAATGGTTTTCTAAGGGAGAAATTTTGAGGACATTCTATTGATGGAGCCGATGCAAAAATCCGCATACTCATAAGTGCCGTTTACCCAGAGGTGACTAAGACTGTGCTGAAAGGCACATGCGTGTCACGCACAAGCATACGAATCTGTATTCACTCTTTAAAATACGAATGTATGAGCTTTACCTATCTAGATCTTTACAATATCTTTGACTGTTTCAATACGAATAAAGAATGACATATAACGGATTTTTAATCCAATCCATATTTCATAAAAAAATTTGCCGTTCATGCCAGAATATGATAAAAGTCTTGGGAAAGAAATTAAACACAAGTTACCTGCCACAAAAAATTGAATTAATTATAATGTTGTTGAGGAAGAGTACCCCTTGAATCTTTCATGCTTACCCAACTCTTGCTGACCATGTAAGCAGACTCCGGTATGAGCGTGATGAGGGACTCTCCGAAGCCCACCACGTACATGGCGCAGGCCACCGCGTTCGCCATGGAGAATATCAGCCCGATGGACCCGCCGAACTCCGGCCCCAGCGACCGCGATATCATGTAATATGTCCCGCCTAGGTAAAACACAAAGCAGGTAAAAGAAGGTAAACTTAATGGTGAACTGTTGCTGGGGCTTAGATATTGAGTACTGCAATGGATTTGCTTCGATCAAAAATTCATTATTATTCATTTCACCATACATAAAGCACTTGACAACTTACTGCGTTCTAACTTCTATCATGCGGCTCTTAACTCAGATTAAGAATTTCAAAAATTCCGATTAACTTTTGAAATCTTAAAGTCAATTTATTTCATGTAGCCTGGAACAAGTTGTTATACTCATGTTACGTCTGTCTGTGTGTTGCCTTGACTCTACCACCGGTTCGGAAAACAAAAGAAGTTTCTTTAAGACATAATTGCCTTCCCTGTACCGTCCCTGGTGCCACAGTTCAATGGCTTTTACCTATATGAACTCGTAAGTGTTGAATGTCTTCTTACCTCCTTTAATGACGCCGTTGGTGCTGATCGCGGACATGGAGAGCGCGGTGATGGTGGTGACCACCGACGTCGTCAGTATTAGCAGCGATGCCTGCGCTGCCGACACACCAAACTTTGTCACCACAACACGCATTATTGCCATCATGCACATATACAAATTATCAATTTTAATTCAAAAGATTTCAAGAACTTATGAATTGTTTTGCCATCTGCGCGAAAAGCTGTAACTGAAGTTAGTTACGCTTTAGTTACACTTCCTGGACCTGTTTCTAGCGACGAATCACACTAATATTATAAAGGCGAAAGTTTGTGTGTATGTGTGTTCGTGTGTGTGTGTGTGTGTGTGTGTATGTTTGTTACTCCTTCATGCATAAACAACTGGACGGATTTGGCTGAAATTCGGAATGGAGATAGATAATATCCTGGATTAGTACATAGGCTACTTTTTATCCCGGAAAATCAAAGAGTTCCCACGGGTTTTCGAAAAACCTAAATCCACGCGGACGAAGTCGCGGGTGTAAGCTAGTCATTTATGTAGCTTTGTTTTTCTTGGCCACTACGGAAAAAATCCTATAAGCCGTTAGGGAGTCCACTGTCCATGTCATCCCTATTGGTGCTTATCACCCAAATTCAGATGCTTATTGAAAGGTATGAGCATTAAAACGTACCTAAGTAGGTGCTGTAGGTAAGCATGTACATAAACACTACACTTATTAGGTCATTACTGATGGTCACCAATATATCTCAAAAAAAATGGGAAATTGACAGTTATTTGATTCGTTGACAATGAAACTTTCAGTTGTGTACAATTAATAATATAGTCGTTGAGATATGGAACAGGCCTTCAGTGTCATATTCTAGATACAGAACTATCGGCATCATTTACAAAATGTTTGCCCGATACTTAAGCATCAGGAAAAAGTTTACTGAAGAAGAAGCAAATTTTGGTTAAAAACCTCTCGGCATACAATCAAAGTGTACATGTAGCTCCAAAAGATTTATCTACTTATCAAATTATAAAGCCAAGGACATACCAACGCCAGCCTGCCCCACCACCCACGAGAGCCTCAGGAACAGCATCACCCCCCAGATGTTGAGCAGGCAGCGCATGAGCACCCCCTTCACCCAGCCGAACTTCACGTTGGTGGACAGCATGGCCGGCGCGCCCTGCTCCTTCTCCAGGGTCTGACCTGGCTGGAGTACACCATTTACAAATTTTTGCACATAATATTTCTTACCCGACTTAAAGGAAGGATTATGATTTTAGCTGTCTATGTATGTATGTATGTTTGTATCCAGATTCTGTGTGTTCCGCCGTAGCGCCTAAACTACTGGGCCGATTTTGATGAATGAGGTGTCAGTTAATTCGTTGTACCTAAATATCCGGATAACATAGGCTATATTTTATGCGAAAAAAATTGACGTAACGGATGCTACATCAAAAAAAGTGGGGTCTCCAAAAATATTTTTTGCTATTTTATCGAGTCGGATATCCAAGTGAAAGAGGAAAAAATTCTGAGTTCATGAATATAAATATACAACAAGATTAAAATATACCAAGTGACAGAAAAACTATTTTACTGCAAAATTTCAGCGTTTATTAAGACGGTCGTAGTCGGGTTTTAGTTTTCAACTTTATCTTGTCTAAGAAGAAGGAGATACGAATCCAAGAAAGGGAATAGTACTTCTTTATGCCGGCGGTCCTAAAAGCTAAAATGATATTATATTCAAGTATTTCCTGAGCGCTCTTTAAAGTTAACAATTATTGCGAAGAGAATATTCAGGTGATCGATTACGGTAAAACGACAGCTATAAGGTCACGATCACTATCACGTCTGATTGGTTGAAATCACATAATAGATGGTGCAGTCCGTCACTAACTTGCAGTGTTCTACATAAAAGTGTTAGATATATCTAGTAAGATGGTACGGAACCCTTCGTGTGCGAGTCCGACTCACACTTGGCTGGTTTTTTTAAAAATAAACAATAGACCACCGTTCAATACTGATAATAGGTAAGTGCTAAGTAGTACACATCAAAGTAGATAGTACCAAATACCACCCACGTGAAATACCTTCGTTAACTTCAAACAATGCACTGTTGAGTCATTCATAACTCTGTAGATCAATTAGTCACATCTGAAGCGTGGCCCATGCAATTGTTGTAGAAGTACCAGGCAGCTACGACGCAATGGTGGTCAATTTGACCTACTGACGGGTTAATAGGGCCCTGACTCCTGAGGTCCCATTATCAAATTGACATTGTCATGGTATTATGTTATCGCTGCTTATAAATGGCAAGCTATTTGGGGTGCAGGCAATTCCTCAAACGTACACCATGCATAATATGAGGAATCATTATTATTAGGGGATAAAAAACGCATTTCAAGTGCAAGAGATAAAACAGGGAATATCAGGAAAGCAACCTATAGGAGGTCCCCGGCTAATCAGATAATACGGTATTGTACATCTAGCCTAAAAGAAGATAGGCCGAGTTTCAATTTGGACCAATGGCCACTTGGATTAACTTAAACTTTTAAACTTTAAGGGTGTCTGGCACGGGGTTGGGCTCTAATAGTAATCCAAAGAAAATATAAAAAATTACACTTTATACTTTGACGTAAGATTTTTTACACGTGCGTTACCTTGCTATCTCCCGAAGCCACCATGATCCAAACTTCATAGTCGCTGATCGTTCTTTCCTGTTTTAGGGACAATACGCAGTTTTTATACAATAACGAAGGTCTGGCACTCACGGGCTCTCTCTCTATAGGGATTCGATGTAAAGACAGAATCCAAAGCTGGGGACGTAAGAAGTCTGATAGTACTAGAAGTTTGACGTGATGTTGTGACGTAACGTCTTGTTCGCGATATTGCATGTAACAGGTAAAAATACCTACATCGTAATTACATCGTCTCGTCAATTATGAGGCTCAGGGGGCAAGGCGCCATAAAATAGAGGCCAAGCGCGTTATTAGCGCGGCTCATATTGCAATCTACGACGACGTAGGTGGTTTATTACTCCTGGAAGGGGAACAGCAATTTTACTAAGCCCATAACTATAATCGGATTCTTGGCTTCTTATAGTTCTACGTATCATATATTATATTCATCGTACCAGAGTACTAAATCGTTGGGAGATATGATTTTGACAGCAGGATGGCCACGGCCATAGCTGGGAGGCTGACAAAATATGGCATGAAAAGATTGATATTCGCAAGTTGCAAGTTGTCTTAAAATTTACCAATCCATCCATCCATCAATTTCATAAAATCTAGTACTTATTTTATAAATTCTACGGCCAAGTCTATACAATGAAGCTTCAATACAATAGAAGATTAAAACGCATACAATAGGTTCCTGCTAAGCAGTTGTCCGACCGCTGACAATTAGCAAGAAATGAGTCGAACTAAAAACTGGAAAAGAGTTGGCGAGCGAGAAGCGACTGTGTAGTTGGGATAGTATTGTCGCTGGGCGATGAGCGACGGGCGAGCAATCGTCCGTCATACATTAATTTCTGCTCAAACTGCGCGAGTGTTTTGACCGCTAAGAGAACGTTGCCGAGAGTTTTTTTCGCTTGGCGGCACGACTTTGCCGGTAGGGTGGTAACTATCCAGGGGCAAAGCTCTTTAGCTTTTGTCGCTACGACAAACTAGAGGAGAGATTTCTCGCCGGCAGTGTGCACAATCAGCGATCAACTATCTATTAATATTCTCTTTCATTGTCCGGAATCATACATCGATTGTACGTTTTTTGAGCGAGAAAATACTCGATAGCTAGTAGTTTCCTCGTCGTCAGTGGGACAACTGCCTACGACTATAAAACAAATACGTCTCAATCCAGGTACCTACATGATATAGCGGCCACGTGGTAAATTATATTTTATGTACGGCTTGACAACCTTGACCAGTTCTGATAGCCGATTAAAGTGACCGTAGGAATAATCTTTCACTTTGAACTTGTTTATAAATTGTAGGTACCTATTGTATTGTGCAATATACCTAAAGTTAATCTTATTACGAAACAAGAGAGATTGATATTAAATAGCTTTCGACTGTTTTTTTCGAATTTCCATGTGCATGTTATCAACAGTTTGCCATATCTACCACGCTGGTCAAGTGCGGATCGCCCCCTAATGGAAAACATTATGGAAAACTGCCAGCGTTTGCGTTTTAATAAAAACCGTGTGGGACCCTACTTGCTTCCTTGAAATGATATTATCCTGATATTATCTAAGCCTGTGGTACCTACTTAGTTCTTGCTAATCAATAATCATTCCTACTCATTATGTTGAAGTACCTCAAGTATAGGTACACAGCAGCTCGATTGCGGTAGAATTACGGCTACAATGTCACGATCGCAATCACCGCTGATTGGGTGACGCTCGCTCACTATTGGCTACAATGCATTTTTTTTTTTTTTTTTTTTAATAACCATAAAGTACTGACAGCAGTACTTTATTAGAATTACAATCTAGCCTACGAGTAAAGCTAATAAGTAATATTATGTTAACCTAAACTTATAAAAGTACTTATATCTAAGAGTCCGTCCATTGACATATTTCTTAGTTTATCGTTAGTTATTATTTTATGACACTTTGTTCTTGTGTTCATTATATTGCACTAGCACTAAATTTTCACTTTGTTCTTTCTTGTGTTCTTTACACTGCACTAACACTATAACTACACTAGCTCAAAAGGCTTAGTCCTTTTAAGTCTACGTTTTAGGTCTGTGTTGTCGAGGAGCTGGATAGCCTCGACGTTCACATGTTGATGGAGCCTGCGTTCGTGGGATTTAGCATGTTTGCTAATAACCGAGTCCACGAAGTCCATTTGAAGATCGCGATGAATGTCTTCATTTCTGACGTACCAGGGTGCATTGATGATACCCCTGAGTACTTTATTTTGGAATCGCTGTATTATTTGAATGTTGCTTTTTCTGGTACAACCCCACAACTGGATACCGTAAGTCCACACTGGCATTAGGACCTGTTTATACAAGAGTTTCTTATTTTGTGTTGATAGTGAAGAGTTTCTACCTATGAGCCAGTACAATTTTTTGTACCTTATCTCTAGGTCTTCTTTTTTCTTCTTGACATGAGCTTTCCAGCGTAGCTTGCTGTCAAGAGTCAATCCAAGATATTTTGCCGTATTAGCATAAGGTATCTTTTGTTGGTCAATATAGATAGGGTGATAGTTCGGTTTTTTATTTGTAAAATCAATATGGGTAGACTTGGAATCGTTCAATTTTATTCGCCATTTTTTCGTCCATTTGTGGAGTTCATTTAATGCTGATTGTACTTTTCCCGCCGCCTCCTGGTGAGTATTACCCACAGCTATGATGGCAGTGTCATCGGCAAAAGTAGCGATGGTATTATGATCAGGTTGTGGAAGATCACAGGTATACAGGAGATACAGGACAGGTCCTAGAACGCTTCCTTGAGGTACTCCAGCTTTGATCTCCTTGAGTTTGGAGTAGGCTTCCTCTTGCCTCACTCTAAATACTCTATCGGATATATAAGATTCAAGTATGTTTGCGAATGGTTGAGGGAGTAATACTTTAAGTTTATGAACAAGACCTTCATGCCAGACTTTATCAAAGGCTTGTGCTACATCGAGAAATACGGATGAACAAACTTTCTTTTCTTCTAGTGTTCTTTCAATTATATTCGTTATTCTGTGAACTTGATCGATTGTCGAGTGCTTTTCCCTGAATCCGAACTGATGGTCGGGAATCAGATTTTTTTCATCCAATATAGGTTTTAATCTGCTGAGTAGTAGCTTTTCAAAAAGTTTTGAGATAATTGGTAGCAGAGAAATTGGTCTGTATGATGTAACCTCATTTGGTGGTTTTCCTGGTTTGGCGATCATTATTACTTCTGCAACTTTCCACAAGTCAGGGACGTGCTTCATTCTAAATGCTGCATTAATCAGCGTCGTTAATTTAACGATTCCTTTTTTTGGAAGGTTTCGCAAGATTTCTGTAGTAATTAGATCATATCCTGGAGCTTTTTTCAGGTTCAATTTATTAATTATATTAAGTATTTCTATAGGTGTGACTAGTTTAATGGGAGTGTTTTCTTGACTTGTTTCGATTGTAGTAAAGTCAGTGTGTTCTCCTTCGTTTGGACAATGCATTGATGCAGCAAGAATAGCATAAAAGACGATAACAACAATTGCGATTGTAATAATGATTGATGCAGGTTTTACAGAATCGAGCTACGGTAGTATTAAGTAGGTACTTGTTAGGAAAACACGCGTTTCATTTATGCGAAGATATTGATTCAGGTGTGTCCGAGGCATACCTAAATATTTACAAACTTCATATAGCTTCCACTATCCACTATACATCATGTTAGGTTTACACGAATTGAAACTATGCTCGACGAAATAAAACTGAAAAAACCGGTCTAGTGCGAGTCGGACTCTCACACGAAGGGTTCCGCACCATCGTACAAGGAACACCTAACACTTTTATGTAGAACATGCAAGTTAATAACGGACTGCGTCATCTATATGTGATTTAGTAAATTTATTTTTTCGTAAACACATTAAAAATTTTTTTATGATATAACCACAAATTCAGGCTGACATACAGAAATGTAAAAGACTGTACTTAAATAAAAGATTAAAAAAAAAACAAATTCACGATTTTCGGATTTTTTTTCGGACCTACTTACCTGCCCATGATTCTAGGTTTTCTTGACAGACGGTCAGGCAGACAGACAACAAAGTGATCCTATAAGAGTCGAAATGGACGAAGAAGAGAATATGGTCGAAACCCTTCTCATTCTGACTGTGCTCACTAGTAAATCGGCGATATATAATAATGATGACGATTGACAAATCAAAAAGACCCAAACCTTTCTAGAAAGCGATGCGTTGTGAAGCTCATCCAATGTTGGTCGCGGCGCAGCGTGTAGAGACAGAACATTTCTGTAGTTGTCAAGTCGAGGTAACGCCTCGCGGGTAAAGTGCCTGGAAAAGACCGAAAGTCATCTATAGGTATATCACAGGAAAAGTTGACTGACTGACTGATCTATCAACGCATAACTCAAACTACATGGACAGATCGGGCTGTTTGGCTAGCTAAGGAAGGATTAAAGAAGGAAGCTAGCTGACATCCGCTAAGGAAGGATTCTTGAAAATTCAGCCCCTAAGAGGGTAAAATAAGGATTTGTTTATGTAATCCACGCGAACGACGTCGCGGGAATGAGCTAGTTGTAAATAAATGGATATTCTGCTGGGCCAGCACCACAGTTCGCCACAGTTAGGAAACTTGTAATAAAACGCAGAGGCTTTACCGACACTGGCCGGCGTCAAATGTTACCTACATTGGACGCTAGGTAGGCTATGAAACTATTAGGTCCTTGATTTCAAGTATACGTGTGCTATAAGCTCTACCTACCTGTCAAATTTCATGATTCTAATTCAACGGGAGGTACCCTATAGGTTTTCTTGACAGACACGACACGCAGACAGACAACAAAATGATCTTATAAGGGTTCCTTTTTCCTTTTGAGGTACGGAACCCTAAAAACCTCCTCAGAATTGCCTAACGGCTTAAATAATTACCAAACGGACACTTCAATCATACAGTCACTGAGCAATGAGGCCGATCCATCGGAGGACGTTTTATACGGTAACCTTCAGTCAAAGAACTAGGCTCGCTCGGACAAAAAGTGGCCTCGAACTTGTTCGTGAAATGCGAATTGTTGGTGTTGTTCAACGGGTATTTCTGTTAAGCTGAATGGAAATTTCCTCACGCAAAAATGCCGCAAGTTTTTGCAAGAATAATTAATTAAGAGCCCGCTTCATCGAAGTGATAACTCGTTGGTGGGTGGGACCTAAAATAGTGCTGTTTCCACTGATAACGGAGTCAACGTTATTTGTGTGTGTCACCCTTTCCCTCTAATTGCACCTCAACCCTAGAGGGGCCAGATGAATGAATTTTGCTTGAGATTCAAGATTTTTTTGTCATATTCATAATTTATTCAAGTAAAATTTATTGAAAATTAAATACAAGCTATAACAATCATTTAAAAAAAATAGAAAACTACTGCCCTGGCATTAGGTAATTGACTTTTTTGTGAAAAATTATAGTCAGTCAGTCGGGATGATGTAAAGATTCTAGCCAAGCCCCATACATACAGATCTGTTTAGGTATTTTGAAGTTATGGTGGAATAAAGAAACTCACATACGCTCCATTTTTGGCATGTCGCTCGTGTTAAAGTTAAAGTATAGTAGGCGACTGGTCGAGATGGCAATCGGGGTGGGGACGCCCCGCACACCCCCCCGCGCTAACCCGGTGTGGGATAGCGCGAGTGACGTGCGAGTGTACGCGGCATCCCCGCGCTTTATACCCCGATTGCAATCTCGACCTGTCGCGTAGGTACTAATAATTGTATGTGGGTATTCAAATGCGCATGTAAATTTTCACTTACGCAATAAGTACGTACCTACCTACGTCTAATTTAAATTTTTTACATGTATGCATTTATGTCGCTATAGCAGTTTAGGGCACTTTCATAATGGAAAATCACACTATTATAAAGGCGAAAGTTTGTGTGTATGTTTGTTACTCCTTCACGCAAAAACTACTGGACGGATTTGGCTGAAATTTGGAATGGAGATAGATAATATCCTGGATTAGCACATGAGCTACTTTTTATCCCGGAAAATCAAAGAGTTCCCACGGAATTTCTAAAAACCTAAATCCACGTAGGCGAAGCTGCGGGCATCAGCTAGTCTTTCAAAATCGTAATGTATCGACTACGATAAGTACTTGAATACAGGTGAAAGTAGTTAATCTATAATAGACCCTCGAGAGCGAGTTTGCGTAAATAAAACCCTTTCACTAGAAATATGATAACTTGATAAGCCTTGGTTTAGAGTGTCTACACACTAGCGTTCCTCCAACGTAGGCGTTCGTCAAAAGTAAGCGCAAGCAAAGCAAAACGCGGCAACTGTAATAAGTGACACAACTTTCAAAAATAATTGATTCTTTCTCTTTCTTTCTTTTCTTCTCTCATACATAAACCTGCGCTAGCGTTTTCATTTACTCGCTCGTTTTATAATAGGTCCTCCCATAATATTTTATGTTTTACTAGATGATGCCCGCGACTTCGTTCGTGTGGATAAAGGTTTTTAAAATTCCCGTGGGAACTCTTTGATTTTCCGGGATAAAAAGTAGCCTATGTGTTAATTCATGATATAATCTACCTCCATTCTAAACAGCCAAATCCGTCCGGTAGTTTTTGCGTGAAAGAGTAACAACATGCACACATGCATACAAACACACATACAATATACAATATACATACACACAAACGCTGCAGAAACGCTAATGTGAAGAGGCTCTTATTTTCTATGAATATTCTGGTGGCGAAAGGAAATGTTCGTAATGTTGCTTGTTGGTTTAGTTTTCTAAGAATGTTCGTGGTGAAAGAAAATGTAATATTTCTTGAGCCGGCCTTAATATACTTACCTAGAACATTCGGTAGGTATGTCTGAAAGGCATTTTTTTTTGTTTCTGATACAAGTTAGCCCTTGACTCTGATCTCACCTGATGGTAAGTGATGATGCAGTCAAATAAGGTAGAGCCTCTAGGCTCTACCATATTTGACTGCATCATCACTAGGGCTAGAGGGGTATGGCAGTTTCACTTGGTCGCTAATCCATACATTCCGCACATGGTTATGGTACTAACATTATAAATGCGGAAGTGTGTCTGTCTGTCTGCTAGCTTTTCACTGCCCAACCGATTTTGATGTTTATTAAAGAGTTAGCTTACATCCCGGGGCAGGACTTATGCTACTTTTTATCTCGGAAAATGAAAGATTCTCAAAGGCCCAGCCGTTTAACCGATATATGTATATGATATTTGGTACAGATGTAGCTTGCGTCCCGGAAATTGACATAGCCAACTTTTTATCCCGGAAAGCAGAGTATTCCACGGGATTTAAAAAAAAACCTAAATCCACGCGGACGAAGTGGCGGGTATCATCTAGTAATCTTTCATGGCTCCTAGCCACTACCGATACCCCTGATCTGTTACTACACGGCATCAGACCAGCCCCCGGTACGGTACCAACAGAATACCTCGAGTTCTCATCTCTTCTCGGCATGATGTCTGGGCTCTAGATGGAAACTGCTTGGGATAGTAGAGGAAGCTAGGTAGTTACCTGAAACTTTTGCCATATTTAGTATCCGTAGCAGTCAATGGATCGTCGCTCTCCATGCCTGAACCGTCTGAATCGGTCGCGTCATCTTGCTTATCTTCCATCTGAGGGCAAACCAGAAAAAAAACATTATGTGCTTGTGTTATTGTATGAAAAACCGTGATGACTAGTGATTAGTTTTATCAATCTGATTGGTGGATACCAGGCCAGTCAGTAAGCTTTTCCTTTTATATATTCAGGAAATACCTGGGGAGTGTATAAGCTATTCCAGACAATTGAAGAGGATTTTCAAAAAACTAAACGCGGATGACGTCACGGGCACCATCAATCAACTATCTAATCTGGAAAAGATATATATACTCGTGCTCGTAAAATGTATAACCTTGATTTATTCTGTTCAGGAATAGAAATCAAGGTTATGAAAAATCTCTTTTTTCATACTCAAACATAATGTTTTAGACTTCCCCGAAGATAAACACTGAGGTAAACCCACATAATTCACAAGAGAAATTTCGGAAATCTGTGGGATATATACCCTACAAGATGTTATTTTGGGAGCGGTCATGTGATGCAAATAAATATTTTAACTATTAGTAAAGATACAGGAAATCATAGCGTCTTAATAATGAAAAAACTGCATCTAATTTTTTTTAATCTCATTAGGTAATACACATTCAACTGACATGTGTATGAGCTTTTCACCCATACTTTTTCAGAAAAATCGTCCAACTTGGTTTAATTAATAGATTATGTTAATCCAATAAATATTGTACAAAAATATATTCTCAAAATTAAACAGAAAGAGCTAGATTTACAATCTTCCAACTTCTTTCAGTTTAGTTCTCTCACTTCCTTTGTTAAATGAATAATGAAGGAAAACTTCGTGAGAAACTGGTGAGGAAAGCTGCAAGTTCTCCATAATATTATTCCCAAAGGAGTGTGAAGTCTGCCAATCTGCATATATAGAGCGTGGCTTCTCATAATTTGGGCGATACATTCCGAGAAGGGACCTATATTCTTTATTTGGCAAGGCCGAGCGACGACTTCGAATCACGATGATGAAAGTCCGATTATACCTATTTCCGATTTTGACTCATACGAATTTACTCATGCTCATACATACCCATGAGCTATGTCACAGGAACTATTCTATCACCGATCCTAAATTATGGACACAGTTACTCATACTCATGAAAGTTTAAAAACCATTTGAAATTCTTAATAGAGTACGTGTCGTAACAGTTATAAACCTAAGTATACATTATGTGGGCGTAATTATAATACACTGAACGACTTATCGATATTGAATGGAGCATTAACTTCTTGTGTGGACGGGACATGAAATAGTTATGAGGTTTAACTTTAACCGTTTAACGTAATAGAATTACTTAAGAGCCCCGTTCATGGAAGCGACAACTCGTTGGTGGGTAGAGTTTAAAATAGTGCTGTTTCCACAGATGAAGGAGATAACGTTATCTGTGCATGTCACCCTTTCCCTCTAACTAAACCTCACCCCGAGAGAGGCCGGGGGAATGAATTTTGCTTGAGATACGAGATTTTTTAGACAAAAACGGCAAAGGCACTTAGGTTCTATAGGGTTATATTATCTTAATATAATCAGGTGTTCAGTATTCTATGATATCACTAGATTTGTTTAGTGAAATAGTCCAATTGAGTTGTCGTTTTAACATCTCCCGAGAGTTAGCCATATCCATAAGGGATAAGGCCAACTCCCGGCTTATGCCATTTTGCTGCGACATATATGTATGACTAGCTGATGCCCGCGACTTCGCCCGCGTGGATTTAAGTTTTTCGAAATCCCGTGGGAACTCTTTGGTTTTCCGGGATAAAAAGTAGCCTATGTGCTAATCCAGGATATTATCTATCTCCATTCCGAATTTCAGCCAAATCCGTCCAGTAGTTTTTGCGTGAAGGAGTAACAAACATACACACACACACACACACATACAAACTTTCGCCTTTATAATATTAGTGTGAAGTGTGATGTATAGATAGAGCAACTCAAATTTCGCTTTCGCAAACGAGTAAAACTACTAGAGGTACTTACATACGTGTACCTCCGCAAGCTAAGCCTGATTCCTAGGTCCATGGGTGCATACTATACACGAAGAGCTAAGGTTAGGGCAATCCCGGGACTTCGAGAAATTATGAAGAATACGAGTCAAATCGGGGAACAGGACAGTTTTTTAAGGAATTCAGCACAAAGGAATTGGCATTAAGGAATTACGCATCACAATTAGCCCTTAACTGGTTCCTTCCCATTACTCATCATCATCACATTATTTCCCGAGAGACCAGTGCGCTTCATGATGTACTCGTTCTTGGAGAAGATTACTTTAGCGTAAGACCAGACTGATGACACATTCAACAAAAAATGAATAAATTCCGATGGACCACCAACCCGGACTTTGGCCTCCTCAAAAGAATCATCACAATTTTGAATGTTAACACCCCTTCGCTTTTCATATTGTTTTGTTTGAAAAATGTTTCTTCTCCTCATTTTTCCATAGCCCTCCTGACAGAACCATATTTTTTTATTTATTAAATTTATTTAGTTACAGACTTAATGAAACATGAACATTTTCACAAACTTTGTAGATCAAAGCACTAGGTAAAAACTGAGACTGTTGTTTGCAATTTGCAGCACAAATAGACCGTAGTCATTGCTAGGGCTGACAAAAATCATCGGCCTTAAAAGATTAACTAATTTTAAGACTTAAAAAAGTGATCCTATAAGGGTTCCGTTTTCTTCTTTTGAGGTACGGAACCCTAAAAATCAATGGTTATATTAAAATTTCCTACAAACCTATATGTACTGACATTTTTTAAATTTATTTAGCGTACTTTTTTCTTTAATATGCTTAAACTATCTGGCCAAAATACTGATTCAATGAATTTCGGCTGAAGATTGCATACACTAACAAGTTTACCGGCAAGTTTGCAGTAGACTTGAAGCGGCGTCCAGTCAACTGATAGCCATACACCATTAAATATACTGTGACAGGAAAATAAAAACACTAAATATGACTTGACTCTTAGGTCTTACTCTTGGAAGAAGACAGGTTTGTATTGCGCTGGCTATATTTAGACGGCTAAATATAGCAGCCGCCCACTTTGAAGACGAACGGATTCATATCAAGCTATTTTCATATTGGCTTAAGTGGCTCAAATGTGTTACTTGTTGGAACGTCACATTATACCATTAATAAGTTAACTGCACTATTAATATGAGTAATCCGATGACATTTCTGGCTGAGACTTTGCCATTTTGTGCATGAGTCTACATCTTCTGAGGATGCTGTGGTATCGGAGTGAAACGTATGTTGAGTGTGATGCAGAAGATCTTGTATGGTGTTGTGTGTTGGTAGTGTGTATGTCTTGCTTTTTCCTGTTTCTTTACTTCTACTTTACTTCTTTACTTCTTCTTCACTAGGATAAAGAAGTCGAGGAATGACTTAAAGGATGTTGCCCGAAAAATTGTTCAGGATGGTGCAGCATTGTAAACGGCTCTGAGTCTTAATGTCTTTAACAACAACTAAACATACCATGTCATATAGTCTAGACCATTCTTCTTCATCTTAGGCGCTATATTATAGACTGATCGTGGTCGCCATTTGGGTTGTGGGCTCCACCAGTCTTTAATACAGACCAAGTAACCCATTTGGTTAGCAATTTCCATCTCAAGTTGAAACGAGAACATCAGGGACAGAACAACAGAGATTGCAGTCCAGCAGAAACCATGAAAACTGATTCTGTTCCTCTGATTGCCAACAAAAGACGCAAGGGAACCGTTCAATTAGAAAATGGGTTTTATAAAACGAAAATATATAATGATGAGGATAAATAATGTTATAAGGAAGTTCATGTATTCAATATTATGTATTGCAACATCGATGTATTCCAATAATAAAATAAATATATACCCATGTACCTATTTGTAGGTCTCTTGAAGACCTTACTATAGAAATGATCTTATGAAGTAGGGTTTTTTGTTGCTTTATATATTTAGGGACTTTTATATCTAAGGACATGTCAGCCCAATTATAATCTAAATAAGTACATAAAATCAAAACAAGAAATCCTTAACCTAACAAAATAATACAAATCCAACAAAAAGAAAAACAAAAAAAAAAAAAAAGTTATACAGTCTTCAAGAAACAAGGCTTATGGATTCTAACAAGAAATAAATATCACGGTTTATACGAGTACAATTACTATAAACAGTGATAAATTCATGAAGTAATTATTAAGTAATACATAGTAACTTAATGGTAGATTTACCGATGTCGTTTATCATATAAACACGCTTATGTAATACATTGACCAGATAGGTAGTTATCTAAGCTATGATATATTATTTCTACAATTATATAAAAAAAGTTACTTAATAGTTGTTATCTCTTCTTGGAACGCCTTGGGGAAGGCGGAAAATTCTTATTTAACTTATAACTTATGCCCGCGATTTGGTTTGCGTGGACTACACTAATTTCAAACCCTTATTTTACCCCTTTAGGGGGTTGAATTTTCAATAAGTATCACAAGTGTAAATTAAAAATTTATAACACCCCCGACAAGTGAAGGTTACAGTAACTAGAAAAGAGCTGATAACTTTTAAACGGCTAAACCGATTTTCTTGGATTATAGCTAAGAACACTCTCGATCAAGCCACCTCTCAAACAAACAAAAAACTAAATTAAAATCGGTTCAATAGTCTAGGAGCTACGATGCCACAGACAGATACACAGATACACACGTCAAACTTATAACATCCCTCTTTTTGGGTCGGGGGTTAAAAAATCCTTTCTTAACAGATGTCTACGACATAATAGCTATATGCATGCCAAACAGTCCGATCCCTCCAGTAGGTATGCACTTTGAGCTGTGCGTTGATAGATCAGTCAGTCACATTTTCTTCTTCATAAGTATCTAATACTTCTGAAGAGGAACAGAAGCATCTTGATCATATTATTCCGTGGTCCAAGATATTCGAACCTTTTTATTAAATCCTCAAGTTTTACGATCTTTTTATTAAAGTTTTGATATGTAATTAAAATATTAAAAGCTTAGTCAAGCCAAATCTGCTGCTTTGAAAATGATGATATTCGTAACCGTATGTAGGTATTAATTTTATAAGAGGTCGCACTGATATCTATCTGCCACATAATATTATATTATGCAGCTTTACGACTACAAACCTCATCCTTGGATGAATAAATACTCCCTCATCATAGTTAATTTTATTGCATTGTCGTGCAATCTATTTGCAATAAGTTTTAATTAAAATATTCCATTACGACTTTACTATTTACTAGCTGATGCCCGCGACTTCGTCCGTGTAGATTTAGGTTTTTCGAAATCCCGTGGGAACTTTTTGATTTTCCGGGATAAAAAGTAGACTATGTGCTAATCCTGGATATTATCTATTTCCATTCCAAATTTCAGCGAAATCCGTCTAGTAGTTTTTGCGTGAAGGAGTAACAAACATACACACACACACACACAGACATACAAACTTTCGCCTTTATAATATTAGTGTGACTAGCTGATGCCCGCGACTTAGCCCGCGTGGATTTAGTTTTTTAAAAATCCCGTGTCAATTCTTCGATTTCCCGGGATAAAAAGTAGCCTATGCACTCTCCGTCTCCAAGACTTTAACTAGGACCATGCAAAAGTCACGCTGATCCGTTGCTCCGTTGCGGCGGATTGAAAGAATTTGTCCTCCAATCACGAATTGATTGGACGAACCAACAAACCACTTTCGCATTTATAATATGGGTAGTGATTAACTTTTTACATTATGATGGATTGTGTAAACAATGTTACAGTTAGTATACCTACCTATTGTTAAACTTCGAATAGTGATAAATCCCGAAAACTGCGATAAGAACCGATCGCACAACTATTTTTAGGGCTTATACCATTGGCATTTGCCAACTATGTGAGGATTTAGCAATGATCCTTGGTAAAAAAGACCCACCAAAAACATTTCATGTAAAAAGGTAGCCAAGACTCACAAGTTCATAATGTTTTCACTGTTAAAAAGTTATGAGATCTCTAGTAGAGCCAAGCCCCTAGCTGAGCTTAGATTTGTGCTGGCCATGGGACCTATCCCAAGTCCAAAGTAATATAGCTCTTAAATGTTCTTGACTGTATACAATTTATAACAATAAATAACAAATCACTCTACTTACAAGCTCTGATTCTACAAACCCTATATCTTGGTAAAAAAAGGACGGCTTGGCCGTTTAATGTTCGTAAAACTATTACATGACATAACATATTTTAAGGCCTTAAGGAATAGTTTGTTCGACAATTACTAATTTGTATTGTACTTCGTGATGGTCGCAGAAGCAATTCCGGGCTTAGATGTCATTTCAGATAAAAAATCCACAAACTGTAAACGGCCAAGCCGTACTTTTTTTACCAAGATATAGGGTTTGTAGAATCAGAGCTTGTAAGTAGAGTCATCTAAGTCAGTAATCTCATAACTTTTTAACAGTGAAAACATTATGAACTTGTGAGTCTTGGCTACCTTTTTACATGAAATGTTTTTGGTGGGATTTCATTTCTTTTTGGCAGGTGCCCTAGATTTTTTTGGATCTATTTTTTGTAGGTACATCATTTTCATGGCCCACTCTCTATCGTTACCTCTTTTTTTAAAAGCTTTTATTCAACTTGCAATGTACTCGTATCACACTAATATTATAAAGGCGAAAGTTTGTATGTGTGTGTGTGTGTGTGTGTGTGTGTATGTTTGTTACTCCTTCACGCAAAAACTACTGGACGGATTTGGCTGAAATTCGGAATGGAGATAGATAATATCCTGGATTAGCACATAGGCTACTTTTTATCCCGAAAAACCAAAGAGTTCCCACGGGATTTCGAAAAACCTAAATCCACGCGGACGAAGTCGCGGGCGTCAGCTAGTGTAAATATGTTTGTTCGGGTGGAATCTTGCAACTCAATTTTGAAGCAGATATACCAAATTTCAGTATTTTAGGACTTCAGGAAACACAGATACTTGGTACGTTTGATAAATCTGCCACGGACATCTTATCCTGAAAACTTTAGAATTCGAGCAACATATTTTACAGATATACATCTCATATACGAGGGGATGAAGGGGGACCCGATTTCTTAATTTATCTGTTGTTCATAATTGTTGAAATTCCTACTTAATGCCAAATTTCAGTCTTCTAGAACTTCAGAAAGTACCCTAGAATTTGTGACTAGAGGTTTTGAATGTCGATAAATCTTAAACTATAAAAGCTAGACAATTGATACTCAGTGCGTTTAATGAATCTGCCAAGGACATCTTATCCTGAAAATATCAGCATTCTAGCGACAGAATTTATAGATTTGCTTTTCTCATTAGAGGCGTAGAGGGGGGGAATTTCCAAAGTCTTAATTTTCCTGTAGTTTGTATGCAATTTCTAGTCTACATACCAAATTTCAGTCTTCTAGGACTTCGGGAAATGCCCTAGAATTACAGACTAGAAGTTTGACTATCAATAAATCTGAAACTATAAAAGCTAGACAATTGATACTCAGTGCGTTTAATGAATCTGCCAACGACATCTTATCCTGAAAATATCAGCATTCTAGCGATAGAATTTACAGATTGGCTTTTCTCATAAGAGGCGTAGAGGGGGGGGAATTTCCAAAGTCTTAATTTTCCTGTAGTTTGTATGCAATTTATAGTCTACATACCAAATTTCAGTCTTCTAGGACTTTGGGAAGTACCCTAGAATTACAGACTAGAAGTTTGACTGTCAATAAATCTGAAACTATAAAAGCTAGACAATTGATACTCAGTGCGTTTAATAAGTCTGCCAAGGACATCTTATCCTGAAAATATCAGCATTCTAGCGACAGAATTTATAGATTTGCTTTTCTCATAAGAGGCGTAGAGGGGGGGAATTTCCAAAGTCTTAATTTTTCTGTAGTTTGTATGCAATTTCTAGTCTACATACCAAATTTCAGTCTTCTAGGACTTCGGGAAGTGCCCTAGAGTTACAGACTAGAAGTTTGACTGTCAATAAATCTGAAACTATAAAAGCTAGACAATTGATACTCAGTGCGTTTAATAAGTCTGCCAACGACATCTTATCCTGAAAATATCAACATTCTAGCAACAGAATTTACAGATTTGCTTTTCTCATAAGAGGCGTAGAGGGGGGGAAATTCCAATTTCTCAATTTTCCTGTAGTTTGTATGCAATTTCTAGTCTACATACCAAATTTCAGCCTTCTAGGACTTCGGGAAGTACCCTAGAATTACAGACTTTGAATAGTGATGATCATCAGTGAGGGACGAAAACGGCGTATTTTAGGTATCAATAAATCTGTAACCATAAAAGCTAGATATTTGATACTTGGTATATTTGGTAAATTTGCTGAGGACACCTTATACTGAAAATTTCAGCTTTCTAGCGTCATCCAGACCGAAGTTATGACAGGTCGAAAATACGGCGAAACACTTCGAGAAAAAGGTACGTAGCGCCCCGGCCGCCGTTTGGCTCGTCTTGGCGGGGGCACTGCCGTGCCCCCTGATAATTTTAGATGATTTTGTTCTCAATATGTGGATAGGCCGAATCTATGTAACTAAATCTGATAGTCTCCGCTGCACGCAGTCTTGTCGTAGGATGGTCACTGGTCACCCTGCAGGAATACTCGTTAACTAACTACCAGTTTTCAACACTGATCCACCGAGCTCTTTTACCATTGGTTCGTTCTACATTGCAGCTTCACTGAGTGATATTAAAATAAGTGGACTGAAACCGAAAGGTCGATGGTTCAAACCCCGCCCGTTGCACTATTGTCGTACCTACTCCTAGCACAAGCCTGACGCTTAGTTGGAGAGGAAAAGGGAATATTAGTCATTTAACATGGCTAATATTCTTTTTAAATAAAAAAAAAAAAAAAAAAAAATCTTCCCTGTAATAGTGAGTTAGCGAATCATCCCGCAGGTCCTTTACTCCGAGAGAGTGTTTGCAAAGCTGAATGAAGGAATGATGAAGCAAGCGCTAAGAATTTAAGAATTATGTTCTGTTCAACATTTAGGTAGGTAAGTGCTGTCCCGCTGAGGCAGTTTATAAGACTTATCAAATGCATTTTAATCTAGATAAATAATACGTTACAGTAAATCTCAAGTGATATCGGTAAATCTAGGATTTACCCTATACTCTACTCTCTAGAATGCAGCCAGTATACTTGGCACTGTCCCACGTGGGCATAATTTATACAGTAATTAGGCTAGCTTTAAGTTTTATTGTAATACTAGCTGACGCCCGCGACTTCATCCGCGTGGATTTAGGTTTTTCAAAATTCCGTAGGAACTCTTTGATTTTCGGGGATAAAAAGAAGCCGATGTTAATCCAGGGTACAATCTATCTCCATTCTGAATTTCAGTCAAATTTCATTCATTATTTATGCGTGAAAGAGTAACAAACATACACACATACATACACACTTTCGCCTTTATAATATTAAGTGTGATTTTCAATTAAGTAAATAGGCTAGGTAATCTTCACGACATAATATGCCTAACAGGGCAGACTAAGAGCTCCATTAGTAAATGATATCATAGGTTATCTGATATCTCCCGGCATGTTCCTCAGGAGTCAGTGTCGGTGAGGCAATGTGTAAAACCGGTTCGAACCGCAACTTATTATCAGCGCTACATGTCTCCCCTGCAACTTGTTTTAAAGGTGTACCTCCATGTGGAGCGAAACAGTAGGTACCTACCTAACCTAGGTACATTAGCGAGCGCACTACTTTCTTATGTTAGGTGTGTGTGGCGTGTTTATAGAATAAGGTCATAAGTGCGACAGGTTTTTGATGCAACAGTTTCGCGGAATTGCTACTCGAATTCTAAGGCCGACCGTAAATATAATAGACTAGCTGATACCCGCGACTTCGTTCGCGTGGATGTAGGTTTTTTAAAATTGCCGTGGGAACTCTTTGATTTTCCGGGATAAAAAGTAGCCTATGTGCTAATCCAGGGTATAATCTATGTCCATTCTTTTCAGCCCAATCCGTCCAGTAGTTTTTGCGTGAAGGAGTAACAAACACACACACACACACACACACACATACAAACTTTCTCCTTTATAATATTAGTGTGAAGTGTGATGTGAAGTGTGTTATCAAGTCATCACAGGTCTGGTAGTATTATAAATACCTACTCGTAGGTAGCAAGTGGTAGCAATCTCGTCCGCGCGCAGCGAAGCTATGGGAAGTGTTAAAGTGCCCGTTTACCTTTCAGTCCGATCCGTCCAGTAGTTTGACTTGTGCGTTGATAGAGCAGTCGAGCTGTCAGTCAGTCAGTCAGATTTTTCATTTTATATGTATATAGATTAGGGGAACTGTATTTTACTAGATTAAGATTCCATCATAGGTCGGTAGTACCTACATACTACATAGGTAGCGAGTGGCAGCAAGCTAAGACGATCGCTAAGGCTATGGGAAGTGTAGGGTATTATCCAATTGTACGCTATTATGATTTATCGGCACACGCGCCTCTGACCTAGACCGCTGAAAGCAGGTCTTGGCTAATAAACTAACGGATGAATGAGGGTGAAAAATATTTTTTTACCTCGAATATACCTACAGGCATTATCCATACTAATCCATACTAATATTATAAATGCGAAAGTGTGTCTGTCTCTCTGTCTATCTATCTCTCTATCTTACTGTTATTGGAAACTATCAACATACAATAATTATAGGCGGCGCATGAGTAGTAATCACTAATAATTGTGCATGCCCCGCATTAGCTAATCAACACTAATCCATACTAATATAATATTATAAATGCGAAAATGTGTCTGTCTGTCTGCTAGCTTTTCACGGCCCAACAATTTAACCTATTTCGATCAACGGTACAGAGTTAGCTTACATCCCGGGGGCGGACATAGGCTTCGTTTTATCCAGGAAAATCAACGGTAACGGTTCCCACGGTATTCTTAAAGGTCCAATATGAAATTTGGTTCAGAGGTAGTTTGCGTCCCGGAAATTGACATAGGCAACTTTTTATCCCGGAAAATCAACGAATTCCCGCGGGATTTTTGATAACCCTTAATCCACGCGGACGAAGTCGGGGACATCAGCTAGTAATATAAGTATATATAAAGGGAAAACTGCGTGCTTGAGAGTTTTCCATAATAATCTCAAAGGTGTGTGAAGTCTACCAATCTGTACTTGGCCAGCGTGGCGGACTCGGGACTATGGTCTAAACCTTCTCATTCTGAGAGATCTATCTCAGTATTGAGCCATCGATGGCTCGATCATGATGATGATATAAGGACAATGGGCATTACCGAGATTTGTGAGGTCGGGGGTTTGATCCTGGGCTCTTACCTCTAACTTTTCAGATAATTAGTATCACTTGGACTGATGACCTAAAGAAGGTGGCGGGGAGCGGGTGGATGAGGAAGGTGGAGAACCGTGTTTGGTGGCGCGCTCTTAAAAAGGCTTATGTCCAGCAGTGGACGCATACAGGCTGATGTAATGGAATAAAATGAAAAGGAAAAGTACCACTTGCTTTAACGGTGAAGGAAAACATCGTGAGGAAACCTGCATGCCTGAGAGTTCTCGATAATGGTATCAAAGCTAAATGAAATCTCCCGATCCGCATTTTTCCAGGGTGGTGAACTATGGCCCAAACCCTCTTCATTCTGAGAGAAGATTTATACTCAGCAGTGGTTGGCGATGAATGATAATGTTGATTGTCTAGAGTAGGTATGACGATATGACCTACTTATTAGTTAATTTGCACTACAACCTTGCACACAATCTCTATCGCATACCTAATTTACATACAGTTTATGCAAATATACACAATAAAGCCAGCTTTTCATTATTTAACAATAAACATTAGAAACCTTTGTGTGCTTGTGTTATCATTAGACCAATTTACAAAGCTTTATTAAATAGCTTATTGTGAAGAGCATAAGAGTTATAATGCTTTTTCAATGTTTGCTTTCAGGTGTATGCAGATTATTCGCTTTGATAGTTTTGGTCCCATACACCTTATCAGAATGACATCATTAGTAAATTCCAGCAGTGTTAGGTTCTACGGTTGTGTATAGTAGCTACTATTAAAAAAATTATAGAAGTGACCTATTTATGCCCACAATAGCCAATTATGAGATTAGCCAATTATGCAATTTCTTTATATTCATACAAGTTAGCCCTTGACTGCTATCTTGCCTGCTTGATTGCTGGGGTCTTTCACTAACCCAGTGTTCAATGATGAATGAAAGCCACCGAGCCCATTTGACATATTTATTTTTAATCTATTGAAGGTTTTCTATGAAAAATCATTTTGAGATCAGTCGTAGTAGAACCAATCATTGTCAAATGAGCTTGATAACTATCATTCATTATTGAACACTGAGGAAGCTAATCAACATGCTGGTAGTAAGTAAATGATGCAGTCTAAGATGGAAATGGACTAACTTGGAAGGCCCTTTCATTAAACCCATACCCCTGATAGGTTTCTACTTGGCATCTTCCCGGATTACTAAATAGCACTATGCAGCCAATAGCATGGCTTTGCCGGTAGATCATACCAGAGAATTTAGAAATTATAAATTCCCAAATTCCCACTACCCAGAATCGAATCTGGAACCTCCCACTTATATGTGTGCCACAGTGCTCACCACTGCGCCAGAGGTTGTCAAATATATTACTGAAATGGCAATATTATTAGTTATTACCTATTTTTTTGTTAAGTATAAAATATTTATTATTATTTATTCAGTTTCACCACATTATAGCCAGAGCATACCAGGATACATTAAGGTTAGATTTTTTAAAGATTACCTAACTAACGCGAGTCAGTTTGTGTGGATTAAGATATTTTTTTTAAATCTTGTGGGAATGCTTTGATTTTCTGAGATAAAAAGTAGCCTATATGTCACTCTGTAAGTCTTTGACTGTATTCTTTAAAAAACTCACATTGATCTATTGCTCTGTTAGGGAATAATTGAGGCACAATTCAAGAAAGAAACACTCTTTTGCATTTATAATAATATTCTTACCTGAAATCTGGTGGTTGAGGGTTGGTCTTTGAATCTCGAAGGCTTCTCAATATCGCGGAAGCTGCTTTTCGTCACCGGCGACTTGGAACGGACGATCTCTCCATTGGAAACCGTGTCTGGCAATAACTTGTCCTTTTCTACCTCCTTAGCCTTGAAGTGAAGACCAGATTCCAAGTCCAAGTCATTTTTGATAACTTCAGAAGGATACTGTATGTTCCCATTCGTCGCAGCCATAGATTTCGCTGAACTGATCTTCCGAAATCGTCCAATGATAACATCTTCTTCATCGTTAACTATGATATTCACTTTTTCAGTTGCCGATTTATTGGTGTTCGGTGCAGTGTTCACCGGACTTAACTCGATATCCTTCTGCGATGATCCCATTTTGCAGTCAATACTTAACTCAAAAAAGTCAAATAATCTATAAACTTAATTCAAAAACTTTATTTTCCTAGCAAAAGCAGGGAATGAGGTTGGAAGTTGATTCTCAAGACGCGAACATAAATGTAAAACATCCACATAATTATTTAGTTGTGTGCATTTTAAGTCTGCAACGTATTTTCTACCATTATTTTCACAAACTCTATCGTTTAAAATTCAATTTAAAAAAACGCGAAATATATTTAACACGAAAAATTTTGCACCATTCACGCGAAGTTCAATAATTTGACTGATGAAAAAAGCATGCAATGAACAATATGATATGATGCACGCAACAAGCACGCAACATGCGGAAAGCAGTGTTTCCACTTACGATTTTAGTTTTACCGTAGTTTCTGTATGATTTCGACCTAAATAATAATTATCCTTAATTTCTTTGCAATAAGTACTCTGATTAAGGGTGCGTAGTAATTATAATAATAAAAAAAAGTAATTTCACATTTTTTATATCTTTTCAAATTCAAAATATTTTTATTCAATTAGGCTTTTACAAGTACTTTTGAACTGTCAAAAGCATCTACCACTGGTTCGGAATGCCTTTATTACCAAAAAACTCGGAAAAAAGATTTGATATACAATAATAAATGGCATGTAAAAAATTTCGCAACCATAAAGCTAAATAGGACTACCATTGAAGTTAATTTTACCCCAAATTTTCCCTTAACTCTGTCAATATTTAAAAAGCCCTATCCCGTAAAATATGTATCCAATAATAGTAGTTTCCCCCAAAATAGGGCGAAATCTCTTACAGTGGAAGTACTGGCCACACCACAAATGACATCTATCACTGTCGTTGTCATTTTTTTTTTTTTTTAGGTTTCACGGCTCTGGCTTCTAATCTTTTAAACCTAACGTCGGTCAATGAATTCATAAAAACAATGACACAGAACGGGACTAGCAAGCAAAGTGCACAGAGCAGAGCAATGAAACTCGTAGAGAAAATCAAATATTTGTATTTGCTACTCTTTTTGGCAACAACAAAAGCTGTAAACATAATATTTTGATCTTTGTCCGTCACTCAAGGTAAGAATCGTAAATTATTCTTCTGTGGTTCTAAGCATTGCACAGACACACAAAAAAGACAGACGCACGCATAGATTTTGTAGAACCCAGAGCCGTAAAGTCAGTTAAGGTCTTCGAAATTTGATTTTTCCTAAATAATGGGCAACCTGCCACTTGCCACCTAAAATATGGTTGCTGCTACCTAAATGGTTGTTTTTTATTTAGTTTAGTATAATATAACGAAGTATAAAGGAAAACTATTACACTAAATAGGCTGACCAAGTAACAACTTATAAAATCTAAAAACTTTGAGAAGTATAAACATTGAAAATTACTTGGATGAAGGTGTTCGTTATGTAAAACCATAGACTTACGATTTTTCGCTACATGTGTAAAACAGTAACTAATTAACTATATTATGATCGGCAACTACCTTTTCGTTTGATTACCTTAGGCTAGAGATAAAATAATTACTTGTAATCTCTGCTCACTTACTTTACCGTAGGTAATTATTTTACCTTGACATAGGGTATTATGATATGCATTGATGTACTTAGTACAATATATCGCTGATAGTTGATACTATGTATTATGACCACAGATAGATAGCTTATCGAATGTTGTTCTGAGTCATTAGATTCGATTTTGACTACAGGATGTAAGTAGAAGGGCAAGCCAAAACAAAGCAGGTGATGGTACGGATGATTACTGATAAGATACCACAAAAACCTTGTAATGTATTGCAAATAAAACATCTGACTAACGCTAGAAGTCAGCGAACGTTCCGTAAATAGGTCACTCGAAGTCAATGCCACGTCGTAGGTGGGGCATTGACCCTAATTTTGCACGCTATATAATGCGTGTTAGAAAAATACTAAATCACCAACTACAAGATAACGCAAATGGTTATTGTCACTGGATTATGTTAAGATATAGTTAATAATAACGCTAAGTTTTTGCTAGCATTCTGATTACCTACACCCTGTATTATAATCAAACGATAAGATAATAATACATAACGATCGAATGGTATGTGACTGTTTTGCGCGTTGATAGGATAGTGTGAGCAAGTAAAGGATAAAAACAATAGTTAAGTTGAATATTGCTTATTTATTTCATCATGGGATTCAAAGAAGGCCAGTTGTTTTTGGACAGTCCCAACGGAACATATTATTCGGGCCAGTCAATTCAAGGGAAATTAATATTTCAAGAAGAAAAAGTCAAAAGTTTTCGCGGTAAGTTGGTCGGTAGTTGCCTAACCTACCTAGAGTCTGTGTGAACAAAAGCTGATAGTGAATTTTCAGAAATCCCCAACACTGGAAAATGTTTACCGGATTTGAGCGTGTTACGAATAAGTTTCACTTCTTTCGCATGTAGGTACACAACGGATACAGGCAAACAAATTTTTTTTAAACTTACTTATTTAAATTTTGACACATTTCTCAATAACAGCAACAGGTGTAGGTTCAAAAGTGAAAACCGGTCAAGTGTGAGTCGGAATCACACGTGGATTCCGTACCATTACACAAGAAAAACATTTTTTTTCATGGCGGGTGGATAGTAATTTTTATCAACTGTTATTGTAATGGCAACAGAAATATACAATGAAAATTTCAATTCTCTGCCTTTTACGGTTCATGAGATACAGCCCGCGGAAAGACAGACGGACGGACAGCGGAAGCTTAGTAATAGGGTCCCGTTGGCACTTTTCGGGTACGGAACCCTGTTGTAAATTTTAGCTACTTACCTTCCTATGTGAATTTTAATGTACGTAACAATTTTCTAATGTATCTAATATCTATATTTTGCCATATATGCCATAGGGTATGTGTGTAATGCGCCTACATGTGAAATATAAAATAAATAATATATAAAGAATAATATGAACCCTAAAATGTAAAGCCTGGGATTGCGTCCATGGATTTTGCGTGATCAGTTACATTTTCTTTTCAGGCTTGTACGTGAAAATAACAGGCTTCTGCCACGTACATTGGACGACGAGTCGCACTCGCACGACGAATGGAAAATCCGAGACATATACGGTAAACCATGATTCACACGAGGAGTACATCAATGTCAAAGTGTACATGCTTGGTGGCGAAGCAGGTATTCTCTGTTATACTTTATTGAGGTGAAACTTCTTTAGCCACGTTGTTTGAGACAGACAAAACTTCAAGACTGAAGCCTTTAACTAATATTTTTCGGGAGAGTAGTACAGTTATTGGCGACCTTAGAATAAAATTCAGCTGGCGACCTCCAAAGCGCAGTGGTAAGCGCTGTGGTGGAGGTTCTGGGTTCGATTCCTGACAGGAGCAATTTGGAAATTTATATTTTCTAAATATTGTTTCTGGTCTGGTCTCGTGGGAGGCTTCGGACGTGGTTAGTTACCACCCTACACGCAAAGTCGTGCCAACAAGCAATTTAGCGCTGCCGTCTAGAAACCGACCAAGGGTATGGGTTTGATAATTGCAATACCCCTTCCAAGTTAGCCCGCTTCCATCTTAGACTGCATCATCACTTACCATCAGGTGAGATTAAAGCCTTTAATGCTTTTCAGGAGAGTATACAATCCAACCAGGTAAATATGAGTTCCCATTCCATTTCCGCTTACCTGACAACTGTCCGTCGTCGTTCGAGGGGCCATATGGTCACATACGATATGAGATCAAGGCTGTTGTGGACAGAGCCTTCAAGTTTAACCTCGAGAAGAAAGTAATGGCTAGAGTCATGGCACCTTTGGACCTCAATCTTGATCCTTATTGTAGGGTAAGTATATGTAATTTCTAATTTCATAACTCTTGTATAATATGCATTCCAATGCTGCGTGTATCGCTGGGGCAGACGTGTTCTGGAGTGGAGACCGCATCTCAGCAAGCGCAGTGTGGGACGACCTCCAACCCACTGGACTGACGAGATGATAGCGGGAAGTGGGTGGATAAGGAAGGCGGAGGATGGTGTGTGGTGGCACGCTCTTGGTAAGTAAGGCCTATGTCCAGTAGTGAACGCGAACAGGCTGATTGATTGATTGTTATAATATGCAAGTATGCAAGCGACGGAGAGCGCTGTGCTCGGAGTTTCTAATACGTGATCAAATCAGAAATAGGGATATCCGTAGAAGAACCAATGTAACTGATATAGGAACGCGTTGCGAAACTGAAGCGGCAATGAACAAGGCAATAATTCGAAGAAACGATAGGCCGGTGATTCTCAAATTTGGCGCAAGTCACATATCAGGTCAAATAAAAAAATAATGAATGAAGTTACAGATGAGAATTGCATTACAAAAGAACTCTTGTATATTCAGCTACGGGTGCCCCAAAATTCAAAATTGTAACTACAAAGGTTACTTCAGAAATAATATTTTTGATATTAAAAACTCCCCTCCTTCCGCGGGTAAAACAGGAGTCTCAGGAAAAATCGCTATGATTTTCAAAGAAGACGGTTTTAAACGAGCTCGAGTTTTTCACATATTATTATATACATCCTGAGAAGCAATTAAAATGCATTTTTACACGTACGAATCATTTAATTACGTCATAAAAAAATAACAAATGTTTGGCACAGAAAAAAAGTCATTACCTGCAACTGAGATGGCACCTCCAAAATATCCTTCTAATATTCATGTTGCCCCCCCGTTCTCCCCTGACCCGTATTAATCGAGAATCAGTCTATCCAGGCACGTTGCGGAGAGTGGCCGTGCGCTTGTTGAAAGAAATATATTTACGTTTTTGTTGCCAAAGCTGGTGTTTGGCACGACTTTTCACTCTTTGCTTTCATCATCATTTTAGGGTAAGTAATTAGTTTTTCTTAATAATTTTATCTTCTTTCATGTACTAATAACAACATAAGTATGTAGTTTGATGTTCATATATATTGCACTTTAAATTACGATGTTAGACACAAAAGAGTGCCAAAATGTCCCTGCCGCACCATCATTACCTTCCGTTTTGAAACTGAAGGTAATGATGATGAACTGAAGGAGGTGATCAATTTTTCAGTAAATATTACTGTACCGAAATTGTGTAATTTTCCTCATATTCCTTAACATTAAATCATCAACCTATATTGTTCCAAGCAACCTAGAAATAACTATTCAAAATCGTTGCGCCTTTTGGGTAATTGAATATGAAATATAACCATATTATCGATTTTAGGTACTACCATGGTGAAAGTAAAAAGTAAAAAAACGCGCGAACAAAAATTAGCTCAAGCTAGACTACACAAAAAACAAAAATACGAACAACTAAAAAAAGACCCGGCAAAATATGCTAAACAGAAAGAAAAAGAAAGATTAAGATATTTAAAACGTAAAGAAAAAAAGAAAATTAAAACAATTCAAGACATGACTCCAAGACAGCAAAGAGTGCAGAGGAAAAAATGGCGTGAAAATTCAAAAAAGCGTACAGAAAGAGTAAAAAGAAGCAAGCAGATTGAGCAAATGCTGTTAGACAACACCCCCCCTACAAGTGATTTAGAAGATGATCGTCCAAAGCAAAAAGAATGTGATCCTTTAGAAGGGCCATCGAGCATTGCACAAAATGAACAAGAGCGAAACATATCATGCACCGATTGTGTTAAATGGAAGAGAAAGCTGAGACGTATACGATATATATATACAAAAAAAATTGGAAGTTTGAAAAATAAACTTGAACAAGAGAAACTGAAAAAAAACAAAATACACAGTAAGCTAAACAAATTACTGGAAAACAACAAAAAGTCCCAAAAAGAGAACCTATCTACAGGAAAGAAGGCGGAGGCGTTGATCAATTCTGTAAATGAAAGTAAAAAAAAGGAAGTTAAAAGACGGTTAATATTTGGAGATGTTCTAACAAGACAATTAAAACAGGGTTATGAAGCATTAAACAAGAAAGACAAACGTAGTTTTAGCAATATTATTGTAAAAGACAAAGAAAAATTTAGAAAGCATAAAATATTGCACGCAGCTAGTTCATTTTCATTAAGAACGAAAAAAGAAGTTGAGAAAAGGACGGGAAAATACATTATACAAGCTATAACTGATTTTTTCGAAGATGACAGTAACAGCAGAATAGCTGCGGATAAAAAAGAATATGTTAAACGAGCTGGGATAACTAAACAAAAACGCTACATTTCAGACACTCTCATTAACCTTCATAAGAAATTTCTGAAAACACATAGTTGTGAAGTTGGATATTCAACATTTTGCAAAAATCGTCCATTTTGGGTCGTTTATCCAAAAGAGTCAAACAGAAATACCTGTTCATGTATTGTACATGTCAATATGGATTTATTAATCAAATCTCTCAATACTAACAAAATTATAAAGGAAACTAATGGATCAGCTGTATTACAAAGCCTGTGCTGTGATATTCATCAAGAAAATTGTTTGAATAGAACCTGTAAAACGTGCTCTCAAAGAGTTATTCAGTATGGTGAATTCAGTAATGACAAATGTATGAATTACTACCAGTGGGTAACAAATAAAGTGAAATATGAACTAAACGGATCAGAGAAGTATTCAAAAAAGACTACCAAAATGAAATTTGAAGATACGCCCCATAATTTAATAGAAAAGCTAGAAAATTCTTTAACACCCTATTTGAAACACTGCCTTAACATCAACCAACAGTACAAGAATATTAATGACTTAAAAATGTCCTTGGCTCCCAAAGAAGTCCTTGTACATATGGACTTCTCAGAAAATTACACAACAAAATTTCACGAAGAAGTGCAAAGCCGACACTTTGGCAGCAGTCCGGAACAAATCACTCTTCATACTTCTGTTGTATATCTATTGGATCCTGAAACAGGCCTGAGTAAATCTTACAGTATGTGTACAGTAAGTGAATGCACAAGACACGACGCTGAAGCAATATGGGCTCATGTAATAGCAATTTTGGAATATGTAAAAGAGATTACTGGCTTCGATACAATACATTTTGTGACTGACAGCCCTTCAAGCCAATACCGGAATCGTAAGATATTTTATGTTGTTAGTCAACTTCAGCACCAGTTTCCAGAATTGAAATCAATCAGTTGGAATTACTTAGAAAGTGGACATGGAAAGGGTGCTCCTGATGGTATCGGAGCAGTAATTAAACGTACGGCAGACAGTGCTGTTTGTTTTGGGACAGATGTGGGAACTTTAAAAGATTTCTGGTATATCCTTAAACAGAAAATCAAGAATGTCGAAATACGTTTGGTTACTACTAGTAATATTGAAGACAAAAAAATCCCGCAGAAAACAAAAACATTTAAGGGCACAATGTCAGTACATCAGGTGTTGTGGTCATCAGACAATTATAGGATGACCTTCAGGAAACTAAGTTGTTTCTTTTGCCAAAATGGCATTGAGTGTGCACACGGATACCACCTTGGTTATATGAATATACCTGATGATAACATGATAGAACCAAAAGAGCATTTTTTGCAAGATTTCCTCGAAGAAAATACCACTCCTGAAATAATAAAAGATCTTATGTGTTTTTCAAACCCTCTACCATCGACATCACAAGCTAGCTTTGATTTAGTAGAACCTTTACAAGCAGTTGAAATAAATAAGACGGAAGATGTTTCCAGAAAAGCCAGGAATTCACCAAAAGTCAAAATTCTATCTGATGTACGCTTAGATTGGACTAATATTCCTTTCTATATTAATGCCAAGTCAACTCCGAATGACAATAACTATCAAAGTGACTTTGAAAGGTTCATAGTGTCGCCTCTAAAAGCAGATGGAGACGAATCAAATAACGTCGGGGTCTCGAAAAAAGTGGAAAGAAATTATGATAATTACAAGGAAAATAAAGGTTTCTTCGATGACTCTGATTCTAGTTTGGACATTTTCTAAGATCTAATGTATATTGAAGATTTATTTTATTAAAAATTTAAAACATAGATTTAATAATATTTTTTGGGGGCACTGATTAATTCATAAGTAGCCTAAAATAATCTACCTCGACTGTGCGTTTGTTACCACTCTATAATAATATTTAGGCTAAAGATCATTACAACGTTCGTTCGAAAAGATCATAACGATTTTGTTTAATTATTTTGGAAGCATTTTTTGTTTTATTTTTTTAATGATTGACAGAATTCTGTAAAATGACTTTATTGTTTATATTTTAATTTGTTTTTTAATTTGTAGATCTCAGAATGTGGCTACATTCAAAATAAAAATGCGAAATGTGATATTCATAGAACTGGTTTTAGAGTAATGTTCATTAGATGAATCTAAAAAATATCTGATAAGTGTAGAATATTGTATTTTATTCAAAGTATTATTATTTTACTATATTTGACGCTTGTTTTTATGTATATTTACATGATTAGTATCAATTATTTGCTTATACTTAATACAAACAATTGACTGATTTTTAGCTTAGGAGTTTATTTGATGATTCTATTATGTTTAAAATACTTTATTTTTGTCCTGAGTTTGTTTTAACTACGGCAACTTTAAATTGATCAATTTCGTTCATTCTTTTTTCATAGTTTCGTCCATTTTTATGTTTATTTTTAAGTGTTGTCAATTTATTATGTTAAAAATACTCACGAAGTTCCTAAATACATGTGCAAGACAGATAATTGTGAGAATTATGGAACTGATTTTACTGCATAAGTACATATATTTCATGTAAAATTTACAGGTGATGCTATGTTTAGAATAATATTTTCGTTAAAAGTTTGTGACATTTTTGTCAGCAATTCCTTCTGTTTACTCGAGTAATAAAAAATAGGTTTTTTTTGAAAATGAAATATTGTTTCATTACCATTACATAATCATCAACGCCTTCTCCACCAAAATCATTACCAGCACACTAGAACTCATTACCTTCAGTAACTGAAAACTTCAAATGCATATATCTCTGAAATTCATGGGTGCAATTTGATATTATTTGGTCATTCTTTTTAATTTGACCTATATTTTAATTGAGTTCAGCAATTTTAACAATCTAAAAAATTCTCTTATTTTCTCCGATTTGCGCCAAATCAGAGAAGTACCCAGGCGTTCTAGAGTCCTAAGCTGCTAAAATTGTGACCTCACACTGTAAAGCGCAGCGTTGGTAGACCCCTCATTAATTGGACATAGAAAATCAAATGAGTTGCAGGAAGCCGCTGGATTCAGGTGGTGCAAGACCACAGCATGTGGAAGTTCCTGCAAGAGATCTATGTCGTTAGATGGGGTTATTCAAGGGGCGGACCAACAAATTCCTGAAAGGCCGGCAACGCATTGGCGGTACCTCTGGTGCTGCAAATGTTCATGGGCGGCAGTAATCCCTTAACATCGGTTGACCTGCCTGCTCGTTTGCTCGCTATATTTTTTTAAAATGTCAGGCAGTGGATGTCTATAAGTTGACGGTGACAAATTAGAGTTTTTTTAAACGTGCGTTTAAAAAAAATATTATTTATTCGTATGTGTTAGACCAAGTATTAGATGTGACCTATTAAGATAGAATTAAAACAACAAACACCAGTAATTAATTATATATTTCTCCCATATTTTCCTTTATGTTCCACTTCATTAAATTCATCTATTCAAAATTCTCATTTCAACAGGTAAATGCAATTCATATAATAACACTAATATAATCAGAACATTCAACAAAGCAAGTACACTATCACCACGTGTGCTAATTTAGGTTAGGTAATTTCATCTCTTATGATATAATCAAATAATCAACAAAGCAAATAAATTATCAACACGTGGTTTTTATTTTAGGTTATGTAACTGTATTTATTTTAACATTATTAACCAAAGTTCATTACTACCGCCTTTGTAATCTTATTCCACCAATAATAAAAATGGCGGGACAAACTTATTAGTTCTAGCAAAATTACGTTATTTGAAATTCATTTTAATCACACAATTATTTCCGATGGAAATCCAGAAAAAATCATTTTTAACCAACAATAACCAATTTACACAATGTGGATAAAACCTCGAACTATAACAAATCAAAGTTTAAGCAGATTTAGGAAATTATCACAATATGGTTAATGTCTCAAAAATATTTGCAGATAATCATACTAACATTCTAATATTAAAGTAACCAAATAGTTAATATACTTAGCTTTTTCTAACCACCACGAAACACTATAACACTTGCACTATTTCTTCCAAAATTTCAGCGTAGACTGAACTCAGACCTTAAGCTACAGGTCTTAAATAGCCACATCGTTCCAATATGGCGCTCGAATAGCTCTGGGTCCCGTGCTTGTCAGCCACATTGGAATGTCATTTTGACATATGTTTATATGTGCGTATGATTTTAGACGCCAATAGAGATGGAATTACTGAAGTCGTACTACTGTTGCTGCGTGAATTTGGGCTCATCGAATGTCACAGTGAAGCTGCCTATAGGTGGCTACTGTCCTGGACAAACCATACCCATAAAATTATCCTGTAGTAACAAGGGAAGGGTTGAGATAAAGGACATTAAATTGAGCATTATTAAGGTAAGTAAAATATTATTATCTGTCCGTCTGTCGTGTCTGTCAAGAAAACCTTAGGGTGCTTCCCGTTGACCTATATCAGGCATGTAAGTAGGTCTTATAGCACAAGTAAAGGAAAAAATCCAAAAACCGTGAATGTGTAGACAAAAAGACGTGTTCCCGAAAAATTTGATTCACTAAATCACATATAGATGGTGCAGACCGTTATTAACTTGCAGAGTTCTACTTAAAGGTGTTCTGTATATCTCGTACGTTAGTACAGAACCTTTCGTGTACGAATCCGACTCACACTGACCGGTTTTTTATGGTAAAGTAACTGGGCTTTGAAGATTACCTATACGTACCTACAATTTGTTGTAAGTATGTGCTTATTTCATTTTATATCCTAGAAAGTGACGTACATAGCAACATGCGAACCTGGTAAAGAAGAAGAACAAGATAAAGTAGTGGAGATAAGGAAGGGGCCCGTGGCCGCTAAAACCACACGAAACTGGACCGTGGACATGGTAGTCCCAATAGTGGACGTGTACAATCTCTTCACGTGCCAGTATATACGGGCGGAATATACATTTAAAGTAAGTAAACATTGACTTTATGCTGCCACTGCACCCGGCCTTTTTGAATAGGTGCTGTCCGAGATAGGTACATATTATATCATCTGTGTCGCTTTACTAAAAAGCTGTTACGAGAAAAAGATATTTTTTGAGTTATCGCCAAGAATTTGTTACAAAACTACTTAATGTTTCTAGAAAAGAATGCGACGTATTGAAACTAACTAACTAATCTATCTCCATTCCAAATTTCAGCCATATCTGTCCAGTAGTTTTTGCGTGAAAGAGCAATAAACATACACACAAACTTGCACCTTTATAATATTAGTGTGATAGGGAAAGAATAGATTGCTGCTATCACGCAATAAAAAACAGACAGCAGACAGACAGACAACAAAGTGGTTACAAGGGTTCCGTTTTCCTTTTGAGGTACGGAACCCTAAAAATTGTAAAAAAATTGGTTGTCTGTAAAGTCGGTTTACTGACGATAGTTGAACGTGACAACAAAGGCCGATTGTGCTTCTTTGTCGCTCGTTCCGCGTTCTCGCTTGCACTTCAAGACTTACATGGAACGCCTCAGAGCGAGGTAACGCCGCATGAGCCATGTTTTTTCGTGCGTGCAGCCGGCTTTATCGAATTATAAGACGTTGTCACGTCAAAAATTACTCAAAATATTTTATTTTTAGGTGCACGTAAGTCCTAAAGGATGCCACACGAATGTGGGGAGTTCCCGTCGAATCGTTATCGGGACCATCCCTCTAACGGGATTTCAGGACAACCAGCCACCAGTATTCCATCCAATCCCCGAAGGCAACCTATCCGGTGTAAACACCTCTTACCCTACAGAACCTCATCGGGAAAATCCTCCGCCTTATCCTGGCAACTCGGATAATCCTCAAAACCTACCATACGATACAAAGTCGAAAGCTACGGTAAGTCCTGTCTACTGATTCAGTAACTCAGTGTCTAACACTGAGTGATAGCCACCGAGCTCATTTGCCATTTATTTTTAGTCCATTGAAAAGTTTCTATGAAAAATTATTTTAATATCACTCAATGAAGCAGCAATGTATGTAGAACCAACCATTATCATATGAGCTTGGTGGCTATCATTCATTGTTAGCGAATCTCCCTGCAGATAATGTAAAAAAATTCACCTCATTCATCAAAATCGGCCCAGTAGTTTAGGCGCTACGGTGGAACACAGAGAATCTGGATACAAACATACATACATATTTACATATATACATACATACATAGACTGCTAAAATCATAACCCTTCCTTTCGGCTTTGCCGTAGTCGGGTAAAAAGCGGTTGAGTCCGGTTGGACTCGCACATGTAGGTTTCTAACCAAACCATCGTACAAGATACAATACTACAGTCCGACAAGGCTCTTTTGGCGCGTGGCCAAAATCAGAACTAAAGCCGCCATCTTGAGAAGTGATTACACTTATTGATAGTTCGCTGTGTCGGCATCAAAGACCTTACAGTTAGTAAGTGTAAGGTCTTTGGTCGGCATAAAGCGACAACTGCGCTCTCACTCAAGTGCCAAAAGAGCCTTGTCGGACTGTATGTAAAATTTCAAAATGTGCGTCACTCAAATAATAAAAAAGGTACAAATAGTATTAAATCTTGTACGATGGTACGGACTACGGAACCCTCGTGTGCGGGTCCGGCTCGCATTTGACCAGTTATATTGTGGTATTTTCAGCCGAGGCCCGACAACGCGTACGTTGCAGCGACTGCGCCTGCATTGGACTCACCCGACATTACTCTCCCTGAAAGTGAGTTTCAATTTTTGAAGTGAGGTGCCCCAAGATACCTCACGGATTTTTTTTAAGATTTTTTTAGAAAATTATAACAAATATTTATAGAATAGTACCTACCTAATATACACAAATAATAGGCAATCAACTAACTAAAAAAATTAAGTATAGAATTAGTTACGTGAAACACACACACACACACATACACACAGACTAACTAAAATAGTTTAATAGATAGGTACTACCTACCTAAAACTAGCTTTACGTGGATTGGATGTTTTGCAATAACAACGTCCATATGTTTTTTTTACAGAATAAAGCGAAGATTCCTGATTGCGGCAGAATTATTTCCCATGGCCTCGCCAACCTCTCGGTTACAACTTACATGGGTCAAGAAGCGGGAGGGGTCTTTATTCTAAGCGGGAGGGCACCCGCTCGCTACTTCATCTTCCCCAGACTAGTATTTAATAGTGATAAATAAATAACAAGTTTTTTTTTTTAATTCACTATTCACAATCACGCCTGATGGAATGTGATGATGTTACCTAAGATGGGACGTGTTTACCTAGAAGATACCTATTCACTCTCGTTTTTTTTTCAAAGATTATTAACCATGCTAATCATGACTAATAGGTACTCCCCTTTTCTCCTCCAATTAAGCATAAAGCTTGTGTCAAGAGTGGGTACGACAATAGTGCAACGGGTGGGGTTTGAACCGCCGACCTTTCGGAATTCAGTCCGCTCCACAACCGTTGAGCTATCGAGGCTCTAAGTGATGTGTGCTTGCTCTTTGGCTCGTTTCCCGGGACGCCTTCTTGACTCTCTACAAGTTCTTTTCTTTCTGCTTCCTTGTTCCTATATCTCATTCTCGCAGAGGCAGACGTCACACTTATAAATAAGTTTGTGGCACTTAGGATTTAGGAATACTTACATAAGCTACATATTAAACATAAAACCGGCCAAGTGCGAGTCGGACTCGCATATCGCACACAAATTCACGGTTTTTGGGTTTATTTCTTCACTTATTTTTTTACTGGCCGAATTTCATGATTCTATGTCAACGGGAAGTACCCTATAGGTTTTCTTGACAGACACGACGGACGGACTACCGGACAGGCAGACAGACAGATAGACAACAAAGTGATCCTATAAGGGTTACGTTTTTCCTTTTGAGGTACGGAACCCTAAAAAACAAAGAGCGTCATTCAGCAGCCCGTGAATATCTGACTTTATCGCCATATTGGCGCGGAGCAGCGATGAGCGTACTCGGAACGAAATGTTAGTGATGAACATCTGTCAACTCCTGGACCATTTAACAATGGGGTGCAAAAAATAATTCTGTTATTTTTATTACTTGTATTTACTATTATAAGATCTACGCTCGTGTCTCATGAGAATATAGTGAGGTGAAAATTAATATCGATAAAATATCGATAATATGGTAACAAGTACCTAATTATTAAGTATAAAAAATATATTATTTTTGATATTTTTTTAGTTGTTTTATTTTATTGTTTCATGAAACTTTTTCCCGGGGAGAAAAATATCATACTATTATACCTACGAGTAGTTACTATTAGTTATATCATTAGGGATCACATTGTTATATCATAGGGATATTTATGTAAACATGATGTCAAGACTTCTATCCACCATCTTTACCTTGTACCTTTGTATTAATTACCTACGAATCCTCATAAGAATTGTATATAAATTATTATTATAATAAACTATGTATAATAATTATTATTAGGTTGCGAGTACACCTGTAAGTCGCTTCTGTAACATTTACGTAAGTAACATAAATGTGCATTTACACTTAAAATGAAATTACAGATTAATGGAATGTCATAAAAATAACTAATTTAATGGTTTTAGATACTCATTACCATATTATAATATACTTGCTAACCTACCTACTACCTACCTAGGTAGGTAGATCTCAATCTCTTAAAAAAATTACTTCACCAAAAATCTAGCCTTGAATGTATAGTAATGAGATAGACCTATCATTCCTATACAAATCACGCCCACGCGGAGTGATGCCAAGAACACTGGCTGCATTTGCGTTGGCTGCTATTGGAAAAAATTTGATTTGTTTCAGGAAAAATGATTCTTTACGTAAAATAAAATAATGGATGCGTATTTTAACATCCCTAGTTGGTACTGCTTTCGTTTTGCGTACTGTTTATACATCTGCTATTATCACACTGCCAATTTTTGACCACACATAGAAAGTCTCTTTTGTCCCAGATTACAAATAAAATCAATATGAGTGAGTGTTTCAAAGTAAGGTCAAAGCCATAGCGATGTGTAATTTTCATCCAATCATCTCAATAATGTTCCTGCTTTGGTAAGGTAGAAAGTGCACTTTGCAGAGTGCCCTACTCTGCAATTCCTTATCATCATCATCAGCCTGTGGACATCGACTGCTGGACATAGGCCTTCCCTAAAGAGCGCCACCACACCCGGTCCTCAGCCTTCCTCATCCAGCCACTTCCCACCAGCCGCTTTATATCTCCTTATATTTACAAAAAAAAAATTGTATTTAGGCCGTTGCCCTATGGCTATGGTTCTGTGCGCAGCACGGCTTATTTGCTCCAAAAGGCTAGAAGTCACAGCCATATAACCAGTTGAAAAAAAGTTGACAGTGGTAATGGTAAAGATTAGTGATTACATACTCTTTGGTACCTAGTGTTTATATATACTCTTTGGTGGCAGCCGGCAGGGTAGGGGGCGCAGACTGTTTTTTAGCTTAGCTGTTTTTCTGGTCGGTGCTTCCCAAGGTTTCTCGTTTCTCTTCTTTTTCGGGTTGGTGTTTTTGGGTGGGTTTCATTTACTATCGTAAATATTATTATGATTATCTCGATTACCATGTTCCTTGTGTAAAAGTGGTCAAAGAGTGATAATTATTTTCCTACTATTTTTTTTCACTTGTACTTAATTAAATCATAATGGGATTCGACGAAGGTCGAATGGTTCTGGATAGCCCAAATGGAACTTATTATTCAGGGCAGATGGTTAAAGGAAGACTGATATTTCAACAAGACAAAGTTAAAACTTTTCGCGGTGAGTACCTTTTGCTTTAGACAAATCTTTATATAAATAAAAATTAATGTTACCTAGTGTTTTTAGCGATACCTACATATACATGTAAATATACGTTCGCGAATCATTCATCCGATTGAGTTGAAACTGTGTGCAGTATTGTTGTTGAATGTTGGCCCTTGCGTAAAGGTTTCTGACATAGTACAACGTACAATAGGCAACGCTTATGTAGTAATTAATAATTGTACATGCCGGGCATTAGCTAATCAACAATATTTTTATCAACAGCTGTCTCGGCCATCTAATGTAATTTAATAAAACTTGAAAGTAGATCTTATTAAAAAGTTAGTAATGATTAAATTACCTCGCAAATAAAAGATTAATGAACACATAAGAGTTTTACATACGATTATATGTTGTATTCGTATGATGTTTGGAGCACTATTCTCACAGGAATGCGCCCAAATTGATAGTGTGGTAAAATTGGAAACTTGCTAATTACCATTTTATGATGTTTCATGACGTCCTCAAAACCACAAACCTATTATGTTTTCATTATTAATTAACTAATGCTCTAACTTCCTTCTGATTTCTTTAAACTACAGTATACTTCTGATACATGGTGGCAGTCTAGCTCTTAAGACATCCATCCTACATATGACATATGGATCTGAGACATGGTTGCTAACTATAAGCCTTGAAATTTCTCTATATGATAAAATCGGAAATCAGTAGGAGAACCAGGGTAACCAACATAGCTAAACAGGTTACGAGGCTGAAGTGGCAATGGGCAGGGCACATATTTTGAAAATATGATAGACATATATAGGACATGACATTAGGGTCATGCAAGTGCAGTGTTGGAAGAGGCTCCCCCCCCCCCCCCCCCCCCCTCCCCCACTAGGTGTACAAAAGACATCAAACAAGTTGCAGGAATTAGGCAACTGGGAGGGGGCGTCTATCACTTCATAATGATAATAATGCATTTGTGGGGTACCGTATGGGTATATGTGGACTCTGTTAGGTCGTAAGGGATACACCCAAGTTATGTACACTATTTTTATTTATCCACATTATATACAAAATAATAAGTTACACTAAAGTTTGTATTTACATAATGATAATTAATTATTTACAGGGAACAGAGAAGTGTTCTATTTATTATCGCGAGTCGTCCAAACGGTCCAATTCCTAGAATTGCACCTGCAGATAACACCTGCGAATCACCATCGTCTAACAACAAACAGTTGCGCGACGACAAACGCGGTCTAACCAACCTACAGTAGTCGGTTGCCACACATTTTTTATTCAGTAGTTTAAGCAATTCAAGAATCAACTAGTTATATTCAGGGTTTTTTCAGGTCTATTTGTGAAGTTAAAAGGATTCTGCCATGTACACTGGACAACGACACGTACTAGAACTGTGAATGGCAAATCACAATCTTATACAGTGCACCATAATTCCCACGAGGAATATATCAATGCCAAGGTGTATTTGGTTGGTGGTGAATCAGGTATTTAACTCAATTCTGCATATTAGCATGCAATATTTTATGATAAAACTACTTTTACATAGTTTATAATATAATATAATAGTTTATATACATACATACAAGTTTTAATAAAATTTATCATATTAATTACTAAATTGGCTGATCCTAAATTCACAACACTATCCTATCACAACGCTATCACACAAGACTAATAAATTGTGATAGGGATAGCATTACAATAAAACATTGGTGCGAAGTTCAGTTCATGAGACTCCTAGCATTCGCTTCCAGCACCAAATTATCTATAGCATCAGTCTTCTCAACAATTCGCATTCTCTATAATGTTAGCCAAGTCTTACTTATTCACATCTTAGGCTGCATCATCACTAACTATCAGATGAGATCTCAGTTAAGTTACTTGTAATTGATTGAAAGAAAATGTTTTCAAAAGTATGAAGTGTGCCAATCCACAAATTCAAAAGTGTGGTAATCACCCAAATCCCTTCTCATTCTGAATGGAGATATATGCTCGGTATTGAGCCATTGAATACAAGTGAAGCTTGTTTTTTAGGAGAGCACTCAATTGGGGTAGGCCAACATGAGTATTCGTTCCAATTCCATCTGCCAAACAACTGTCCATCATCATTTGAAGGAGACTATGGTCACATTCGGTATGAGATCAAGGCAGTGGTGGACCGAGCCTTCAAGTTTGACCAGGAGAAGAAGATAGCTGTTAGAGTTATGTGTCCTTTGGATCTCAATTTGGAGCCTTATTGTAGAGTGAGTTTTTTTTTTTTAATAAGAGCATTAGCTTACTTCCCGACTATAGCAACACAGTTTCATTGTAAACATTTCATTCATATGATCATCCATGCGGACGAAGTCACAGGCTAGTATTTATTATTCAGAAAATATGCAAAATATAGTAATTTATTTGTCCTAATCTGACATTTCACTTGAGTATATAGTATAGTATAGTAGTATAAGTAGGTAAATTCATGATGTTTTATTAATTGATACCTACGACTTCATCTGCATGGATTTAGGTTTCTTTAGAAATCTTGTAGGATCCTTTTGATTTTCCGGGATAAAAAGTTGTATCAGTTTCGGGGATGCAAGCTACCTCTGTAAGAAATCACACTTCACACAAGTTTGTATGTGTGTGTGTGTGTGTGTGTGTGTGTGTGTATGTGTGTATGTTTGTTACTCCTTCACGCAAAAACCACTCGACGGATTTGGCTGAAATTCGGAATGGAGATAGATAATATCCTGAATTAGCACATAGTGTACGTTTTGTCCCGGAAAACCAAAGAGTTCCCACGGGATTTTGAAAAACCTAAATCCACGCGGACGAAGTCGCGGGCGTCAGCAAGTTTAACATAAATCGGTTAAACAGATGGGCCTTCAAAAACCCAGTGGGAACTCTTTCATTTTCCGGGATAAAAGTAGCCTACATCCTTCGGGATGTAAGCTAACTCTGTACCAAATTTCATTAAAATCGGTTAAACTGTTGGACCATGAATAGCTAGCAGGCAGACAGAGGGACACTCTTTCGTATTTATAATATTAGTATGGATGATTTGTAGGAGCCCATAGAGCTGCAGTTTGAAGAGACTTACTGCTGCTGCTGTTCAACATCTGGCGTGTGTGACGTGTCGGTGAAGCTGCCCGTGGCGGGCTACTGTCCCGGGCAGGTCATCCCCGTCGAGGTGGTCTGCAGCAACAAGGGCGGTGTGCAGATAGACGACATCAAGCTCTACATCACTAAGGTCTATATCTATCACTATAAATCTTTAGTTTCTGTCATAGTATATTATATACACTATGCTATTTATTTAACTATGTATTATTTATTTAATTATATTATACAGATTTCATGTTTTATATATATATATATGTATATATATTTATTTATTAATATATTTATTGTATAGTATGTACCTATTAGAGTGTATGTTTATGTATACCTAATTGTATATATAGCTGCTTGACGACTCCACGTCTTATCCTGTAAGTTCGAACATATGGGTTACCTGGGAGAGATCACTTTAGTGATAAGGTCGCCCTTTGCATTTTTATAAGTGTATCATTTATTATTGTCTTTGTATTTTGTGCAATAAAGTTGTTTAAATAAATAATAAAATAAGGTATCAATGCTCTATTGGTCTTTTATAATAATAATAATAATTTATTTAATAATCGGACAACACAGATCCATTAGTGTTAGTAACAAAAAACTTAAAAATTATGTTAGTACTTAAACACTAAGTAGTTAGTAACAATACAAACTTAAAAACTATGTTAGTACTTAAACACTAAGTAGTTAGTAACAATAAAAAACTTAAAAACTATGTTAGTACTTAATTACTAAAAGGGATTTAGTCCTCTGCATGAGTTTCTCCAGCAGAGGACCATCCGCCTTATCACTAATCATACGCAGGATGCTGTTGCTGCTTCCACGGACTCTGCACAATAGTGAGGCTGTTTTCCTGCGCCAGACGGCATCAAAGCCGTCTGTCCGCGCCTTGGTAAACATAGCCGATGCACTGCAGAACCGAGGTTGCCGCAACAGAATCCTGAACGCATTATTGTATTGGACTCGCAGAGCATTGTAAGCCCTTTGCGTGTAGTGAACCCACAGGCTTGCTGAGTATAAGGATGTACAGTATGCCTTGAACAGTGTGATTTTCACAGCATCTGTACATCGGGCAAACCTTCGGGCCACCATATTCGCTCGGACTGACAATGCCCTGCGTTCCCTTTCCATATCGTCATCATCCTTAAGGTCCTCGGTTAACAAGTGTCCAAGGTATTTGAATTTGTGAACTCTATTAAGAGTTACCCCATTGAGTTTTAAAGGTGGAACATACGTTGGACATTTGGTACCCGCCTTAAAGATCATGACTTCCGTCTTCCTGACATTATACTTCAAGCCATGTGTTGCAGCATATGACTCACATACCGCAAGCATCTTGCGAAGCGCACTGATTGAAGGAGCCAGCAGCACCATGTCATCGGCATAGCTAAGGTTGTTGACGCAGACACCGTCTACGTAGCAGCCTACCGGCATACTGCTGAGTCCCTCAATCAGCTCGTTCACGTACAGGCTGAAAAGCAATGGTGAGCTCAAACCACCCTGTCTGACGCCACATTCCAGCCTGTACGCGTCCGAGAGCTCATTCGCCCACTTCACTCGGTTCTCCTGACCTAGGTACCAATATTTAAAAAGACGATAAACTTCTGGTGGCAACCCTGTCTTTTTTAACTTAAGCCACAGATTGTCATATGGCACCAGATCAAAAGCCCGTGACAGGTCCAGGAAACAAGCATATACAGGAGTGCGTCTGTCAGTGTAGTACTTGACAGTATGCTTCAAACTCAGGATTGCAGTCTCTGTTGACAGTTCGGACCGAAATCCGAATTGAGCGTCATGCAGCTTAACGTGCTTCTTCAAATGCTGGTTGAGCACACTGTCAAGCACTTTCGCTATGGTAGTGGCTAGCGAAATCGGTCGGTAATTACACTTGTCAGACACATCCCCCGTCCTGCTCTTTACAATAGGTACCACCACAGTTTTCATTAGGTCCGGAGGCAAATACGAGTGGCTTAGACACAGATTGAATAACAATGCCAAGACATGGGGCAAGTGATATCCCGCATGCTTCAGGTGTTCGATACTGAGTCCATCGTGACCAGGTGACTTACCACGCTTGGACTTACTGATAATTCGTCGTATATCTTTTGCCAGAATTATAACAGATGTTTTAGTTCCACGAGGCCCAGCACCGAAACTCTGTCGCTGCGGCCCAAGAGGCGACTTAACAGCAAAGTGATTAGCAAACAAGTTGGCAATCTCCTTTGGGCTAGAGATACCGTCGACGCTTGCTGGAATGCCTGGCCTAACATTAAGCTGATTTGTACATTTCCAAAAGCTCTTGAAATCAGCGTTAGCATGGTGTGCCGCCAGCATATCCATTTTTATTTGTTCCTGGTGATTTTGACACCACTTAAGTTTTCCTTTAAAAATTTTCTTTGACTCAGCCATGTCATTAAAAATAGGACCGCTAACTGGCTTGCCATGCCAACACCATACGTCAAATTTATGCTTGGCATTCAAGTAAGCGTCACGCACGTGCCTATTCCAGCCCGCCAGTGGTTTTTTCCGGCTAAACTTTTTTAGCATACAGGTCTCACTAGCGGCCTGTTGCAGCACATTTATAATGTCTTTGTACAAATTATTAATTATATCTTTATGATTGGCCTTATCACAAAAATAATCAGAGCATTCCAATAACTCACACGGAAAGTCTAAGTTTTTTAATTGTATGTTACACTTGTTATAATATGCATCTATTTGCTCTAAGGTTCTCTCCCCCCATCGCACTGTACTACGTTCAATAATATTTAGGTACTGGTAGTTTTTGACTTATAACATTTAAATCACAACACACCACCAGAGGGCAGTGGTCCGACCAGTAGACGTCATATTTTACATAAATATTAGTGATACCCACTTTTGTGTCAGTGAATTTCTTAACAGAAAACCCCTGTACTTATTTTAACTATATTTTGACTGACCCAGAATCGAACCCAGGACTTTGTCATATGTAGTTTAATATGCTAACAACTAGACCTATGTGAGGGTTTTGAGACAACATCATAATCATCAACCAGTAGACATTCACTGCTGGACATAGGTCTCTTCTAAGGGCATGTACACAGTCTTATACCACTTGAATGCAGAGGCTCCCTGCGACTCTTATGACGTCTTCTGTCCACGTAAGTCCTAAGGGATCTTCCAACGCCGCACTTTCTGGTGCTAGGTCGCCATTTCAGCACCTTGGGACTTGGGAGCCCATGTGCCCTGCCCATTGCCACTTCAGTTTTGCAACCTGTTTAGTTTATCTTCTTCTTCTTCTCTCTCTGGGCTGGTTTCCGCACTTAAACGTTTCCGTCTGTTGTGCGTGCGTTGCCCCTCCCCGCCGAAGTCTTCACTCCAGCCATCCAAGCTCGCTCCAGAAGCCAAGTAGACCGCCCAGGTTGCCGAGGACTTCATGGAGTGAGGTTGGGGAACCCAAATGGCGTTCTCGTTGTTCTGCCACGACCATGCACTCCAGGAGCACGTGTGTCGGCGTCTCATCGACCTCCATGCAGGCCCTGCACAGAGGACTGTCGGTAACACCTATAACGAAAAGGTGTTTGTTTAGTGGGCTATGCCCTGTTATGAGTCCCACCACCTTCCTAAGTTTACCTTTGTCCAGGCGGAGTAGTTTGTTAGTTTGTCGTTGATCTATGTTAGGGAAAGCCTCTTTGGCTTGCCTGCAGTCAGTTGCGTTTGCCCATAATTGGGAATGCTCCTTAAGTGTTAGTTCATGCAACCAAGTTTTATACTCACTGAAGGGTATGGGTACAATAGGCTGAGGCCCTGTCACCTTCAGCGTCGTAGCCTTGCGTGCTAATGCGTCCGCTGCCTCGTTTCCCTGGTCCCCATCATGTCCTTTGACCCACCGTAGGGTGATATCATTCGACATGGCGAGTGTTTCCAGAGCCTTATGGCAGTCTTGTATGAGTTCGGAGGTTGTCCAGAATTTAGCCAAAGCTTTGAGAACAGCTTGGCTATCTGAGTTAATGTTAATCTTAAAGTTTTTTACCTGTCGATTTGCCATTGCTATGGCTGCGGTTGTAATGCCTACACACTCTGCTTGGAAGACAGAGTTGTCCTTACCGAGTGCGTGACTTATTTTCATGTTTAGTTCTTGGCAGTAGGCCCCTGCTGTTTAGTTTATATCGGTTACTCTAGTTCTACAGATCTCCTCATTTCTGATTTGATGACAGAGAAATTCCAAGCATAGCACTCTTCATTGCTCTCTCTCTCTGAAACTCTGACCTTTCTTATGCTGAGCTTTTCAACGGGATCTTTAAAAACTTATGTCGCCGTTCTTATTAGAATTTCGAACTTGGCGAGAAACGCTGTCGCGTGTCTTGATCCATGCCAACAAAGTCATGTGAAAACGCTGATTATTATGTTTCTATTCCCAGAAAGTGGTATTCATAGCGACAAGCGAGCCTGGCCGAAGAAAATGCAAGGACACCGTGGTGGAGATCAAGAAGGGGCCCATACCCGGCAACACCAACCGCAACTGGACCGTAGAGATGGAGGTGCCTGCCATGGACGTGTACAATTTGTCCCATTGCCAGTATATCAAACTGGAGTACGCATTCAAAGTATGTATAAAACCTAACATCATGAACAACCAATAGACATCTACTGTTTGCATAGAAATTAAAATGTGTTTAGAGTTTCAAAGTAAGATAACTATACCAAGTGGAGTATCATATGAAAGGGCTTTACCTGTATATTCTAAAACTGATTTTTATTTATTTTTATGCTTAATAGTTATTGATTTATTGTGCAAAATGTTGGAAAAATTACCTGAGTCGGAACCCTCGTTTTTCTCACTTTTTTAGTTAGGCACTGATATTTTTTAATCACAATGACCATATATGTATTATTTGTTTCAGGTTGTTGTTAGCCCTGATGGGTGTCACTCTGACTCGAAAGAGACCCGTAGGCTTGTTATAGGCACCATCCCTCTTGTGGGATTCCAAGACAATGTACAGAACCCACTGCATGACCAACTGCCACAACCGATCCCTCAACCCGTGTCTTCCTATCCACCAATTATTAATGCTTACCCTGAGGGTAACCCACCCCAACCCCTAAATCCACCTTTCCCAACCCCACAACCGTATCCCGGAAATTCGCCATACCCCTCCGCTAATCCTTACCCGAATGGTAATCAACCAAATCCACCATATCCTCCTACAAGCTCACCATATCCTCCAAACAGCTCACCATATCCTCCGAACAGCTCACCATATCCTCCTAACAGCTCACCGTATCCTCCTGACCGATCATCTTTCCCTTCTTCAAATCCACCGTACCCTAACGTAACTCCTTACCGGGACAATCCTCCGCCTTACCCTGGTAATTTAACTGGTCCTGGATCTAACCCGCCTTACCCCGTTGAAAATCCGCCATACCCTAGTGAAAAGACACCTCTCCAAGATGGGAATTCGGCTAATCCTGGTGCAAATCCACATTACCCTGGTGCCAATCCGCCTTACCCGGTCACAAATTCGCCATACCCACCACAAAATGTGCCATATGAAACAAAGTCGAACCCAAGTCCTGGAAATATTCGAGGATTAAAAACTGGCAATCTTGGATTTACGGTTCCAACTGGCGGATCTGGAATGAATTTATCTCCTATGCCACCTAATAATCCTGTTTCGGTAAGTACATACATATTACATCACACTAATATTATAAAGGCGAAAGTTTTGTATGTTTGTTACTCTTTTACGCAAAAGCTACTACACCCAGAAAATCAAAAAGAGATCTGCGATTAAAAACCTGCTCATATCCAGGTGGATGAAGCCGCGGGCATCATCTAGTTAATACAAATTATCATCATCATCATCAGCTCTACTGAGTATGGGTCTCCTCTCACTAGAACGGTTTTGGCCATAGCCAATATCCGCATTTGACTAGCGTGATGGCACGCTAGTCAAATGCGGATACCGGGCCTAAAGCTACGAGGGTTCCAAATGCACCCAAGTCTGAGAAGAGCCCAAAAAACTCAGCCGGGTATTCTTTTTATTACGTGAAAGTAAGTGAAAACGTATTTTGCAGCCACGTCCCGCGAGCCCGTACGCGACTGCGAGCGCGCCCGCACCCGACTCGCCCGACGTTCTTCCTGAAAGTGAGTTATATTTAATTTGAGAGTCTCTCTTTAGGGTTCCGTACCTTAAAAGGAAAGACGGACCCTTATAGGTTTACTTTGTTGTATGTCTGTCTGTGTCTATCGTCATCCGTCGAGTCGGCCAAGAAAACCTATAGGGTACTTCCCTTTGACCTAGAATCATGAAATTAGGCATGCAGGTAGGTGTTATAGCACAAGGTACGGAATTTTGCGTATCAAGGTACGGATCCCTAAAAACCGACAAATTACGGATCGCTCAGCGATACAAAGTGTGTTATGTTACATATTGCATGATACATTGCGCTAATGTGGACGTCAAATTCTTTCATTCCATGTCACTTTGCATCAGTCTATACGCGGCATAACGACTTTGCTGATAAACATAATTATCGGCAGATTACAGATAGATAGACTATTAATTTCTACCATAAAAGAGCGTGGTTTGTTTCAGAAAAAGATTAATCATCCAGTTTACCCGATCGCCTCAGAAGTCTATGAATCTCAAACGTCGTCTGTACAAGTTGGTAAGAAAATAAAACGGCTCAGACAGACTAGTCACCAAGGAAATGCTATAAGAGTTCTGTTTTTTTAGGAATACTTCTAGTCCTGGGTGTCTGTCCGTCTGTTTAGCAGAGATCATTGAACATTGTTAAAAGGATCCAACCCACACAGGGCTACTTTTTATGTTTAACTTTAAACTTCGCTTCTGTCGGATGTCCGACAATACCTCACGTTTACGATACGTTTTTCTTTTTCTAATATTTTACTATGTTTTATTGTTACTCATATGAGCGAGCAAGATAGAGTGTAAGTGTAATGCACAATGCGTAAGAATTCGCTTCTGTCGGATGTCCTACGATACCTCACGTTTACGATACGTTTTTCTTTTTCTAATATTTTACTATGTTTTATTGTTACTCATATGAGCGAGCAAGATAGAGTGTAAGTGTAATGCACAATGCGTAAGAATTCGCTTCTGTCGGATGTCCTACGATACCTCGCGTTTACGATCCGTTTTTCTTTTTATAATTTTATCGTGAGTGCCTCACGAGTGCCTTAAATAACATTTTTTATAAAGTTGTTAAATGTTGATGCCTCAGTATTAATGTATACAGGATGTTGAAATTTTATACTCGTATATCTAAAGTTGGTCTCAAGTATGTTTTTATAAAAATAAAACAGATATATTGAGCTAATATAGCTGTCCAATATATTTAACTACGTATAATATACTTTTTTTATAAATTTCAGAAATAATATTATCTGAAATAAACGTAAACATTATATTATACTTACGCTTTGATAATAATTATATACCTACAATCTACATAGATACCTATTACAATAATCTTCATTGGAATAATATTTTTTATTAATCTATTTTAACTCGACAATTAAATTTTTCTACCTCACTCAATCTTTGGTACATTATTCCTATTACAACATAACAAAGTACATACTACAGTAAGAGCCCCTTAACACTAGCGTTGCGTTCGTCGAATGTATGACGCCGCGACTAAGCGACGTAAACTCTGATAACTAATCTAGCGACACTCAGGTTGAAATCTATAGACCGCACTTTGACTTTCCTTAGACTCAAATTTCAATTAAAACGAGACAGATTTATGCCAGCGGTATAACGCTGTCTCGTTTTAACATTGTCTTAAATCTGAGCAAAGTAAAGTGTGCTCTATAGATCTGAGCCTCAGAAGCCGCGTGATTACGTAATCGTTATGTTATTATCATTAGTCATTAACTAAATCGATTTCAACGAGGAAACTATAGTTGGCTTTAATAATACCAATATAAATCCCATACAACCAAATACAATGCAAAATAAAAATCTAATGCCTGCTTTGAAAAATATATTTAAGAATCGAAAAAAAAAGATAGGCTATGGGAGAGACCTGTTTACGGAATTTTCAACCAAGTGAAAGTGATTATTATTTTGTATTGTAGACATCCATTTCATAACTTATGTTCGGTAATCGCGATTGTACATTAGGCACGCGCGGCGCTATCCATCGTTCGTTCGTCCAACGTTGCTTTGTTGAACATATGCCTATGCATATGCTCCACAAATGACAATGCTGGCCAAACTCTAGTGTGAAAGGACTTTAATGGTTCTCATAAAAACAAATTGTCTAAAGACTACCAAATCAGATTTTTTTTACTGGGCATTTATATATGCATTTATGGTAATGTATAACAGTATAAGTAGTATTAAATAATACTCAATTAAATGTCAAACATATTTTTATTTATTACATCTTTATATGTTGTTAATATTTTTTCCTGTTGATGAATATTTTAAAATTTTAAAATTTTAATTATAAAATTGTAATTCACACAAGTGTAGAAATAAATTGTATAAGGCATGTTTCTACTTATAAATATGTTATCCTATATCATAGATTTATTGAGATAAGATTATTTTCACATAATATTATTGTATTATTATGTAAGAGAAAAGTGTAGCTGATCTTAAAGCACTCATGTACTAATTTATATAAAGCTTGAATTTAGTTTAGATTTCTTTGTCATATATTCACTAGTCGATATATTTGAATGGTATATTCTAAATTTGGATGGGAATTATTGAAGTTGTATAATAATTAATTTTCAATTTGGCTATTTTTCATATGGCTATACTTTGGTTGTCTTTAGTTTTCTTAAAAGGTAAACAAGTAGCTTCACACTGAAATGCGTAAGAGGCTGAGACGCGAACTGACAATGAAGTGAACAATACCTTATACCAGAAACCGAGCAAATCGCGTCGCTTACGCGTTTCTCTGAATACGTTCCTGCGATTTGTTTATTTTTTTAAGCAAACTAAGGAATAATCATGGAATAATGGACTTTATTATATGTTTGTCAAAAAATGGTGCTGATAAAAAATGTATTAGGTAAGTAATTAATGAAGTTTACCTGCTTAATTAAGTTATAAATTGTAAGAATAAGACTTAATAAGTTTTTTTCGGCACAAAAATAGAACACGCTGTGTCTTGAATTTAAAATAAACTACCTTATACGGGCCATTTATGTAAAATTATTCTACTTAACTATTAATTTTTTGATCGCTTTTTAAATGTTAATGTTTACAAATAATACTATAAAGGTAAATGGAAAATAAATAGTTTTATTATGTACACATATTATTTCGTTTGATTTTATATGTTGCATCTTTTTAGTAAGCCCTTGACTGGGATCTCACCTGGTGGCGTCTAAGATGGAAGCGGGCTAACTTGGAAAAGGTATGGCAGTTTCATTAAACCCATAACCTTGATCGGTTTCTACGCGGCATCCACTGGAACGCTGAGTCGCTTGGCGGCACGGCTTTGCCGGTAGGGTGGAAACTAGTCACGGCTGGAGCCTCCCACCAGACTTTACAAAAAATTAAACACTACATTTACTTACTAGTAGTTACTTAGTAGTAAGCTACTACTGTAGCTTTACTAATTTTCCAAAAGTTATAGGAAAAACCATACTGATTACAATGTTACCCGTGTGCTTCAAGTTATTGGTCTGTGTTATGTACATAAAGAATAGCATTAGGCTCAAAAAGCTAGAACCTAGAGCTGTAAAACCAGTAAAAAAACAAAGAATGGCACGGGCTCAAATGGCCTAGTATCCAGAGCCGTAAAACCAGTTTAAAAACACAAAAAATTGATATTTGGAATCCAGGGCCGTAAAATAAATTAAAAAATTATATATTCCAAAGTTGAAAATAAATAAAAATAAATAGTAATAAATCTGTGGTAATAAATGTGATGTTTTGTTTTGTGGTTTTATTAAATAAATAATATTAACTCTCACTCATAATGGGGCTCGATGATGGACAATTGGAATTGAACAGTCCAAACGGGACATATTATTCGGGCCAGACAGTTCAAGGAAAGCTGATAATTCAACAAGACAAGGTTAAAATTTTTCGCGGTCAGTGCAACCTAGCAACAGCCAAAAATGTTTTATCAAGTGCTTCGCCCAACTAACCGCTTAATAATATGTTTAATGAAAGTGGATCTTATTGTCATGTTAGTAACGACTAAATTATCCTCTATTATCAACAGTTTTCTACTATCTTCTACTATCCTGCATTAACAACTATTTTCGCAGGTATAGACCCAAAATGTCCATCTGGTCCATTCTAAGGTAGTCCAATGGTATACCTTATAACTAGGTTGACTATGTCGTAAACAGTTTATTAACAAATGTTGCATTGACTTTGACTTTCATGAATACAGGGCTTCACTGGCTTCCAAAGCTCCTTTTACATGATGTATCATACAAGCTTTATTCATGAAACACCATGTAGTTAATACCAATCTCTACTTTGTTTGCTTCAGGCATATACGTGAAATTAAAAGGCTTCTGCTATGTACATTGGACCACAAGACGCTCGAAAACAGTGAACGGCAAAAAAGAATATCGTACTATAAACCATAGTGCACATGAGGAATATATCAATTACAAGGTCTACTTGGTTGGTGGTGAATCAGGTAATTTTGTACCTATATAAAAATCAGCCAAGTTTGAAGCCATAATAAAAAAGAATACCCAGCTGAGTTTGTTGTGAGCTCTTCTAAAACCTGGGCGTGTTTAGAACCCTCTTAGCTTTAGTTTTAAGTTTAGGTAATGAATTATCACCATCACATTATTATCTTACAAAATCCACAATTGACGATCAAAAAGTGGTACATTACAATGGTTCTGAGTTTAAGTTTGAGTAGAGGTGAGTAACAGTATAAACTAAGGCTTAATATGTTTCAGGGGAGCGCTCAACTGGACCAGGCAGGTATGAATATCCGTTCCACTTCCGTCTGCCTGACAACTGTCCAGCGTCATTTGAAGGACAGTACGGTCACATCCGGTATGAGATCAAGGCAGTGGTGGACGGTGCCCTCCAGTTGGACCAGGAGAAGAAGATTGCTGTTAGAGTTGTGGCTCCTGTGGATCTCAATTTGGATCCTTATTGTAGAGTGAGTATATCTTATGGTATCTTTTGAGGCTGTCTCATCGCCCTATTGACCTGTTTATTGTACTTCATCTTGTCTTTGTCACATTATTTTGTAGGAGCCCATAGAGATACAGATGGAAGAGATCTACCGCTGCTGCTGCATCAGTTCAGGAGCCTGTGACGTGTCGGTCAACCTGCCCGTGTCGGGCTACTGTCCTGGGCAGGTCATCCCTGTCGAGCTGGTCTGCAACAACAGGGGCAGGGTGCAGATTAACGACATCAAGCTCTGCCTTATGAAGGTATTCCTCACTGAGATTGTTGTGGGCTCTTCTCTTCTCAGACCTGGGCACGCTTGGAAAACTCATTGCTTTAGTTTTAAGTTTACGTAATTTTTTTTTCCAATAAGTCCATCTGCGATCAGCCCTCCGGCCATAATCAGATTTAAGTTTACGTAATTAATAAACATAACTAGGTATATCATCTTACAAATCTAACAATTTTGACCATCAAAAGAAGTATAATAGTAGCTACTTTCTTGTTTTGTTTCTTCCTGTTTCTTCTTGGTAGGAAAGGCATTCCGAACCAGTGGTAGATGCTTTTGACGATTCAAAAGTACTTGTAAAAGTCTAATTGATTAAAAATATTTTGGATTAGAGGATGTCCGCGACTTCGAGGATGTAGGTTTTTAAGATCCAGTGAGAACTGTTTGATTTTCCGGGGTAAAAAGTTGCCTATGTCAATTGCAGGAACGCAAGCTACAAATCGGTTAAGCGGATGGGTATTTAGGAATCCCGTGGGAACTCTTTGATTTTCTGGGATAAAAAGTAGCCTCTGCCCGTCCCTGAGATATAATCTAACCCTGTACCAACTTTTGTCAGAATCGGTTAAACTGTTAGGTATCGGTAAAAGATAAATACATACTTCCACAGGAACAAAGTCATAGAAAAGAGTTAATTATTACGAAATTGTGTTTGTATTTTCAGAACGTGACATACATATCGATAAATCCGAACGCGACCGCAGAGAACGGGCGACAGCCCAGTCGATATAAGTGTATGGACAGAGTGGTGGAGATCAAGAAGGGGCCCATACCTGGCAACACCAACCGCAACTGGACCGTAGAGATGGAGGTGCCTGCCATGGACGTGTATGATTTATCTGGATGCCAGTATATCAAACTGGAGTACGCATTCAAAATTAGTACTTTTTACTCTAATGATGTGACTTGTACACAAACTCACTCTATCCCAAAGAAAATTCGTCTTGCCCCTGGAAATATTTGTCTTACCCTCGCGCAAATCATGATGGGCGTAAAGGTTGGAGCGCATCACAGCGCGGCACAAAGCGTCAATTTCAATGATTTTGTATGGTGCATAACTACTACTGGTCGTACTAGAACGGCACAGCGCGTCGCGGTATAGAGAATATTTTGCTCAAAGCGACGCGCCGCGCAACGCCACTGCATTGCGATCCGGCCTCTCCGTCACTCACTCCATACAAGCTTAGTTTCAATTTCATTTGAATATTGAGCAACCAAAGTCCATGAAATGTTGCAGACATATTTTAGAAACTAATATCTATGCCTGTGGTTTTCCAGATTTCTGTGAAAATATTCGGTTTCAAAGTTACATCTTAAAAATTCACATACAAATCTTTGAGCCCCTGTAATTTTAAAACTTCATAATTTTAGAAAAATTTAAAACACCACAGGCACCGATATTAATTTCTAGAATATGTCTGCAAAATTTGTATATGTTTGGAACTACGTACGATCGTAGTTCCAAGTTGAAGTGACGGAGAGAGCCCTGTTAAGAGCAACTAAAATTAAACTAGTGTCAGTTGTTAGGATTCAATATTAGGAAATGTATATAAGTATCTATACAATTACTAAATGCTCCTTCAAAGAGTATAAAAATAGCAATATAATATAGTAGAAAGTGGAGAATAAAAAATAAACCAGATGAACAGATGAGGTGATAATATTATGGTGATCATTTGATTGCTTCGCAAAATGTTCCGGGTTGCACGCGCAGGCTGCAGCACATTTCTCAGTGCGTGCGACTTGGTCGGGATGTAGACCCGTATGTACGTTGCTTTCACTTAACACGCTATAAAAATAGTTACATGAAATTAAATTTTACATGAGTAATTGTAATTATGCAGTTTTTATCGAAATCACCACCTTTCGACTCAATTTCAGCAGCAGCTTTGTCTGGAAAGAAAGGCTTAGGATACTCTAGATTTAGTTTTAAAAAAAAACATCACAATCGACGCCATTATTTGTTTTAGGTTATCATTAACCCCAAAGGATGCCACACTGACACTGAAGACTTCCGTAGGATCGTAATAGGGACCATCCCACTCGTGGGATACCAGGATAACATACGGAACCCACTGCAAGATCAACTGCCCCTATCAATGCCTGAAAAATCTTCCTACCCACCTACGACCAACACATACCCCGAGGATAACCCACCTTTCCCAAACCCAGGACCGTATCCCGGAAGTTCGCCGTTCCCTCCCGCCAATTCTTACCCAAATAGTGACAAACCAAATGCATCATATCCTCAATCAAGTTCACCATACCCTCCTAACAGCTCATCGTACCCCTCTGCAAATCCATCGTACCCTAATGTAACTCCTTACATGGATAATCCTCCGCCTTACCCTGGTAATTTAACTGATCCTGGATCCAATCCAACTTACCCTAGTGAAAAGTCACCTTTCCTTGATGCAAATTTGCGTAACCCTGGTGCAAAGGTGGATCCCGGATCAAATTCGCCAGGTGGTGGATCTGGAATGAATTTGCCTCTTTTGCCACCTAATAATCCTGTTTCGGTAAGTATTCTTTGATGAAATAGAATTGGATACAATTTCATTGATAGAAATTTCGAAAACTGCTCTAATCCATGATACTAATATTGTAAATGCGGAAGTTTGTCTGTCTGCTAGGTTTTCACGGGTTAACAGTATAACCGATTTTGATAAAATTTGGTACAGAGTCAGCTTACGTCCCGGGGAAGGACATAGGCTACGTTTTACCCCGGACAAGCAGAGTTCCTACAGGATTCGTAAAGCCCCATCCGTTTAACCAAATTAAATGAAAATTTGGTACAGAAGTAGCTTGTGTCCCGGAAATTGATGTAGGCAACTTTTTATCCCGAAATAGCAAAGTCCCCACGGTATTTTCAAAAACCCTAAATCCGCGCGGATGAAGTCGCGGGCATTATCTATTATTATTATATACATATTTAAGTTTTAACCGGAAATTGTACTTAAATTTTTCATCCATCTCACATTTCTGCTTTGTTGGCCGTAAGTGTGAATCATAAAACGTAATTTGCAGCCGCGACCTGTGAGCCCGTACGCCGCTGCCAGCGCGCCCGCACTCCACTCGCCCGACATCGCAGAAAAAGATTAAACATCGAAGCATTTCCGATCGCCTCAGAAGCCTACGACTCTCGAACGTAATTAGAGATCTGTATTAGTTTTAAGAAAATAAAACTGATGAGACAGGCAACTCCATAGGTGTTCCGTTGTTTAATTTTGACCACGGAACACTTATGATCCAGGCCGTCTGTCTGTCTGTCTATAACAGACTATTTATTTTTAGAAGTAACGAACACACTTAACAAATCAAAAATCGGACATTTGTGTAGCAAAACTTTTATGTGAAATAATTTTTATGATGAATTTTCCAAAAAAAAATCTGTATTAAATTGAAAGGGAAACTTTGCCCTAATATTTATAAGCATGCTCCATCTTAGCCTGCATTATCACTTGCCATCAAGTCTGATTGCAGCCTTTTAAAAAAATTACCAACTTCCAATAAAGAGGTGGTTCTCAATTCGATGCGTTTTTAATGGATAGTGTCAGTAACTAAGTATATAAATTATATTCTATACAAAAATGTATCACATATCTTTTTATTAACTAAAATTTTATACATGTAGATTTAATCAAAATTAAAAGAGGGTCGTTTCAGCTAATATTATGGCAGTCAAAACAATTTATACCATATTTTTAGAATAAGATTTGATATTACTATATTAATTAAGGAAATAACAAATACACTTTGGCTTTGATAATAACACTAGATACTATTACATCATTATTCGAAATTGAATATATTATATTGAGTATATTTAAAAAAAAATATAGGTAGATTCTACCTCATAAGTCATACAATCCCACACGTTTAATTTCTAATACATATCACTTAATATATTAATTAAATCTACTATATTTTAATATTATAGGTAATGCCTTATAATATCACTGTAGATCTTCTGGACGACCAACTTAGTATATTTTTTACTGGGCATTTATATGAGCATTTATGATTATGTAATATTACAGTATTTAATAATATAATAAGCTCTATTAAATATAGAGTCTATATTCATAACATGTCTATAATCCACCTAAAAGTTTTGTAATTTTTATTTGTTTTCATATTTTGTGCTAAAATTGCTGAAGAACTTTGATTGAATAAATGAATCTTGAATATTATAACAACCGATAAGGAGTATGGATTTAATAAAAACTACCACACTCCTTCCAAGTTAGCCCGATAGAGTGAACTTTGACTTTGCTCGGACTTAGGAAACTGTTAAAACGAGACAGCGTTATACCGCTGGCATAAATCTGTCTCGTTTTAACTGAAACTTTAGTCTAAGCAATGTCAAACTGCGCTCTATAGATTTCAACCTAAGACTGCATCATCACTTACCATCAAGTAAGATTGCAGTCACAGGCTAATTTGTAGGTAATGGAATACAAAAAAATATATACATATTTTATTGTAGTTTTAAGCTTTTCGTCTTTAAAAAAGATGTTCATTCTATATAGTCATCTATGAGGATTTTTTATATTAATAATATTTTTACATCAATATAGTATATTTCATTACAAGTGCGGAAAGGCTGTCATTGCAAAGAGTTCCGACAAATGTCTACCCGAGCCGAGGCGTAGCTGAAGGCGAGGGTTGACAGTCGGAACGAGTTGCAATGACGGTTCCGCACGTGTACTGAACGACTATTTTTAATACAGTTGCGAAAAAATGAAGCAATTTAATAAAATAATAAAAACACAATAAACTCAACTAACTTAATTTAATTTAATTTAAAACAACTTTATTGTTAATAGATATAAAAAACTAGGGTCGAAATTACTTATTTTAGGCAACCAACAACTAAACTCGCAAAGAAAATTTCTGAAAAATGGCGCCAACCGTAGAATATAAGTAGAGTTTTTTTTTTCTTCACCCATTCTGGTAGGCAAAGGGAACTATGCCCATACAGCCAAGTCTTCAGTAGAAGTTTTTTATTGATATGTTATGAAAATGAAATTTAATGAGATGAAATGAAATGAAACCTAACCAAACTCATTCAATCAAATCATTAAATCTGATATTGAAACAAATTAGTAGCTTCTTTTTAGAAATATACGTATACATGAATCTAAAAACTTCTATGAATTTTTTTAGTAAAAACTTCATGGTTGGTTTTTCTTTTTAATATTTTGACAGTTGGGAAAGAAAAAGCACGAGTGCGGGAAAGGTAAAAAAAAAAGCACGATTATGTAATAGCCCTCATCCCGAACGCTATACGTCCCTGCAATACGCCACTTTTTGAGCAACTGTATTAAAAAGTATTTTGTTTAATCGTTATAATTAAGTATTATTTTATTTTGTACAACAATTATATAGAGTTACGGATATTTTTCAGATATTATGTAAGAGAAAAGTATAGTTAAACTAAACGCACAGGTTGTATTTAATTTAGATGTCCGTCATTCACTATACCTACCTAGTCAATATTTGATCTTATTTTTTGGTAAATTACCTACTGAAATCTTGATATTATCTAATACCCTGCTGAGTTTGTTGTGGGCTCTTCTCAGACTTGGGCGCGTTTGGAACCCTCATAGCTTTAGTTTTAAGTTAAAGTAATTTATTATCACCTACATCATTGTTTGACAGTCAGAAAGTGTACAATAGTACCCAATTTGAATAAATGATTTTGAATAGGTACTTTTTATAGGCTATAATATAATTAATAACTAGATATTTGTGATTTTTTATTGAATGTTAATGTTTACAAATAAGTATTATACCCAATTTGAAGTGAAAAAAATAAATTTTTAATGAAATACACATATTTTGTTTTATTTAAATTCCTTTTAAAGTGATGTAGCTCCAGCGACTACATTTCTATATGTTTTTAAAAATCTCGTGGGAGCTCTGATTTTCCGGGACAGAATTAGCCTCCATATACATCCCAGGAGGCAGATTTTAAGTGGTTTTAGTACCTATATGCTACGCTATGCAAATAAAAGAAATTTCAGTTTTGTTGCAATACATTTATTGTAGAAATAGACATTTTATAAGTAGATAACAATATTAAGTATAATTTACATTTGTGATTGTATAGGTATTGTATAAATGCACGGTTGTCTTGGCTTAGAAAATCGAGTATAATTCGAAAGTCGTGATTATAAAGAAAATAACAACATTAATTATCGTGATAAAAAAATAGCTGAAATATTCATTTAAATAAAAACTTAGGCGGTAACACATTATCCAGTACAAAAAGTCGAGAATGTAGTGATAAAATAGGAATATTCCTTTACAAAAATCGGGTGGCATTACAAAAATCATAAAATTACATTTTATAAAACAGTCTATTATTTGCTGACAGTAGTGGCAGTACAATATAGTCAAGTTACGAGTAAAGCCGCAACGATTGCGACTAGCTTTCGCTACATACGTAACGTGTTAACAACAGAACTGGACCGTCCCGCTCCGTCCGTTTTCTAGTTATCCAACAGTAGTTCGAGAAATCCTCCCGTCCCGTCCGGGACGTGAAAAAACACGTTACGTATGTCTGCAGCGACCTTAAATCTGACTTGATTTAAATTAAGATGCATGATACGGGTCTGCCCGCGAAATTCAAATTTGATTTGGTTTTCGCAATTCGTAAACTAATACAACAAAGTAGGCTTATGGCATTTTAATTGCGCCAATGGTGCAGTATCATCCTCACAGGTTTATATAAAAATCTTTACTCGGAAAGGGTCCAGTTTAAGTAATTAGTTATAGTATCTACTAATTTGTGAGTGTCAAACTCATGTCAAACCGTAGCGAAAAATCGTAGGTCTATGTGTCAAACTCATTATTTTGACTAATTTCTTAAACTGAACATTTTCAAGTAAAGATTTTTATGCAATCCTGTGAGGATGATACTGCCATTGTCGGAATTAGAACACCATAAGCCTTTGTCGTATTAATTTACAAATTGCGAAAAACCAAATTAAATTTGAATTTCGCGGTTAGACCTTCGAAGACGAGGGACAGTCCTTGGGGTACTTTTTTGTTCATCAAAATATTTAGGTCATTTATTAAATTACCTACTTTCGTAAGGCCTTCTTGTTCAACTGTAACAGGGCCCTAGCCTCATCCGACAGAGGTTGGGATAGGGCGCCGTTAATACCGCCAATTTGGCGAAGTACCGCCTCGTTACGAGCACATTCCACTAATAAGTGGTGTACGTCCTCAACTCCTCACGTAAGTGTGCGTTGAATCCAGAATTCTCGGCGGACATTTTACCTCCGCTTTAGGGATTTTTAGCGAAAAAAATGCGCAGGTCGTTAACATGTTCGATAATGCTTTGTAATAGGCACAAAGTTGTAAAAAATGGCACATTGGGTAGGTATTAATTACTTATCTATAATCTGTGATAAAGTATTCAAAAAGCTATAAAAATATTCATCAAAAATATAAAATATTTTTATACAAAGTAACAAGCACTCTTATTTATTAATTTATGCAAGATTTTAAGTAATAATAATTAAGTGTATAAGTACAGTTTTACGAGTAAGTAACTTTAAACAGTATAAAAGTCGCAAACGTATTAATAAATGCTTCTGTATGCACCATTATAACTCCTAAACTTGATCCACTTAGAAGTGGATTAAGTATACCTATTATAATGAAGGCAATTTTATAATAACCTAGTCTAAGTCTAAAATTCTATTTATACTAAAATATCTGATGTAAAAACAGCGTTTTTAATAATAACCTTCGTATAAGTATGTATTTAACACTAAAATATTTTAACACTTAGAACTAGAACAAAGGATCATTTATATTTTGTACTGCAGTATACATATTATTAGCTGTTTTATACAATTAGCAATGTATGACAGGTCATGAACATAAACAAAATGGCGGCTAGCGTTTCCGTGGAGGAATTCGAAATACAAAATTTAAATGCATTCTTATTGCACTTATCCATAGAATATATTTTTTTCGTGATTTTTTCGTAGTTTACTAACCCTAGGATGAAATTAAGACACTTTTCAAAAAAGGGTAGAGTACCCTATTACAATAGATTATACCGTTTCAATAAGGCGGTGGAGCGGACGGCGCAGAAGGCTGCGACCCATACGATTGTGTGGGGTAAGGCGGGTTTTGACCAGAGTAGGTATTTACACTTACACTCCTGGAGCTCTGACTTACACTTGTCATTTCTACTCCCGTGGGGCTATGACGCACACTTGTCATTTGTACACTGACACTCGAATTACCGTCGGGAACTCGAAAACCGATTTCGAATGAGTTGACGAGACTATTTTTGGAACCGTACATCGGTGCATCGGTTACGTTTGCTGATATGGGGTATGGGATTGGGCCGGAGGAGTATGCTTGTACGTTGGTTTGGGTTTGGTGCGTGGGGTAAGATTGGTACTCAGGGGGTAGATTGACTGCGTTGTTGGGGTCAGGTATGGGGCCGCTGGGGAGTTTGTCAGCCATGGGGTGTTGTGTAAGGTCTGTGGTCACCCCGATTGGGACGAGGCCGATGCATATTTCGGCTTCATCCTCCATGTCTTCATTGCAACCGGACAGCTTTATAATGACCTGAAAATCACACTAATATTATAAAGACGTAAGTATTGTGTGTATGTGTTATTTTGGTAACTTTTGGTTACGCAAAAACTACTGGACGGATTTGGCTGAGAATGGAGATAGATTATACCCTGGATTAACACATAGGCTACTTTTTATCCCGAAAAATTAAAGAGTTCCTACGAGATTTTGAAAAATCTATATCCACGCGAACGTTAAACGGATGGGCCTTTAAGTACCCCGTGGTAACTCTTTGATTTTCCGATTTAAAATTCCGTTGTATCTTGAAACTTCCTAAACGCTCCGTTAGTGCGATTCAGATTTGCATGTTAATTCTACTTGAGCTTCAGCTGTAAGGTACTCGTGCTGCCATCTAGTGAAAGCGTCGTGAGTGGCGACTGGCTTAGGTTCGTATTGAGGTAAGTTGATCGATGTCTTGGTATGATTAAGAAGCCCCTCTTGCAACTGTGGCGACCGCCCCAAGCATAATTATGGTACATGATAATTACCTTAAAGAAGTACCCCACGTCGATGATATTGCATTTCTCCATATTAGGTGCGATGAAGTCCGGCACGGTGAGCTCGAACACGTAGTCTTTGTTGGTGTTGCTCAGGAAGGGGCCCTTCTTCATTGTCATCAGCACTTCTTCCGGCGGCTCGTACTCCGAAGCGGGCTCCAGGCTGCGGTACCTTTCTCTCTGAAATGGAAGAAATATAAAATCGTGATTATCATATTTGGCCGAATCAATTATCATCATCATCATGATAACCCATCACCGGCTCATTACAGAGCACGGGTTTCCTCTCAGAGTGAGAAGCTTTGGAAGGACGAAGCAGGAAATGTAGACTTTACAAGTTTTTGCAATTGTGCATTGTAAGGTTACATCTCTTGAGGATGCTCTGGTGTCAGGGCGAAATGTGTGTAGAGTTGTTTTGGGATTTGTGTGGTGTTGCATGGTGGTGATGCGTATTGCTTGCTTTTTCTGTATGTTTAGCTGTGGGAGGGTGGGAGGTGCATTTCGCATGATGCATGTTGCACCACACAGATTTGGCTGGTTTAGTGGATTATAGCAAATTAGGCTTTTGGTGCCTTGTATATCGTGGGCTTCCGCAAAGTAACGCCTGCTTCTATACAATATTTAAAACTTACTCAGTCGCCGCCTTCTTAGCAGCTCAAGGGATGTAAGCAGTGAGATCGTGGAAAACACATGGGAAATTAAACCACTCACGGTGGTGATCTGGAAGATGATCTTATTGATCTCCACAGAGGTGCTGTTCCGCACGGCCACGGTGACGGGCACGACTTCCCCGGGGCACATGCCCTGCGCGGGCAGACGCACGGTTATGCCCAGCGGCTTGGACGACCAGCACCACTGGCAACTCATCTCCTCCTCGAATTCCATCACCAGGGGTTTCTGTGAAGGAAATTTTTGTAAGGGTCGCGCTTTGTGTTTCAAGTATTAGAGTGCTTTCTATTGATGCGATTGGTTTTGTTCTTGCTTTTTCATACAGTTAAAAAAAATGTATGTAGTCAATTTTATTTATTTTTATAGACAACTCAAGCTTGATGAATTTACTATACCAAAATTATTTTGACAAAAAAAGACCTAATGGTTTCTAAGACAGTTTTCCTATAGGTACCTCCTACGGTTTTGGACTTCCCCATACTGACCCAATTAAAAAAACACACTAGAGGGTGGCGGGAAATGGCTGCATGAGGAAGGTTGAGGACTAGGTGTGTGTGGGTGTGGCGCTCTTTGGGAATGTCCTATATTCAGCAGTGGATGTATGTTTAGTATTTTTTTTTTCTTTAATCTGGCTTTACTCTGATTAGCCAATGTCAAGTTTGTGATATTTTCAAGTTATTGAATTTATACAAGTATGGACTCCGTCTGCGCCGGCGCCCGCCGACATACGCGTGGCGCCCCTTTAGAGCGCTTCCACCACCAAAAAACACTAACTAACACAAAAACCAGCCACTCTTAACAAAAAAAACACTCCAAACAAGCACAGCACGCGCGCCAGCAAACGCCATCGCAGACGAAGTCCGTTTATTATTTTACATTCCTAAACTAAGTGCCTACTTAATTATATTTAATCTGTGTCTATAGTATGGTAATTTAATCTGTCAATAATGTATTGTTCTCTTTCTGTCTCTGTTTGAACATGGAATAAACAAGATGTGTGTAAAAGTCTTTTGCATTTTAATAAATATATCCTGGTCACTCCAAGATCTCCTACCAGGGAAGCACTAAATATGGTCGGTGATTCTCCCTATATCGACAGAAGCCGAAAGTATTCCCAAATACCCGAAAATCTCTAACACGTCTACAAACTGAAATGATAAGGCTTAGCACATTACCAGAATATCAGCACTGCCAGTGTTCAAATTCATTGGATCAATAACATCAATCTCAGTTGTAATCTTGTCCTTGGTGACTCCATCTTGCCGTGTGAAGAGTGCCGTGGCCGAGTATGTGACCTGGCCCTTCGAGCCCCTGAACGTGGATGGGCAGGTGTAGGGCAGTTGGTACGAGAATGGTATGGAATGTTCACCCGCCTCTAATACTGTTGGACCTGAAAGATATTAAAAGTGTATCATTGTTATCTATTGTCTAGTAGTTCAAGAAAGAGTAGAGGGCACCAGAGCAGTACATTTTTTTTAAAGAATATTAGCCTAGTTCATCATGATGACTAATATTTCTCTTTTCCCTCCAACTAAGTATTGAGTTTATAGTTAGTATAGTAACCTAACTATCACAAAAAAGTGTCAAAAAGCTGCTGACCATACATAGTTAGGTGTGATTAAGATACCCCTTGCTATAATATAAGCTATGCAATCGTAAATTTAAATAGCTTATGAATAAAAGCTATTTAAATTTTTCTTCTAGACGTCACATCTCTGACCAGCCTGTATAAAATTACCCTACCTCTATGGACTATTAGTTTATGCCCGCGACTTTATCCACGTGGACTTCACAAATTTCAAATATGTTTTACTGCTTTAGGGATAAAATTTTCAAAAATCCTTTCTTAGCGGATGTCTACGTTATAATAGCTATCTGCATGCCTCATTTCAGTCTGATCAGTCCAGTAGTTTAAGCTGTGCATTGATAGATCATTCAGTCAGCTTTTCCTTTGATATAATACAGATGTTTTCTACTATATTATTGTTTCTCATTTTCCTAAGTGAACTTTTGTTCTTTTTGAGAAAAATAAATTCTAAAAACTATGTATGAAAATAAATATATGTATGAATAAATATGAGTTGCTTTGTTTGTAAATCTTTCCTGTATTTTATTTTTTGTTATAGTTTTAAGCAATAAAGTTGTTTAAATAAATAAATACTTAAATATCGCCAGCCCACTATGTTATTAGTAAGCATATTAATTTAACTATACCTTGAATGACACATCTGCATGTATGTTATTTGCATATAATACTAGACTCTCAAAAGTGTTTGCAATAATAAGCAGACCTTGGTGTTATTTTGAAGCCTCAATAACTTGATTGTCTGTCTAGGAGCAAACTAAAATTTGATGAATCTGATGGCTCAAGTTTTAATACCTATCCATTGCTATACCTAATCCTAATTTTTTTTAACGAATATTAGCCATATTAATCATCTATACATATAATAAAATTGTAGAAAAGTGGTGTCTGTACAATGGAAATATATAAAAAAAAAAAGAAGCAGGGGTTGTTATTATATCGATGCCGAACCCGAAATTGTAATTAATTTTTTTTTTGTCTGTTTGTCTGTGTGTTTGTGCACGCTAATATCAGAAACGGCTTATTCGATTTAGATACGGTTTTCACTAATATATTGTAGTAAGCTTCACTTAACATTTAGTGTTTATTTCATGTCAATCGGTTCATAAATAAAAAAGTTATGTCAATTTAAAGAATCACGGCGAACATTTTTAACGTACAGAGTACGTACTACACGCCTCGCGCCTGAGCGTCCGTGGCTATATAAAGCGCGAAAAGTCACTATTCCACGCGAACGAAGTCGCGGGCACAGCTAGTACCTAATATTTCCCTTTCCTTTCCAACTAAGTTTAAAGCTTGTGGCAGGAGTAGGTAGGACAATAGTGCAAACAGGTGGGTTTCAACCACCAACCTTTCAGATTTCAGTCCCCTCCAGTAACTATTAAAGCTTTTATTTATTACAAGCTTTACACCTAGTTATAGGGGACTAGAGGATGCCCGCGACTTCGTCCGCGTGGATTTGGTTCTTAAAGATCCCATGGGAAATATTTGATTTTCCAGGATAAAAAGTAGCCTATGTCCATCCCTGGGATATAAGCTAACTCTGTACCAAATTTCGTCAAAATCGGTCAAACTGTTGGGCCGTCAAAAGGTAGCAGACAGACTGACACACTTTCGCATTTATAATATTAGTACGGATATAGGATAAGATTACCTTGAAGACGTTGCACATGGTTGATGTACCCCTCTTTGCCATGATACGTCACGAACTTCTGCCTTCTTACACCACCATACATTTCCATTTGCTCTTCTACCCATACCACATTACCTTCCCCAAAGAAAATTATATCGAGGGCTGCAAATTAAAACAATAGGTTTTTAGGGGTTCCGTTCCGAAGGGTGCCAACAGGACCTTATTACTAAGCCTCCGATTGAACCCTAAAACTTTCCAGTGTGCATATTTCTATTGTCACTTTCAACTCAATTTTGTTTTAGGGTGGATTAACTATTCAATAATAAATAAGGCATTCCAAACCAGTGGTAGATGCTTTTGAAGATTCATAAGAACTTGTAAAAGTCTAATTGAATAAAAATAATTTGAATTTATATTTTGTATCAAATCAACAAACTGCCACCAAATAAAAAAGTGATTTTATATAGTATATTCTCCTATACATCATTTGATTATTATGTTAATTTAAATATATGTGCCACGATTTTAATTGGAATTAATTGGTGTTTTGAAGCAAAAGGACCTTAAAATCTGCTCTTAAGCCATTAAAAAAATTTGCTACTAAACATTTCATGACGGTTTGAGAAATCGAACAATCAGTACAGTGATTACAGCCAGGAACGACTCGCTAAAGGATACAAATTCAGAGAGCTCTTGATGAAGAAATCTCAACCTTAGAGCAGAACCCTTGCTGTGTGAGTCAGACTCACACTTGACTGTTTTTTTTCTACAATGCATTTGTACACTCTGGATCATACATCCACTAGCCTATCACCAAGAGCGGTGACAATCTAGAGGATAAAATCTTTGCATCATATTCGGGCGACCTTAGCACGCACCTCTCTTTTTTCAAGTTAATAAAACATCACTTGCCTTAAAGGTGAAGTAAAACATTATGAGGAAGTCTACATGCTTGAGAGTTCTGGTTAATGTTCATTCGGCATTCAGCCAGCGTGGTGGAGTTGGAGCGTGGTGGTGGTAGGCACTTCTCATTTGGAGAAGAGAAGCAAGCGCTCAATAGTGAGCCGGCAATAGCTTGATGATGATTTTTTGGACTTGTCGAACCAGTGGTAGATGCATTTGACGATTCAAAAGTACTTTTAAAGTTTAATTGAATAAAAATATTTTGAATTTTGAGTTTAGATGATGAATCATAATTATGTATTGCAAGCAGGAACATTTTTTACGATGATGATTTCAACAGGAGTTAGTTACCCTTCTTAATATTTGGATTTCCGTGGTTATTACACTTAATTGGTTTTAATTGCTCCCATGAAATTAGATCAAAATGACTTCTTACCAGAAATATCTAAGGGTGAGTGTAGTTTGAAGTTTATTTTTCCCTCGATCAATTGACCGGAATAAAATATGAATTTCGAACCGTCGAATACAATACACCCATCAAGATATCGACCTCCAGGCGGCTCCATTGAAGTTTAACTTTTCTGCAAAGAAAATAACATTCACAGAAAACTAATTCAAGGATGTTATCTCTTAATTTTCAAACTTCTTAGCACAAAATTCTTAGGAAAATAGTGAAAACTCACATAAATTGTAAATTAAAATAAAAAAAAAACAACTCTTCTAGGTCCTAATCAATTTTTTTCTAATGGTTCCAAACACAAAGTTCCAATTTCCAAACTGTAGAGCACAGAACAGACCTGTGGACACAGATTAGGTATTATGCCTGTGGAGTTACCATGGACGTATTATAACAATAATATCTCTATGGGAGTTACCAAAATGTAATCACTATAAAGTAATATGATGATAGTAATAATATAGTCATAGGGTCATACTACACGGGCGGTTCTCCCGCTGCGGGAATCCGCTCGACAAAGCTGCCGCAGACCATCAAACTACACGGGAGTGGGACGCGGTTTATCGCTGTCTTTTGTTCAACATGGAGCCGCCAATGATAACTGCGCTTGCAGCTCTTATATTAATAGAATTATTAAAAAATAAAGTAAAGCGCAATGTGTGGGTGGAACCAGTGTTAAGTAAACTTCGGGAATATTTCATTCAATGTTTAGTGCACACCACGATAACCTCATAAGAACGACGAGCGAGCGCCAAGGTCCCGCGCAAAATGACGTATAGCGGGAAACCGCGTGTAGTTCAAAACGCCGGTTATCAGCGGCTGTTTGACGCTGCATGCAGCGGTCGTATTTCTCCCGCCTATAAACCGCGCAATGTAGTATGCAGCATACAACTTTCATATTAAATTGTGACTAGTGCGGTTCAGAAGCGGATTCCCGCAGCGGGAGAACCGCCCGTGTAGTATGTCCCTTAATATAATAGATAATCTGATTTTTTATTCAGAAAGTAATAATACAGATTTTCACAAATGTTAAAAATACTTAAATATAAAAATTATAAAACAAAAATATCATCCAAATCACTGTAACGAGGCAGGGTGCCCAGAACGCTGGCTGCGTTACCTCGTTGAATGGCCAGACTAATATGCTGACCAAGGTAACTGCCAGATTTCCGGTCACCCGTGGACTCCACAAGACGGGATGACAGGTCCTTAAAAAAGGATCTGGCATCCTCGCCCCACGAACCCATGGTCTCCACTCCAAAAGGCACAAATATGAAATTATTTTCTATATTTTCATACTTGCGCCTCTTGGCCCTTTCTGCCTTAGTGGCTGCCGTTCGGGCCGCCACGGAGTCAATAATAAAAAAAAAAAAAAGATAATCTATGGTCTATGGTAATCACCAAAGACTCCAAAGAGTATGTACCAAAAATACCTAATATAATCACCAATAATCTATCTAATCTATTCGTCTGTGTTGGTGGAACTTGCAGTGTTAGCTGGCGGGCGTGCTCTGTCTTTTTGGAGTGTTTTTTTTTTTGTTAAAACTGACTGGATAGCGCTCTAAATATAGGGTGCCGACCACAGAGTACATTGAATTGAATATACCCGACGTAGTGATTGGTATATTCTCTTTGGATGACAGCAAATTGGTGGGAATGGGAAATTGTGATAAAATAACAAACAAATAATATTATGTACAGTAATGTATAATTATGTTTTAATAAAAACCATTAAACTCTGAATTATAAATATGGCTTCAAAAAAGAATTTGACTCTCAGTAAACAGAGTTCCATTAGTGACTTCATAAAAAAATCTAACCAAGACTCAAAAAAAGCGCCTGGGTTGGTATTTTTTGATTATTTTTGTATTTATTTTATTTATTTATTTCAAGACTTATAATGATATACTTACTTAATTACTAACCTAAATTTACAGAAAAGCTGACTACACTAATCAAAGTACGGAAAAGCGTTCAAAATTCATCTTTAAAACTAAATCATCAAGTGCCACTTGTAAGTATGTACCTACTAACTTATTTAATTATTTACTTAGTTTCTAGATCCAGCAGTTAGAATTGTAAGTTTATGTCATTTAGTAAGTTTCAGATTATTATTTATATGTTGTTTGTAACATTTTTCAGTTACTCCACCTTACAAAGGCACTTCAACAACAGATAATAAGCTTCTTGCTGTAAGTATTATTTAGTCTTTGTTTTATTTTTACAGCTGTAGTAAAATTGCACACAAGGTTTACATGGGAAAAATATTTAGACTAGGAAGGTACTGTGTTTTCATGCTAGTGGTGGTAACAACTGTATAGATAACAAACAGATAAATATTCAAACATTTGATTTTAAATACAAAATTGGGAAGCCAGCATTCAAAATAAAAATATTTATTTGTAGGGATCCAGCGATGTGAATACGCCCAATTTTTTAGTTGAATCATCACCATACTCAACAAAAATTACAAATAGACCAATCAGAACAGTGAAAAGTAGCAATCAAATGGGTGAAAATGAAAGTGACGATTTGTTTGATGCTATGGATGTGGTAAGTTTTTATTATAATTCCAATTTTTGTTTGTCATTCAAGAGCTTAATATAAATATAGGAATAAACTGAAGTATTTTATTAAGTGTTTACTTAAATTTATGCATTTATTTATGTTAATATCACATTTTGTGGTGTACAATAAAAATAAGTTTATTCATTCAGGACGACTTGACTGATCAAGCCCTAGCAACTAGAGAAAACTGCAAGACACCACCTTCTTCTGGAATAAATAGTATGTCTATAACTATAAATTCTACACCAAGCCCCTCCAAAGGTGACTCAAATTCACCAAGAGTCAAAAATCATAAAACACCTGAAAAGTCAAGTCCCAAGGACAAAGACCCTTTGAAGAATTTGCATTTAGACAGTTCCATATCTGGATTTCTATCAAAAATATCGCAACACCATCTTTTGAAGAAGTATGATAAAGTAAGTATAAATTTACTTATTTTATGGAAATTAAATGACAATAATTATTATCCTTTATCTTTTCATTCTTATTTGAAACCACATATAGACATATAATATACAAGTGTGCTTGATGAGGTAAGCAATACAAAATGACAGTTGTGATAAAACTGCTCAAATTCTTATGATTTCATGGTTTATGTATGTATGTATGTGAGTTTCTTTATTCCACCATAACTTTTAAATGCCTGCACATGTTTGGATCTCTGGGTATCTTTAGAGTCTTTACATCATCCTGATTGATAATGTTGACAATTATGTAATCCTATACTATGTAGATTTCAATATGTGTTTAGTAAACACTGATTCTGCAGGTACTTGTTACTTTTGTTTAAGGATAAGAAATTTTCAGCCGAAGAAATGGATGAGTGTAGTAAAATGTACATAGAAGTACTGGAAAAAATTAGCGATGCATTCAACAGAATACCTAACTGTATCAAAGAAAAGTTCCCTGGTTATGACAAACATACATACAGCAAAATGAACCATTTGAAAGTTAAACTTAAAACATTATTACAAAATAATACTAGTAATAAGAATAATAAACATAGTAAAAATGAAAATAATTCTGAAAATAAGTTTGTTAGTAATTTAAATGATAGTCAGGATACACAAGATATGTCAACTCTCTGTGATGAAGATGATGACTTTTATACTAAATATACCAAAAAATCTGTTGAAAAAACTAGAGAAAATAATCCAAACACGTCTACACCTACTACTAATAATTTAACATTGAATAAATTGCAACCAAATAAAACAATTTATTCAGATAATTTAGCTAAAAAGTTCTCACTATCATTAAACAATACATTTTCCCCATGCAATGGTTCAACAAATATTATAGATTCTCCAATTCAATCTGATACAGACTTAGATATATCTGATACTAATAATAAAAAGGGCAAAGGAAAATTCGTTTTCAAGAGACCGTCAAGATTAACTGTAAATGATTCCAATAATTCTAATGATTCCATACAAGTGCCTTCGAGTACGCTAGAAAGGGTGAAAATTGCATCGGAAAGGTTACAACCGTTGCGGAATGAAATACCGGCAAAGGTTACGCCATTACCAAGTAGTTCTTTGCACTTTCAAGCACCCATTTTGAGCAAATCTTCAATGCAATTCAATGAAGACGAAATCCAAAGAGAGAGTCCAAATGAAGACTCTGAGGATATATTAGGTAAGTTATGTTTGCTTGCTAGCATCTTTTCAAAGCAAATATTGACAGTGCATCCTTTTCAAATAACAAAATAAAAGTAAATTTTCAGACTGTTTTTGAGAGTAATTTAATTTTTTCTCCCTTTGATAGATAACTATGAAGTGCCTCTAAACTTGGACGATGATACGGATATTTTTCCCGAAAATTACAATGAAAGTGCTGTCACTGTGGATGACTCCATACCAAGCACTAGCACCAATCATATTGGTTCTAGTAACAAAGAATTCAAAATTGATGATGAAGGTAATTATTTTAGCGTTTAGACTGTCTTGAGTGATATCCATATTATAAACGCGAAAGTGTCTTTGTTTGTCGGTTTGTTGGTTTGTCCTTCAATCACGCTGCAACGGAATAGTGAATTGGCGTGATTTTGCATGGATATGCCTAGGTATGGACCTGGAGAGTGACATGGCTACATCAAGAAAAATTTCTACGGTATTTTAAATGCCTGAATTCACGCCGCTAGTTCATCTAAATGTGTAAAACGGAAAGGACTGACTGACTGACTGCCCAACTGACTGATCCATCAAGGCACAGCTCAAACTACTAGATGGATCGGGCCGTTTGGCATGCAGATAGCTATTATGATTTATGCCATAGAAATCCGCTAAGAAAGGGTTTTTGAAAATTCAACCCCTAAGGGCGTAAAATAGGGGTTTGAAATTTGTATAATCCACACAAATGAAGTCGTGGGCAAAACCAATGAAGTGAACCATTCTTCTGTGATAGTTATTTTAAACTTATCTTGTTATACTTAAAGGTTTTCCAGAGTACAATCCAGAAGATTTTGAAGATGACATAGTTTGTATGACCAAAGAGACTGAGGAGGTGAATTTAGGAGATCAGACCATTCATACGAACAAAAAATATGAGGGTATGGGCAACTTTCACGCGGGAACTCAAAATGATGGAATAACAGGTAAGGGGGGTTTTCATTTTATGGATTACATACAATCAAGTTTTTACCTGACTGTGGCAAAGCCGATATTAAAGGTTACATAATAGTAAACTAAGTGTATGTTAGTATGTATGTATATTTGTATGCTCCACTGTAGTATGTGTGTGTAGGGCCTAAAGGGGGTTAGGCTATATTGCTGTTTAACTTTACAAACTTCTACTGAACAAAAGGTAGTTTAAAAATAAAACGTTTATTTTCATTCATCTTGTTACATGCATACATAGGTAGTGGTTGATCTTGAACAACTTGCATGATTATTATAAGTATTATACAACTTTAAAATGTTGCAAGATCAAGAACTGGCTATCCTAGCTAGATTTTTAGATCTGTGGTAAGGATAACCAGCTCTCTCCCTCCAGTTTACTTTGGACTAAGACTGCCTTCATAGTGATTGAACAGAAAAGTGTATCACGTTAAACTTGTACTTAATTTGCAGGTGAATTTGACGGTCTGAACTACCCTCATTCCGCTCCTATGATGGAAACGTTCAAGGAGAAGTTTGGGCTCAAGTCCTTCCGCCCCAATCAGCTGCAAGTGATCAACGCCACTCTGCTGGGCCACGACTGCTTCGTGCTGATGCCTACTGGCGGCGGTGAGTGGTTAAATAGTCTACTGCTGGACACAGGTCTCTTGTAGAGTCTTCCGCTAAGACCGTGCCGCCAAGAAATCGCTTGGCGGCACACTTAATCAAGTGTTCCGGTACAATGATGTATACAAACTGATCAGGGAATAATAAAAACTGCCATTCCTCTTACAAGTTAGCCGGCTTCCATCTTAGACTGCATCATCAATTACCTGGTGAGATCGCAGTCAAAGGTTAACTTGCCTAAAAATATAAAAGGAAAAGCTGACTAAGTAACCTATCAACGCACAGCTTAAACTACTGGACTGATCGAGCTGAAATTAATTGCAAATAGCTATTATGACGTAGACATCCGCTTAGAAAGGTTTTTTGAAAATTCAACCCCTAAGGAGTAAAATAGGGGTTTGAAATTTGTGTAGTCCATGCGGCCGAAGTCGCGGGCATAAGTTAGTATAAGAATAAAATAACATAACGGTCTTGTACCGCCTATATCCAGCAGCGGCTCGTTTGATGTCGACTCTCCATCTTTTTTTTTTTTTTTTTAAAAAAAAAAGAATATTAGCCATGTTAATCATGACTAATATTCCCCTTTCCCCTCCAACTAAGCGCAAAGCTGTATTAGGAGTAGGTACGACAATAGTGCAACGGGTGGGGTTTGAACCGCCGACCTTTTAGAATTCAGTCGGCTCCTCAGCCTGTTGAGCTATTGAGGCTTAAAGGAATCTTATAAGGGATCTACTTGCCTAATATGTTTGAATAATATGTGGTTGTTGGTGCAGGCAAGTCGCTGTGTTACCAGCTGCCAGCGCTGCTGACCCCCGGCGTGACGATCGTCATCTCGCCGCTCAAGTCGCTCATCTTGGACCAAGTCAACAAACTCCTGTCGCTTGATGTATGTACCTCTAGTACCAGTTTTATACTAGCATATTATACAATCGAAGATTATGTAAATGATAAAAAAGCGTGAACTTGGCTCGCTCCAGCAATGCACTGGACTGCAATTATTGCAACTGTGGAGTTTCTAGCTAGTTCTTTTCGGGGGGAATGGCATTCCGAACCAGTGATAGGTTTTTTGACGATTCAAAAGCACTTGCAAAAGTTTATTTGAATAAAAAATCTTTCTCTTTGTCTTTGAAAACCATATTTGATGACTGGTTTCATACTCATAAAGCGAGAGTACCTTACAAAAAATGCGTGAGATAAAAATCGATTTTTTTACATCTCTGATCAATCTTTACCAAAGAGAGCTATGCTGTAAAAGCATGGCTAAAATACAACGGTCCAGGCAAAAAAGTTTGATGTGAATCGTACTTAACGTTCTGCTGCTACTTCTGCTGTAATTTGTTCAATGAAATAGATCTCGGCCGCCCACTTGTCCGGCAGTGTGTCGTTAGCCGAAGCGGACGAAGTCTACCACAAGCTGTGTATGAAGGAACCGCTCATCAAACTGCTGTACGTCACTCCGGAGAAGATCAGCGGCTCGCCCAAGTTCCAGGATATGCTGGACATGCTGTACTCCAGAGACAAGATAGCGAGGTCAGTGTAGTTCAACCCCCATCTAGTATGTATACCATGTATAAAGGGACTGCTGAGCAAACTTTTGACGTCACTCCGTAAAAAAACTGATTGACTGACACGTCTTTGGTGGAAGCGGATAAGATCTAGATTTATCACGTCTTACGTCTTTACGGAAAGATTGCGTCCCAGGGAAGGAAGGCTACTCTTAGTCCCGGAAAATGAGAGAGTTCCCATGGGATTGTCATGTAACGTAAATCCACATGAAAGAAGTGAAGTTCAACATTTATTTTGTACTTCCTTACTTTTTATCCCGGCAAATCAAAGAGGTCCAACAGGGTTTTGAAAACCTATATCCACGTGGACAAAGTCACTAGCAGCCATTTAGCACTTTACTCATATTATTATCATGATCAGCCCATTTTCCGCCCCACTACTGAGTACGGGTCTCCTCTCAGATGAGAAGGGTTTTAGGCCATAGTCTGCCACGCTGGCCCAATGCGGATTAGCAGACTTCACACACCTTTGAGAACATGGACAACTCACGATGTTTTCCTTCACCGTTAAAGCAAGTGATATTTAATTGCTTAAAAGGCACATAACTGAAAAGTTAGTGGTGCGTGCCCGGGATCGAACCCCCGACCTCCGATTAGGAGGCGGATGTTCTAACCACTAGGCTATCACAGCTTTTATCATATTATTATAATTAAGGATTAAAATTCTCCTTCCTACTACTACACTTCAATTCAACTACTACTGCTATTACTACTACTAGTACTAAAATTAAGATCAATTTGTGCAGGTTTGTAGTGGACGAAGCGCACTGTGTGTCGCAGTGGGGCCACGACTTCCGACCCGATTACAAGCGGCTGCACATGTTAAGAGACCGCTTCCCGAAAACCACCATCATGGCGCTCACTGCTACGGCCACGCCTAGAGTGCGACTGGATATCCTGCATCAGCTCAAGGTAAGTCTTTCTGATATTTCTACTCTGGTTTTTGAGACTTTTCTATTTGGTGTTTATTGGTATACCCCTTTAAGGATAGAATTTGGTGCATGAAATTGACGCAACATCACACTTCACACTAACATTATAAAGGTGAAAGTTTGTGTGTATGTGTGTATGTGTGTATGTGTGTGTGTGTGTGTGTGTGTATGTATGTTTGTTACTCTTTCACGCAAAACCTTCTGGACGGATTGGGCTGAAATTTAAAATGGAGATAGATTATACCCTGAATTAGCACATAGGCTACTTTTTATCCCAGAAAATCAAAGAGTTCCCACGGGATTTTTAAAAAACCTATATCCACGCGAGCTAAGTTGCGAGCATCCTTAATCGGACATAAAAACCTATGAAATAACAAATTCCTATGTCAGTGATAAATATAGACTGAAGGAAGATCTTATTTTTATGGTTGAGGGCACATGCCCTGCTTCCATACAAATTCATTTAAAATTGGGCCCTCTTCCCTTTTTCTACAGGTGAAGGATTGCAAATGGTTTCTCTGCAGCTTCAACCGGCCCAACCTCGCCTACCGGATACTTGAGAAGAAGCCCAAGTCTGTCAATCAGGATGTCGCTAACATTATAAAGCAGAAGTTTTTCAGGTAATGATTTTAGGCTTATTTTATGGTTTAACGACGTTTTTCAGGTAGTGATCAGGCTTATTTTGTAGTTTGTGGTATTGGCATCGATTCTGATGTTATTCTCTAAAAGAATATCTGTATTTTTCTTTAGTATTAATAAAAGAGGATTGAAAATGAATTAAACTTTAGTGCTGCTCTATAAATTTGAACACTGCGCTTAAGAATTTTTGAATAATTTTAATTGATTGATTTAATTTTATTTGGATAAAAATATTTTGAATTTTGACTGACTGTTTAGTGTGGTTTGTCTTTTCATTGAGATTCTAATCACAACTTGCTAAAGAAGTTTTCTCTTCAAAAACTTTGTGATGCAGGGAATCCGGCATAGTCTACTGCCTGTCACGTAAGGAGTGCGAGAGTCTGGCGCTGGATTTGCGCAAGACTGGCATCCAGGCGGCGGCGTACCATGCTGGTCTGGCGGACAAGAAACGCGAGGAGGTCCAAACCGGCTGGCTGGCCGACCGGTACAAAGTGGTCTGTACTTCCTACGTTTCGCATATGGTCTATTTATACTGTAGGTCGATACTGGAAAACCTGCATCAATTATTATTATTACAGTCGCAATTCTTGTCACTGGCTAAATTTACGGTATTCTTGTTGCATCAATGCAGCTAATGCAGTATTCTTATAGCGTCCTACAGCGTGAATACCTACGGAGTGAATAGTCATCTTCTAGGCAAGCGCACTGCAACCTAGACCTCATCATTGTTCGTCTCAGGCATTATTGTCGTCAAGCGTAAACCTATTTTACAACAACAAAAAAAATATGGCTGGATTTTTCGAAGTTGCGAAGATTGCTAGTAATTTATCATTTATGAACACAGATCTGCGCGACGATCGCGTTCGGCATGGGCGTGGATAAGGCCGACGTGCGCTATGTTATCCACCACAGCATGCCCAAGTCTGTGGAGGGCTACTACCAAGAGGCGGGACGTGCCGGCCGAGACGGCGAGACTGCCACCTGCTTTCTGTACTACAGCTACGGGGACGTGGTGCGCTACCGGCGACTGTTAGACAGTGAGTAGTTTACCCGTCGACAGGTGGCGCTAGGTGTTAGTTACGTCGCGATAGTGTGGTGTTTTCTCGACAAGCTGAAGTCTATCGGCGCACGGGCTGAGTCTTCGCTCGGACGTCTCCTTACAGGTATCATGGGTTATTTGGACTATATAGGCCGGCAGGCATCGGACTTGAGGCAATTTAGTCAATAGGATTCATCTTTTCGTTGCTACTGGCGACTGCTCTATTAATAATTTTAAGCTTATTTCGTGGTTTAACGATATTATAGCGTAGATAACGGGTGCATACTACATACCATGCCACAGTCTGCTCGACTGACGTGAATACTTGACCCGTCGACAGGTGGCACTAGGTGTGAGTTACGTTGTGTTGGTCTTAAATTAACTTAACTGACCTAAGTATAATTCGGATCGTGTCTGGACTGATTGTATTTGACTTGTTGACTAAACTGACGTTACTGTATTTGTTGCCAGTGGAGCGCAATACGACAGCCGACGCGCGGCGAGTGCACGAGGAAAACCTGCTGCGTATGGTGGAGGTGTGTGAGAGCGTGACGGAGTGTCGGCGCGCGCAGGTGCTCGCGTACTTGGGCGAGCGCTTCCCGAAGGAGCAGTGCCGCGCCAACCGCCTCACCGCCTGCGACAGCTGCCTCAACGACCACGACTACAAGGTGTGTAGAGGTGTGGAGTGGAGTGGAAGTGTGTCTAGTATGAAGTAGAGATAAGTGGAGGTGTGTACTGTGTAGTGTGAAATGGAGGTGTGTAATGTAGAGTGGAGGTGTGTGAAGTGTGCTATGGAGGTGTGCAGTGTTGAGTGATGGTGTGTGAAGTATATAGAGTAGGCATGTAGGTGTGTGTAGTGTTACCCGGAAGTGTGTCGACTTCTTTATTAGTGTGATGTCTTATTTTAATTTCTATCCAAATATTTGATAAATATTCGAATGAGCACACTTTAACGAGTTCCAATAACAATCCTGAAAATCAGAAGTGGGATTCACGTCTTGAACTAAAATGTTAATATATGGTATGGTTCCTGGCAGCCAGTGGACGTAACGGACGACTGCAAGATGATCGTGAGGTGTATCCGTGACATGGGCCGCTCGTCCTTCACACTACTGCACATAGCGGAGGCGCTGCGGGGCTCCAACGCGCAACGCCTCGCCGCGCTCCAAAAGAATCCAATACATGGACGGTAAGTGTACCCGACAGCTTTTATACAGGGTGTAAAGTAAAAGTGCTAATTACGTTAACAACGTCCATTTTCATATTTGAAATGTTTTTTCGTATTTTTATAGAAATCCGGCTCGAAGGACCATGTTAGGCCCAAGCCCTATGTTAGGCCCAGGCCCAATGTTAGGCCCAGGGTTAATGAACGTTTATGTAATGTTCTGTGTAGATGCAAGTCCTGGCCCCGCGGTGACGCGCAGCGGCTCCTGCGTCAGATGATCGTGCGACAGCTGCTGGCCGAGAGACTTGTCGTCAACAACGACATCGCCAGCGCGTACGTCACTCTTGGACCCTGCGTCGACAAGTGAGTGTAGTCTGATCTGCTTACGACTTCTCCACAACTTTCTATTTCATGCCTCCTCGGGTGAAGTATGCTGCGTTAGAGAGAGAGAGAGATCTCTCTCTGCGTCGTATTCCTCATTGTTAAAGGTCGTAATCCCTTTTCATTTATCACATAAGGCTAAAAGTTTTCACAGGTTCTTTCAACTTCTAATTTACAAACGACCTCACCGCACGCCTCCGTAAGCAATTTCATCCTCACCACCCGAGTGCCTGAAGCACTTCGACTGCCCGTTGTACCAGATCCTTTATCCACGCACATGCAAACTGTAGAACCAACTCCCTTCGACTGTGTTCTCCCTCTAGACTACTACATGGGGTTTTTCAAGGAACGGACCAACGAATTCCTGAAAGGCCGGCAACGCATTTATAGCAGTTTCACAAATGTTGTTGAGCGGCGGTAATCCCTTAACATCAGGTGATCCGGTGCAAGTTTGCTTGCTATTTTTTATTTAAAAAAAAATCGGCCAAGTGCGAGTCAGACTCGCGTACTGAGGGTTCTGAACTTGGGTATTTTTTCCAACATTATGCACGATACCTAAATCAAAAACTATTATGCATAAAAATAAATGAAAATCTGTTTTAGAATACACAGGTAAAGCTCCTTCATATGATACCCCACTTGGTATCTTACTTTGAAAATTGAAACACATTTTAATTATTTTTTCTCAGATGTAACTACAAATTCACGGTTTTCGGATTTATTCCTTTACTTGTGCTATAAGACCTACTTACCTACCAAATTTCATGATTCTAGGTCAACAGGAAGTGCCCTATAGGTTTTCTTGACAGACACGACGGACGGACGGACAGACAGACAGACAGACAGACAGACTGACAACAAAGTGATCCTATAAGGGTTCCGTTTTTCCTTTTGAGGTACGGAACCCTATAAAAACACTTGATTTAATCTGATGAAAAATATGTTTGTTTCAGGCTAATGTCAGGCAAGCTGCGCATCGTGTTCCCAATGAAGGTGGAACGCAAGGCGGCATTAGTCAGTACTGTGACCCCGGCACAGACAAACGACTCTCACATCGGCGCACTTATCAAGAGCCTCGAAGATCGTTGCTACGCTGACCTCGTGGAAGCTTGCAGGTCAGTTCCGACCTCCAGCAGAACCTTAAAAAGGAGGGGGGAAGTACTCCTTTCAGTTCCTCCTTTTTTACAGGACACTGACGACCGTGTGTGGTGGCGCGCTCTCCAAAAGTGAACGCATAGCGACTAGATAGCGGATAGATTTTTGTAATCTATGGAAATGAAACTATTTTAAACCTTATTTTGCAGGGAGATGGCATCATCTCGCGGCGCGTCTCTCGGCGCCCTGTTCCCGCAGGCCGCTCTACGCGCCATGGCCAGCAGTCTGCCCGACAACCCCGCGGCCATGCTAGCCCTGCCGCACGTCACGCGGGCCAACTACGAGAAGTACGCGGTGCGGCTGCTGGAGATCACCTCTGCGTACGCGGTCGAGAAGATGGGTGAGTTATCACATATCACCCATCACTCCAGCAATGCTACTCCGTTTAGGCGAAATCCATTTTCTCCTAACCGCTGCCGCGTCGGCGTCGCTGCGGTTGCAGCTTCATGTACTCAGGATATTTACCAGACACCATCTGTATACTATGTGTCAAATAGGCATTATGTGTTTCTTGTGTCTGTTATCTTTATTCTTATCAGGTCACAAAAACCTAGTGAACTGTAACTAAGGACAGTTATTGGACTGTAAATTAGATTAGCCCATAGTCAAGATGGTAGTAGCAATAAAGCTGCAATTGTATAATGGAGCTTTATGGCAGGAAAAAAATTGTGATTCTTGCACGATGAGTTTTCGCTGAGAGTTTGCCTTGAGCATATGACACCCGACAGAAGTGAAGCATGCCCTCTCCCATGTTTTGCCCTTATGCAGTTTATTTTTTATTTTTGCCCCTTATAATAGGGGTAGCGAGTAATGACCTATCCAACAGGTCTCCTGATGCAATACGAGGATGAGCTCGAAGAGAAGAAGACTGCGGTAAAGGAGGACGACTTTGAGGAGCAACACAGTGACTCTGAAACTGACTGGGGCAGCCTCGCTCACGGCGCGCAGAGCGATCGCTCCACCAACAGCAGCTTCCGAGGGAGGAAGACCTTCCGCGGCGGAGTCAGGAAACGGTAACGGTTCCATCATCATCACCATTTCAGCCTGTAGATGGTCACTGCTAAACATGCATCATATTTCTCATTGCTGAGAGTAGGGGCCTTTTCAAGTCAAATGGGCCAGTCAAATGATGGTTAGGGTTTTATGGGACAATTCTGCCATCCTTTTCTAAAAAGTGATTTAAGTAATTTTTGAGTTATCGCCGAATTTATAAAAAAATTCATGTTCCTAATAAAGAATGCTACATAGAACTAAACTAAGATCTAACTATTAAAACCTTTGTCCTAAGAGGTAGCATTTTTTTTTAAAGATAACAGATAAAAGTCTGTACCAAATTTCATCAAAATCAGTGAAACTGCTCTGGGTCATGAAAAGCTAGCAGACAGACACACACTTTGGCATTTATAATATTAGTATGGATTTAGAATATTAGTATGGTTTTCCCCCCGATTTTTGAGTATGTATATTTGATTTGTAGCTATAAGCGTAAAGGCGGGTCGGCTGCCAAAACGAAAGCGGCACGCGGAGCCTACGCCGCGCGCGGCCGCGGTCGGGGACAGGCGTCCACGCGCGCCAAACCAGGTAACACTTCATTATCATCCTCATCAACCGATACACGTTCACCGCTGGTCATAGGTCTCTTGTAGGGACTTCTACACGCCATGGACTCGCTTGGTGTCGTCCGTTCAACTAGTGAGGAGAGTCTTTCAACGCTACAATTCAATTCAATTATTTATTTATTTGGTCAACAAGATCCATCCAGTGTTAGTAACAATACTTAATCACTATGTTAGTACTTACTCTTTCTAATGCGAGGTTACCATTCTAATCTAAAAGTGTTGATCTTTCATATAATCAATACGTGCCACTATCGATTTTTATATTATTACTAGAGAATGCCCGCGACTTCGTCAGCGTGGATTTAGTTTTTACAGATCCCGTGGGAACTGCTCAATTTTCCGGGATAAAAACTTGCCTATGTTAATTACAGGGACGCAAGCTACCTCGGTACCAAACTCCATACAAAGCGGATTTTAGGAATCCCGTGGGAACTCTTTGATTTTCTGGGATAAAAAGTAGCCTATGTCCTTCCCGGGGATATAAGCTAACCCTGAACCAAATTTCGTCAGAATCGGTTAAACTGTTGGGCCGTGAAAAGGTAGCAGACAGACAGACAGATAGACAGACAGACAGACACACTTTCGCATTTATAATATTAGTATGGAGTATGGATTATATATAAAAGTAAAAAGTTCGTCCGTTATGGTGGTATATTTCAAAGTAATCGAGTGTATATGTCGTATTTTATCTTGTTACAGCTGTAAGTACAAGTGGAAATACTTTAGGGACCATGCCGATGCCTCGCGCCAACAGCGCAGCTCTGAACACCAGGCCCGGTGTCTTCAAACCCTCCAGACTGAATCTGATATAGACCATAATAGCGTTATTAACGCACTAGAGCTATTAAACAAGTACAGTGATAATATATTGATCCATCGCGCCAAACATGAAATCCGGTGTCCTCAATCCCTCTGGAAATCTAGATTGAGCCTGATATAAATCATTTACCATAATAGCGTAACTATCGCACTAGGGATATTGAACAAGTACAGTGGTATACATTGATGCCTTGCGCCAAACACGAGACCCGGTGTCTTCAAACCCTCTAGACTGAACCTGATATAGACAGTTCACCATAATAACGAGAACCAGAACGGCTGTTGCGGGCGTTGGTGGCACGGGTTGCGTGACGGAAATCAACGATATCTAGCGAAAAGGCGTGGAAGGAGCGATGTACTCTTCATAATGACGTCATAAGGAAATATAATAGAAATTTTATTTCAAGGTGAAATTTTAATATTATGTGAGAACAAGTACAAGTAGTGGATATGTTGATGCCTTACGACAATAATGCAGTTTTGAATACGAGGCCCGACATCTCCAAATCCTCCAGACTGAACCTGATATAGACCTGAATAGCGTCATTATCGCACAAGTGCCATTATAATTTATTGAAATATTTTTCATATCTCTATCTCGAGAATCTGCATTTGCATTTTTTTGTGATTTGTGTGAAAAAATGTGAATTAGTGTGAAAATAAAGGAATAACTAATAAAAATGTAAATTAACAATAGCTTGCGTTATTGTAAAGGTGGGTATGAGTATCAGACCACACTGTGATAAATTATTAAGTTTCAAAATGTTTTTAATGTTTATTTATTACTTACTGTCTAATTTCTTTATATGTAAAATTCATGATGTTTGGTTAATAGTAAGTAATTATAATAAGTATTAAATAGTGAATGTAAATAAATTATTACTTTCCTATAAATTTTTTTGTTTAATTTCAATATCAAATATCAAATATCAAGTCACGCACTGTGACTTTGCTAGACTATGCTAGATTTCACCCTTAGTCTGGGCCAAGTCAAAGTACGCTTCATTGATCTCAACCTTAGCCCACTTGTCCAACATTCGTGACGCATGCTACAGTTACATGTGTATGATAATCTTCATGGGCTCGCCGGTTTTGGCGTACTCCATGGCCTCTCTGGCCTTCTCCAGCGGGAAGCGGTGTGTTATGAACGACTTCAGATCTATGGCCCCGCTTGAAACTGCCGCCAGCGCTTGGGGATACCTGGAAAATGTTAATTATGTAGGTACTCTTACGTGATTTTACCACGTAAGAGTTAATCACGTAAGAGAAGACCAAAATTAATTTTATCAATTCATCCGGTATCACTGATTATTTATTATTTTTGTCATACTATTTTTTTAATAAAAAATAGCGAGCAAACGAGCAGGCGGGTCACTTGATGTTTAGTGATTATCGCCGCCCATGAACATTTGCAGCACCAGAGGTACCGTCGATAAATTCTCAAACTAGCTGACGGGAATCGAATCCGGAAGCTCCCATTTTTAAGACCACAGTGCTCACCACTATGTTAAGGAGGTCGTCAATAATGTAGGAAACGCCTCTTCAGTACGCCAGTGCCCGGCCACTGAAATATTGACTTTAGAAAGAGGTAACTGATTTGTAGAGCATTGTCTCTGTCGTTGAGACCGTCGAAACGCCAAATAAGTATGAGTGCCAGAGACCACGTTCTACGAAGCCGAAATCTTTAAAGCTCGTTGTATGTACTACTAGCTGACGCCCGCGACTTCGTCCGCGTGGATTTAGGTTTTTCAAAATCCCGTGGGAACTCTTTGGTTTTCCGGGATAAAAAGTAGCCTATGTGCTAATCCAGGATATTATCTATCTCCATTCTGAATTTCAGCCAAATCCGTCCAGTAGTTTTTGCGTGAAGGAGTAACAAACATACACACACACACACACATACACACATACAAACTTTCGCCTTTATAATATTAGTGTGATAGTGTGATTAGTGTGATGTGATATTTCCTGCAAATGGCACTTACGAGTTAAGCAGTCTGAACGCGCCTCTCACGTCCACTTCCCGCAACAGCGCGCCAGTCAGCGGCACCTCCACGGTGTCTGCGCCGATGCCCACCACCACCACCGTGCCGCCCGAGCGCGTCACCTGCGGACCACAAGTGGTCAGTGACAGATTATCCCATACAGGAAGGTAGCCAACTCCTAAATGTAGGCAAGGTAAGAAAACTATGGGGTCGTGGTCTTCTAAGGACCCTGCGTTCTGACGCGAGTCAAAGTCGCGTATAAGTGAAACGAATTCTACATTCGAACCTTATACCAATCCTATCCCGGGAATCAACAAAAATAAGATAGACGAAGTTTATGGTTCTAATTTACAAGCTTTACAACAACACCTTTACTTAAATGTACAGACAAGCTTGTTAGTAGATTTAATTAACTGTTAACGGTAAGGGTGTGACTGTTGCCTTGTCGACCCCCGCCCTTCCTCCCCAACCCACCTGCAGTGTGAACTATGCTCTCCAAGTCCGTCGCCTTGGACGATGTCGTCGAAGCTGAGAGATACTAACTTTAATAGAAAAGGGCAGAGAGGTCAGGAGTTTTGTAGATCTGTCGCATAAGGCTGCTACTACTTATTTGTTATTGAACATTAAAAAAATTGCATTTAAGTACCATCATAGCGACCCTCTGCGCAGACGCAAAACCACACGCGTCCATGGTGACATTAGGCGAGGTGCCCAACATCTCCCTGATCTTGTCCACGACCTGCTGGTCGCTGTACTCCTTCCTGATCAGCAGCGTGAAATCTGCGCCCAACTTCTTGGCTGTTTCGAGACGCGATTCTACTACATCTGAAATATGCACACTATTTTCATCACCTAGCTAGCATTATATAGCTAGGTAAGTATATAATTGTAATCGAAAACCTATGTTTTTTAAATTGTGAGATTAATGACGTGTGCTTGACGACAATAATGCTTATTACTTAGTAAAAAACAATGATGAGGTACCTATTAGTAGATTGGAGCTCGCTCGCTTAAAAGATGCATAATATTCACTCTTGTCTTTAAGGTATTTAGGTTATAGGTATATACTTGGTAGGAAACACGGACGCCGGGAGGCTTCTAACTTTCCAGAGTGTGTTTTCAGATGTGCGTTTTAAGAGGGCTCTATCCGTCACTCGTTTCCACTCGTTTCATACAATCGTAGTTCCAATTTCATTTGAATACTAAGCAACCTAAGTCCATGAAATTTTGCAGACATATTCTAGAAAGTAATATCTATGTCTGTGGTTTTCCAGATTTCTGTTAAAATATTCGGTTTCAAAGTTACGCGGTCTTAAAATTTTCATACAAATCTTGGAGCCCCTGTAATTTTAAAACTACATATTTTAAGAAAAATCTAAAACACCACAGACACAGATATTAGTTTCTAGAATATGTCTGCCAAATTTCATGGACTTTGCTTGCTTAATATTCAAATGAAATTGGAACTACGATTGTATGAAACGAGTGGAAACGAGTGACGGAGAGAGCCCTGTTAAGCAATCAGTTAAATATCAGTGAATGAAAATATCGTGAGAAAACCCGCATTGCCTGAGACTTCTACATAATGTTCTCAAAAATGTGTGAAGTCTGTAAATCTGTATTTAGCCAGTGTGATAGGACCTAAATCCTTCTGCGCGCAGACCGGCGGCGATGGGTTATCATGGTGATGATTGCTGTGCGACGTTTACGTGCTTGTACCTACATAATACAGACCTGTGATCAGAATCTTCGTAGCGCCCATGGCCCGCGCTGTCATGGCACACAGTACACCGATGGGTCCCGCGCCCAGCACCAGAAGAGTGGTCCCGACCTTGATGCCCGCGCGGCCGCACGCGTGGATGGTGATGGCCAACGGCTGAACCGCCGCCCCTTCTTCCATGCTCAGGTTATCGGGGATCCTGGACAAATTATTGAAGAAATTACACTGATGAGCCCATGAAATTTTGAACATCGCAAGAACATGTTGTACTGCGGCTCGGGGCACAGGTTGTGGAGCGCTGGCGACAGAACCTCTATGCTACCGGTACGCGACCGTGCGCGACTGCAGTGGCACCTAGTCTCTCACTTGTGGCAAAAGTCGGCGACGTGCTTGTAGTAGTGGCAGAGGCTGCCCGGCGCGCCCACGGTGGAGCAGTAGCGCGGCTCGGGGCACAGGTTGTAGCGGCCCTGGCGGCAGAACTCGCACGCGCGGCACGGCTGCGTCGGCTCTATGGCCACCCGGTCGCCGGCCGCGAGACTTGACACTTTACTTCCCACCTTGCAACAAACGAAAATCATCAGTCAAGAGGGTACAAGTCGATCAGATGAATCTGTTTATCCGGTTTTGTTATAGAGGTAGCTTGCATCCTCGGAAAGAACATAGCTCCTAATTCGTCCCTAAAAATCAAAGAGTTCCCACGGGGTTTTTAAAAACTCTTAATCAACATGGGTGAAGCACTTAAACACACCAAGTCAAGCACTTAAAGTTATACCTTTGAATGCGTGTTTATTTATAAATAGCGGTATAGGTACACCTACAGAATTATAAGTTGGCGCGATGCCTCTCTCCAAAATTTTATTTTTCTTCAAGAAATATTTTTACGCTCTTAAAGATGATTTACAAATAAACCTTCCGATCGATACCTTAATAACAAAGCCTGCGCCTTCGTGTCCAAGTACGATAGGTTCGGTGAGCCTGTCCGCCCCGCACCGGCCCGCGGAATACATCTTCAGATCCGAACCGCAGATTCCGCAGCAGTCGATCTTTATCAGTACCTCTGGAAAAAGTTGCACAGCTTCGTGGAGTTAACCTACATGTGTGTTCATATTAAGCTTAGAAAAACAAAAAAAAAGAAAAAAAAAGAGTGGGAAAAGGCTAAAACTCTCTTAGCATCAGAGACTCGATAGCTCAACGGTTGAGGAGCGGACTGAATTCCGAAAGGTCGGCGGTTCAAACCCCACCCGTTGCACAATTGTCGTACCCACTTCTGGCCCAAGCTTTACGCTTAATTGGAGGGGAAAGGCGAATATTAGTCACGATTAGCATGGCTAATTTTTTTTTTTTGAAAAAAAATCATACTGTACAGTTACGTACCTATTAAAAAATGATCTTATTCAAAAGTAACTTTGTAAGGCTACATTCTACTGACTGCGCCAGTTATTGTCCATGGCTATCAAAAATATTGTTCAAACTTTTTACGAGGTACGTCTACGTACTCATTTCAATTTATACGCACTTGCGTATAAATTCGTGAATGTGAGTGGTTAAATTAACTTTTGAATTAAATTGCAGTTTCTACGGTAAACTATGTAGATACACTAGGTTTTAGGTCCTTATATGTACAGTATTGTTGCTTGTTTACTATGCTTGCTTTTATTGTATTTCTGATGAATGAGTTTGTTATATAAGTTAGATATACATACCTATATATGTATATCTATTTGGATTATCTAAAGTCAAATATGTTACAAGCAAGTAGGTACATAACTACATACCATAATCGTTTATCTCGGGCATGGGCCATTTTTCCTGTAACGATAAAATTTCCAGTAGTTAATTATTAACAGTTAAAAAAATTGTATACTTGTTGTATTCTGTAGAATAAGATTAAAAAAAATCGATGGTGCGGCGGTACCTTGGAAGGATACGTATTTTGTTGCTTATTTTTTTAATTTGTTGCTCCAACTGTAAATGTAAGTTTGTAATCGCAAAAAAAAATATTTAGGAAGAAAAGTGTTTTTCTACAAACAAATGACCATTTCCTTTACTTGTGCTATGAGACCTTGCTTCTCAATAAGGTCAACGGTAAATAGCTTTTAATTCATGAAAAATGTTCTTATGTCAAATCCTGAATCCGAAGCCTTAATAGGCCAACGGTTATAGGAGCGGACTGAAATCCGAAAGGTCGGCGGTTCAAATCCCACCCGTTGCACTATTTAATTGTCGTACCCACTTAGCTCAAGCTTAACGCTTAGTTTGAGAAGAAAGGGGAATGTTAGTCATGGTTAAAATGACTATTTTTTTTATACAGACACCTATGTAAGGGTTCCTTTTTTCTTGAGATACGGAATCGTAAAAAACTATTTTAACTCTTTAATAATAAATAAATCCTGCTTAACTAGGTATCTGTTGTAGTGTATACCTACTACTGCAGGTAATATGCATAATTGAAGATGTTTCTTATTACGGTACGGTCTACCTAAGTACTTAGGTACCTACCTACTATATATCTAATATTAATCGTTTAATCTTCCGTGGTCGTGAGTGATATATTCATTATAATTAAATATGCATGGTCGTTCATAAGTACTTAAATAAATCTAATGGGTATAGATAAACCAATATAGGTACTTACGATTCTCAAGTCACAAGGTCCGTGTAATACTGCAGCGATATTTTCAGCCATTTTGCACTAAACTTAGACTTAACTCGCACACTTACTTATTGTAACTGTTTAATTACTTCAAGATAACTATAAATATTCAACAATAAAATAAGTAGGTTATTACTATTGTTAAGCTTAATGTCCCCGGGCGCATTTGTCTGTCCAAACTTTAATCTCATAGCATCTTTATCTGTAGAAATTTTTACTCAGATTTTATCAATAAAACTGATTCAGGGTTATGTGTACCTACCTCATCATCATCATGATCAACCCGTCGCCGGCTCACTACAGAGCACGGGTCTCCTCTCAGAGCGAGAAGGTATTTTGCCATAGTCTACCTCGCTGGCCAAGTGCGGCTTGCCAGACTCCACACACTTTTGAGAACTTTATGGAGAACTCTCAGTTTTCCTTCACAATTAAAGCAAGTAATATTTAATAACTTTAAACACACATAGCTCTGAAAGGTTGGAGGTGCGTGCCCAAGATCAAACCCCCGACCTCCGATTAGGAGGCGGGCTTCCTAACCTTAAGCTTCTTTGTCGTAAATATCAAAACTTAATTTATTATTAATGCATAGAGCGAATAATGGCCGGACTATGGTGATAATAAAATGACTATGCTCTCATATGAGAGCTACATATACAGCACTTTGACTTTGCTCTATAGATCTTGCTCTTAAGGATTTGATATAGTAAGCGCCCCGGGCGCACGGATCGGACGCTGCGCACGGATCGGACGCTGTAAAGACAAAAAAAAATGAATAGCGCTCTATGGAACGAAGCAAGCGCGGCAAACACTTGTGTATTTCCTTCGTTCTCCAGAGCGCCATATATATCTTGTTTTCAGATTTTCAGAGAATCTTAGGGCTGAAAATCGAAACTTAACTTTTTTCGTGCTAGACATACGAAGTGGGGGCGATTCACTCGTATAAAATATAAGTAAGTAATTTAAAGTGATAAGAGGCAATCGAATTATTACTTATAATAAAAACATACCTTATCTTTTGTTTAATAAAACAAGATGAGGGGGTTAATTTTAATTACGTAATGCATTCGTAATTATTATAATGCGTAAATAATGAGTTCTTAGGCGCCATTTAACTTTATGTGTCAATTAATATCATGTCAAAAGTACGATTTTAGTCCTTATTTTAAAAGTGAGCCCATTAATCATTCGTCCAAGAGTGAACCGTACTTGAAATCGTGTTTGAAACATTGGTTTGAAATAGAAGATTATGATTATAAATTGGTCCATAAAGATTTCGCTGGCTCGCTTTTAAGTTTACCTACATAAGACATGGCATTCAAAAGAGCTGTTAGGAGAAAGGGCCGAATCACAAAATTGCGTAGCCAACCGCATCGCAAGCAGCTACGACGCGATGCGATTAAGCTGCAAGTCTTCTTGCTGCCATGGTTAAGTAGATATAAGTAATAGTAGGTATTCTGTACACCAGAATCAATTTTCAGTGTTCAAACTTCAAAGACAGAATTGTTCGGTGTTCAGGTGTGTGTAGGTAAGTAAATAAGCAGCACCGAAAGAATGCGTGACGCGAATCAATACGTAAGTTTTTGCGAAGTACTCGCAGATCTTAACGATACGGAGTCGCATCGCAGATTTCTGTTTTAACCCAAAGGGCGAAAAAAATATTTAGAAAAAATAGTTAGGTAAGTACCTACTTAAATAAAACAAAATGTTTATTAAATTCTATATTATTTTTACTTAAATAACAATTGTTTTTTTTAATTTAATATAATTTTTTATACAATGTGCAAAATAGTTTGTTAAGTTTCATAAAATTATTAGTATCCCGTATCACCTTTGGTTTAAGATTTCCCAAAACTGTCCCCGTTAATAAAACATTAAATTCTATGGCATTCGTGCGTTGGTATAAAACAATATAAAAATGCGAAACTCGTAAATAAAACATGATTCACAAAGCCCAAGGGCTGCTATACACAAAGTTGGCTTGGCACAGTATACTGCGGCCCGTAGAATCGGATATAAATAAATAAATAAATATTTGTGATGACAGCAACTCAGTAAAGAGTAAAAAAATTATAAGCAACAAACAGAGACCACACAACAAATTTTGAGATAGCTAACTATTTGCTACTAGGAACAGTATACACACACAATACGGCACACAAGCGAGCTACGGTCAAACTTTGTGTGTTCAGGCCTTAATGCCCCAATATCAATTTCCTACTTCGAGCTACACCACGATTTTGAGGCATGCCGCAAGGTCGGATGCATAAATAGTTAATAAAAATTAAAAAAATACAAAATTCTCGTAAAAATCTCGTAAAAGATTGGCGCATGCTGCTTGGAATCACAAAATTAATCGTGTTGCTCCGATAAAACAGCCTTTAGAGCAGGGATGAGCAAGTAATTTTAAATGGGGTCCAAATACAATTTTATAGAGTTCCCGAAAAAAATGTGAAATGGTCTTGAGCCAGGTTTTTGTAGTTTGGTTCACGCGAGGAACAGCAAATGCGAAAGTTAAAATCCTACCAAAGTGCATTATCATGCAAAATGTGTAAAAGTTGGACTTTTTAATTCATTCATTCATGTGGTTAGGTAGGTATAGTATTAAAAATATTCAGCGGTCCAAGGTCCACCTGTTGCCGACCGCTGCTTTAGAGCCTGAAAAGTTGCCGTCGCGTCGCGCTGTTGTCACGTATTGTGTGTTCAGGCCTTAATGCTCCAGTATCAACAGTTAGTAAACTTGACGGGGTTGTTCCGGTCGCGGTCCTGCACGTGTATCATGACCTTAATGCCGAGTCCGCGGCGCGCCACCTCGTAGGCCTCTAGCGACTCCTCCAGGCTGAAGTGGTGCGTGACTAGCGGCTTTAGATTGATCTTGTTGCTCGCTACCAGCGACAGAGCTATTGGGTACCTGGAAAAAATACGAGAATAAAATTTTACCGTCATCATCTCAACTCATCTCTCAACTCAATAAAAAAAAAAGTTTTCTTTCTTTCTTTCATCTTCGGCCCACTAGTAAGCAAGGGTTTCATCTCAGAATGAGAAGTGTATCAGCTATAGTTGGCAGATTGGTCGACTACACACACCATTGAGAACATTTCGCCTGGGGTATACTCACTCGTTAGCGTATCGGAAGATGCCGCGGATGTCCACCTCGCGCGTCACGGTGCCCGCCAGCGGCACCGTCATCTCAGGGCTGCCCATGCCGACCAGCACCGCCACTCCTCCCGACTTGGTTGCCTGACGCAACAAACAAAAGGTGTGAATATAACAACTCCCTCACTCCATGAAGCCCTCGGCAACTCAGGCGGTCTGCTCGGCTTCTGGAGCGAGCTTGGATGGCTGGAAACTTCGGCAGGGAGGGAATGAGGAGGGGATGAACGCGCAACAGACGGAAACGTTTAAGTGCGTCAAAGACAAATCATTTATCCAAACTAGGTACTATATTGTACTCCTTTTGATATTCAGAATTACGTAAACTTAAAACTAAAGCTACGAGCGTTCCAAACGCGCCCTAAAGTTACTCTACTACATCCTTCGCCGGGATGCAAGCTATGAACGCTGTATGTATGCTGTACAAAATTTCGTCCAAATCGATTGAACGGATGGGCCGTGAAAAGCTACCAGACAGACAGATACACATTTTCGCACTTATAATTTTAGGAATGGATATTGTAACGATGAAGCAATGCTCACCAATAAAGACAACCGGACAGTGGACTGTGCGCCGCTAGCGTCAATGGAAATGTCCGGGTGACCTCCGAGGATCTCATGCACCTTGCGGACCAGCTCAGCTTCCTGAGAGTCCCGCGTCACCAGCAGCGTGTAGTCCGCACCCAGCTCCTTGGCGACATCCAGGCGAGCCTGGAGAATATCTGCGAAATTAAATGAAGGCATAATATGTAATATTACTACAAAATTAATGTATCTTGGTTATGGAAGTGGTTTTTACTGTCTGATATTAATAGTCCATGGGTGACCGCAGTTCTGGTAGTTACCTTGGTCAGCATATTAGACCAACCAATGAGGCCAGACCATTCAACGTAACGCAGCCAGCACGAGCGTTCTGGGCACCCTGCCTCGTTACAGTGATTTGGATGACATTTTTGTTTTGTAATAAATAGCATACTAACAGGATTCTTCTTCTCGGTAGGAAGGGCATTCCAAACCAGTGGTAGATGCTTTTGACGGTTCAAAAGTACTTGTAAAAGTTTAATTGAATGAAAATATTTTGAATTTTGAATCTTTTGAATTCCGGACCATAACTAAAAACGTTCAAGCACTGTATCTCACCCGTGATAAGAATCTTGCTGGCGCCCATGGCCTTGGCGGCCAACATTGTGACCAGACCAATGGGGCCAGCGCCCAGCACCAACACCACGTCGCCGGCAGCCACCCCGCCGCGTCGACATGCGTGTATGCCCACCGTCAGAGGCTCTAATAAAGCTCCCTCCTCCATTGACACATGGTCTGGTAATCTGGAAACAAAATGACTAGGAGTTAGCTCTCATAATACGTTTCATGTCCTCATAACACAGTCATTTTAGACTAACTTTCTGGGATGGTGGCCGTAAAAGAGATCCTCAAAATCGACTCAGTTTTTTTAGAAACTAGGTAGACAAAACAAGACACAAAATTCAGGTGTTTTGGACACAAATTCAAAAGTTAATTAAATAAAATTATTCGTATAATGCGGTATGGTTTTGCCGGTAGGGTTACTTCCAGATTTAACACCATTTCTGTCAATCAAGTACCTAACTATAATTGACTCTCTGCTTGGTATACTCTCGATAACAAGATGTTTTTTTATTCAGTTACCAGTAGGTAAGCAGTTTTAGAGAGGTTGTGACGTACTTGCAGCAGAAGCAGAAAACGTGCGGTGGGACTCAACTTAGTGTACTGCTCTCGACACCATAGTACCAGGAGGTAAAAAGGCACAAGGAGGTTAAGTTCCAGAAAGGACGTAGGTACTTGTAGCAGAAGTCGGCAGCGTGTTTGTAGTATCGGGCGAGGTTGCCGTGCGCGGGCGGCGTGGCGCAGAACATAATGTCGGGGCACAGGTGGTAGCGGCCCGTCTTGCAGAACTCGCAGCAGCGGCACGGCACGCCCGGCTCGATCGCCACGCGGTCACCCACCTTGAGGCTCTTCACCTTGGCGCCCAACTACGACAAACAAGTTATTTTAGAGCCTCAATAGCTCAACGGTTATAGGAGCGGACTGAAAACCGAAAGGTCGGAGGTTCAAACCCCACCCGTTACACTATTGTCGTACCCACTCCTAGCACAAGCTTAACGCTTAGTTGGAGGGGTAAGGGAAATGTTAGTCATGATTAAAATGACTAATATTCTTTTTTTTTTAAATTAAGATATTATTACTCCCAAACACAGTTGACGTATTGTCGATGCGACTTATAAAAGTGGTTTGAAGTTTATTTATTTATTTCAAAAAGTCATACATCTTAAATTTATGTAATAGAAGACTACAAACTTCATCTATCGCAAATACGGAATGATATGGGATCCCACCACAATGAACATTTATATCCTATGAAAAATCCTATTTACTTGATAAAAATATAAGCGGCATCGATGTATAAGCGGTCACTACCCACTGCAGTAAAGCAAAGAGACAGTATGCTAGCTTATAAGGATCATGAGCTCTTAGCAATACTGTTTGCTCTTGAAGTAGAAATATGGTTATCATAATAAGTTCCATATAAGTATAATGCCACTTAATTGTTTTACAAGCTTCGATTTACGTGCGCCGCGCGTCGGTTATTGATTTCATGTTTTTATTAAATCACTAATACCTGTTTCAAATGTACTCGAGTGTGCTTTTATGACTTGATAAACATTGCATTCTCATGAATTGTTTTATTATTAGTTTAATTGTAGAATATTTTGAAGTACTTATCGTTTACTTACGTTATACGTTAGAGCAGATACGCACTACATCCGATAACCCGTAAAAATACGGATACAAAAAAATCGGACCGAATTCGGATATTGCTTGGCACTAATCCGATCTCTGATCTAAATCCAAGCTCCTGAATAGCTTCCCTAATAGATATCAAAAATTGCGGAACCGCTAGGATTCGAACCTGACCTTCTGGGTTCGCGCCCGGCGCTCTAACCGCTAAGCCACGGTTTCACTTACTGCCAGATATTTTTTTTAATACATATCAAGAATTGCGGAATCAGCAGAACCGTAATATAGTACCAAACCAAGTAGGTAAGTACCTAGTACCTACTTGCTATTACATTATTATTTTAATTCTGTTATCACTCTTTTATGTAGAGCTGTAATGTTACGTTAAGTATCTAAACGGTAAACGTTCCACAGTTAACAAAGTGTGTTTATTGATGTAAATACATGATGTAAATTACATAATCATTTCAATATTTATCCTCACTTAGTTAAACATGAACATTTCGTTTCTTTGATCTAAACAATAAAAGTAAGGTATCAAAGAGAGATAATAAATAATATTTATTACTTTTTCTATTTATTTATTTTTTTAGAGAGAGGGAGCAAGCGAACCCCCCCCCCCCCCCCCATTTTACCCCCTTGAATTTTCAAAAATCCTTTATTAGCGGATGTCTATCTCATAATAGCTATCTGCATGCCTCAGCTCGATCCGTCCAGTAATTTGAGCTGTGCATTGATAGATCAGTCAGTTAGTCAGGTTTTCCCTTTATAAATACTGATTAAGTAAATAAATAATATCATTTACAACTATTATGACATGATAAGTGATAACCTAAGCTGCATTTAATCTTTTAATTGGAGCCGTGGACTTATGGCATGGCTTCAAGTACCTACGTAGATGTACCTATCTATTCTGTGGATACCTACTTGGGGAGATTTGCTACAAACGAATACCTAACTAGTTTTAAATTCACGATACAGCTACTGATTGGTCTGATTGAAATTAATTAAGTAGCGTAATAAACGGATATGATTGTTGTCGTGACATTTTAATATCAGTCGCCGAACTGGACTGGTCGGACACACCTCCACGCTCCGACCAGTTTGAAGGTCAAACTATCTACTAATTATCACACTTCACATCACATCACACTAATATTATAAAGGCGAAAGTTTGTGTGTATGTTTGTTACTCTTTCACGCAAAAACTACTTCATGGATTTGGCTGTTTGGAATGGAGATAGATTAGGTATACCCTGAATTAACACATAGGCTACTTATTTCCCCGAAAGTCAATGAGTTCCCATGGGATTTAAAAAAAAAAACCTATATCCACGCGAACGAAGTCGCGGGAAAAAAGAGGAGAACTGGTCAAGTGCGTAGAAATCAGAAAACGCATTAGAGTTCCATAGCCTTGCTAGTTGCTAAAAACTTTTGCGGTCATTATTTTAGGTGGTTTTTTTTTTTACACAGTGTAAGAAATTTTATAAGTACTTAATGATTTTAAAATACCTATTTAAGGTGGCCCTTTCTACGCGCTTTCCCATAAAAGCATATTACGCGGTTGATATATTATTCTTTGTTGTTCTAGAATCTAGATCTATAACTAAAAATATCGATTTGTCTCTATTATCTATGCCCTAAAACCATTAACTAACTAAAAAATTGAAAACTTTAAACTATCCCACTTCAACTGCCGAGTGAGAGCGAGAGATCGCCATCCCACTATATAGGGTCCGATCTCTCGCTCTAACTTGTTAGTCGAAGTGGGATAGTGACAAGTCGGTATTCGCTTCAAGTATTGGACGTGAGCTCTCTATTCTCTATTTCATGGGTTTACCTTGGCGACGACGCCCGAGGCCTCGTGGCCCATGATCATGGGCTCCTTGACCACGAAGGGTCCGCAAGCGCCGCTCTGCCAGTAGTGCACGTCCGAGCCGCATATGCCCACACAGTCCATGCGTAGGAGTACCTCTGCAAAGAAAAAGGACCTCCATGATTTTTCCAAGTCGAACGAGAGAGCATACCTTTGCAATCAACATTTTGCGCGCGGACTTTCCAAAAGTGAGATGCGTTATGAGGAACTACGCGAAGATAAACGTTTGGCACCTATTAGACCGTTAATTTTTTGCATATCAATATAGTTATACTAAAACTGTAACTGGACGATTCCTGTACGTTAAACATAATTGAAAATTTTAGAGGAAACATTATTATCGAAATAGACCCCAAAACAATTTTTTTTTTGAATTTTTGTCTGCCTCTGTCCGTCTGCACAGTGTGAAAATGACGTAACGTGTCCAACGAGTTGCAGCGCTGCCATGAACGTGTGGAAGACAAGCAAGACGGTATTCCGCGCAGTTCCAAAAGCTGCTAAAGATAGGACTGCGCAATTCTCGGTCTTGCACTGCGCAGGCAAGGAGCGTGTAACCGGAGCTTTAGGTACCTTTTCGCGGCCCATTCGCTTTTACCGATTTTGAGAAAAGCTACCCTTGGGGTAGGTATTGTGTGGCTTGTGAGTTGCATCCCGGCGAGGGGCATAATATGATGAGGTCAAGCATGGATCTTACATAAAACGTATTGTACTAAGCTCGACTTACCATCGTCTGCTATTTCTGGGATTGGTGTTTGCTCCTGAAAATAAAAATTAATAAAACCTTAATTTTAATAATTAGAGATTACATATTCAAAAAATTACTTACCTTACGTGATTATTTTGTTTGCTTAGGTGAATGTGATATAGGTACCTACTCGTATAGATGTAAGTTAAATTTGTTAACGTTATCAATCGATATTTGAAACAATAGTGCTGGAAATTGAATGAAAACATCCTGGATAGGTTTTAAGTATTGGATTAATTAGCGAAGAAAAATTGTGAAAAGAATTTTTTTTTTTTTCATAATAAACGAATAGAATTTTATCGCATTAGAAAAATTATGACGCGATAAATATTTTAAAATGAATCTGTTGCAGTGTTAGCTTTAAAATAAGTACCTTTATGTAAATAAATAATTAATAGCGAATTAACTACCAATCTATGGTTCTATCTATGTCGCGGCTAGGACTCGTGGTTCGGAATATTTGAACTTTAAATAAATTTAGTTCAAACAATTGGCAGAACAGCAGAACAACATGCCTGGTTAGGAAAGTCTCGTTATTAAAATAGATAAGGTCAGTCGAATAAAAGCACTAGGTAGTATATATAAGTAAATAAATAAACACAAATAGGTACCGACTTACCAATCGCAAATCTTTTGTTTTGTACAAAACTGCACTGAGGTTATCTTGGGCCATGTTTCGCGCGTGCGCCCTTCCAGACTGTCACTCTACTACTAAATAAAGTCCAAACTACACTGACTGTCACTCTACTACTCACAGAGCAAAATATACTCAGGGGAGCTACTACTAAAGTACACACTACCACACACTAACACAGCAGGATTATCTAAGATTTGAGAACCACTATTATTAATTAAAATTACTTACCTAATAGTAGGTATGCTCTCGTTGCGCTGCGCTTATCACAAAAGTTATTTAGCATAGATAAAGCTATAGGAGTTAAAACCTCCTACTAGGTACCTAGATACTATGTTATGTACCTAATTAGTTAAGTGCTAATGATGTGTAGGTACCCACTGTGTACCTATTTGGTATGACAAGGAACCACCAGGCTCAGAGCTATCTACTACGAATAAAATAAATCATTATTCGTAGTGTGCATCTCTGTTATGAGGTATATCAATGCAGTATACACGCACCACAATAATAATATTATATAACCACAGTTTTACGATATACATACCTACTAGTTATATAACCATAACTGGACCGATTAAGATGAAACTTTTACTTTTTTAAATCTGTATCAACCTTTAATTCATGATACGACTTTTTAATTCAATATAGACACATAATATTAACTACATGCTTGACTACGACCACATCTGATGGAAAGTGATTACCTACTTCCATCCTCAACACTAGATCGTAGAAACAAATCATTAAGTATTAAGAACACTGTTCGAACGTCGCGTCGCGTCTTAGCAAAAATATAAAATCGCATCAATCAAGCGTCAAGCACATCTCAAGCATGAAGCAAACTTTGTAAACGGTCAGAATCAGAATTTCACGTAGGTACGAAGCCAAGGTAGTTTTTACAAACTGAAACATTCACTGAACTGGGTTATTCGGATTTTTTTCTCGTCTTCTTCCCGACTCCTATCTTTTTCTTAGTCTGTATCACACCTTACGGTACCTTTTTACGGTGGTGTACCTAAAATTTTTATTAGCAACTTGATAATAACTAACTCAACTATAAAACTTATAGGTAGGTATTTATATGGTAGTTGTTAGGTAGCACGCTAATAATAAAAATTAGATAAGTAGGTAAGTATATAAATGGTTTTAAAGTCTTGGTCATAGAGATATACTACCTATGTACCTACTCGTAATTTAGTACAAATTACAGTGCGTTTAGCGAAGTCAGCTCTTGACTGCAATCTCACCTGGTGGTAAGTGATGATGCAGTCTAAGATGGAAGCAGGCTACCCTGGGAGGGGTATGGCAGTTTTTAATTAAACCCATTTGGTTTGGACCCTTTGGTTTCTACACGGCAACATACCGGAACGCTAAACCGCTTGGCGGCACGGCGGCCGTTCCGCCACTATTCGCTATATGTTCGGCCGTGGCTAATGCCACGGCTGAAGCCTCCTACCAGGCCAGACCAGTGATTTAGAAATTATAAAATTCCAAACCCTGCCAAGAATCAAACCCGGGTATTTTGAGGGTGAACTTATTTTGAGCGGGTGCATTGACATGCAGCTACCTATCTCCAACTTACACGTGGGGCTGGATAACGATAAACGAATCCAATTTAAAATAACTGATATCCTTGACGTGCCCTCAAAACGACTGCCTTTGTAGGTACCTACGTATAATGCGTTCAAAGTAAGAATATGAAAGTTAATATCACCTGAATATATAAATCTATGAAGAATATGGTTTGCAAGGAAAGGACATCACAGTCAAGAGTCAATCTATAATTTACACTAAATATAAAAACACGTCCTGCCTGACCCACTGATCTATTAAATGTAAAGCCTAAACTGCATGCAAAGTAACTACTTAGAGTGAGGACACTCTCGGCTTTGATCCTGAAATCGACATCTGTCAAATATTAGGCTAGGGAGGACGTGAAATCAAAGTAACCTAGTCATAGCTACCTAGCGTCAAATCATCAAATGTAAGTAACATTTGACGCCTGCTAGTGTAGATAAAGCCGTCGACGTTTAGTTAGAAGTTTTCTAACTGTCGCGAACTGTGAATCTGCTCCGTTTCAGTGGACAGGCGCCCTTCGATACACAACATGCTGCTTATATTTTCAGTCAGTTTATTTTGAGCGGGTGCAATGGCTTCCAGCTACCTGTATCCAACTTACACGTGTGATGGATAACGAATCCAGTTTAAAATTAAAGATATCCTTGAAGTGCCCTCGTGACGATTAAAAAAACTGTCTCTGTAGGTAGGTATATAACGCTTTCAAAATAAGAATAGGTAAGTCAATGACCTCTACGTCACTTGAAGAATACGGTTTGCAAGTAATAGGAGATCGCGGTCAAGGGTCAAACTTAATCTATACTAAATGTAAAACTATATACCTATCTAGTATCTACCTACATTTATGTCTAAGAGCTATATTTAAAATCTTAGTAAAAAATAACATTGATCATTTAAAATTACCTACCTATATGTACCTAATATTTCTAAGTAGGTACCTAACAGTTGTTTCCAACGGGCCTTAATTATTTGCCCCCTTTACATTGACCGCGGTCTCGATAGATCGATGATAATAATAATAATAGAAAAAATCTATTGACGTGTACAATAATAGATCAGTATTGTAAGTACTTATTGATAACCCGCAGTTGACCGGCAGCTGGTGAATGACGTCACAGAACTACAGATTTAAGGGTGTGCGATTGATACAAAAGACACGCGTTGCCGTAGGAGTGAATTCGGAGCGCAGCCCATACAAACGAAGTAGGCATGATTTTCAGGTTCAGTCCTTCTTACCTCAAAAGGAAAAACTGATCCCTTATAGGATCACTTTGTTGACATGTCTGTCTGTCTATGCGTCTATCAAACCTATAGGGCACTTCCCATTGACCTAGAATCATGAAAGGCAGGTAAACGCAGCAAGTGCAAATTATTTTATCAAAGTTTGTCTTAATTTAAATAAAAGATAAAAATACACATCGATCTTTAACGTCATATCTTCTCCCTCATTTTCAGACTATTCTTGAACCAAATCTCTTACAGCTTAGCAAAGAAGAATTCAGCAGTATTTGCAATTCGTAAAATAAGGCAGTTAACAGATGTTCAAACTGCTAAAATAGTGTACTTTGCATATTTTCAAAGCTTGATGTCTTACGGAATTCTGTTGTGGGGTTCTGCTGCGGACTGGAAAACAATTTTTATACTCCAAAAAAGAGCTATTCGCGCCATTTATAAGATGAAGCCCAGAGATTCTCTAAGACATTTGTTTAAAGATATCGGCATTCTGACCATGCCTTCACTTTATATATTTGAGAACATTATGTACATTAGAAAACATCTGCCATCGTATAAGAAGAACTCTGACTCTCATCACTATAATACACGAAATAAACATAAGTTAAGTGGACACAAATACAGGTTATCTAAAACGACTAAATCATTTATGGGCAGTTCGATACGCTTCTACAACATGATTCCAAAGGATATAACCGATCTTTCTGACAGACAATTCAAAAGTAAAATAAAAGAAATTTTAATTAAAAAAAGTTATTATAAGATTAATGATTTTATAGATGATAAAAACGCATGGAAAATGTAGCCCTGCACAAGCTATTCAACGAGCTAAGCTAAAAATTATGTACCTACTTGTGTACCCGTAATATTAGTTTACTATTGTTACTATTGTTATTTTGATATTATTTAGATCCTACATATTTGGTAGACTTATTTTTTCAGTGTATTGTGACTTTCGTAAGTGCTTTTATAAGTCTGAAACGAAGAATAAATAAATACGAAATACAAAATACAAATACAAATTAGGTCAAGCGCAGCGAGCGGCAAATTATGTTTTAAAGTTTGTCCTAAATGAAATAAAAGAACAAAAATTTGTTTAATAATATTTTATTAATATCACTCATCCCACCCCCATAATCCATGACTCTCTCTAATAGTCTCTCTGTTATCTCTCCTCTGCCGCGTAACTGCACTCGCCTCCCCTTTCGCGATAGCGTGCTTCCGCGCCATCTTCTTTTCTCTTACTTCTAGATTCTTCTTGACCTGCTGCTTCACTACTTCTGGCGCGATCGTACTCGCGGATGTGTAAGACCTCATCGATCTTACGTCAGATAACGCTTTCTCTATCATGGCTAGTCTGTACTTCTGGGAATTTTTGTCTAGTTCTTCTATTCCTTCTGTGCTATTTGTTGTGTCTTCTGGGTTGTTCTGGGTATCTTCTGTATTGTTCTGTGTACTGTCTGCGGGTATTAGTGTAGGTATTTCCTCAGTGTCAATTTTGTCGTCTATAGATAGATTGGTAATATCGTTGGTTATGTTTTGTGTTGTTAGTTGGGTTTCGTCGTGATGTATGGATTTGGCAACCTACAAATTAAAAAAAGTTGTAAAAAAAGTGAGAGAGTAAACTGGAGAGTAGTTATTTTTATTTAGTTTACTGGCACCATAGATTTTACGTCTATATTTGTTAAACTATAGAGGTATAAACTAAACTGAAAAATTATTTAAAATTTATAAAAACCAGTCAAGTGCTAGTCGATCTCGCGCACGAAGGTTTCCGTACCATCTTACAAGATATATGTACTTAAAAAAAATCATGGCGGCCATTTTAAAATTCGTCATCTTGTTTTTTAGGGTTCCGTACCTGAAGGAATAGGGGACCCTATTATTAAGATTCCACTGTCTGTCCGTCTGACCATCTGTAGGCCTGTCAGCGGGCTGTATCTCGTGAACAGGCAGAAAGCTGAAATTTTCACTGTGCCGCTATAACAACAAAATAAAAAGTGTTATTTAGGCAATAGAAATACACACTCAGTGAAAATTTTAACTCTACCTATTATGCTTAACGAGATACGGCCTGCTGACAGACAAACAGACGGACGAACAGCAGAGGCTTAGCGACATGGTCTCGTTGGCACTTTTCGGATACGGAACCTTAAAAACTAGTAGGCTGACACTACTCGTAGCTATATACCTATATACTTATTATATATTTTGAGAATTTAATTGAAACAGACAATATTACGAAGGAACACGCTAGAATGAAGTAGATAACATTATTATCAGAACTAAACTAACCTGTTGTCTGAGCGTGGCTATTTCGTCTTCAGAGCATTTAGTTTTACCGTCTTCAATATCTCTGTCCTCGTCGCCGCTTGCTTCATCGTCGCTTACTTCCAAACATATACCCATTTCCTAGAAAACGATCATCATCTCAACCCTACAATCTATATATAAATCAAATCTATCCACTACTAAGCACAGATTGCTTCTCAGAATGAGAAGGTTTTAGACTTTAGATCAATCCACCACACTGGCCAAATACAGATAGATAAATATATAGATGGAAATCTTTATTTCACATGAAATAAGACAAAACAAAACAACTAAAAACCAATTGTATGCAAAGGCGGCCTTATTGCTCACAGCAATCTCCACCAGGCAACCTTTGGTGAAAGGAGAAACTAGATGTGTTGGATACAGAATGGCACACTTCACATATCTTTGAGAACATTGTGGAGGACTCTCAGGCATGCGTTTCCTCATGATGTTTTCTTTCACCGTTAAAGCAAGTGATTTTTTAATTGCTTAAAACGCACATAATTCAAATAACTCTCAAAGAACAAACTTTATAATGTACTAGCTGATACCCGCGACTTCATACGCGTGGATTTAGATTTTCAAAAAACCCATGGGAACTCTTTGATTTTCCATTGTTCCATTGCTGCATGATTAAAGGGTATACTAAATAACCAACAAACTAATAAACCAACAAAACACACATAGCAAGCAACAATACATTCATAACACGCGAAGTGATTTTATCTCATTCTCGCGCAAGCCAAATCTATCGATCTAAATGTTTGTATCTTTTTAGTATCCGTTTTTTGTTTAGTTGAGTTTCAAATCACAACGGTTCATACCTGCATCAACTCATCTTCAATGCCCTTTGTCCGTTGGTATCCGGAGCAAGCTACTTCTTCATCCAAACGGTCGTCCCTCTCGAGGTCACTGAACCGTGGGTACAGTGTGCTCTCGTAACCAAACCGCTTTTTGAAAAACTCGCGCACGCATTTTACATCACGATCAAAATACCTGCAAATTAGTATTAATTAATAATTAAAAACATGACTGCCCTGTTGAAAAATTACTACTAAACTAGTAAGTCTAAGATGGAAGTAAACTTTCTGATGCTACTTTATTTTTGAAGCTCAAGTTCCCTTCAAGTGAACACAGCGTAATTAAACCCATACCCCTTTGGTTTCTACATGGCATAGTACCGGAACGCCAAAACGCTTGGTGGCACGGCTTTTGCCGGTAGGGTGGTAACTAGTCACGGCCGAAGCCTCCCAACAGACGAATAATAATAATAGAAATAAGCACTCACAGTTCAGCATTGGGATGCTTGGTGGACACCATCTGAGGGAAGTCGATGATGACGGGATGTCCGTCCGCGTCCATCATGATGTTAAACTCGTTGAAGTCGCCATGGATGACGCCGCAGTTGCCGAGCCGCACCACCAAACCCATCAGCTCGTCATACAGACCCTCCACGTCTTCCACGGCTGACACGTGGGTCCTGCGAGACATTGCTGGTTAATATCCTTCTAAGGTACTAGGTAACCAACAAAAATCAATTCTTACAGGAGAAAGGCACTTGACTTAATGAATTGCTAATACTCAACTTTACTTGAAAAAAAGTTTTAAAAACTAATACTATTTATTTATTTATTTAATTAGAACGGACATTTCAGTCCAATATATAGTAGAACTATATAGTACTCACAATGGTCCACCAGACACCAGTTCCATAACCACACAATGTCTGTTGAAGTCTATAGGCTTTGGCACTGGGAATTCCCGCTCATACAACGCCTTCATGTACGCAAACTCCTTGGTGGCGGATATACGTGACAGGTATAGCCAGGAGGCGCGGTTGCGATGTGCATGGTAGTCGCGCTTGTCCTTGATATTACGGAAACACGTTCGACCCAACCTGTAGTCAATATTTATGTCATCCTTGAAAAAATATTGTATAGTTACGAAAAGTAAAGCAAAATACAGCAGTTTCGTTTTTATTTCAAAACCCCCAACAACACATATGAAGCAGCCAACATACATTCAAGGAACCAAAAGCTTAATATGCACAGCCTTTCACAACACATGCTGCATGAACAAACATGCAAGAAAAGCCATCCACCAAGTGAGCAATTCTATACCACATACATTCACCATCATTTAATTCCATCTCCAGCCCACATCTTTCAGACTGAGACAGTTTTTTAACCAAAGTTGACCACACTGGCTAAGGGCAGATTGGCAAACTTCACACACTTTTGAAAACATTATGAACTCTAAGATTTCCTTCACTTCACTCAGCAAAAAGCTTTTATCCCAGAAAATTCGCTTTTGACTGCAAGTTCAATCATTGATAGTGTGTGGTTTTTGCACGCAATTTGAATGTTGCACTGGTTTTATAATTATTACTTAGTGGACTGTATAATTGTTAGGAAATATGACGAAATCTCTTGCCCAAATAGATAGGAAAGTATTGCACTAACCTGATATCTTCTTTAGCATATGCTTCGTCCCTTCTAGTCACGCACGGCGCACTTGATTGGTAAGCACACACACACTCGAGATGTAGGCAGAGACTCCTTTGACTTGTTTAATCCTTTAGGAAACGTTCCATGTGGATCCTTGGGATTTGATAGGAACACAAAATACGATGTCCTACTTCGCTCGCACCCGCAAGGCAAGTGAGTTGTAGATTGGTGGCGCCACTGTCTTGCGCAGGCGCCGGACTTGTCATTTACCAAAGTAAATACAAGTTAGTACAACTTAATATAACTACCTATCCATATATAGGCAAAAGATCCGACATACCCCCCACCGAAATCAGTATGATGATTTCCCTTATGAGTGTAAGGTATGAGAAGTAGAGAAAATTCTCCATAGGTTTCGAAACTATGAATTGTTATGTGAGACATGTACTGTAGCTGTACATGTAAATATAGTGGACCTACCTACTAACTAATTAAGAAATATTAAACTAATCTAAAAACTATGAGCGAATCACGGATTCACTAATTAATTAGCATAAGGTAAAGGACAAATTTTATTTACAGGCCTTTTATAAAGCCCATTTTTTGTGCGAACAGTGACCACGCGAACAATGTTATCGACACCTGGATGAACTTCCACTATTCTGCCTAAGGGCCATTGTAAAGGTTTAGCAAGATCTGATTTGAGAAGAACCAGGTCTCCAACGTTAACGTTAGGTTTCGATGTGAACCATTTCTCTCTTTGTTGGAGTGTATGAACGTAGTCATCTGACCAACGCTTCCAAAAAGATTGAGTAATCTTTTGGATTGCTTGCCACCGAGACAGTCTGCTCAGAGGAACGTCCTCAACATCGTATTCCGGGACAGCTAATAGACTTTGTCCAATTAAAAAATGTCCTGCAGTAAGCACGTCAAACTCGTTCGGATTATTGGATAATGAGCACAACGGACGTGAATTCATCATAGCTTCTATTTTACAAAATATGGTGTTCAGCTCCTCGAAGGTGAGGATGCGAGTGCCAATTGTTCGGTACAAATGATGTTTAGCTGACTTTATACCAGCCTCCCAAAGTCCGCCCATGGCAGGGGAACTGGGTGCATTTGTTCGCCAATCAATGCTACGGGAAGCAAGACCGTCCAAGATGGTATTGCAATTGGCCTTATCACGAAAGAAATTGCCAACTTCCTTTAAATGCTTGGCTGCTGCAATTAGATTTCGGCCACAGTCAGAAAAAAGACACCTGCAGAGCCCTCTGCGACTGACGAGACGATCTACTGCAGCAAGGAAGCAGTCGCATGATAAATCTGTTAATACCTCCAAATGCACGGCTTTGGTGGCAAAACAAACAAAGAGGCACAAATAGGCCTTACAACTCTTAGCATTGCGGCGTTGACTTTCTTTAACAAAGAAAGGACCACCAATATCGCAACCGACGTTATCAAATACTTTCCCGGGTTTTAACCTAGAAGCGGGTAACGTACCCATCGCGGGTTGAACGATATTTGGATTAAATTTGAAACAATTAGCGCATTTTGAAAGCACAGAGCGGATAATGCTACGAGCATTTATAATCCAAAAGAATTTGCATAATATTCCTTGTAATGTACGAGGACCCGAGTGTAAATACACCTTGTGAAAATACTCAATTAATAAAAGAACAGTGTGACATTTTTTAGGAAGCAACAAGGGGTGCTTCGAATCATAGGGTAGATCAGATTGTGAGATTCTACCCCCCACCCTGAGGAAACCATGGGAGTCAACAAAGGGGGAAAGTTTACGTAGTGAAGCTACGTATCCCTTTTTATTTAAAATTTCAATCTCAGAACCAAAATGGTTCGACTGAATTACACGCACGATAGTGTCACGGCTTTGTTTTAATTCACAGGAATTCAATGGACCCGAAATTTTATCCAAACGATTTCTTGAATTAATTATGAATCGATGACACCAAGCCAAAACGCGTTGCAATCTATTAAAAGAAGAAAATTTGTTGAAAGTTTCTTCAAGGTCGTTTGTTAAAATGGTACCTTCACTTGAAGTTAATGCGAATGTATCTACATTTGATTTTAACTCGGGAATATTGTTTACATTTTTTACGAAAAAAGTACTGGAAGGCCAGTCACTAGGGTCCTGTAATAACCACTCCGGCCCGTGGAACCAAGTTTTCTCGACGGCGAGAAATTGACTGGGTAATGTACCACGCGAACATAAATCAGCAGCATTATTCTCGCTGTATACGTGATACCAACGATTTGGTGGAATTACATCGATAATCTCACTGACCCTATTTGATACAAAAGTCTTTAATTGATATGGCGGCGTTTGTAACCATGACAAAACGACACTGGAGTCGCTAAAGGCGACTATGGAAAAATTAAAATCAGTTAGGTTTTTGATTACGAATCGTAAAACCTTTGCTAGCAGCACGGCCGCCATTAATTCAAGTCTAGGAATTGATAAAATTGGTTTTAAAGGGGCAACTTTAGATTTGCTTGTCAGCAATCGAACCTTAACCCTTCCGCCCTCGTCTATACTGCGTAAATAGACGCAAACTGCATAGCCGCGCGATGACGCATCACAAAAGCCTATCACTTGCACGTCCGAAAAGTTAGGTATTAATAAGTGCCGCTCGATTCTCAAGTTCGCTAGGGTTGACAACTCACAAATAAATTTATTCCATTTTTCATAAATCTCAGCAGGTAGTGAATCGTCCCAACCGAGGCCCAATTTCCACAAGTCTTGCATGACGCATTTTGCAAGAAAAGTGCAAGGTGAGATAAATCCGATCGGGTCAAATATACTCGCGAGCAATGTCAGTACCGAGCGCTTCGTAGATTTAAAGTCAGTTAAATTATAATTAAATGAGAAGCAGTCAGCAGAGGGTAACCAAGTCAATCCTAAAACTTTTAATGAATTCGATAACGTATCGTCTTCAAAATTAATCTTTGAAATATTTTCTGCATTGAGTCTCAGAAGAAATTCCGGACAGTTACTGGCCCATTTTTTTAAATCAAAACCCCCACTTTTAAGGAGTGACATAAGTTCGTCTTGTAAAATACAGGCTTCGGTAATTGTTTGGCACGACCATAACAAATCTTCTACATAAAATCCCTGCGTAAGTATAGCAGACGCGCGACTTTGTGGGTTGTCTAGCGCGAGTTGATGCAGTGTGCGCACGGCAACGTACGGCGCACTACGGAGACCGTAGGTATTTGTTTTTAGTTCAAATATACGGACTGGCTCCGACGGAGCTTCACGCCAAAGAATATGCTGATAATTTCGCTCCGAAGGGTCAATAAGAACCGCGCGATACATTTTAGATACGTCAGCTGTAAAACAAATGTCATATAGCCTAAAATTTAAAACTATCTTTGATATGTCAGTATGTAATTTACGACCTGTCAAGAGAATGTCATTTAGGCTTACACCACTAGTCGTAGGGCTGGACCCGTTGTAGACGACCCTCAGGGGAGTAGAACTGCTAGAAGGACGCAAGACGCAGTGATGAGGAATAATATATTTGGAGGGTTCCGTACCCTTATATAATTCCATATGCCCTAATGATTCATATTCTCGCATGAAATCTACGTATGCGGTTCGCAACTCGGGTGAACGTTCTAATCTACGTTCTATCTGACAGAGACGTCTTAAGGCTATGTTATACGAATCTCCTAGTGGTTCGTGGTCAGGGTTGATTAAAATCGGAGAAACATAGCGGCCAGTTTCGTCACGATAATGTTTCTCTATATATATTTTTTCAGCGATCGCTTCAGACGGACTCATTGGGGTCTCGCACGGCGCAGACTCCACCTCCCAGAACGTCTTGAGAGTGTCATTGAGACGATCGTCTTCACTAGTGTACGACACAAGTGATGTTGTAAACGTTACAACATTATTACTAGAGCGTTGAATCGTCAAACTTCCCGAGATAACGTATCCAAACACGCTGTTGAGAGCGGTGGGAATATTGCGATCAAAAATGACCTTTGTTCCATCATAAACGTGAGGAAAAATGTCACCAGCTAAAATTATATCGATTGGTGATGATTTGTAAAACTGGGGATCAGCTAAGAATAAATTATTGTATTTTTTGACTATATTTTGCGGGATTTTAACAGTAGGCAAATCTGAAGTCAGTTTAGTTAATACTACAGCGTCAATATCAAAACTTGGCGTGTCATTGTGACGCGGCCTTACATTAAATGACGTCATGCCGTGATTTTTTACACTTTCACCTGCAAGACCGAAAATATTAAAAGAACATTTTCGCTGAGACAAACCTAAACGCTGCAAACATGCTAATGAAATAAAGTTCGATTGAGCGCCTGAGTCAATTAGCACCCGACAGGGTTGGTAAGAATTGTATTTATCCTTTACGCGTACAATTGCGGTGCCGAGTACAACTGCGGTGTGGCTACGCATAGAAGTCGCGTGATGATTCACTTGCGCTGTGTCACAGATCGAGGCGGACCGCGGCGGCACGGCAGTCGCGGCGCTCGCGTTCGAAACTGACGGAGTACCAAGTTCAATTCCGTTATCAATGTGCAGTAAAAAATGATGAGGCTTAGTACACACGGCACACAAGAACGTACTCTTGCACTCACTCTCTCCGTGATTTTTTAGGCAAGATTTACATAACTTTAAATTAGCAGCACGGCTGACTCGTTCAGCGCTGGTCAATTGACGAAATTGGCTGCAGCGGTAGATCATGTGATTTTGCCCACAGTGAACACAGATAACGCCCCTTGAATTAGAACTAGTATAAGAGAAATTTTTAATTGAACTTTGCTCAGCTTTAGATTTTTTGTCTTTGTTATTAAATTGTTTTTTATTCTGATTTTGATTTGTAGTATTATTAGAACATGAATATGTTAGCAACACTGGCTAAAATACTGTTTATTATCAGCAACACTGACCAAATTACTATTTTTATATAACTTTTGTGTAATGAAACAAGTGTAGCCACGTCAATACACCTTATTAAATATGTTATTATACCTTTGTCAATATACGTTTCATGACAAGACGTATATTGACAAAGGCAATTATTATTGTCCGGAAGTAGTTGGAGTTTTCTTCGAGAGTCGGGCCAGCCCGCTCAGTCAGTGTATTTTTGTACTCCAATCGAGAAAGTGTGAAGTGGAATATTGTCAAGTGTTAAGGTGTTAAAGTGGCAAATTGTAAAGACCAGTGGTAAAGTATAAGAAATACAGCATTAATTATGAGTAAGTTATGTTTCATTTCACTACTATTAATAATAATAAAATTAAAATCCTGAGATCACAAAATGTAGGTATCTGTTGGCGCGATCTGAGTTAGCGCCAACATTTCAGAAGTGGGTAGAATTAACGCAAAATCCACTAAGATATACAACATTTAAACTTTAAAATTTCTTTTTATCAAAATAAAATAAAATGAAACACACATTTTGTGATTATTTCATTTTGTGATACTAGTTACCAACAAATAAGAACCGTAAACTTGTCATTTATTTTTAAAATACCCATATTTTGTGAAATTGAAATTGATGCTAGTCACGTGACAAATAAAATACCGCATGCTATTCGTTTTTGTTTCAAGTTTTTCTTCAAGGCAAATCCTTGATATAATCGACTTCTTGTGGGTATTGCATAAACATTAAAATTAATTCTCATTAGTTTCTCTGAGTGACTTACTCGTACGTCCTCACGGTGATAGTCAAGGAGAATATAGTCGCGTAATGATCAGAAAAATATCAATATCTGTATTTATAATTCATAATTGAATAAAACTAATATGTTCCACATGCATAGAACCTCATATTTTTTCGAACTTTTACTGCCTCCCGTATCTGGTATGGCTTACAGCGAACCCTCCCGAACAAGATGGTGTCTACGTCTCAGTCCACCGAGATGGTGCGGCATCGCGGAAGGAGGCGAAACGCTCCAGGATCTCGGTGGCCACGCCAGCCGGCGCTCACGCAGCCGTTGCTCGGGCAGCCGCGCCAGCCGGCGCTCACGAAGCTGGCGCTCGGGCAGCCGGTGCCCACACAGCCGGTGCTCGCAGCCGGCGCTCATAGCCGCGCCAGCCGGTGCTCACGCAGTCGACGCTCAGGCAGGCGCGCCAGCCGGCGCCCGTGCAGCCGACGCCCACACAGGCGGTGCTTGCAGCCGCGCCAGCCGGCGCTCACGCAGCCGGCGCTCACGCAGCTGGCGCTCGGGCAGGCGCTCCAGTCAGCGCCCGTGCAGCCGGCGCCCACACAGGTGGTGCTTGCAGCCGCGCCAGCCGGCGCTCACGCAGCCGGCGCTCACGCAGCCGGCGCTCACGCAGCCGGCGCTCACGCGGCCGGCGCTCGGGCAGCCGCACCAGCCGGCGCCCTTGCAGCCGGCGCCAACACAGCCGGCGCTCGCAGCCGCTGCCGGCCGGCGCTCACGCAGTCGACGCTCGGGCAAGCCGTGCCAGCCGGCGCCCATGCAGCCGGTGCTCGCGCAGCAGCGACAGCCGGCGCCCACACAGCCAGCGCTCGGGTGGCCACGCTGGCTGGCGCTCACGCAGCCACTGCTCGGGCGGCCGCGCCAGCCGGCACTCACGCAGCCGGCAGTTGGGCAGCCGTGCCAGACGGTGCCCGTGCAGCCGGCGATCGCAAAAATGAGTATTTTCAAATATTTTTACGAAACTTTTAGATGCCTTGAAATCTAGGATACGCTCAAATACTCATCTAGTGGGTGAGAATGGCAAGCTAAATTGTTAACTGCGTTTCTTTCTGACGAAAATTACGATCGGATGCCATGATAACCGATGATAGCTAACCTTTCCCAATTTGGGGATTCGCTGGAGACATTCTACTAGGGTAAAATTGCTTTAATAAATATTTGTCATATGGATTATGACACAAACCGAAGTAAACCATTAAAAGCGCAGTCCTCAGTTAAAACTATAAATATGCAATCCAAACAGGGCCTGAAGAGCTCTCGTAGTTGTAACTATAAGCTCGAGGGTCACAAACAGACGGCTCGAGGGGCTTGACAGAGCCTTAGTCCAATTTAAAAAAAAAAAAAAAAAAAAAAAAAACAAATGTGTCACGAACTTTGTGTGAGTGATTATAATATGTTACAAGTATTATTTCAATTCTATTAAGTGTTAACATTTATGAAAATCATAAAGTATGAATAACAATTAGTAAATAATCATAAAGTATGACTGACAATTAGTAAGGAACAAGAAGTAAATAAATGAAAATAAAATATGACTTATAAATAAACGTTATAGGAGCGGTCATATCGTTAATCAATCTTAAAAGAACTTAAGTATAAAGAAAAGTGCATACATACAAAATCACTATCGTATTATACCCGGTCAGTCAAAGAAAAAAATAACGGTTATGATAGTTTCAATAATTAATAATCACTTATCGTTTTTTTTTTATATTAACATCATAAGGCTGTCAGAATAAATCAAATTTCGTTCAAGGCCTTCATTGATTTTGGCAGCGAATGTTGCATAATTAGATATTACGATTTAAATAAAATCCGTAGTAACTAATATACTGACAAAGATTTGAGAATACTGTGGTACACACAGTAAAATAGTTATATTTGTACCCGTCCAGTGTCGCGTAACACACACAAAAGCATACATATAGCACACGTAAACATTGAAGTTACAACTACTAAGGACGCCCACATATTATGTAAGCAAAACCAGTTTAGTCAATGCGCATCACGTTGCGTTGGTTAAGTTAGAAAGAATTCTTAATAATTAGAGCAATGAGGATAATATTAATCACTCTATGGATTTAAGGTATCGTCATTCGGGCTAACACGCTTTGCAATTGTGGTGTAACAGGTAGGCCCACGATTAGAGGTTATGAGTTCAAATCTCTCTTGTACATTGTCTTTGATGTTTTGTTATTTGTAGTTTAAAAAACAAAAATGCTAATATCAGCATCGATAAAATGTCTCAAAAAAAAAAACCAATAGAACAGCTGTTAACAAATTAATAGAAAGGGAGTTAGCTTCCGTAATGGAATTGAGATCCCTGTTCTTTTCAGTAAAGCTAATAAAAGTGCCATATGTTACAAGTTAATCGAACAGTTACAGTTATAGACATATTTCTTTCTTTTGTACTTTTTATTATTTGAATAATTACATAGGTCTAAAGACCTAAAAACAAAATCAATTCTTATACATATTAAACTTATTATAAACTAAAAGTAAGAAGATAAAAAAAAGGGGTGTCCGTACTCTTCGATAATATTTATAAATAATTGCTTATGCAGTTTTGCAATACATATGAGTTTTATTGAAATGGATGAGCTTTACATTTTATTAACAATATTAACTAAATGAGCCATTGGTGTTATGAATTAACATGATTAAATGAATGAATTAATGAATTAAATAAATAAAATCTCTATTGTTTCTAATGTTACACCTAAAAATTAGTTTGAGCTTCTGATGACCAAACTAAGCATTATTTAACACTGGTGCACTATCTATAACTAGAATTAAAAAAAAAATTAAATAATGTAAATGTAGGCTTAACCTTTTTATAACTCTAGTTTTTATTTTTTTTAATCTTAAAATAAATTGATCTTTTTTTTGTCAGCCCTAGCACAGACTACGATCTATTTGCAAATCTTCAAACACCAGTCTCAGTTTTAATTATCTAGTGCTTTGGTCTACAACAATTAGTGTAAAATGTTATTTTTAATTAAGTCTTTAATTAAATAAATAAATAAAAATAAAATAAATAAATAAACCCGTGTTATAGGTAACAGTGCTCTCGCCTTACAGGCTAGAACTAGAACAATACAGAAATTACACAGATAATTTAATTCAAGATTGGGTGACGTTAGACTGTGTACATTTTAATACACATATCTACATATATACAAACTATACTATATCACTTTTCTGGGGAGCCCCTCTCTCTGTTAGTATGAGATATGAGGATCTCTAATCTCATTAATAATAATTGTGAAATATTTCTGGCTGGACAGTCACTAAAGTGGAACCATTGTATAACCGTTATACAGTTGCACCGTTCACCCTTGCAGACAAATATAAAAGTTTACTTTATGGCAAAACATAACTAATCTTCCTTCATAATATAATTAAGGTTAATTAAATAAATACATATAATACAAAATACAAAAATATTTATTTCAGTAAAAAACAAGTTTAAATATATTTTAAATATAACATAGAAATTGGAACCGTCCCAGTAAGTAACTGGTATTAAACTAGTACTTATGGCGGGCGACCCCGCTCTTCCATAACATATTCTGTTACAATTGAAATAAATAAGTAGTTTCTAATAGTAATAAATTATATAGAATAATATAATATAGAATCTCTTTAATTTTCAATCTATATTTTAAAAATTTGGGTATACTTCTCGTATGATACTTACCAATATCATTAAGTGTAGTGTGACCTCACTAATAGGTAGGTTTTGTCCAAACAAAACAAATATACTTGCAACATCGTTAGATTTTTCATAGTTGTGAGACTTGTTTACGTAGAAGAGACACAAAATCACGGGATACAAAATTATGTCGTAATTTCACGGAATTGCGTCTTAAGTAGGTGCGATATAATGGTAGTTAAATAGTTTTTTGTAATGATTTTGAATTGTCAAAATAATATAAAATTATAAATTTATCTGATGAAGGTAGTTAGATAAAATCGATATTTGGCTTATTCGATCTCATACAATCTATTACTAGGAGGCCAACAATATTGAACTTTCATAAACATGGGTGTTTTGAAGGTTTTGGTTTAGTCTCCATCTGAGATTCGGAGCGATATCGCATATTTTCGGTATTTGTATTGTGAACTGGATAATCAAATGTTGTGATAGCAATCACCCTCTAATTAAATTATTAATTTTGCCATTAAATTTTTAAATTAAAACTCTTGAATAAACTCTTCGCATTGAACCTGTGTTTACGTAGGTTTTGGGAGGACATTTCGATAATTCAACAGTATTTAGATAATACCTGCTTTTCTGAGTGACGCTTATAATAGGTTAATATTATTGGTTGAGGGCAGCTCACTTCTTATGCTGAATGCGTGAGATGAGTATATAATACTTTTACGTATAAGTTTCACCTATATGTGCGTGTTAAGGAATTTACAGTTATATCTGGTTTCTGGTTTAAGACTTTTATTAGTTTCATAAAGGAATTTCCACTTAAATGAAACTTACAGGCTATGTTACAGAGTTCAAAATTACATTTTAGAGCGCACAATTATTATAGAATAGATATGTTAGTAGACAATTAAGATATGTTATTTCAATTTCAAACTTCTAATACATAATATTATAATATTACACTAGTGGGTAGATTTATACTTTAATTCTTAAAGTACCATCGCAACAAAAAACATACAAACGCGCGAGGTCCAATAGTCAGCGCGAGCCACGGCTGAGCTGACTGAGCTGATATATATCGTTGGTAATATCACACATTCACACGTGAATGCGTGTTGGTATGCCTTGCAAACTTTTGTTGTTTGTACATCCTTATCCCAATAATATAAAACACAAGAAAAAAAGTGTTACTATATATGCCCGTTACAGACTTTGAAACCATCCAACCAATGAGCCTGAAATCAGTGTCATTAGAAAGTTAATGATGCGAAGATTGTCGTAGACTACTAAACCAATGCGTAAGGCACATTTCTTCTAGCATAGTACCATACGCCAGGTTATACGCTGGTGTGTTGTAAAAGCACTGCGTTTGTAATAAAGTTGACGAAGCAAAAGTAGGACTGTTCAAAGTGTTGCACATTACAATCGTATACCAGTCATGGTAGGACAGTCCTCAACGGAACAGTCTCATATTGTTATTTAGGATATATGATAGATTGCATATGTCGCAGGGCAGTAGTAGTAGGAAGCTATTTTCAATAGACCACATGAACACTGCTTAATGTCTTCCAGTGAATCCTCAGAAAGGGACCCGTAATTGGCTAAACATCTAATTGAAATAAATATCACAACAGTTGATGAATTGACAATTAAAACGTAATCGTTTCATTCGAATCGGATAGTAATTGCACACAAAAGATAGTTCACAATAATATAAAATGCTAAGTAACTAATGGATATGATTATAGGTTGATGGACAACCCTGGTCCTAAATGAATACATATAGTTCAAAGTTAATGGACAACCCTGGTCCTAAATGAAAATAAAAGGGTCATTCAAAAATATTTTCGTGTTGGAAATAAATGACAATAACATTAAAGTTTTGTTAAATTTAATAAATGTAACACCAAATGAAAGAGTAGGAACTAGATTTTTATCAATGGAAAACAACCATTTTTAAATGGCAATCACTAACTTTAAATTCGCTTAATCTGGAGCTAAATTTCAATCATCAAAATTAACTTTGCAGTAACGGATCGTAGATATCTTTCTAGATAGCTTCATAAGAAAAAGTCAGTGAGGATTAAACCTGGACTCCTCGGTGGCCAATTAACGTCGTCTCGATTACGCTCTTACTGTAGAATTCGAGTCAGTTGACAGGGTTATTGGGATTTATTTCCTGTACGGCAACAGCTTTATAAGAACGCAAGTGTAATGCCTTTAATAATCGGCAGAACTGTGATTTATTCAAATTTAGAGTTTTTGGGACCAAACGCATTATAGTCTTATATTAGCTGAGACAGATGGACATATAGTAGACGGTTTTCCCCGTTCTTGAAGTTCTTATGCAACCCGGTTTTTTGACCGGCATTGTGTTCCCAGTCCCCTCTTGTGGACCCAATTGAATTTGCACTTAGAACATTATTTTTACCAACATTAAATTAAAATATTTTATTGAGACGCCCAGTAAAGATATATATATTTAAATCCTGATCCTTGTAAAAAGAAAAAACCTGTAGACCTTTCCTCACCCTCTGTTACCTGCGTATGACAGACTACAGACAAAACAGAAACGAAAATATTTCTGAATCACCCTTTAAGGGACAGCCCTGGTCCTAGAATAAAATATGCTGGGACAACCCTGGTCCAATATTTATTTTAAGGACCACCATGGTCTGTGACAATGTTTATAGTTAAAATAAAATTTGTTAATTTGAAATTATTAGAGGCCTGGTGGCATACGAACAACGTTGGTCTTAGCATTTAACATTGGACAACCTGGTCCAATATTTATTTCAAGGACAACCATGGTCCATGATTACGTAAATACTTAAAATAGAATTTGTTTATTTAAATTATTAATTATATTTATAGAAAGTTAGAAATTATTAGTGATACAATAACGTAAATCTGCCATGTTTTGTTGCTTGTCGCTCGAGGTCGACGACCCAATTTGGATGGCCGACTGTTAGCAACACTGGCTAAAATACTGTTTATTATCAGCAACACTGACCAAATTACTATTTTTATATAACTTTTGTGTAATGAAACAAGTGTAGCCACGTCAATACACCTTATTAAATATGTTATTATACCTTTGTCAATATACGTTTCATGACAAGACGTATATTGACAAAGGCAATTATTATTGTCCGGAAGTAGTTGGAGTTTTCTTCGAGAGTCGGGCCAGCCCGCTCAGTCAGTGTATTTTTGTACTCCAATCGAGAAAGTGTGAAGTGGAATATTGTCAAGTGTTAAGGTGTTAAAGTGGCAAATTGTAAAGACCAGTGGTAAAGTATAAGAAATACAGCATTAATTATGAGTAAGTTATGTTTCATTTCACTACTATTAATAATAATAAAATTAAAATCCTGAGATCACAAAATGTAGGTATCTGTTGGCGCGATCTGAGTTAGCGCCAACAAATATGACGCAGAATGATCTAACACTTTGATATGGTTATGGATAAACGACATCAACTCTGTGAAACCAGGAATGGTACTTTGATCGGTATGTTGTTCAAACGACTTTCGACTTTGTGGGTCTAGGGCCCTTAGTGCAATATGACACAGTATATAGCTTTCTAAATTATCAATTTTTAGAGCTTGAATAGCCTTGTACGAGTGTTCAAAATTTTCGATAAAAGTGTTTAAGTGTACAGATGTCTCTTTCGTTAAAGGCGTAAAATTTAACATTTTGTCTAAATATCTGCCGACTAACATTCTTTTATCCTGGTATTTATCCAGTAAGCTTTGCCACACTACATCGTAATTGTCCGCAGAAATCGGAACGCTTTTGACGATATTTAATGCAGGACCTGTCGTACATGATATTAGATAGTGAAATTTATCTATTTTCGTAACACTCGTTTGATTATGAACCAAAGAACAGAATGTCTCATAAAAAGTCGTAAAGTTTTCGATTTGACCGTCAAAAGTAAATAACTCCAACTTGGGAAGACGTGGCCTTTGGTCAGTTGAAGGAGTTAGTTCCTTATTACTAGGGTAATTAGGTTCATATTTGGCTGCAACTAACTTCGTTCTATAATATAAATCTTCAAAGTTTTTTAAATCCTGGCTATGGAATGATGATGTCTGGTCAATTTCAAGTTCCTTTTCAAAAATATTATAAATTATTTTCTCAAATGTTGACCTTAAAGTGTCAATTTCTTTAACCCGCAGTAAAAATAAATCCCTAGTTTCATCATCGCTAACCTTTTTGGACAAATCAAAAATGGTTTGTATTTGTTCAAAACATCGTTCTTTTCGTTTTATTAAAACAGTCAACGCAATAGGTACGTCTGATTTAGTATCTTCCTTTGGAGGCATGATTTTCAATCTACCTACAACCTTCAATAAAATGAAATGAACAAAATATTATTTTCTATGAATTATACGTAAAAGGATGTAAAATATCTAAAATATATATACTTGAACGTCAAGAAATATGTAATAAACGTTATTACAATTAGATATTTTCTAAATAACTAGCACATTTAAATATTTTACGCAATAACTGCCGCATGGTCACTGTTACCTATTCACAGGTTATTGTACGTAAGCTATTTTTAGACAGCGATAGTTTTTAGATTAAAGGCACCACATCGTTCTAAAGGTATCCAAATTGTAAGAAACCTATAGATGGCACCAGAATTGTATAAATCTGATGGAATATGCCATAAATTATGGCGAAACTCGGCTCGAATGGACCAAAAAATTGTGTGGTTTTTGCACGCAATTTGAATGTTGCACTGGTTGTTATAATTATTACTTAGTGGACTGTATAATTGTTAGGAAATATGACGAAATCTCTTGCCCAAATAGATAGGAAAGTATTGCACTAACCTGATATCTTCTTTAGCATATGCTTCGTCCCTTCTAGTCACGCACGGCGCACTTGATTGGTAAGCACACACACACTCGAGATGTAGGCAGAGACTCCTTTGACTTGTTTAATCCTTTAGGAAACGTTCCATGTGGATCCTTGGGATTTGATAGGAACACAAAATACGATGTCCTACTTCGCTCGCACCCGCAAGGCAAGTGAGTTGTAGATTGGTGGCGCCACTGTCTTGCGCAGGCGCCGGACTTGTCATTTACCAAAGTAAATACAAGTTAGTACAACTTAATATAACTACCTATCCATATATAGGCAAAAGATCCGACAGATAGTAACATGGAAAGAACAAACTGAGAATAAAATGATAACACAAGTGAAAAACCTAGCCCCAAGAAGATTTTGAAGTGCTGGGCACATAACGTCGCTTACATATATCTCTGCACAGCTCATCTTTTAAGCAGTCTAAGGAAAAACACACTATACAATGCCAGTGTTCTTACCTGTGCAGTTTCAAACATAGAGGATTCTTATCTTCATCAGCAACAGTGTATATGTTGGACTCCTTGCCCACTCCAATCTGATTGCCGAAAGAAGCAATAACCTTCCGGTTAGTCAGTGCTTTGAGTGCCAGATAGTCATAGCCTGCATTCGTGAGGCGGTAGCCATCATCTGTAAACAAAACAAATATTAACTCACACAATATATTATATAGAAATAATTTTTTTATAGTTCCCTATATCTAGAGAAAAAAAGGAACCCTTATAGGATTACTTGAGTGTCTGTCTGTCAGTCTTGTCTGTTAAGACCTATAGGGTACTTCCCATTGACCTAGAATCATGTTTGGCAAGTAGGTCTAATTTATGCAATGATAAAGGTTACTAGCTTCAACTCTCTTTGCCTGCATGTTTGTGTCTTGAAAGAAGTCTTGTTTTGAAAATTCGACTGCAAGGCGGTAAAATAAGGGTTTGAAATTTATGTCGTCCACGCGGACGAAGTCGCGGGCACAAGCTAGTTCTTAACAAATATGAAATCACAAAACAAAGTAAAGAAGTGCTTACATTGTTTCCCTCTTTCGTAAGTGAGCAGTCTATGTTTGCACAATTCTTTCATCAGTTTATGCACACCTCCGTGCCGCAGATTAGCTATAGAGGCTACTAACGACCCCGGGACAAGCTCATGGTTCTTCATACCCATTTCAACCTGAAAACGACACAATCAAACCAATGAACATCCAATGAAATATCATTCGAAAGTGAATTCAAAATAGAGGTTATACAAATGAATACTTACGGCAGTTAATACACGGAAATCTTCAGGTGTTAAATAGCGCAGCATTGCTACGTCTAGCTTACCCATCTTAATTCTTATAAAAGTTTTAATAAATAAAATTCAAAATCAAAATAAATACAAACGTGGTAAAGTGGTCTGTGGTTAACGTGAATGTGACTTTGACAACGGCGTTGACATTATTGTTTTTTTTTTTTTTCTCTCGTCTGGCTTTACACTGATTAGCCAATGTCAAGTGTGTAGTTATTTACAAGTTAGGACTATATGTATAAGTATGGACTTCGTCTGTGCTGGCGCCCACCGACATACACGCGGCGCCCCTTTAGAGCGCTTCTCAGTCAGTTCCTCGGTCAGTTCCACCACCAATAAACACCAGCGGGACACAAAAACCGGCCACTTCTAACAAAAAAACACTCCAAAAAGTCACAACACGCGCGCCAACAAACGCCACCACAGACAAAGTCCACATTATTGATTATATGTTGAAATTGAAATGTCATGAGTGTCAAAATGATACGTCATACCTACAGACTAAATATCTTATTCTGTTCTGAGAACTGTTATTATTTTGAGTAAAATCGGAATGTGTAAGGACTACTTAACGAATGAAATAATGTTCCTCTTTTTAACCGACTTCCAAAAAAGGAGGAGGTTCTCAATTCGTCGGAATCTTTTTTTTTTATGTATGTTCCCCGATTACTCAAAGACTTTACTTACTTACTTTACTTTTTTTTTGTTTGAAAGGGCATACTGTGCAGGTGGTCCCATATAAATTTGGTGAAGATCTGATGAATATCTTCGGAGATGCAGAACAGAATTCCTGAATGGATAACAGCAAATTGCTCGCGATCAGTGTAATAGCTTAGTTAACAGTAGGGTTTTAACTGGGCATTGCATATTATAGTACAGTGGGGGCCACTAAAAATTGTGAAATAAAAAATTTTCAAAAGAAAAATAAAACCGACTTCAAGGCAGGCACATTACAAGTGTAGCTAAACAAAAGTTATTTTTTACTTTTTTTTGCGCAACGGATCAGCCTGGCTGTCCAACGCGGAAATGCAGCCAGTATTCTTGGCACCATTCCACGCGGGCATGATTTGTATAGTAATTAGATAAGGCTAGCTTTAAGTTTTATTGTAATATTTTCAATAAAAAAAAAAAAAATTTTTACTTTTTAGTGTTTGTGGTTTTGAAGTCGGTTTTATTTTTCTTTTGAATTTTTTTTGTAGTCTGTGAATTGTGTACAACTGATGACATTGACAGTGACCTGACAGAGTGTGGACAGAGATAGACGACAGTTGTTTTCTCACTCATGTTTTGTTTCGAATCGAGAGCAATAGAATGTTAATTATTTAGTTTTTGTAATATATTAATTAAAATGTCTCTTAGAAAAATACTATTCCTAACGCGTGCGGCTTGCTGTAAAGGAATTAAGCTTCAAACGACAAATTTCTCAAGACAGAACATTGTTCTACTGTCGGCGAGTTCCACAAGATTTTACTCAAATATAGGTTAGTTTATATTTTCTGATTTCTATTAACAAATAAGATAAGAAAATCTAAAGTGCTCTGAGCTCATCAATACATAAGGCAATATTTACTGTTAAGCTAGTATCATTGTTTCTATAATACTCGATTAATAACCTGTATGTCGTAACTTGTCTTACCGTCGTCCGCTTAAAGTTCTCGTCGGTCGTCTTCCAATACTCTAACATTAGGCTGGCCACAGTACAGCAGCACAAACTATGTTCGCCTAAAAAAACCGAGCTTCTTAATTCCACAGCAATCTGTGCCCTTGCTGGTGCTCCTTGATTTTGGAAAAAGGCTGCTAGCAGTTCGCCGCTCCCGGAAATGATGTATCACTACCCATATTAGGAATAGGAAAGTCTGTTCGTTGGTTTGTCCTTCAATCACGCCGATAAAGTTGAAGACTTGGAGTGACATAGGTTACTTTTATCATGGAAAATCAAAAAGTTCCCGTGGGATTTTTGAAAATCTAAATCCACATGAAAAGTTGCAACCATCAGCTAGTAATTAATATTATTTAGCCAACTACTATAAGTCTTGTGATGATGTTTCCACTTTGATCTTTTAAAAAATTTAAGGGTGTTGTCAAATTGTAAGGTATCCTCAAATTTTTCACAAAATCGCTCAACATGTCTAAAAAGTTTTCATTTCAGCAAATGTTTTTTTTTTATATTTTTCACATAGGAGATAAGATTAAAGACAACAAAGAGGCGGAGAAGGTGGACATCCTGGGACGTTTCTTTCCACAGTCGCCACCCAGCGGCCGGGATGCAGAGGATGTGCAGAAGGAACAAGAGAAGTTCGAGCAGGAGCAGAAGGAGAAGTCTAAGGAGAATGAGAAGAACTGGAGGCGTATGAAAATTGGGTACGATTATATATTTTCAACTACTTCATGACAAAAAAATAGAATAATTTTATTTACTTTACTTGTCTTGTTTAAACTGGGCCTATATCAATACACAATCAATGTACATTTTATGTATATAACTTCGTATAAAAGAAATATCTAATTTTTAGGAAATTTCGTTTTTGATGTTATTTTATTCAGTTTTAAAATGTGCGTGGTACAGTGTGCCTGCGGAAACTTGTCCTTTAGCATGTGTGCTAGCTTGTTCAAGAGATAACCTTTTTAGCTATGTGATTCTAAAAGTAAACTTTGATAGAAAAAAACTAAAGTTTATCTGCTTACCTTGAAACCTCTTTTTTATCCTGAAAACTTGTGATTTCTATGTAGTAGAATTTTCATGCTCAGCGATTGTATGAAGATTGTGTTAGAGAAAAATCATCAAAATTGGGTTACCTATTGGTTTTGGAGCGATTAAATATGGGTTGATTGCAGAACCTACTTTTTGAAGTGTGTTAATAGTGTTTGCTATGTACCAGTTTCGCAGTATTTGGCGGCGCAATGACTGTGATGGGAGGCTGCTTAGTGATCGAGATGGGCGCCCCACGGCGCGGGGACGACGGACAAATCATAGAGGACGAGTTCTCACACCTGCCCCTACCGCTGCAGTACCTGCGGCGGACTTGGAAAGAGCTCACCTTCTATGAAAAGGTATGCTGTTACAGCTTACGTAACGAAAGTGGAACCTGTAGATCACTTGATTTAAGTTGAATGGACAAATATCTCAAAATCTCTTATCTATCTTTTCTGAGAAATGAGTGGGATAGAGTATGGGTGGCAGTCAGCATAAGAGCAAATATGCATACGTTAAAAGTACACTTTAACACTACTCTACCCGCACATTTTGTTACTCGAAAATAAGTAACGTCTGGCAGTCGTCAGATCTTGGATCATAAGATGGAAGTGTATCCTGGAAGATTTACTTATACAAAAGTTTAATTTACTCCTAATGGGATTTCCTATTGATTTTATAATTAAAGTATGTATGCCAATTTTAACTTGATTGTAAGGTTAGTATGTTTTTAAAAAATATGTCCATTTTCAGATGATAAAAGAGCCATCTCGAGAAAAGTTACTGCCGGACCCTCTGCCAGCGCCGTACCAGCCTACATACACATTAGTTCTTGAGTTCACAGATGTGCTTGTACATCCTGACTGGTCCTACCAGACTGGCTGGAGGTTAGTACATTGTCGTTTCAACCTGGCGTTCACTGCTGGACATAGATATCTTGCATGGATTGCTATAGACTGAATGCAATCTTGTCCAGTAATTTGCTTTATGATCATCCACTCACCTAGTTGAAATATAAACTTCTTTGGTGCATGTTAATCGACATGCCAATGTTAATAGGCTCAGAGTGATGATATATGTAAATCTAAAATAATGTTACCTTTAGGTTAGACATTTTTAATCTTATAATTAATTTGACAAATGAAAACCAGTGTTATTTCATAGTTTTAAGTTTCCAGTTCTCAATGTGCCCCAACTACCATTTTTTAGGGTTCCGTACTTCAAAAGGAGAAACGGAACCCTTATAGGATCACTTCGTTGTCTGTCTGACTGTCCGTCCGTTGTGTCTGTCAAGAAAATCTATAGCATATTTCCCATTGACCTAGAATCATGAAATTTGGCGGGCAGGTAGGTTTTATAGCACAAGTAAAGGAATAAATCCGAGAACTGTGAATTTGTGGTTACATCATTAAAAAAAAAAAATTTGTTTCAATTTTAAAAGTAACATAACTATACCAAGTGGGGTATCATATGAAAGGGCTTAACTGTAGATTCTTAAACAGATTTTTATTTATTTTTATGCATAATAGTTTTTGATTTATCGCGCAAAATGTCAGAAAAATTACTCGAGTACGGAACCCTCGGTGCGCGAGTCTGACTTGCACTTGGCCGGTTTTTTTTTTTCATTTTGACTGTATGCTTGGGCAGTATTTCGGTAAAATAAATGCTAATTGATCATTTCTTATCCACAGATTTAAAAAGCGTCCAGGTGTAGATCAATTCCTGCAAACAGTAGCCAATTCAGACTATGAAGTGGTTATATTCACATCAGAGAATGCGTTCATGATTTGGCCCGTCCTAGACAAGTTGGATCCAGAAAACAAATTAATATCCTACAGATTGTTCCGAGATTCCACACATTTTATTGACGGAGTACATGTTAAGAACTTGGATGGATTGAATAGGGATTTGTCTAAGGTAAGATTTATAAGGTATTCATTTTGATCACATCTTGAGCAAAAATTTTCATTTCATTCATTTATTCTTCGTTTACAATAAGTTATCTTAAAGTGGTAAACATTTTCACTGAGTAAAATCATGAGTTGTTATTTCGTGTATATCTCTGTGGAAGTTTACCCTGATAAAATATATTAATGATGTATGACTAATGAGTGATGACACACCATCTAACTAAAGTAAAAAGCATTTTAAAAAGCATTTTATTATTAGTGTTGTTTATTTATTCAGAGTAGAGAGCAGACATTACTCTTTTACGCTCAAATTACCCCAACTGAGGCTGATCTTTTTTGCCTCATCTAAAATAATATGCCACCAAATTTTGTTGGTCACACTTTCTGTGGTCTAATGGATTCCAATCAGACATCTGTTTGGATTTATAGATCAAGCTCGATGCATTTTCCATTTAGGCGCGTCGGGTTTGTAGGTCTATGGGCTGCTTAACATAGTCACTGGTCAGCAGCCTTCACAGGTCTATGTTAAAAATACTTTGGTTAATAATACATATCCAACGCCTTATGATTGATTGTTGTTGTATGGTCAGGTGATAGTAGTGGACTGGAACAAGGCGGCGACGCAGTTCCAGCCCGACAACGCGCTCGTGCTGAAGAAGTGGAAAGGCGCCGACGACGACACGGCGCTGCTCGACCTCGCCAACTTGCTGCAGAGTAAGTGCACTTCTCACACTCCAGACGTCATCTTTGACGTTCATGTCAATTATCAGAAATTGTCTGTCACTGTTTTGAAATATCGAATAATTTCGAGGGTTTTTAATAAAATTATTCTGACAAAAAGTGTATACTTACTCATATGTAATAAACTACAATCAATCAATCATTTATTTATTTGCTCAAATGCAGGTTAGCATAGAAATTACAATTCATTTTACAATAATAATAATTATTAAATTTAAATTTTTCGGAAACCTACAATAGTAGTACCTTTCGCAATGTTTCTTACGGAAAAAGATACTACTTCAGGACCTGTGATATTTTAAATTATTGCCCTTCTTGAATACTAGATAGCGCTGCAAGTCATTAGCTCGCGTTAGAGTGTGTGTTTTGGTCCATGAGACAATGTATGACCGTATTGTGTGTGCAGCTATCGCGATGTCCAACGTGAAAGACGTGCGCGACGTTCTGCGGTACTACGCGCAATACGACGACCCCATCGCGGCCTTCCGCGACAACCAGCGCCGCCTCCTGGAGCAGATGGCTGAGCGCGAGCGGGAGGGCAAGGCGGACGTCCCGCTCGCGCGCTCGTGGCTCCGCCCCTTCACGCGCCGCTAAGGTGAGCCAGGTTACCACGATAAACAGTGGAGGATCCGCGTATCAGGCCGAGCTCACTTGGTTACGTAACCTAAGAAATATACCTACGGCACTTATGGAGAGAGAGTTAAGGGAAGAGTTTACGCGATAAAAAGAGAGGCGTTTAATAAATTTAAGATCGTTGCGCTGTGCGGACTGATTTGCTTTTATTTAAATCGCTACTTATTTACGGAGCGAACCTTCTACGCCTGTTAAAGTATTCTGTGAATATATTGTACTTTCCTAAAGCGAGCGAATCGAAAACCTATCTTTGTACCATCAAATAGATCGATAAATCAGCCACTGCGCCGTCAAATAATAACTTTGACCTTAAAGTCAAAGGTCAAAGTTATTATTTGACGGCATATGGTATTGTGTATATGCTACATTACAATTTACAGGATTAGCAGGTATAGTCGTTCTGTTTCATGATGACCATTGAGCCTTGGTTGTAGTAGTGAGTGTACAATAAGCGTTAACACATTTGTGTGTGTAACGTATACCGCATCACGGTGTACTTGTGCACCCACACAAACATAGCTAAACGGTCTTCGTGAATTACAACAACTATACTGGAACAATACTCTCTAGAAAATAATTTAAAGGTTTCTTTACAGATACATACTTGCAACAGGGAAGTAAAGGAGTACAAATAAATCGCAACACAGCTTTTGTATATACTATTGTATCACTTCACTCGAGATAAAATGTGATTTTGCTCCGGCATTTACGTGCATTATAAAATTAATATGATCTAGTTTTATAAATCAAAAAGGGATTGAACACAGTAGATACAGATTATACTTTTCATTACTGAAAAATTCGTCATGTTATATAATAATAATTAAATAACTATTTGTTTGTCTTATGCGACGCAAATGCTGCTAAATCAGGGTTGGCATGAACAAATGTTTGAAACACGTATTTTTAACATGTTTTTTTTAATTAAAATAACAGTTTAAAATTATTATTTTTTTGTTTTTCTCGGTCTTTTCGAACCCTGTGGTAAATCCGATTTCTCATAAACGGCTCTAATGATTTAGATGAAATTTTGTATTTAGGTAATGTGTTCTTTTCCAAGTTTATCTGGATAGTTATCCCCGTATTCCCACGGACACGGACGGAAGTACTCAAAAGGCGCCAAAGGTCGCATTCAGGTTGTATATTATTATTTGTTCAATCGTCTACCAAAATAAAATAGATGAACTCATGAAAGATATGGCAAAAAATACTTGGTCAATCCCACTTCTGATTTCTAAGGCCAGATTTTTAATTAAATAATATGTAATTTCTAACAATGTAACTTTTATAATGTTTATAACTTCGTGAGGGTGCGCTTCCACTGAAGCGGAGTGGAGCAAAGACGTGTCTTCGTTCGATCGAATTATGACGATAAAATTATCACGTCCTCTTACGATAACCGCATTGGTCTATTGAAAGGGTCTCCGCTTCGGTTCAGTAGAAACGCACATCCTTACGAAAATATTTACTTTACACACCTATGTGAGACGACCCAAAGATACCTTCACCCTCTAAAATGTCGTGCCTACTCATTGATTACTGTGACGTCATCGGTCACACGATGTACTGACCCGGACTAAGGATCTACACGTACTGACGGAGTGGAGTGGAGTATTTGGTGCTACACTTAATATTTGACTACCTAAACTCGGCTTTATGTACTTTGATATACGCTTAAAATTGATTTAATAAAAATAAAACACGAAGGAGAAAAAGCACGCGTTTCGTTAGCATAAAAAGCTGAATTTGAGTTACATATTAATAATGTTGCTGCGACTCGACTCCACTCTGAAGATGTGCGTTGCGCCGTAGAAATTAATTTCATTATCAATTGAATAATAATTTTATTAATTACTAATTTTTAATTAATTATGTAAAACCTTCCATGCATATTTATGTTTGTATGAAGTTCCTGCCAATTTGTATAATTTCCCTAGTTACTATTTTGCAATGTAAGTGATTGTTGTACTTATGTTGAAATCTACGAATAACAATATCTAAAGAAATGTAAATAAAGCTCAAAAATGGCGCCGTGCACAACTTATCGCAGAAGGTGGAGCTTATTAAAATATATACCACGCAGCCTATTGACAACCTTGAGCGATGCGAATGTCACAAGATTCGTGTTCGTATGCTTATATTTATTTATGAACTCAGAATTCTTTCATTTCATATCCTACTCGATACAATAGCAAACAATTTTTGGAGACAGCCCACTTTTTTGATATAACATTCGTCATTTTTTTTGTATAAAATGTAGCCTATGTCACCCGGACAACGAATCAATTGACACCTCATTCATTAAAATTGGCGCAGTAGTTTAGGCGCTACGGTGGAACACACAGAATCTGGATACAAAAATACATAGACTGCTGAAACCTTAACCCTTCCTTTGGGCTTTGTCGTCGTCGAGTAAAAAGCAAACGAACACGATTCTTGAAGCTACGAAAATTCTCATTGTAATTGACTTTGAATGAGTGTGAGTGTTTAATTGTATTGCTGTATGTTTGTATGCGTTATCGTTCCAAAAAAAGCCGTCATTGTATGTTGCATTTCTTTAGATATTGTTGTACTTATGTTGAAATACAATAATTGCGTGAATGCGTGCGTGTTTGTATGCGTGCCCGGAGTTCTCTCAGTCATTTAGATAGGTATTATAGATTGTTAATTTAACTGGCTGTTTTATTGGTAACTAGTTTCCCCTCGACTTCGTCCGCATGGATTTAGGTTTTCTAAAGATACTTGTTTATATAATTAGTGTTAGGTTTTCTAAAGATACTGTTGAATTTTTTTTAAATCCTCAGTAAGTGGTGGGGATAGCGAAACCTAGCATGCCCAAGTTTCTAGACCTAGTGGTTTCAGTTGTATTGACAGCAATATATATATCAGACAACAAAGTGATCCTATTCCGAAGGGTTCCGTGTTTCCTTTTATGGTACGGAACCCTAAAAAAAATGAAATATATTTATTTACTATCCAAATAAAAATATGTATTTGATTTAAATTTTATTGAAATATTGTTTTGGTATAAAAATAGCAATGCCACTGTCTGTGTTGTAAGTGTGTAACTTGTAACAGTTCAATCTAGATATTTCGTGATTAAAGTTTCGGGTTATTCCGTTTATCCTTCCTAAATCAACTACGCTAGGGTATTATTTTACTTGAAATCCCTTGGCTGTTTTTTTATTACGTGACAGGCTTGCGTTTGACGACAATCATGCAAAAGCAGTGAGGTCTAGGTAAGAGCTTGTAACCGTTCTCTCCACTCTACTCTTGCCTCGAAGGTATGTATTTAGGACCACGTACACCGGAAGGGCGTTCCACATTTTAGGGTGGGTGAATGGAATAAGCCAAATTTGAAGAGTTTTTCGTGTTTAAGTATGTCAGAAGTATCACTCTTCATCAGCAAAATACACATTGCGTGCGAGGGGCTCCTCGACTGTCGTCCCTACGCCTCCCGCCCACGCTTCCTGCAAGCCGACGTCTACCTCCTCCTCCTCGAAAATCGACTCAATTTCCTTTTCATCGAACTTACTCTTCGGCTTTTTGGCATAAGAAAAAACTTTATACCCGTCAGGTACTTTTCTCAACTTCTTCCAAAAACGTGCCATATTATCCACCGAGGATACTTCTAAAACTTTATTCCCTGCTTCGTATGCTTTAGTCCATTCGTACAGCTTCTCTGCGCTGTCATCCTCTATGAACGATTCGAAATGCTCCGGGTACAGCGTGTGGCACGAGATATCGCCGAAGGAGTTCTGCATGAGGATCTCGTAGTTTTCGTCTCGCTCGAACATCAGGCAGCCAGTGATAGCTGTGACGAGTCGAGGCTCTATCGGGTTGTAGATGTCGAGACAGTGCATGCTCCACCTCGCTTCTCTCAACGCGCTGAATATGCTCGGAGGTCGATACGGAATTGTCACACCGTTGGAGTTCGTGTCCTTAATTCGGTCCGTGTAATTGGGCACCACGCACAAATCCTCGCACCACTGACTGCACAGACAAATTAATTCTTTGCCAAATCCAAAGTTACAATTCTTCAAATACAAAGGTGCACTTTCCATGCCGTGCGTCCAACGCTGGACGACGCTAGGGGTTTTTTTGATAGAACGCAAATCCATTAAAAACAAATGATGATCTGTGCCGAAATACAGCGATTTGCTCTCTTCGAAATGCTCAGCCGCGCTTATATCGTTGCAGTTGACCTCGTCTACAATCCATTTTACGTCTTTCCACACATGAACCATATCATTCGACGACTTGTCGTAGATCGATATGGAACTCCTCCCAGCGTGAATATAAAATCCTCTTTCCGAACTGATAACCGTGTTCCAGTTATTGACTAGAGTGGGCACTTTGGCTTTTAGCTGAACACTTCTCGCTTTCATTCTATCTAAATTGATGATACTTAGCTTATAGTCTAAAGTCGTGATATAAAGTATGTTTCTATGGAAATTGTCGAATGATACACCTGTGTATTGGAATTCTTCAGATTTGATACATTTCAGTTTCTCGAGTGTCATACTTTCATCTGTATTTATTAATTTTAAAATGAAAATCTTATGTTTCGTCCTTAAAACTACAATGTTTTGTGAAGAGATAATAGTTTCGAGTATATCGTTCCCTTCCCCGCAGTCAAAACTAGCGACATGGTCCATGTTTATAGCGAGGGTATTTTTGTTGAACTCTGATAAATCTGAAATTGAAGAAACCCGCATTAGATACTATACTTTATCTTCTATTAATTTTTGATAAAACTTTTTCTTCGTGATAATGAATCTAATCTTAAGCAACCACGCTAAAACTTTTTGAACCAATCAAGCTAAAACTTATTTAGGGAAAAGTTAAGAGACTTCAAAATGTGGAATCCTCAGAACGTACAAACTGTAGTGAACTGGCTGTGCAGCAAGTAGTCGGCGCAGTGGAGGCACACCGGCTGCAAGTTGCCGTGGCCGGCGTAGTGCCAGTTGTAGGGCGCGTGGAAGTACGGCTCCGGTTCGCTGTCCAGATGCGCGGCGAGGTTCACCAGATATTGAGGACATTGAACCACGTCTTCGTTCAGTTGCTCGTAACTTTCCATCACCTTTTTTGTAGCTTAAAGAAAAACAATTGCAATTCATTCAAATAAAAAAAATCGAATTATTTGAATACATTCAATTATAGTGAGATTAATTTGCTTCATGATTTTTCACATGCACAAGAACAACAGAGACTTGTGCTATCTCGTTCATAATTCGCGCGTACAAAACATGGCGTGTAGGCAAAAACGCACCATGATTGGACGCGCGCTACGATTGGCGGAGATATTTTCGCGCCATTCAATATTGCATTTGCGCAGCTCAGGTTCACCGCCATAACTTATAAAAATGGTAGTACTGTAGTAATTTATAATACTTACTACGCATGGTTTTCATCAGCTTAGACACCTTACTCCAATTATATTTTTTCATTAAGATACTGGTGACTGGGTCGGTTTGGTGAACATTTTTCATGGGCGTTATCATTTTAGGTGAATGACTTCTGTAAGGAAACGGTTCAAAATAGTCTAGATTCAGTTCTCCATTCCAATCATCGCCAAATGTGTTTATGGGGTAACCTGAAAGGTAAAGTATATGAAGTTAGTCATGCATAATATAAAAAAAAACTCATTCCTCAATCACAATATGACAATATCATAGTTTTGGGCTTGATAGTAAAAAAGAATACCCTGCTGAGCTTTTTGTGGGCTCTTCTCAGACCTGGGCGCGTTTGGAACCCTTGTAGCTTTAGTATTAATTTAACTACATTATTGTTTGAAAATCAGAAAATGTAGCCAATTTGAATAAAGAATTTTGACTTTTAATCATTTTAACAGCTCTTAAATACATGTGGATGAAGTGAACGAAAGAGCTAATGTTTTAAAGGTAAAATATGTACAACCTGGTATTACAAAATGATAGCTGTCCGTTCCACCTGCATAGCGCATGGGCCTCAGGACACGGCAGTACAAACTGTAGGCAAGGGGGTTCCTCTTCCTCAACTCGTCCAATACTTTAGTGGCCGTAGCAGTACAGTCTATATTTTCTGCTGTGAATTGGTCTAGGAGACTCTATAACAAACGTTAACTTTGAATAGGATATTTAAACTACTTAAAAAACTGGTCTGGTGCGGGTCGAGCTTGCACACAAAGAGTTCCGTAATCCATACCAATCCAACCAAATACCAAATACTAAGTAAGTGATAATTTTTTTCATGTTTGCTGTAAGGACAAAATATCAAAAGCACTACAACTTAGTGGTGGTGTAAACCTGGTATAATCTAAAAATAACAGGCTATAGTTTTGGATATACTAAGAAACTAATATCTAATATACAGTACTATATTTTATATGAGTTCTTTAGAAATCAAAGAAAGTGTTAAACCATATTAAAATATGTATATTTAACCTTATGATTACTAGACTTAGCGTCAGCCATGGTTAGTATTGTTTTCTTGCAGTTGTAAAAATTATGTCCTACACTTGTTAAATATTCAAATAATAATTATTTAAAAGTGATTTTAGAGGAACACTCATATCATAATAATAAATCAAAGGTTATGTTTACATCAACAAAGCATGAGCTGTCAGTCTGTCAACGTGACTTTGACATTGACCATAGACTTTTTTTTTTCTTCTCGTCTGGCTTTACATAGATTAGCCAATGTCAGGTTTGTAGTTATAATTACAAGTTAGGGAAACTATATATTATGTATAAAATAATGAAAAATCGGGATTTGGAATTGGAAAGGAAAATGATAAGGTTTTTTTAAAATAATTACATAATATACATAGATATAAACATATACATAAATACCATAGACTATAACAATCAATTTACACGATCCGTAGCTCGATTCCGTGCATCCTGCATCAATCATTATTACAAAAACCGGGCTCGATAGTCGAGGAACAAAGGTGGGAACGGAGTGTCACAAAGTTTGACACGAATGTTACGTGATTATTTAACACGTCATAGAGATATTATAAGTAATCATTTTTCCAAGGCTCCAAGCTTTTAACCAAACTTTAGGCCTCATTCGCACTGAGAGCTTTTTTAACGTCCGTTAAAAAAGCATTCAAATAGAACAAAATATGCATTCCCAAGTATCTATTCACACGTCAAAGCTTTTTTAACGCGCACTTTGTAGTTTTAACGCAACGCTTTTTTAACGCTCGTAATATTGGTATAACATTGGATTTTTAGGAAGCCATTTAAAAAAGTTGAGCTACAAATGGAAACTGCATTATAATTTTAAAACTTTTAATCAGAATAAATAAATAACCATCAAAATATTAGTTTATCCAATTCAACAATCAATTTATAAACTTTACACAAATAAAATTAATCTTTTACATTTTAGGGTGACTCGCTGCTGAAACATAGCTGAAACCTTTCAAATAGGTAGACCAATCATCAATTATATTAAGATGACGTGATAAAATTATCACGTGCTCAATCAATTGTATGATTGGTCTACTGAACACGTCTCCGCTCTCCTCCACTTTCGGTGATAGATACTCTAAGAGCTGGCCGCCACCTCGATATGCGAAGTACAAGGCTACAGGTTCGTGTAGCTTTACTTATTAAATTCATTAAAGAGGTATATCTGGTTGTTAATACGAAGTAGCAGCAGTGGCATAAGTGCTAATCCTGCTAGGTCGTGATTTTTTTAATTGTTTACTATTATTGAATATAGTTATATTACACAAAAATCCAGCCTTGAAACTCACGCTCTAGTAAAAATGATAGCTTTGTCCTTTGAATACAAGCATATTACATATTATTATTATGTAACAAAGTTTCACACACGATACATTATTTCGGGAAACGACAAAGCAGCAAACACGGTCAATACAAGAATTGAATAGACCGTTACTAATATATCCCTTTTCATTTTCATCAGAGGATCAAACTCAATAAGAGAATGACTATTTTGCTCCTTTATATCTTTGTATTTTTCTTTTTCGTTTATATATTGAATTTTTAATGTCGTAAGAGGAGATACACTATCAGTCGATTTTTTCAGGGGCTTTGAAGGTACTTCCTTAATTTCATTCGCTAGTAATGTGAAACTTTCGCAATCAGTAACAGAATATATGGAAAGACAAGAAGGCTTGTTTATGAGTTTGATAAGAGAATCGGTTATATTCGTGCTGACAGATACTGGGAAAGGCCGGGACGGTGCTTCAGTAAACCTATTAATACATTCAGTTTGCCTGAATTTTGTATTTATTTCCTTATCCATATCCAACGGTCCACAAAGCAAAGTATCATTTGTAGTTATATTTTTGTCGGACGTTTTTTTGCCTCTGTTGTGGTCTTCGATGTTAGGAAATAAGTATAAAAAGTTACTATCACGCACTTCTAGTTTTTGTAATTTATCAAGAGAATGCAAAGATATCGCATTATCAACGCTTTGATCTACTGAACTCTCTTTTATAGACACATTGTTAAGTATGACCTCCAACTCTTTCTTTTCAAGATCAGTATGAAAGGTGTCTTCTTGCTTGGATATGTGAGCTTGATATGAAGTTATCTTTTTAATTTCATTTAAAAGTCCCACTAAAATGTCAAGTGATGTTGAATTACTAATGTTAGATTTTTCAATATCTGCAACAACTATATCTTCATTACTGGTTTTAGTTTTGACACTATTATCTTGTGTCTGTCGTTCATTATTCTGTATCTTAATAACGAATTCTTCATGGTTGTCTAAACTTACCTCATTTTTATTTTCATCTCTAAGTAGACAAATAATGGATTCTCTTTCAGTTGTTTTTTGAGATGTTTTTTTAACCACATCCTTAAAACACCGAATAGATTTGCTTAATTTTGCATTGACTACATTTTCAGATGATAACACAGCTTTTAAGTTTTTCGACCTTGAGTCTTCATTTTCTAATAGACGAATTTTAGTTTTAGAATCATGTTTAACCAGATATTGTGGTAAAGCGTAACCTATGGTTGCTATCTGCATGGGAAAATTAGTGAAATTGAAGTTGGTGAAACAGGTATTAGATAGTACAGGTAGAATTTTGAGTTCCGTAATAGTTTCTGTTTTTTCATTTATTATATCTTGTGATAATTTCGATTTAAGTACTAGCGAGCTCTTATCTTCTGATCGCAAAGTCAAGAGATTTTCCATGGACTGCTTAGGTGTAACATTCAATATTAAATTTTTACCTCTCATTAACTTTTGAAATGTGCCATTTTGTATTTGATGACACGTTTCACTTTCTGGATTATGTAACTCATTAGGAGGACAAGGTTGGTTAGTTTCACACATATTTATATTACAATTGGCTATTTCATCGTCTTTCTGCTCCAACGAAATAACTGACACAGCCGTAACTATATTTTTATCTTCAAATATATCGACTGGATAATCAGAGCTCGATAGTATAATTTCATCAGAATTCGATCTTTTTTCTATAGAAGTATCATCAAAACCATCACTCGCTTTAGATACGGACTCATTGCATTCAGCGACGGCACCTAATACAGGCATAGTGCTGCTAATCATAGAATCAACCATGCTGTGTAATTTTTTGCCGAGAGTAGAAGATTCTTCTTTGGTAGACGGAGATGACGTCAAAGACACTGTTGAAAATGAATTAAAAAATCCATTTATCATATAAAAATAATAGTTAAGGCTCGCGAATTTGTCCACGCGATTTATGTTTTTTAGAGTTGTGGGATTTTTTTTATATTTCGGAATAGAAAGTAGCCTAGGTAGGTTATAAACTACTACTGGACTAATAGCTTCCGGTTTAGGCTAGGAACTGCTTGCATTCTGGAGACGGCTCCAGAATACAAGCTGTTCAAGTCTTGTCTTGGTGTTGTGTTAGTCTTGTCTTGGTCGTTTATAATTGTCGTGTATAATCGTGCATGAATCTAAAATTTTAAAAATTCTGGAGATACTTTGATGATAGGTATAATTTCAAAATATCTTACCCACATCGAGGTCGTTGGGTATCAAAGGGACCCTCGACTTGTGTGCGCTGTAAGAATTGCCGGTCTCTAGTGAACGCGAATCGCGTCCATAGTGACTCTTCACATACGTTTCCACAGCTACCATCTTTCCTTTTCTGAAAGTATGTACTCATTGACGATAAAACAGGTGAATTAGTTTTGCCATGATCAAAAGACATGGTCCAAACCCAGGCCTCAAAATGCTAACGATAAAACAACTTTTTTCATTTGATTTGCCAATGCACTTTCTCTAAATCAAAAACGATCCTCTATTGGCGTGCCAAAAATCTATTTTCCGCGGCCATTTTTAATCCGCCATCTTGAAAAAAAATTAGGTAGGTATACTGTTAACACCCGCACTCTCTCAAGCAGCTCTTAAGTCAAAAAATACCATGTTAGCCATCAAAATCAAAAAGTAATAATTATGACGATTACAACTATTTTTACTGTAAACTATAAGATACTTTGCATTTTCAACGGGCCCGAGTACGTTTTGGGCCATCTCCTTTGTAATTTTCTTAGCCAATAATTTCTTACAGTTCCTCGGGTAACTTATTAACATTTCCATGGATACATGTTGGTTTGCCGACAGGTCCCAGAGATCGTTTACCAAATCCATCTCGGTTAGGACTATTATTATTTGTGTTATGTGGTTTAGCTCTTGACAACCTTTCTGTAATTCAAAAACAAAAAATTTTCTATTAAAACTATTCTGTTTAAACTATTGTTCCGTCAGTACTTATTTAATTACTAAAGACGTCGATGAAAATTCACCTTTACACACCTGTGGGCAATCCAGCTGAATGTGGTTGCTTTGTAGATGAGGGTAGTTCATCATATATTTTTCTCTGTTTAGTTCTTGTCAAGCCTATACTTTTCTCGGGATTCGGTGTAGGGGGCGTTGGTTTAGACAATCTGTCCATTACTCGTTTTCCAAATCTATTTAGGGGTTCTTCCTGTTGGGACTGTAGATTTGATTTTTTAGGTTGCGCTAAGCTATTTAATCTTGCCAGATTTCTTGAAGGGCCACGCACTGCTTCTCCCCTAAGTTCTTTCACTTCATCAATAATATCAGCAATTTTTTTTCTGTTCGTATCTAAAGAGTCTTCTTCGTGTTGTAATTGTTGCTGTGTAATTTTGGGAGGGCCATATCCCGTGCCTTGACGTTTCCTTTCTATAAGGACTGACTTTTTTGAGGATATTGCTTCAGATTCCTTTAAATACTGATCTCGTTTTGACATTCGCTTGAGAAAATTTTGTCGAAAGCTGCTTTTATCTTGAGTAGTTAAACTTTCAGTTTTTTTGTTCTTTTTCGGTTCCTTTTCATTTTTAACAGTCGTCTTTTGGACGTTGTCAAATTCGTGAATCAATTGAGATATAGCTTTTAATGGATTTTCCTGAATTTTGCTACAAGATAGTTTTTTAAATTCTTTATTATTTGCTTTATTGTTAATTTTGTTAATTGCTGGTTTTGAACCAATCGTTATTTTCGGAATAATGGACGTGGGATTCTCGTATTTCTTCTTAGAGTCTTTCGAAGTTTTTACTACAGTTTTTGGCTTTTCAAAACAACAACTACTAGGATTAGAGGAAGTTAGTTGATGTTTGATGCTAGTTCCACTATCAGTGGCTTGATCTTTAGAATTACCTTTACCACATGTTATATTTAATTTATCAATATTAGTTGCGGCTTTACTTGAAGTAGGCATAACCTCCAAGCTGTCCGTTTTACCTATTTGTTTTATAAGATCATATATTTTATCAATACTTCTTCTACACTCTACGGAAGACGTAGTTTTACAATTTTCAACTTGTGTATAATTAACCTCTAGTTTTGGTAAATTTGCCGGAACTGAAACTTGAGTACTTCGTGTTGACATTAAGGCATTTTTTTGAGTTATTTCTTTTTCAGTATTGACAAAACTATCATCGCGTCTGTGAATTAATTTTTGATAACAATTAACTGTAAGTAAATCTAAATACTAACTTACTGATAGTAGACAAAATATCAAAATATGTACTTACAAAACATTTTGTTGCAAACTAGATGAAGTATTTGTCAAACTGAAGTCTGTTGTAGATGGAGAAATTAATCGCCTGAGAAAATTTAAATTAACACCAATATCATTAGCTGCTGGGGGTGTAGATGCATCATTTGTTAAGTTTTGACTTTCGTTTTCTTTCCTTTGCAGGTACATAACTTCCGTGTCTGCGTCATCTAAGTAATAACTGCGGTTAATATACTTTTGGTTATTTTTTTCAGGAGACACTAAAGAAGGAGGAGGAGAAGAACTTTTACATTGAGTTTCATCATCATCTTTTAGTTGTATCTTGGGAATAGCAACCCTTGTTTGATCTTTGTGATATCTTTGAGAATTTCTAGTATTAATTTTCACAGGATGCCCATAGATTGAGTTATAAAAATACTTGTTTGTTATTGATAACTTTGTGACTGAGTCAGACGATTGGACCATAATGGAACCTCTTCCGTTCCTATGTTTCTTTATTCTACAGTTCTCGCTCATTGCATTTTTTTTGAGTTCTCGCTTCTCTCTAATCTCCAAAAGCTTTTTCCTCTTTTTCTCTTCTATAGCATATGACTTATTTTCATAGGGAGATTTAATTCTCACCCTCATCGGTGACTTTCTTTTGATATTGTCTTCGCTCTCTTCTATAACAGGTGTCTGCTTGCTTAGTCGATGAATGATAGAATGTAGATCGTCGGTAGCAATTGTGCTAAAGTCAGCTTCAGCTCCGCTGGAATCACATTCATTATCTTCTTGGCAATCGCTTTGCGGTAGAGAGTCATAATCATTCTCTGAAAACTTCTCAGCTTCTGTTTCTTTATCTGCTGCTAAATTACAGTATGCTGTTTTATTTGGAGGAACGTCTTTTATGTTTTCATTTGATTCAATTTTAATTTCTTGTTTTAGTTTTTGATCTGTTGTGTCATTTGGAAGAATTTTTTCAGTGTTTTCATCTGATTTCATTTCAGTTTCTTGTTCTACTTTTTTATCTAAGGCATTAAATTTTTCAAATTCTAGCGCTAGCAGATTATTTGAATGAGTCTCTGTAAAATTAAGAATAGTTTAGTACAAAGAAATAAAACATGTTTAAAATTATGTAGGTTTGTAAATCTCAATTAACCTGATTCAGAAGCAATGGCAGGTAAAGATTTTAAAATCATAATTGAATCAATATTACTAATGACATGACCCGAGTTAGAGCGTTGCAATTTTAACACTACGTCTACACGAGACTCTTCTTCTCTATCTTTCTTGCATGTTATAATAAGATTGTCTTTGCAGCGTTTGCTAAATAAGCTGTAAGTGCCACAAATTATTTTTGGGACCTCCACGATAACTTTCTTTTCCAATATTTTAGAGAGAGACCTGACATCCATTTCAGAATGGACTATATCATCCCATGTGAGTCTTTGATCAGTACGTTTCTCCTTTACGCGTAGTGGTATGCTGACAGAGTTCGCCAAAACTATCTTTCTAAGTTGGGATTTATCTTCAGGTGTTGTGATTTTGTCTTCGTAAACTTCTCTCCATTTCTCTTTAACCTTTTCAGTTAAGTACTCACCATTACTTATACGTTTTAGCTGTTCGATTGTGTTTTGCACATATTTAATAATGTTATCTATATAAAAATCATAATTATCCTCAATACGTTTGCAGCAAATATAATCCAAGAGCGATGCTGGAAGAACTGTACTGTCAGACTGCTTAGGTTTAGATATCTTATGAAAACTTTTTAGTTGTCCTTTGATGATTGGATCATTGAACAAAAAGTGTTTGTCGTACTCAATATTTAAATCAGATGTGCGTATCTGCATATCGCCAAATTTATGACAAAGTGTATCTCCAAAGTTATTCAAAAGGTCTATTCTTTCTTCATTAATCGCAAAAACATTTTTAAAGTCTCCATTACTGATGTCTTCACTGAAATCCGATCCTTCAGAGCCTCTGTCGTCGTTGTATACTACATTTTCGACGTATTGATTGGGTCTTTTACTTGTCTGTTTATTAGTGGAAGATACTAGTTTAGTATCGATGTCTATATTCTTATACAGGATTACCAAATCACGGGTAGTAAGCGCCTTATCACCTACAAGTTTAAATTTTTCATAATATACAATGATCAACAATATTTTTAGATATCATTGATATGTTCTATGTTACCTAAGTCATGAGTCATGTTAAATGAAGGAAGTAAGACGAAGTTAACAAACTTACATAACTACTAGAAACAGTACATAATAGTAAAATCGTATAAGTTGCTAGAAGAATATCCTGCTACTGCTGTTTTCACACAAATGCAATTTTATTGTACAACATGTTTAAAAAAACCATTTTAGTTAAATACATTGCACCCAACATACTTTCAGCACGATGCGTGCACGTTTGGGTTTTGAGATAAATAAATATCATTTTTACGCTATTAATAAAGTATCACAGTAATCACACTTAATATTATAAAGGCGAAAATTTTGTGTATGTTTGTTACTCTTTCACGCAAAAACTACTAGACAGATTTGGCTGAAATTTAGAATGGGTATAGATTATAACCTGGATTAATACAAAGTCCACTTTTTATTCTGAAAAATTAAAGAGCTCCTTTGGGATTTCTAATTTAAAAACATATATCCACGCGAATGAAGAACATTACGACTGGCGACTGCGCACTGTGCACAGACAGATCTCAGCCAAACTAATATAATTAATCTTTAGTCCATACCAGCGTAAACCACCATAATATTGTAATTTCAGATTGGACTACTTTGTGCGCACTATACAAAAGCCACTGTAATACTTTACTAACCATCACCTTCGAAGGTATTATCTTTGGCCATAATCTGATAAATCTCTTCAGCTGTTTGAAACTCAGCGGAGTTGTCCTCCAAATGCATGTCCGCATCCCCCACCCTTCCACTTTCCTCTTCAGGTACTCGATTAATTAGCATTCTGCAACTACTCGGATTTTATAAGTCATAATAATTAAAATCTAACAACCGGTAAGAGCTTTAAAGATGAAAATGTAAAATATGTAGGTATATTATCTACAAAAATACAAATAGGCGAAATCGTCGACAATATTGAAAAATTTAACTGACTTTTTCAAATCGGGATGGAATATTATCTGTCAACAGTCAAATGCATTGAAATACTATTCAAATAGCCAGCCAGCGAATTTATAACATTTACTTCAAATAGTTTTTATTTTGAATAATGACCGTTTGACCCATTTATTACTTCAAGTTTGGTCAGCCGACAATGACCGTAGGGGCGGGTGGGATGAGGTAAAGGCTTTGATACTTACTATGATGACTTTGATTATGTATCTCGCTAGACCCTAGCAGAGAATAGCCCCGTAATACAATCCATACTATGAATGCGAAAGTGTGCATCTGTCCGTCTGCATTGTTTTTCACAGCTTATCCATATTTTGACGAAAGGCACTTCTTTTACCTCGAAAATGGACATATATGCTACTTTTTGTCCTGAAAAATACCCTTAAACCCACGCAGACGAAGTCGCGGGCATCATGTAGTACCTAAAAATAATTTACTTTTAGAACTGAATTGAGAAAGGAAAAAGTAAAATAAAATTTTAGAGAACTTTAATAAATACTTTAATTTCACAATAATAATAAATAATTTAATAATTTAAATACATCAATGGAATGTTAAGTACAATATTTAGTTGTGGTTAAAATAATTCAGTCTTAACTTAATGCTAGATTAATATAAATTGCTTATATTATTACTTTTAAGTTAAATAATGCAGATCTGTACAAAATACTGCCATAAAACTATAAGGCGCAACGTACACTGCACTGGCAGAGTAGTGTTGTGTCTTTTAATATCGTATGTGTAAATAAAAGGTGGACCGAGCGCTCCTAACACAGTAATACCGCTTTTATAAATCGCATCAGCAAAATTAGTTTGCGCAGAAAAGCGCCACCAACTAAAGCCGAATGTAATAATCAAATACAGATTTTATTGCTTGATGTTAAGATTTTAAATACAAGAACAGATACTTCTGCTAATCGAACTGATCTCGTTAATAAAAATTCGCGCGTACAAATTAAAACATGGTACGTACGCAACAACCAATAGCATGATTGGCTGAGATATTTTCACGTCATTCAAAAATAGGATTTCTGCGCAAGTACATCGGGGTAACTTATAAAAGTGGTAGTACTGTAACCTACTTGAAGCAACACCACTGGTGTTGCTGGTGGTGCCGAGCGAGAGCCGTGTGGTGAAATCGATCTCTCGCTCTCGTCCGGGATAGCGATAAGTAGGTATTTGCTTCAAGTAGGTAGTGCTTGATCCATGTTTAATACTATTTAAAATCATTTTTTATTTATTTATAGACTAGCGCCTGGCTGCAATCAGGCCTGCTAGATGCAGCCTAAGTTAGAGCGCGCATGCGCATCTTGTCTTGACTTGACGCGGTTGACTTCGGAGCATCGCAGCGCGTGTTTTCTCTGGAGAACCGAGCCTTGAAGTATTTACTTTATTTCGATTGGATAAGTATTAAATTGAATTGATAAATTCAAAATCTTCTGCCGTCCGGTCCTCCAGTCTATGTCTGTCCACTAAAGCGGTGCGTTTGATTTAAGGCGCCTTAAACAGTGACTCCAGCAGTTCGGGCTCGGAGAGGTCCTTCTTGAACTGCTGTGCGATGTCCTGGATGAGGTGACGCCTGCGCACGTGCGGAGGCTGGTACCTGGGAATAAACAAAATCAAAACTTGAAAAATTAGAAATTCGTACCTTTAGAATTATTACTATAGACTTATTTCGAAATTTTGTTTGAATAACTAGATGATGCTCGTGTGGATTTAGATTCTCAAAAATCCCGTGGGAACTCTTTGATTTTCCGAGATGAAAAGTACCTTATGTTAATCTCCAAGTTTTCAACTATATCCATGCAAGAATCAGGTCAATCGCGAGGTCTTTAGGCGCGACATAGGAGTAGCTCAGACATTTTTCGGGCGAAAATAGTTTTACACGACACTTTTGTTGGAAACGGCCACCAAGGAGAACAGCTGTGGGCTTTTTTTTTCGTCTGGCTATCTTTTTTTTTCTCTCTCGTCTGGCTTTTACAATGACTAGCCAATGTCAAGTTTGTAGTTATTTGTAACAAGTTAGCTAAACTATACAAGTATGGACCCCGTCTGTACCGGCGCTCGCCGACATACGCACGGCACCCCCTTAGAGCGCTTTCCAGTAAGTTTTAACAAAAAAAAAAACACTCCAAAAAGTCACAACACGCGCGCCAGCAAACGCCACCACAGACGAAGTCCCTGGCTATCTTATACTTACAAGTCAGTGTTAAGACGAGCGCGTCGGGCCAGGAAGCGCGCGGCGCGACGCAGACAGTCGGGCAATAATCGCGGAGCCAGTAACGCCCCGTCAGCCAACACCCCCGCGCCGCCCGCGCCCCCCACCCGCACCCTCACGAGCCCCGCTCGCACACCGCTCACACACAGCACGCTGGTTTCGTGGCGCCGCCATGGCACGCCCGTTTCACAGTACCGTACCAGGTCATCTAAAAATGGATTTTATAGAAATAAAATACTACACGTCTTTTACGTACTTAAACAAAATAATAATGGCGGTTCGTGTTCTATTTGGAGTTATGTAAAAATACGACTATTCTGGGGTAAAAATCTCTTACCGATCGGCAAATTGAGGTGGTCCTCAAAGTCTTCTAACCATATAATAAGTATCTTCGGTGTGAAATCTCTGTTGCGCCGTCCACTGCCTGAGAACGCAGATGAAAACAATTTTGAAGTGTCACAAACAAAATATTTCCACGTGGATAAAATCGCGGGCAAAAGACAGTATACCATAGTACGCAACAGGTTGAGACGGCAATCGGGTTGACCCGCACAGTCCCCGGGCTAACCCGGTGCGGGATAGCGAGGGTGACGTGCGGGTGTGCAGGGCATCCCCCGGCATTATACTCCGATTGCCATCTCGACCTGTCGCGTACTATATGTATACCGTGAAACAGTAGTAACACATACCTGAGAGCGGCGGTGCGGGACGGTCTAGCTCAAGCGACAGAGCGCGAGTCTTGTCGAGCGCTCGTCGCTCGCCGCGCTCGCTCTCGCTCACGCTCCGCTCGTAGCTCACTCCGCTCCCTCCGCTGGATACGTCCCACCATGAGCCGCCCGCTTTTTCTGACCCCTTACTGAAAACACCCAATAAAACTCAGGCATGCCGATTTCCTCACGATGTTTTCCTTCACCATTAAAGCAAGTGATATTTAATAGCTTAAAATGAACATACTCCGAAAAGTTAGAGTTGCGTACCCGGAATTGACCCCCACACATCAGAGTCCGACGTCCTAACTGATAGGTTATCCCTGCTTATTTTTTTTAAACATTAATCATTTAAACACACATTGTAAGGTCTACATCTCCGAAGGATGCTCCGGTGTCGGGGCGAAATACACATGCTGCATGTTGCACCATACAGATTTGTCTGGTTTAGCGGATTATAGCAAATTAAGCTCTTGGTTTCTTGTATATTATGGACTTCCGCAAAGTAGGTATGCAACATTTAAAACTTACTTGACAGAAAGGCAGGAGCCGTCCACGTCGCACTTGATGCTGTCACTCTGGTCGTCCGCCTCGCCGAGCTCGTGGCCCGACGGAACCACAAACGCTATCTCGTCCGTCGAATCCGACCAGTACAGTACCTGGACGATAACAACTAACATTTAGGTTACATTATAAACATTCTTATCGATTTTTCCCCAAAAACGTTGTTTTGAATGATGAAGATTAGTTTAATAATTTATTTACTAATGGATACCTCTGGTGTGTGCTTGCTATGTTAAAAAAAATGTGCCTAATGCATTGCTTTAGTGGTCTAAAACCATTTTCGCGTGATTGCTTTTGTAATGAAACCGGTTTGGCTCGCTTTCTCTGTTATGTAACCCCATTTTGAGTTACCAACCAATCACAACGTGTTTTCAAAAAAAAATCGAAATCCAATTCGAAAATGTATTCAAGAAACAATTTCAATTGGTCGGTGGCACAAAATGGTTAGCGCCCACTGAGTTTTTGTCTCTGTCATTTATATGGAATAACGTAACGAAGAGAACGCTATACTAACTTCTTTCCGTGGATAGAGTAAAGTGTACCTGTTCTCTGCCGTCGTAAATACTGGGCGTCATGGGGTGTTGCGGGGGCGGCGGCGGCGGGTCGGAGGGCAGGCGGGGTTGCGCGTCGTAACTGCTGCGGACGTGACCAGTCCAGCCCGCGTGACCTTGTACGCGAACTGGGGTGCCCAACCTTGCGAACATCATTTTTTTTACAATTACTTTTGAATTAAGTGAATCTATCAGGGGTTCGGCATACCCATACTACCAAGAAGAACCAGCAAGAACTCGGAGGTTATTTTCCAGGAAAAATATTCCAAAAACCCCTTGAAATACTGAATAATGAATTTTTCTCGATTGTAAATTTGCCATTTATGATTCTAATAATTTTTTATACTTTTTTTTTCTTTCGTCTGGCTTTACAAAGATTAGCCAATGTCAAGTTTGTAGTTATTTGTAACAAGTTAGGGAATCTATACAAGTATGGACCCCGTCGGTGCCGGCGCTCGCCGACATACGCACGGCACCCCCTTAGGGCGCTTTCCAGTCAGTTTTAACAAAAAAAAAAAAAAAACACTCCAAAACGGCAGAGCCAGGCCAGCTAACACCAACACAGACGAAGTCTTTTTTCATACTTATAAATTGGTTGTAATACCTTGACAAAATCATTTCGCTTCGGGAAAATAACCATTAAAATTTCGGCGTGTATCAAATCACGTGAGCCGTGAGCACCGCAGGACTGCTTGAAGCGACTGAGATCCTGTAGGGGAATTGTCTAATGCTGTCTCACTCACGTATCATCACCAGTTGCATTTGTGATTTTATTTGTTAGTATAAATTATGTTGGCCACGCGCGTTTATCTCATAGAATCTAGTTTATTTAGAGCAATAGGACCCTGCAGGGGAACTGTCTAATACTGTCTCACTCACCCGCGCAGCATCCGCACGAAGGCAGGCGAGACGGCATCACCAGTCGCGTTGGCGATGATGTCCGCCGCGTTGCGCTGTCCTGCTCGCGCGTACATCACGTGTACAGTGAGCGCCGCACGATTGCCCGTAGCATCTAGCCGCCTTAGAGCAGCTGAGAACCCTACGGCTGAACTGTCCAATGCAGTCAGGCGAGGCAAGTTACCCTGAATATTGGACAATCAAGAAAATGGGCCGTTTAGGATGACAATATTGGAAGATCTCTGAAAAAAAGATTTTAAGGAAAAGAAGTACTTCTGCAACCTCTGGGATGGATTTGCCAACTAGCATCTAACTTCTAAAGAGTACCAAAGAACCCCACGGCTGAACTGTTCGAGGCAGTTAGATGAGGTAAGTTCCCCTAGATATTGGACAATCAAGAAAATGAATCATTTGGGATAACATATTTACACAATCTCCAAAGAAAAACACTGTAAAAAAGATTTACTGGGATTTGAGAACATTGAGATGGATCTATCAAGTAACAAGTCGATGCATTAAACTCAATATATTGCCGCGCCCGAAAAATTATTACCGATGAATCACCAACAGTTAGGTTTTTAAAAATCCCGTAGGAACTCTTTGAATTTACGGGATATAAAGTAACATACGAGTATGTCACTCTCCAAGGTCATTAACTATATCCATGCAAAAAATTACGTCGACTGGTAGCTCCGTTGCGGCGTGATTGAAGGACAAATTAACAGAAAAATACCCTATTTGTTGATCAACCAAAAATTCTGAGGTTGAAGCTAAACGGTGTATCAGGGCAAATGAATCATGAACGGAAAATACCTTTTTGTCTCCTCCGATATTCAAATATCCAAAGTGTGAGAGGAACAATCTCGCAGTCTGGAACTCGGTTACAGGTTCAGGCGGCACGTATTCTTCAGGCATCTGGATAAAAAGATGGTTGCTTTTAATTTTTGTAAAATGTCTAAAAAAGTTATGACAAGATACAAAACGGTGAACAAATGAAAAAGAATGGCGTTAGGCATTCATCATCACCAGTGTGTGGACTTCCGCTGCTGGACAGAATATTCCTTAATAATAGGCCTTTCCTAATGAGCGCCACCACACCCAGTCCTCAGCCTTCCTCATCCAGTCTGTTTATGTTGTCGATCTATCGTGATGGAAGGCGCCATCCACGCTGTTCCATCACGATAGATCGACGCTTGCTTATACGCGGTCTCCACTCTAGTTTTAGACAAACACGGCATGCCCACTGCCTTTTGTTTGGGCTATGTCAGTGACCTTGGTTCTTGCGGATATCCTCAGCCAGCCTCGGGCAGCGTGGTAGACTGTGGCCAAACCCTTCTAATTCTGACAGGAAATCCGTTCCCAGTAGTGGGCCAACGAAGGGTTGAAGTGATACTTACAACATTTTCTTCGCTCTCTCTCACTCGTTTCTCGATGGCAGCCTGTTGTTCTAGAAGCCTGAAGAGCGTGGGAGCTTTTGGGTCATTCAGCTGCCGCAACACCGCGTCAAGTGTGGGGAACGCTGCGTCACTGGGAATCAAACAGCATTTTCAAATTATGTGATCTGATATTGAATTTCATTAAATGTATGAAAAGTTTAGAGCCGTTTAAACACAAAACTAACTGCGTAACAAAGATTTATAAAAATCAGCAAGATTTAAACCTTGAACAATTAATTTTCTTTTTAAATTAAATTAACAATGTAATGGTCTGATAAATGCTTCGAGTATTGAATTTGCCTTTCTGATGCAGTTGGAGTAGAAATAAGTAAGGCAAAGACGCACAAAAAGAAATCAATGAAAGTGAGTAATAAATGAATTTGACTTTGACTTTCAGAAGAGGAACTATCTTGCATGCACTATACTTCTACAATTGCTTGTAGCGTATGCGTATGTACTATGTAGTGACCGTGCGTGCGTGTGCGTATGTATGGGTGTATAAGTGTGTGGTGGGGTGGTGGGTATGAGGGTGAATGTATGGATGTAGGTGTATGATGTCTAGGTGTAATGTGTGAATATGGGAGTGGAAGTATATGAGTTGCGTAGTTGATCCGAATGAGTGTATCTGTGGGTGTGTGAAGTGGTATCTTACTCACACAGCACAGGGCGGCGCGGCGGGGAGCGGCAGGCAGGCAGGCGGCGCGCGGGGAGGGGGCTCCAGCATGGGCACGGGCCGCGCACACGCCGCGCCTCCCCGCCCCGCACACCGCGGCGCCCCGCGGCTGCTGAGGGACCAGGCGAAGCGACCCCAGCCGCAGCGAATGATTACTGAACATACAGTTTGTGTTACGGGTGAAGACCATAAAGCGTCATTTTGTGAGTTGTGTTTATCGCGTAATTTACGCTGCAATTGTTTTATGCCACGCAACAATGCAAAATAAGTTGCTGTGGACGGCAACGTTATTAATGTTACATTCACAATTGACATCTCTCAAAATTACGTTCATTTGGCCACGGCAGTTGGGACACGTGTCAAAAACGCGGAAATTAGCAGTAATATGCAGATTATTATCAACAGACTTACCCAAAATGTAATAAAGTCTCTATAAAGCTGAGATTTATAGAGCGCACTTTGACTTAACTCAGGCTTTACTAAGAAATAAAACGAGACAGATTTATGTGAGACACACAAATCTAATATAACAATCAAGAGTCAAGAATGTAAGTTTTTCTGTAAAGTAACGTAAAATTCAAATAACTGTTAATTTGATATTTAACTTATCATCATTAACCTAAATAAATATTTACCTGAAAAGCGTTAAACATAAAAGATTTTAAAAATTATTGTTTAATTTTAACTCTCACCAACAATAGTAGGCTGTGGTTCTTGGCTGTTCGCAAGCGGCTCTTCCAACAGGGATAACAACGTGTTTCCGTCGGCCACGAAATGCCGGAGCTTCCCGTGGCCCAACGCTGACAGCCAACGCTCGTCCAGTCGGCACCATTTACCGCCGTCGCTTGTTCCTACCTGAACACATGAGTCAATACTGAACAGACCATCTTCCATCAGTGACGCTTTGATTTTCTACAACCCTGGAACTTTGGAAGTATTTTTGGATAAATATTACAAACCCACAATTAAGTTAAAATTGCGATATAACACAGACAATAAGTTTCCACCGGCCACGAAATGCCAGAGCTTGTGGCATTTCGTGGCTGATGGAATCTTTCTGTGCGCTGATAGCCAAGACTACTCAAAGACACCATTTATAGCCGTCACTTCTTCATACTTGAACACAGTATGTGCTAATGTTAAATAAACCATCTGTCTGTCAGCGATCTTTGTTCTTCATCCTGTAACATCAGCCTGTAAGCGTCAACTGCTGCACATAGGCCTAATTAATAATTACCTGTTCCAAAATCAACATCAACAAAGATTCGGCAGCATCTCTCACACGCATTGATACAGGTTTCAATTCCTTTTCATCCTTCATTTTGGGCGTTTCGCCGGGTTTCCCTTGGGACAAAAAAGATAGATGAAATCTTTATTGCACACAAAACATGAAAAGGAACACAACACGAAAGGGAGAAATAGAAAAAAACAATAAAAAAAAACAATTCATAGAAAAAGAGGAAGATAGTGCATTCAAGAGCGGGTTTTCTGGCGCTATATTTTTTTAACTTTGATGGTGGCAATCTTATTGAGAGCGTGCAATGTGTCAACAAGGAAATGTAAAGAAAGACAAGGTGGGATAATTTTAACTTTAATTTGCAGGAGTTGCGTGCTTGTAACAGTGTTCTTAATTCTTATTCGTGCTTTAGGAGGCCAGAAAGTTATAAATTATGTGTAAAACATGAAGAGTTGCTCCTATGAAGATGACATGTTCAGGATTGAACAAACCATGAATACCTAGAATCTCAGAATTTTTGACATCGGAAGACGCTTGACAGAAGAAAATCGTCCTACTTTGCGTTTTATGCTGGTACTTTTATACAGTTGATTGTATCAGAAAATTGACATATAAAGAGCTCGGACCTTATTTATTACATGATTAGTATATTAGATAGAGCGAAGTGAAGCGCGATTGGATCATCTTTTTCTTTCCCTTTCCGCGCAGTCATCGTCATCATTACCAACCGGCAGACGTGCACTGCTGGACATAGGTCTCTTGTAGGGACTTGCGCTGTAGGAAAGTATAAATCCGTGCGCCACACTCTCAGAGACACACTCTCCAGTCGTAGAGAAGCTACATACCCTGGCTTTTGGAGCCGGAGATGCCCAGCTCAACGACCTCGAGCAGCGCCGCGAGGCAGTCGGGGTCAGCTAGTAGAGGCGCACACAGCCACGACGCGAGGCAAGTGTACGCGGCCACGACGCACGAGTGTAGGTCGCGCGAGTGCGCCTGCGGCGGCCGACCGCACTGCACGCCGATGTAGTCGCAGATCCAACGCACTGCACGTTTGCGCTCAATCGCGTCTGTGATAAAGTCACAAATTTTATCTTATATAATATGTCTAGTCAAATTGCAAAACATGGACAAAATCAGAAAAAGTAAGTAATATTTACTTATTCAACATAACTAAATTCATAACAAAGAGTCTCACCTATCATAAACTCTTGAGAGCATGAAACGGGAAACAGAATATCAATTTATCAACATCCTATAATCAAAAATGCATTTTTCCAAACAAAATCACTACTCACCAGGTTTGGACGAATGCAGTTTGGCGAGCCCCGATAGAAGTTCCAAGGCAGCGAGCGAAACTTGCAAATCCCCCTTCCACGAGGATATCAGCCTATGGCACACCAAGTACGTCGCGCGTACCACTAATGCCGCCCCTATAATATTGCTTTACGATTCAATCAAAGATCTATTACTTCAAACCACCGTGCGCCGCTGTGCACGCAAAATCCGCTATAATTATGTTATTTTTACAATTTTAACTATTTATGTTATTTGGATCAGTTTTAAAATGGCGAAACTCATTCTTTAATGTATGTCTTAGTAAAAGAGATAACATTTTTCGCTGTGTGACTTTGATCGAAAAGTAATACTTTTTTTCAAAACAATTAAGTAATAATTCTCCTGACAACTTGCGATTTTTCACACAGCGGAATTTGCATACGCAGCGACGATTGGTCGATTTGGTTGTACACAAGTCTTAAACTAGATGGACAAATCTAGAGGCTGAAATCTATAAGACGCACTTTGACTTTGCTCAGTGTAGTGAGCACGAATATTTTGGGATTAACTCTGTCTTAAGTCTGAGCAAAGCCTAAGTTCGCTCTACAGATTTCACCCTTACAGTAGTCCTGCATAAAACACCGTAAAAGGGAGCCTTTTGCCCATTATTGGATTAACTTAATTACAACCAGAACACGTAGAAAACAAAACCCCCTACTGAAATCACACACAGGCACACATAAAATAAACATTACATATAATAGAATATATATTTAAAGATAGGTTTTGATGTTCAACATACACACATACACAAATATGACAGGTCAGATTAGTGGGCAAGTAAAAAGCTAGTCTTGCTGTCAATTGTCAAGCCTGAAAATAATGGTGTCTGCCATACAAGAGAATATAATATTTTTTTGAAGATAAACAGGGATGTGTTGTCAATTAAATCTTCTTTTGAAGACTATGCAATACAAATGAATTACATCTTTAATAAAAAGGAAGAGATCGATGCGTATTTTTAATAACTTATAACTAACTGGTGAATTAAGGTTATAAAGATGAAAGAAAACAAAGTTCAGCAAGCCGTAACAGAATGGAAAATAAGATAGTAAAAAGCATATTATAGTATTTATAAAACATGTGTTCGGATGATATTTGAATAAACATTTATTTAAAAAAAGCCTTTAAATAAGCACTATATCTTCGACAATATTGACACAGATACATAATAGTATCTTACAGGTAGGTACAGAAGGATCACTCTACAAAGTTTAAATAAATTGCGACTCTAGTTGCAACACAGTAAAGTGCAATTCAGCTCGCACAGCGCTGCAGTCTGAAATTTAATAAATGGCCCTAGGTCTCGCGTAACTCTTCTTTTCTCTCTCCTCTCCCACATAGGACATAAGTAGAGTTACGCGAGTGCCCTCGAATGGAGGCGCCTTAGTATATTTCTCGGGTCACGTGGCCAAGTGATATTGCAGCCAAAATAGTAATTTTCTAGTACAAAGAACACGAACTATCTTATATTCAAATATCATCCCTACAGAATAGCAAAATAAAGTCGAAATTACCGAAAACAGGCGAAGATGGGTCTAGCTCCCTAACGTCGGCTGCGAAGTCGTCCTGCGAGCCTTCCGCGCTCGCCGGCCCGCTGCTATCCGACCGTGCTAAAACACCCCCCATAATATAACGCTGTCTTATACTAAACAGGCCTTTTTCATCTAGTTGCATAACTTTTTGAATCCAATAAGCTAAGTAGCCTGGTAATCTGGATATTATATACTTTTTGTAGCCAAGGTGGAGCGGTAAAACCACGTGGCAGACTAGAAGCCACTGATCAAACCAGGTCAAGTAGCTCACTGGCCTTCCACTTACAGAGCGTTTTTCAGGGTTAGCAGTGCTTTTGTGTCTCTACAACTTGCACGCCACTGTTATTCAAGAATATTTATATTTATTCTAAAATTTAAAAATAGTTCTTTATTTTTAAGGCACTACATAGCAGACACTTTTTATATTGTTTTAGGAATAAATCCAATTTTTAGTACACAAAATTCAGACCCAATGTTGGCAATTGTTGCATGGCGTAGCAAACCAAAATGTAGCTTGTGCGTGATTAAAAAATTTTGATGTATGTGTGTAATGTAACTACAGTGTACTTAGATTATAACGATAGCGTATTAGCTGTGATTGTGATGCAATGATTTTCAATAATTTACAGTACAAAAATATATAAAAGGAAAATCCGACTCATCAACGCCCAGCCCAAACTTTTGGACCTAGATTTAGGGGAGATGGGCCTCTCCTAAGGTGGGAGATATAAAGAAACTACATCTCCCTTACGAGGGGTGGCTGAAAAGTTCTGAGCCTAGGGCATTAAAAGTCTAGATAAAAATCTAAATAAAATTTATTTTTCAATATAGTCCCCATGGACTTCAATGCACTTTTGACATCTTTTATAGAGGCTTGTATCCCTGAAAAAAAATAAGCCGCGTCTTTAGCTTGAAAATGTTCATTTACGGCCGCCTTCATCTCTTCATCATCTCCAAATCTTCGTCCCCGAAGGTCCTTTTTCAAATTTTTAAATAGAAAATAGTCGCTAGGGGCCAGATCTGGACTATAGGGAGGGTGGTTCACTTCATCGAATCCAGTTTCTCGCAAGGCTTGCCTCGCAATGCGCGCTGTGTGAACCGGCGCATTGTCTTGCAGAAACAAAATTCCTTTGCTGATTTTGCCTCTTCTTTTTTCAACAATGGCTTCGCGAACTTTTTTCAAAAGCCCTGCATAATACTCTGCATTCATCGTAGTTTTTTTTTGGAGGTAATCTATGAGTAAAACTCCTTCGCAATCCCAAAAAATGGTGGCCATGAGTTTGGAAGCCGATTTTTCCACCTAGAACTTCTTCGGCGGCTTTTCCCCCTTCTCTATCCATTGCATTGACTCTTGTTTCGACTCCGGGTCGTATTGTCGGATCCACGTTTCATCAACGGTGACAATACGAGTGCAAATTTCCTCCAAATTGTCCTTGCACAGGTCTATAAATTCTTCGGAAGTTTCAACTCGTCGCTGCTTGTCCAGTGGCGTGAGCATTTTAGGCACCCAACGCGCACTGACTTTATTCATATGCAAATGATTATGCATAATGTCTCCAACTCGTTCCTTACTGATGCTCAGCTCTTCTGCTATCTGCCACAATTTTACTCGCCGATCGTCCAGTACAATTTTTTTTACTTTTTCGATGTTTTCATCAGTGACTGCGGTGTTCGGCCGGCCCGAGCGGGGGTCGTCTTCCAGAGTCTCTCGGCCTTGTTGGAATAGGCGTTTCCATCGTTTAACCGTGGCTGACGACGGTCCAGATTCTCCGTATACACTAGACATTTCTTCAAAAATTTCTTTTGCTGTTTTCCCCTTTTTTACGAGGAATTTTATGACGGCGCGATGTTCCAATTTCGTTAACTGCAGCGATGACTCAGACATGTTGATGTTCACGGTTCAATTACTCAAAGCTTAATGAAGCTAATCCGGTATGTGAGCTCGCGCGCCCGCAAGGGCGCGGGAGAGGCACGTCCGAGGCAATGGCCTCCTGCATGCGGGATCTTCCGCCTGGCGTGACTACGCCAGGGTCCTTGGGTTGGCCCATGGGCCTACGGGCTTTCCTCCTCAGTGAGGAAGAGGGAGTTGAGAGCGGTCCTCACGCCGTCGTGGTCCGACCTAGCCGGGTGGAACCCGCTTGTGGGAAGCCCAGCTGGGTGGTCGACGTGTGCGGAGGACGCGCTCCGAGGCATCTATGTGGCGCGGTTCTCTTCTTCCTCCTGTCTGGCGTCCTTGGTAGGCTGGGCCTCACCGGTGAAGGCGGCGAGTCGTCGCAGTCCCTCCAGGATGCGCAGGAGTGGGTCTTCCCCGCCATTTTTAATGGCGTGGAAAACGTCTTCAAGAGTCTCAAACGCCACGGCTTTGATGGCCGCGACGCTTGGTTCGGCGGTCCTTTTGGGCTGGGGCGGGATCCCCTCGGCAGGTCTGGGCTTCTGCGCAGGCGGCGGCGAGGGTGCGCGGGTTGGCGATGTCGCCTTCCTGCGGCGACGACCTCTCCTCTTTCTGGCAGGAGCTCTCTGCGTGGCCTCTCGTGGCTTCGGGTCGTTTGCAGGCGTCCGTACCCTGGAGCCGGTGGTCTCGGTGCGCGGCGGCGGTCTTGGGACTGTAGCCGCGACAGTGCCCGCGCGTCTGTTCCGTGCCTCCTTGCGGAAGACGGGACAGCCCACGTGGTTTGCGGGGTGGCTGCCTCCGCAGTTTGCGCAGGTCGCCGGGTCCTCTCGGGGTCTTGGGCAGTCCCGTGCGCTGTGCTCCTGCGAGCAGATCACACAGGCCTGGCGCCTGTGGCAGTGCGTTGAGGCATGGCGGAAACCCTGGCATCTGTGGCACTGAGCGGGACCCTTCTTCCCTCTCCATGCCTCGATGCGGACTCCCCCCATGCAGAGCAGCTCGGTGACTTCGTACACTGCTGGAATCGTGTGTGGGGTGCGGCGGAGCATGGCGAAGAAGAGGCAACCTGGTCTGCCCTTCCTCGCCCTGATCTGGCGCACGTACTCCGGCTCGAACCCCAGCTGGCGGAGTTCGTCTTCTATCTCTGCCGGCTCGGTGTTGAAAGGAAGGCCGCGGATTGCGACCTTCAGGCTCCTCTCGGCCGGCAGTGAGTAGGAGAACCAGGACACGCCCTCCGTCTTCTCCAGGGCGGTGAGGTACCGCTGGACGAGGCGGAATTCCTGGTCTTCCTGAGGCGTGAATCTAATACCCTTTCCATAAGGGCGAGCTGCTGGGTTTCTACCCAACTGGAGCTTAATCTGTTTGATGTGGTGCGTCCAGTTGGGCAGATTTTCCACGATGAGTGGCGGGTAGCGAAGCTTTCGCTGTTTCGTCGGGGCTGGGCCGCTCGGTGGCGCACCGCCGGAAGGGGCGGCGGCGGCGGGCTTCGGCGGTGGCGTTGCTCTCGCGCGGTCGGCGTAGGAGCGTGGGGCCGGCGTCGGAGCTCGGGTGTCGTCCGACCCAGAAGCTTCGGCTGTGCGTCGGGGCATCTCGTAGCGGGAGGGAGGGGTGGTCTTCGCAACCCGTTTCGCCTCAGCGGGCGCGTCCTCCTCCGAGTCGGTGCGCTGCCTGCGGCTGGGGAGCGCACGGCGATCTGGGCCTTCCAGGGCCAGGATGGCGGCGTAGTAGGCGTCATCCTGCCGAAGTCTAGGCTGGACCGTTGTCTCGCTGTCCGCCACACTGTCGTCGTCGAGCAAGGGCATCGACAGCGGGCGCGGCGCGGCGGTTAACGCGGCGGGCGCGGGTGCGGCGCGCGAGACGTGCGGGGCCGGTGGCGCGGCGTACGGCGCGAGAGCGCGCGTGACGGAGCCATACGGGGCTACAACGTCGGGCGCACTCGCGGGTGCGGCGCGTGATGCGGGTGCGGCGCGTGGTGCGGGCGCGGCCGGAGGCGCGGCGTACAGCGCGAGGTCGCGCGTGACGGAGCCGGTCGGGGCTGCAACGTCAAGCGCACTCGCGGGTGCGGCGCGTGATCTCGGATCGCGAGCATGTCGTTGATGGTGGCGGCCCTGAGAAGGGCCTTTGGAGGTGGATGGACGGCTGTCCATCCTCGCGCGGCTCTAGCGGCGCGTGGGAGCGGTCGTCACGCCACCCAATCGATCACCGGCTGGTGAGATCGGGCATCTCCGGGGTTCGGGCTTCTCCTCCGCGCAGACAGAGCGCGCGGGCGAAAACTGTTGGAGCTTTTTCTCAAAAAAAGTCTTCAGTTTTCTTTACGGTGTAGGGTGCGTGCGTAGTGGACGAATGAAGCTAATGACATGAAACTTTTCTTATATAGTGGGTAGATGTCGCTCAACTAGTGACCCGCCGGATGAGTAATTAGCACGAATGCAAGTGCCTTAGGCTCAGAACTTTTCAGCCACCCCTCGTATAATCTCATTTATTATCAACGCGTGTTACCAATAAGGGAACGTAGTACAGACTGGACTAATAAAAATATAAAATAAAATTATAGTTCACGGCAGCCGCGGTGGTCCGCTGACTCAGGCGCGGGCATCGTGTTACCTGTGTCCCTACATAGAAAACTGAAATTTTGCATATAGGTTCCCTTTATACACAACAAATTAGGCCGGATTTTTCGAAATTCCCACGAGACAAAACCGTAAGCAGATGCTAGTATTCAATAAAGCTGTCAATTAATATCCAAATTAAACTCTTTTGTTTCAAGCGTTATGCACCAACAGCAAGTTATGTTTTTGAATTAAAAATTTTATAATGGAATTATAGCTAATACAAAAACAAAGTAACGTTACAAAAATTGAAACTGGCACTTAGTATTACTTTAATAATCCCGATAAAGCTGGCGGCCTAAGCAGCTATTCGATTTGGCAGCCATTTTCGGTGGAAATTACGTATGAACATTATTACATCCGTCTGAAAAGATCTGAGGTAACTAAGTCACACCTAAAGAAGTATTACTAAATATAGTGCACTCATAGTCAAATTAATGAAATCATGTTGATGTTTGTGAGCACAAATTAAAAAAAAAAAAAAAAAAAAAAAAACACTTACCTTTATAGTCCGAAGCGTGAGACACAGTGGAGCCAGGGGGCGCGCTGTGTACCTTAGTAGTGGTGACGCAAGCGTTATGTCGCACGCAGAGGTACAAAGCGCTTAGAAGCGGCACGGCCAACGCTTCTGAACTCTCCACTTGGACGGCCGATACGCAGACTAGAGACAGCCTGCCGCGCGCGTACTCGCCTAGCGTCATGCCGCCGCTACGAGAAATGCGCCATCTTTAGACATTGATGACGTTACAAAGTAGAGCAGGTCATTAGGGGACCAGTCTCCTAAAACCAGCCCACAGCGCGCGAAAGCCTGTAGCGTCAATTGACATGTTCCGTTACAAGAAAAGTGCCATATTTAGGAATTTATGAAGTCATGAATCGTAGAAGAACCCTATTTCTCCTACTCCAAATTGTACAGAGTGGCTGCAAAGTTCGACTCGAAGGGGATGAACTAGAAGATTATTTGTCACAAAATATATTTTTTTTACTATCTAAATTATATTTTAAAGAAACCCTGTCTGGGAAAAGAAAACATAACCAAAAGTTATTTCCCAATACACTAAATTTCGTTGCTCGACAACTCACTTTAGTTTTGATCTCAACTCTATAATAATATGGCAGTTGTTCTCTAGAATCTAAACCATTACAAATAAGCAATACTTACTACTCATTGCAGCCAGGAAACTCCGGAACAGCCAACCCCTTGTAATGATAAGGGAAGGCAACCAGAGACAATAGCAGGCTGATAGCCGCCTTGCGCAGCTCCCGCTTGTCTATGGGACCGCATTCCAACTTCGGCTCCCGCTCGGATAGGATGCGGTCCAGTGCAGTTATGAAGTCTGGTACTAGGACCAACACACCATCTAAATCTAATCTGTAACAAGTGTAAATTAAAAATTTATAACACCCCCGACGATCCAAAGTATTTGAGTTTTCCAAAACATCATTTTCAAATAAATAATTATGTATTTAGGCAACGTCCATCTTGACAGCTTGACATTTGTCTATTGACATAATATTATGAACCTAACGGTTATCTAACCTTCTTTTCTACAAGAAAACTAGAAAAGAGCTGATAACTCTTAAACGGCTGAACCAATTTTTTTAGATTATAGCTAAGAACACTCTCGATCAAGCCACCTTTCAAACAAAAAAACTAAATTAAAATCGGTTCATTCGTTTAGGCGCTACGATGCCACAGACAGATACACAGATACACAGACACACAGACACACAGATACACAGATACACACGTCAAACTTATAACACCCCTCTTTTTGGGTCGGGGGTTAAAAATGTACTTCACATAACTATCGTATTTATTTATATATTTTTTCATGTACCAATAATAAAAGTATTCAGTGAAAAGACATGCACAAGGACAACTCATCTCTATTAGAGAGATTTTTTCCAGCAGCTTAGTGGGAAACTAAATTTTTTACAATGCATGTGCATCAACAAAATAATATTAAGTTTGTTAAAGGAGAAACTGTCTTAATGGACGGAAGATAACTAAATTATGATTCAATGATTTAGTACTTATTGTCCGTACAAAATGACTCCTCACATGCCATCTATCATGCCTCTATGGGTCAATTACTGTCATGTCAAAAATATGGTTCACCTTTATAATAAGGACTAAAATCGTACTTTTGACATGATATTTGACACATAAATTAAAATGGCGCGTGAGAACTCATTATTTACGCATTATACCTGAATATATCAGCAGCGTCCAAAACAACAGCGGCGGCTGTGGCGGGGTCTCTTAGTCCGCGTTGTAGAGCCGCGTAAGTGCGAGCGAGGTAGGGCGCCAAAACTTCTTCCCGACATTGCTTCGAGCAAATCACTCGACATAGAGTACCTAGAGCTACGGCGCGACCTGAAATCAACCAAAATTGTTTTAGTTTGCTTTGCTTTGCTTGATTGCTTTGAAGTCAATATAAGTGTCCACTTATGTAAAATCTTCATTAATGTTTTATGCCATGTCATGCCATGTGAAACCAGCAAGAAACGTAATACCAAAGGAAATCTTTGGTTCACGAAAAACTCCGTATTTCGCACTTTTTGGTTGTGTAACTGTGGGACTTATAGCGCGCAGTCAGATAAAATACAAGGTTAGTACCTGCTTGGTAGCTGATCATACTGAGTTTTTGTGTAGCGTCAGCGAGGGAAGGTGGCGGCGGTGTGCCTTCTGCCCTTTCTGTAAACAAATAACAATTCATTTGGCCATTCCGATCACTGCTTATAACATAACACCGTGATAGCCTAGTGGTTAAAACGATCGCCTCCTAATCGGGAGGTCGATCCCGAGCTTGCATCTCTTTTTTTTTCAAAATTATCATCTCAACTTTTCGGGATTATGTGCATTTTAAGTGATTAAATATCACTTGCTTTAGCGGTAAAGGAAAACACCAGCATGCTGTAGAGTTCATAATGTCTTCAAAAGATGTGCGAAGTCTACGTATATACACATTGGGCCAGCGTGGTAGACTATGGCCAAAACCGTCTCATTCTGAGAGGAAGTCCGTGCTCTGTAGTTAGCCAGCGATGGGTTATCGCGATGATGATGAACATAAAATTACAGAGAAAAATCAACTCACGTGGAATATTGTTAGCAGGCGTGGTTCCTACTAAAGCTGCCTCGAACAGCCATTCACCGAACAGATGAAAGATACTGTTCACTTTGGGCCGTAAAGGCGTCAAGGGCGGCTTTTCTGTGTCGCCTACTGCAAATAAAACTTTTTTCATCATAAACTTTTACATTTATTGAAGTGGGTAGCATCATACAGGTGTACACTTTTTGAATGTCAGTCAAAACAAAAATATTTTTGAAAGTATAAAATTAGTGGTTTATCTTGTCAATTACACGTTTAGGATTTTAAATTGATAAGGATCAATAGTTAATAATATATCAGTAAGAACACCTTCGAAAGTAAAGCTTTGTTTTAGACCACATTTGATCTTAAAATATATAATATACCTATATTATATGCTCTCGCGGACTTTAGGTTGAAAAAACCAAGTTACCTTGGGAAGTGATAGAATTTGGTGGCGTGGTTGGTACGACGCTGGAAGGTCGACTTGATAGTCCTATTAGCGATGAGCGAGGTGTACCTAAAACATACCATGTTTTTTAATGTGTAATCATTAAATTACTATACAAGCACAAGACTACAGGGCTTCTAAGATGGTCAAGCACGTAGATTTTTGCTTGAGTCAAGCATTTTGACCGTTTACAAAGTTTGCTTGATTCTTGAGTCAGGCATTTAAGTGCTTGACGGTGATTGATGCGATTTTATAATATGTTTGCTTGACGCGACGTTCGGACAGTGTTCAAGCTATGAGAAAAGTGGCTCAAGCTTCTTGACGGGCGCATCAAGCTGCATGATCAAGCAAAACAAAACTATGTCCTTGACGCGAAGTCGCTTGACTACAGTACTACCACTTTCGTAAATCGCATCGGCCAAATTCATTTGCACAGAAAAGTATGTATACCAATGAAATACGGACTTTATTGCTTTAGCGTTAAGACTTTAGACAAAAGACAAAGACTAGACTTTTACAAAATATGGCACATAGGCATCAACCAATAGCGGACGGACCCGCGCTATGATTGGTTGTTATATTTTCGCGCCATTCAAAAATGAGATTACTGCGCAGGTACATCGGCGTAACTTATTAAAGTGGTAGTACTGTACCGACCTATGAGAAAAGTTCATCAAAAAGCGTCCTAACTTGGGCTATGGGTGACGTGAAATCAAACAAAAGTAGACGAAACCTAGCGTCAAATGTAGGAACCTTTGACGCCTGTCAGTGACGTCGAACTCTGACAATACCATATAAAAATTTGTGTGAGAATACTGACACAAATTGTGTAACAACAACTGACAAGTATAAAAATAATAACTTGTGATATGGAAATACTAATCTATCTACAGAACAAAACTTTTTTTACACTACGACTACGACTAAGTTAACTATACAAGATGCAAATCAAGCACAAAACTTAGTGCAATAAAACTCAAACTAAAAAAATATCTACATTGGAAAAACTAAAATATTAGCACACTAAAAATCTAATGTAAACATATTAAAGTGTTAACATTTTGTGGAAATGAATAGCGTTCAATCAATGTTTCTCACTGAATTTTTCTCTCTTTTCAAAGAGTTTTTCAAGCTGATTTGATTTCATAAAATATTTCTTAGATTGAATAGCACCTAACATCTACGAATAACAATATCTAAAGAAATGTACATGGCTCTCATGTGATTTTTGATAAGCACCGCCTACCATGGTATATTGTGCGAGGTGCCATTTTTGAGTTTGATCTACATTTTCTTAGATATGTATTGTTATTTGTATAATATATATTTGTATAATATATATCTGTAAACAACAAGTATTCCATGCTAATATATCAACACTATTCATTGTGGAAAATTCCGTTGTACACAATCCAAATAGGTCTAAAATGCTGTCCTTTTCTGCTGGGAGCATTGTGAAAGTTATAGCAATCGATTCAGACTCATCATTTTACTTTAGACATCGTATACAACAGAATTAGCCTCATTTCCACAAAAATTCAAAATCCATACTTTTCTCAGGCGGCTTGTCCCTCGGCCTCGCGGAGCTGAAGGACTTGGCGAGGCGGCGGTGCGCCGGGGGGGTCACCTCCCCCTCCTCCGCACCCCCCGGGGTGTTCGCGCCCCCCGCGCCGCCCCCCGCCGACTCCGTCAGCCAGCGCTCCGTGCTGCGCCCTGCCCACTCCACACGCTCAACCCACACCACACCACTAATCCACTACATCTATATTGTTATATATCGTTTCTCAACCTTTTTACGGCCAAAATCAATAATCAATCTATCTCTAATCCGTCAATATCTTAGTAGCGTTGTTTTTTTATCAAAAATTGTATGGTCCATAACTTACGTTGCTAAGTAATTTATCGATAAATTACGGATAGATTGAGTATTAATTTCGGCCGTTAGTGTCGCGATCTATCAAAAATCCATACATCTAAACATTCTAAACTATTATGTTACTTGAAATAAAATTTTATTTTATGCATTTATTGTCTGAAACACAGTTTTCACTTCATCAGGAGGCAGGGCTTCACACTAAAGCTTGTAAACACTACGTTTTGTTAAGTTAATAAAGATTTATTTATTTCAAAGAATAAGCTGATTGATTGATATATCAACCTACATACAACTCAAACCGTTTGATCTAGGAATTCATATATATTATGTAGTAAACGGATGCTGTTTCATGGCAAATGGTAGCGCTAATATTGTACTGTTTCAGTATCTGCCATCTATTAGTCAATCAGCAAAATGAATATTTTGGTATTTAGAACGCACACGCCATATTTGTTCTAGGTGTCAACTGTCAAAATATATACACTTATAATTATGATATATGCTGTTTTATGCAAATTCTCGAAACAGTTACGCTGGATATAACTTATGCATGAAAAATATATTAATAGATCGCGACCTTAAAGTGAGAAACGTATAACGATGCTCTACACTAACTACCAATAACACCAAAAACCTAGGGACACACCATGAACATTATCATACCATACCATAGGCAAAACTTGGCGGCTTTCAATCATTTGCAATGTTAAATCCGACAGATTTCTTAGGCTGAGATCTATAGAGAATACTTTGACTTAGCTTTGACTTAAGACACTGTTAAAACGAGACAGCGCTATATCGCTGATATAAATCTGTCTCATTTTAGTTGAAACTTAACTAAACAAAGTTAAAGTATGCTCTATAGATCTCAGCCTTATTCTCTGACAGGAGACCTGATTACAATAGCCCGGCATATTTCAAATTATGGTTATTTAAAACCACACGAAGACCAGAAACTGACTAATTCATGGTAGATCCCTTTTGACTAGTTTTAAGGTATTTATGAAAAAAGTTAAAAGTTTATTGAGACAAGTTTTTTTTTTTTAATAACTCAAAGAAGAAAGTCACAAAGAAAATAAGTATTGGTATAGTAAAAATTATATAAGGTACTAAATTGTTAAGGGAGGGACGGCCTTGTCTCAAGTCTTCAACTCTCTCCATAATATTTCAACCAGTATTTAGGGACACATTTGAATATGGGATTTTACCCTTTTTCTAAGGTGATCACTTTGTTGGAAAAAAATAAAGTATATATAAGTAAAAAATTGATTTCAAATGTGCCTCTAAGTACGGCCTCAGTTAATATTGGCAACTCTTTATTTTTAAAGCATTTTAGGGGGCATTTTTGTAAAGAAAACTTTTAGTATTTAGTTGAAAGTTTTTAGATCATTATAAAAGAAAGTTTATAGCAGAATGTAGTAAGGCCTTCAATTATGGGACATGTTTAACGCTAGGGATAAATCAAACGGCGAAACGCGCGCGGAATTTTTCTTTGGTGTTTAGTACACTCAGTTTTGGCGCGTACTAAACATTTCAGTATGATAAATTATGTCAACACGCGCGCGAAAGCCCGTGAATGAATCTGGGAACTTGAGCGAATGGCTCAGGTGCAAAACACCCATCCACAAAGTTGTTTTCGCCGTTCACAGGCTATTGGGTCGAAACGCAAAACAGCGTTCGAGCCGCAAGCCATGGTTTGGGTAACCAACCAAACAATTCATTCAGGGACCGTGAATAGTATAGTAATAGTAAAATAATAGTATAGGTACTGGATCTTTTTTTTAATTGAGGATTTGTCGTGTTATGGATCTCAAAATGCGTGTTGCAGTTCTGTTATTATTAAGACGATGTCAAATAGTAATTCGTTTCTCGTCTCATTCATAATTTTTGGCTTTATGGAAGCCGGGCTGCGAGCTCGCAGATTTTAACGATGCGGCGTCGCATCGTAGTTTAGGTTTTGGCCCTTAGCAGCGCACGCTTGAAGAGTGAGCAATGAGTGACGCATTACGCGCGCGATTTGCCACTAGATTTATCCCTGGCTTACTGTGCTTTTTATCAAATTCTTGTGTGTTTAATACATTAGTGTAAAGTATTCTATATCTATATTATATAGCGGTTTACCTAGGAAGGCGTCAACGTGCGCCGCCAGGCCCAGCATGGCGCGGTGGAAGATGTGCGCCAGTGCCCCCACCCACGCCTCGCGTCCTTCTTTATTACCCTCTTTGCCCTCCTCCGCCGTCATCCAGTACTGTCAAAATATACCATTTTTAACAGAATCTGTATAAAATGGGTGAGTTTTTATGAGTTCACGATGCTTTGTATTGAGTTCAAGTTCTGTCTAACAATAAATCTGATTCAGTTTCAAAAATTTATTTATATCGTGTCATCTTACTCAGTTTGCATTTTCTTACTAAGTTGACATTTTCTTACAAAATGGGTACCTTCTTACCGAGTTGGCATTTTCTTACCTAGTTGGTGTTTTCTTACTAAATTCTCGTTTTTTTACCATATTGACGTTTTCTTACCAAATTGGCATCTTTTCCTGATAAATCAGAGTACCCATGCACAGAAATTCTCTCCACCGTTGTCGGAGTTCTTTATACCTTTCACCGATGACCTGTATATTTTATTGATATTTTGCGAAATGTTGCCGACTCACCTGAAGGAACTCGGGCGTGTGACTGATAAGATGTGGTTTGGTTAGGTCCACGGGGTTGCCGATGGTGTGCAGGATGCGGTACCAGCTCTGCATCACGGCTTCCGCGCCCATGTCTGCCGGCACCAAGTTGGCGTCTTCTTCGCCTGATTGAATATTTGTAAATTAAACTTTTTTGTTTAAATAAACTTTTGAAAGCGTCCATAGAATTGGATTGGACTAAGGATTCTTGTATTAATCATTTTATAATTCTAGTACCGTAAGACCTATTTTACTCACAATCTTGAATGGGAAACTGGAAGAAGTCTGTGTTTAGAGATATAAGCATTTCTAATGTAACCTCTCACTTAGAGACTCTCTTCGTCTTCTGAGTGACTCAGAGCTTTCTTATGAGGCCCATTGTAAGAGATTTTAGTTAAATGCCTCGCTGCGGTGGTCTCGATGAGGTGAAATATTAAACCTTTTGGTTGGATTTAAATGATGGTAGGACGGTGTTGTAGGTGACGTCTTTATTTGTCGAAGGCTTATGATCGACTCTCTTATGGACTAACATTAATTATAATAAAATCTTATAAGCTATTGTCTTACAGATATTTCTTAATCTAACCTAAATAATTTTGTATCGCCTTTTGTTCAAATTCAACGCGTAAGCAACCTACATATTACATCTCCCCTGAAAATGTATCCCATTTACCCCTCTTCTTAATGAAAAAAAAAAAAAATGTTAGGTGCTACTGCGAATGAGAAGAAAAGCTGATACAATTACAAAAAAATAAAATCTTATTCTACCTAATCAAAATTAAAAATGATCGCAAAGAAACATTTTTTTTTGTACCACATGTTCTAGTGCTAAGTGCAATATATCTTATTCCTTACTTCGTATGGGCATACTTTCAATCTATCTTATAAACATTAAAAAAGTTATACGTCATTTCAAGGATTCGTGAACGTGAAAGTTCTGAAAAATCTCATCACTATAAAATAATCTCAAAATCTCAAAATTATTGCATCATAGGTCTAAATAGGTACGTCTAAACTACTCGTTACACATAGTTGACTGTCTCAAAAGATTCTCTCTATGACTTATCAAGTCATCATCATAGGTATACAACTGTCGTAGCATCGTCGGGTTCCTATTCTGTGAACCTTAAAATTATTCTTTAACATCTCAGGAATTTATATCACCTGGACAGTCAAAATAAATCTCTCATAGTCCTCATCTTCTTTCAAGTTACTTCATCAGATATCACATAATATAAATAAATACATAAACAAACGCGGCGCGTACTCTCCTAATTAATATTTAACATAACATGCTTTCAAGCATTGTTCATAACTCTCATAATCTTCATCAAACTTATTTCTTTCCATAAGTACTTCAATAACATTCAACTTTTCATAAAGATTCTAGGTCTTTCACTAACACCAGCGCGGTAGATAATGATCAAGAGTCTAGACAAATATATAGTTGAATGAGGAGGTACAAAATATGCGCAAAATATCGCGTATAAATTAATAAATAAATAACAATCACCTTCCTACGTCAATATGTTTCAATCCGAAGTAACTATTTGAACATTATTCAAAATATCAATTATATATCTAGCACTTCTACAGCCGAAGGGTGATCAAGCCTTTGGTATGTAGAGTCCTAATTTGTCAAAGTCGGGTAAAGTCTTTAATCGTCACAATTAGCACGAAACTAGACGAAAACGTATGTGCTTCACTACGAAGAAAATAAAAATTCTCCTAACTTCATATTAATTTCCCTGTAAGTAATTGCAAATTGCATCTCAAGCAAAACCTTTGTCTCATAAAACAATGCAAAGATATTTGGGTACGCGTGTGTCGTTGACCGCGCGATGACACCGTAATAATTCAGTGAATTATTATGTAACTTCGATTTTAAATCTGAATATTTGCAAAATATTCATTATTTATTATAGTATTCTAACGTACGCACTATAATAAAAAAATCTTACGCATAAGTTGAACTTATTGATAGATAGTGGAGCAAGCATTACTTATCTTAAAAAAATTTATTACTTACCTATAGTATTGCGTATAAAATTAAATTATTATATAAACAAGAAAAAAAATACTTTGCCTACTAAGTTTTTCTACTTATACCTAATGCCCATTATGAGAGATAAATTGCACTTACTTTAACAGCTGTTAGCGATGCATTTATTATTTAATTTCGTGACCGCTATGAAGTCGCTGTCGCCGTGGTCCGTCTTCGACAGGTCCGGAGGTCTGGACGCTGGACTTCTTCTTGCTGCGTCTTGGTGGGCCGGGAAAACCCTGGACTCCTCGAACTGGGCCGGGAATACCCTGGACACCTCCTAGTTGTGGCCGGGATAACCCTGGACGCACGATGATGCTGGGCCGATGAATAAAGTTTTAAAATCTTCTGCCGATTGGGGGTTGATTTTACTGTCAATGCTTCTTTCATACGTTCTTCTTGATTTTGTATTTGATGTGGATTTTTTTTTTTATAATCTTCTCATTTTCATAAGCTGGGTCTTAACTCTTGATTCTTTTGGAATTAATATGTTTATGCTTCTTTCTTAATATACATATCTTCTTTTTTGATGTACTTTTTCCTTTTTGAATATGAAATCTTTAGAATTTTCTTGAGAATCGTGTGGACTTCATCTTCATCGGTGCCCAGCCGGTGCGCGCACTTAGTGTAGGCACGCACCGACTGGCAGGGTCGCCATGAAATATTAAACTTTTTGGTGGATATTAAATGATTGGAGAGACGGTGTTGTAGGTGACGTCTTTATTTGTCGAAGGCTTATGATCGACTCTCTTATGGACTAACATTAATTATAATAAAATCTTATAAGCTATTGTCTTACAGATATTTCTTAATCTAACCTAAATAATTTTGTATCGCCTTTTGTTCAAATTCAACGCGTAAGCAACGTACATATTACAGAGGTTTAAGATTCCATTTAATTTATTTTAGTTTTAAATTAGATTTAAGTTTATTTTATAGAATTGTCAATTATTATTATACCTAATATTGTATGTTGATACTAAATAAAAACTTGTAGTTATATCCTAGTACGAAGAGATACTTACTGATAGGCATAGCCGGGTAGAGCGGGCCGTACATGTGGGCGAGCAGCCTTGCGGTGAGGCAGAGCGACACGCGCGCCCACTGCTCCGTGAGCGGCGCGCGGTGCCGCCAGCGCACGCACTGCTCGCGCAGCGTGCGCCACAGCGCCGGCCCGGGGAAACATCTGCACAATTTAACACTACCAGACAGGCTTTAACTCTAAATTGTGGGGCAATTGAAACTAAATTATGAAAAAACCGCGCCAAATTCAGAAGTTACTCCTTTTTTTAGGATTTGGTTAATGAAATAGGTTACAACGGAATAGTGTTCTTACCTATGACATGCCAGTATCCAGTGCTCTTACCTGTGACACGCCAATATGTAACGTTCTTACCTGTGACACCCCAGTATCTGCAGTGTTCTTACCTGTGACACACCAGTATCTGCAGTGTTTTTACCTGTGACACGCCAGTATCTACAGTGTTCTTAGCTGTGACACACCAGTATCTACAGTGTTCTTACCTGTGACACGCCAGTATCTACAGTATACTTAGCTGTGACACGCCAGTATATATACAGTGTTCCTACCTGTGACACGCCAGTATCCACACTTCAAACAGCACGCACAGCACTCGCTCACACAACTGTTCTGCCGCGCCGTACAGAGGTGCGGGCGGCGCTAGCAGCGCGGCGGCCGCGGCTAGTAGCAACAGTAGTAGCGACTTCCACTCGCGAGACCCGAGGTTAGCACTGTCGGCCAGCGAGCGTGCTAGTCGAAGCACGCGATGGCAAAGCACAGCTTGCTTGCTTATGAGGTTACCACCTAAATTAAATCACATATTTTCTTCACAAGAACCAATACATTAATTTTATTCATGAATCTATATGTACCCATGGACAGAGCACTTCTACTTCCCACTTCGACTGCCGAGCGAGAGCGAGAGGTTGGACGCCATTGTCTGACCTCTCGCTCTAATTTTTAGTCGCAGTGGGATATCGATAAGTAGGTATTTGCTTTAAGTATGTATTAGAAGTTGAAAGAAACACTTTAATGTCAAAGTAAAATAAATCTTAATTGTTTTCGTCCATACATCTGACTAGCTAATGCTACTGAATTTTGGCTTTAAATTCAGGACTATTAGGTCCATTTTACTTTGGTGTCATATTTTCAACGCTGGAATTCCATCCACATTAGTATAAAATCAAAATTAGATCAAATTCCTCATGTATCACAGACTTTCGCAAAATAATAACTGCTTCTATCAAACACATTATTATTTTTTTGTTTTTAGGAATCCTAGGAAAGCGAAGTAGGTAATAGTAAAATTATAAAGGTTTTTTAGAGTAATTATGCTTTCTTACCCAATTCCGTTTGATAGATGAATGCAAGTGCTTGCAAAGAAAACATATCATTTCAAATTCCGATTTTAAATTCAAAAATATTTCTTGAATGAAATGAAATGTTTTGTGAAATGTAATGAGATGATATGAGAAGTTACGTTTGACTATCTATTTGTCTCAGTGAATGATACAACTTAGAAATCGGGTTTCTAACAATAAGTATCATTTGAAAAACATTGTATCGTAGGGTCGTGTTTAGTGACACCATACAACACTGGCCACTGCTGTCGTTGGACAATTGTGACAGCACAGAGTTCAATGGAATTGAAGACATATGCAGTAGTGTATATATTACGCACCACCAGCAACACGGACACGGTAGATTTTGTCACTGTATAATAGTGCATATATTTCTAGCTTTGTCATTCGCTGATTTAATGTAGGTATGTAGTATGAAAATGTGGGTTTGTGAACTGTGAAATTTTATTCAAGTATATTCATTTTAAGCATAGAATGTAACAACTTTACTCACGTATTTAGTTGGTGTAAGCCCAACTAGTTTCAAAACCACCCGACATCCTGTTTCATAGGGACTCGGCTTGTTACACACTTACAGACCACTGTGAGGGCTTATATTAACTAAATACGTGATTATAGCCATTACATACTATACTCAAAATAGAGAGCACATACAAAACTTATTTCAATTAAGGCTTCAACGGTGACTAATAGAAAGGTGCTTCTACACAATAGATGTATTTTTAAAATTCAATGAATAGCTTAAATATGAATTATACTTTGTACAAATTTTGCATGTAAAAAATGTTTCTGCAATTAAAAAATCTTGAATTTTGAAATCACTCACGATAGTTTAAACAAGTGTACTCACTTTCATTAGGCCTCGGCACGAACAGATTATGCAAGTGGTTCAGTATCTTATTGGCATATCGATGCGGCTCCGCAGCCAGTGGCGGCGGAACGGCGGGGGGAGGCGGTTGCGCGGGGGCGGCGGGGGGCAGTAGGGCGGCCAGCCACGAGCAGCACACGCGCACACAGTCACGCAGGGCCTCATGCTCGCTCAGAGGCAGGGAGAGACCGTAGCGTATAACTTCTAGCACCCATTCCACCTATAATATACAGTTAAATAAGTTCCGCAACCAGTGGCAGGGGAAGAGAAGGCGGCGGGGGGCATGATGACCATGAGCAGCGCAAGCGCGCGTAATCGAGCAGGGCTTCATGCTCGCTCAGAGGCGGGAGAGAACGTAATGTACTGCTGTACGGACGCATATTAAAATTTGGAAAAAGAAAAGTTTTTCAGACTACCTCCTGAAAATAAAGCATCAGTCAATAAAAATTTTCAGATTACCCTCCCAAATGATAGCTTAAATAGGTATTTTAAATTCAATAGTAGTAGTTCTGAAACTGAGCATCCTCCTTCGTGTTTTCTTCGAACTACGCAACATTGGCAAAATAAATTGTGCCGTGGTGGCTCTACCAAAAGCCATTAAAGCAAGAAACAACAACAATCATTGTGAGATTTTATATAGTTTTTGGTAAAAAACTACCTCATCTTTTTGGAAAATGATGACCTGTGGCAATGGAACTCTTCCATATTATGTGTATTCTGACTTCTGATATCAGTTGTCCAGTTTTCTTACCTCTGCATCAGTAGTGAGAGGGCTGGGCTGGTGGGAAGCAAGCTGTCTCACCACGGCTAGCACTACGTCTTTACCCCCAACCGCGCCCAGCACACCTCTTCCCCCACCTTCAAGAGGCAGGGAGTTCCACTCTGAATACATTCCGTCCTCTTCCTTGACCTGCAAGCAAGCAGTGCCAACACAACAATTATAAATGGGAATGTGTGTTTGTTTTGTGTAATCTTCAATCATGTTCCAACAGGATAATGGATCAATGAGATTTATTACATGGTTATTAGTTTAAAGACCTGGAGAGTGATATAGACTACTTTTTATTCAGGAAAATCAAAGAGTTCTTACCCGATTTTAAAAACTAAATCCATGCAAACGAAGTTGTGCTGTTTCAAAGAAGAGCAGTATATTTGTGGAAGATCCATCTACATTAAGATACAGTGTGCTAAGGTTTTTACTTTTTACTTTAACACCATAAATCATAAGTTAACAGCATGTGAGTAATTTTCTGAGTTTTAACATTTTGATGCCATTTGCTAGAGAAAATCAGATTCTATTTTTTTTTTGCTCTTTACTGGAACATATACAGCATTTAAATTATTTCTTAGCTACTTATTCCTAGTTAGTACATACACCTATTAAGTGTTCACTGATTTACAATATCTACCTAATTTTGTGTGGGAGTTCGTAGGTTAGTAATTAAATAAATTAAAAAAAAAAAAAATTAAAAAAAAAATGCAAAATGTTACAACAGTGGAAAAGCGATGACACCAACTAAAAGTAATATAAAATCTTGAAATGTTGCTGCATAGCAATTGATTATTATCAGTTAACAGTAGCAACTTATACAGTGCTAGCTTAGACCAGTGACTTTGCTTGCACGGAGTACACAAGTTCCAAACCCCTATTTTACCACCTTAGGGGTTGAATTTTTAAGTCCTTTCTTACTGGATGTTTATTATGATGGATGACATCATAATAGCTATCTGCATGTCAGATTTCAGCTCATTCCATTCCGTAATTTGAGCTATGCGTTGATAGATCAGTCAGTCGGCTTTTCCTTTTGTATATTTAGATATTACTTCCATTTGAGAATTAAGAGTGCATTATCACATCACGCAATAATGTATAAAATTACCTTCATGCAAGAAGTGGATACAAAACGTTGGAAGTAAGGCTTAAAACAGCTTTCAGAGTACAAGCCGCCCCTTTCTGCAGATAAGGTATTGCATTGTTGTAGGAAAAACAGTCAAAATAGAACGAAACTTACTTTGCTGTTGACTCTATTGAAGATTCCCACATTCATAAATAAAGAACCTAACGGTATGAATACGTTGTGAAGAAAACGGTACAAATACGATACTTTCTATAAATCTGCACGCCAACTGTTTACTTTTTGTTGAACACGGATTTGCAGTTAGATAATTAATATGATAATTGAGTAATCAAAGAATAACATTTTTTTATTTTCCAAAGTTATTTTTCTACTTTACAAAACAAAGCTGTCAAGCACCTGTCAAGGCTGTCAAGTCAGGTTAAGTTTACTGTCAACATTGACATAACAATTGGACCTCCAGTTTGACAGTGACGATTGCAATCTCACTATTGGCTAAAATATATTGTTGCGGAAAGAATACCAGAAATTCAACCAATCACAACCATTCGAATTGTAGCAATAACTGATTTGTAGTTTTGTGAGTGTACCAGAGAGGGTTACTCTATATGACTATGGTTTACTCTAAGGGTCAATTCGTACTAGCGCAGATTCGAAGCATCAAATTCTTTGCAATCAAAGCAAAGTTGCAAAAATGCGTACCTACGTAATACGTATTCGCATGAACGAGTATCTCTATGCGTATTCGCTTGCATTCGCGCGCTTTTACATCAAGTCAGATTCAGCCTGACAATGGTATCCTCCCTTGAGTATAAATGTTCCTTGATGGTATCACAGGATAAATGGACCGATTTTGATGGGGCTTTATAATTTATTAATTTGAAGGGAACTGTTCAAAAAAAGTGTATATATTTCATTTTAATTGATTTTATTTATAAAAGCACCGAACATTATTATCAGTCAATACAAATATAAAAATACTTAAAATATAATTATTGTTAGTATAAAATTAAAACATAATTATTATTAAGTAACTGCAAACATAGTAAGTAGGTACCTAGCTAAATAATAGTCCAGTAATTACAAAACACCAAAGTGATATTATTGTTATAAGCAAGTTTTTGATAGGGAAACATTTACCTACTAGAGATTCTAAAACTAACTTTAGTAAATACAAACTAAACCAGAAATACACCAGCAACATGTTCAGAACACAAAAATATAGGTATTGTAAGCCTTTGAAAAACCCTCTATTAGACTGGACAGGGATTCAACGTAGAAGAGGCAAAAGAATTTTTTCTTCAAAGGCAGTACCTGTGCCCATAACAAGTTTACTGAGGTTTTGGGAGTAACAATTTGAGTGAGCTGACACCTTTGTTGCTGATATATAAAATTATTTTGTAAGTTAGCTAAGCTACATAATTTCATTCATATTATTAAGACAATAAAAAGTTTGACTATTCTCCATATCACATAAAATTATTACACATTTCAGTACATTATAGTTACAGTAGAAAACCTAATTATGCCAGTGTAGAACAATCCAAAAGGTAATTCAGATAGACTTCAACCCATTCCATAAATTGGAGGCTACAATGCAAAAAAAATAGATTATACAAAAATGCTTACTAACTTAAAGGACAATACTAATGTTACAAATCAATACTATACAAAATCGATTATACTATAGTGTGTTTCATCGGATAGTACCTATGGCGTTATGTTGGCTCCCCTGTCTGTTGGATGGTCATTGGCACCATATTGGCATGAGAAGACGCAGATTTTGTTTATTTTCATTTGATTTTCATTTCATTCATTCAGGAAAATCAAATAAAAATAAACAAATCTGCATCTTCTTATGCAAATATGGTGCCAATGACTTGGACAGACAGGAGAGCCAACATAACGCCATAGGTACTATTCGTTGAAACGCACTAGTCTTCTGCATTGGATAGCTCTTAAAAAGGACTTATCTATTTTTTGTAATGGTCAAGTTCAAAAATGTCTGTAAGGATGGGGTTTAGCTTATGTTGCAAGTTTTAAAATGACAAATATGGACTTTTTGCATTAGAGACTCAAATTGTTAAGCTATTGAAACTTTCCATATAACAAGCTTAGATAATTGGTTTTCTACTATATTACTAATTCAATACTTATAATAAGTCCAGTCACAGAGCCAGAAGTTAGACAGCCAGTGTAGTGTTTAATTTAAATAGTGTTTATTTATCTCCATGACCATCAACACTTTTAACCTCTTCATATTTAAGTCTCCACATTGTAGCCTCATCCTCCAGTTCTTTGACCCTCACTTTCTGAACTTCCAATAAGCTCTCTGTAAGTTCTAATTTATTTTTGATTTCTTCATACTCTTGAATGTTGGTTTGTTGGTTGCTGGCCATTACTGTTGTTTTCGCCAGTTTTACAGTGTCTTCTGCCTTTTTAATTATCTGCTCCGCTTTTACCTCTAACTCATACTGAATTATAATCATTATTACCAACCTTCTGATCACAAATGCTAAGAAAATGGCAAAACCAGTAATGTAGAAGTTACGTTGAGCTCTGAAGAGTTTAACGTTCCCTTTCATCTCGCTAGCTAAATGCACATGACCAGGCTCACTTGTATGTGAATATTTCCTCATTTCTCTGATAGAATCAATTAGAAACAGGCACAAAATTCCTAACCAACCGTAGAAATATATTGCAGTTCTCTGATGAAACATCTCGAAAAGCCTGGATCGGTAGAACGTGTACCATTTTCTAGGGCTGAACAGCGGCAATATCATCAACATTACAAGAGCAATCTCGAAGTAAAGATAGCCGGCTATGAACGTCCATTGAAACGACATTTTGCGCAAAATCAAGGTAGGTACTTACTAATATATTCAATTTCGGTAAATTGGATTGAAAAACGAGTTGTGGGAGTGGTAAACAAAACCGGCTTTTCAGGTCTGGCGCAATACTCCTCTATGTCTAAATATTGGCTAGAATTTCACAATGATTCTGTTATAAATTAATGATATTCACACAATAGGTACCTACTATGTGCTATTAATATCACACCAGTTATTAGAGAAAATCTCAGATAACCTGAATATTATTTAATTAAAATTCAATTCCCTTCTCAATTTGTCATTTTGATTTTTGTCCCTTTTATGTTTTGTTCTTTGGTCCTTGTTGTCAATGTCATTTTCTAGCTTTTTTTTTTTTTCTTTAAATCTGGCTTTACTCTGATCAGCCAATGTCAAGTTTGTGATATTTTCAAGTTATTGAATTTATACAAGTATGGACTCCGTCTGCGCCGGCGCCCGCCGACATACGCGCGGCGCCCCTTTAGAGCGCCTTCCGGTCAGTTCCACCACCAAAAACCAGCCAGCCACTCTTAACAAAAAAAACACTCCAAACAAGCACAGCACGCGCGCCAGCAAACGCCATCGCAGACGAAGTCTTTTCAAGCTTATATCTATGGTGTGCACACTGCATTGACCTCTAATGGTAAGAGTACGCTGGACTTACAATTGGTGACTTGTTTTTGAAACAACTTGATTTGCTCCATTTTTTTATTTATTTGGTTTACCAACAACTTATAACAAGAATTACAATTTAATTTTACAAAATATGTAAGTATGCAAGATATTTAGTTAATTGAAGGTAAACACAACATGCAAATAGAGTGACAAGTTATTCTGACAAATAAGTAACAAAATTGAAATACATACAGAATAATTAATATTTACAACATATTGAGCCTCTCAAGTCTCAACCAGCAAAATGACAGCTAGAGTCAGATTGTGAGTGTCGCAATCACGATTGATTGACCGGCATACTGTTGCTAATATCTAAAATGCACTGTCGAAACAAAAAAGGGTTTTACAATCAACCAGCAATTGATAGAAAGTGTCAATTTTAATTCCCAGTATGTTTGGTGGAAGCTGGGGCGCTTTGAATTATCAAAAAAATAACTGCATTTTGAATGTTACTCTTCCAGTGTACTTGTGCTGATTACCACATTTCAGTGGCTTTACCTTCGCGTTAGACCTAATAGATTGTCTGTATGACTGTGACACTCTGCGACCGCCGTTCTTGTCAATCTGGTGAACAGTGTGACCAATTTATAGATTTAGCAGGATCCTGCAATTTTAGCAGAATACAGGGCTTTTTTAATTAGGGCTCAGTAGATTTTGTGACAGGAAAAAAAATATTGGCAGTTATTAACAGTAACTACATATCTAAAGCAGTAAAGGAGGTCTGTGCAGAAAAGCTAGATTCAACATTCACTTTACTGGGATTATCTCGTAACTATAAAGAAAAAGAGTTCGTGAAAAGGTAACAGACAGACACACTTTCACATTCATAAGATTAGTATGGATTTCTATACAGAATAATGATATAATTTATTTTAAATTATAAGAAATTTAGCGCTTCAAAAAATTAAGTATGTTTTAGCAGTTTTTACTCCAGAGTAGCAGGATAAAAAATTTAAATCTGGTCACACAGACCACAGACAGAGTACCATATCATAGATGATCATAGAGGACTTTGTCTGTGGTGGCGTTTGTTGGCGCGCGTGTTGTGACTTTTTGGAGTGTTTTTTTGTTAGAAGTGGCCGGTTTTTGTGTCCCGCTGGTGTTTATTGGTGGTGGAACTGACCGAGGAACTGACTGAGAAGCGCTCTAGATGGGCGCCGCGTGTATGTCGGCGGGCGCCAGCACAGGCGAAGTCCATACTTATACATATAGTTTTCCTAACTTGTAAATAACTACACACTTGACATTGGCTAATCAGTGTAAAGCCAGACGAGAGAAGAAAAAAAAAAAGATGATCATAGATCACAGATCACTGACTCAGACTCCGGATTCGTGGTCTGTGCTCAGACTGCTGCTGGCGAAAACAAAAGACAGATGTAATTGTGCAATGTTAAAAAAATTAAAAGTTTTAGTAAATTTTACAATAGTTTTACTATAATGGCTAGTATAGAATTAGATATATGGCGTGGAGAATGGGGACTTGCGTCTATTGATCTAGAATGCCTTAAAGTTTTGGTAAGTTAATAACCACTTAACCTCATCAGCAATTGCGACCGGCGTTTTTTAATAATTTATCATGTTTCCAGACTTATATGAAATTTATTGGCGTTCCTGTTAAAGTTCGTGAGGCTAGCAATCCGTTTTTTACTCCGAAAGGCACTCTGCCTGTCATGAGAGACGGGAGGACAGTTTTGACGAACTTTGAAGAAGTAGTCTCATATCTTCAGTCTTTGGTAAGAATTTGATGTTAATTATTTAATTATTAGACTCAATTACATGTAGCAACATTCCAATTTAAATTTCTGGTACATTTTACATCAATATTATTTCCAGTATTTATTCAAGGTTTGCTTACTATTTTGGCGCACTGATAAATAAGCATTGCGGTCTTACAAGTGGGAGATCTTTGGTTAGATTTATGGCAGGGGTTTAATTTAATTTCTAAATTGCATCAAGTCTGGAGTTCTCAAGGATTTAAACAAGCCAAATCCGCGCGGGAAAAGACCTGGCCGTGAGCTAGTTTATAAATTAACCTGGAATTTTAAATAAAATTAATTATATCAAGTACAACCTTTGAACCTGAAACATCCTATATAGGTTAAGGAGCATAATGAATTCCGAAAGGTGGCAGTTTTAACTGCACCCATTGCACTATTGTTGAACCTACTCCTAGCACAAGCATTAGGCTTAGTTGTATGGAAAAGGGGAATATTAGTCATGATTAACAATATTTAAATAGAGTTTGGAATACTCACTTCCATGATTAGTCTTTCCTACCAATTATAATCTAAAACAAGAGTGAATGGACATCTAGGCAAATGAGTCCCATCTTAGGCCACATCATCACTTTCCATCAGCTGAAACCAGTGACTGTGGTCAAATGTATAGCTAAAGTGAAAATAATATATATTTCCAGCATTACAGCACAGACGTTCACCTAAATCAAAAGCAAGCAGCTGAAGCAAGTGCTTTCACACAATATTTACATGACAAACTCTACCCTGCGTACCAGTACGCATGGTGGGTGGATGAGAAGAACTATGGGGAACTCACGAGGCCTGCATATGCTAAAGCCTTGCGGATACCATTTAACTTCTATTATCCATCAAAGTACCAGAGCAGTGCTAAGGCAATGGTTGATGCGTTGTATGGGGAATACACTGATTTGAAGGAAATTGAGAAAACTGTAAGTAAATGTGATTTTGAGGGTTATGAAAATACAGGGTCTGGAAGAGCCCTGCATGACTGCCAGTCACCAAGAAAAAGAAGAACTCGGCTCAAGCTTTGTCTTCTCATCCAAAATTTCTCCGTTCTTTCTAGTCACACTTTACAGTTCCCACTTAAAGGTGAAAGTTTGTGTGTATGTATGTCTGTTTGTTACTCTTTCACGCAAAATTACTTAACCGATTTGGCTGAAATTTGGAATGGAGATAGATTTTACCATGGATCAACACATAATAATAATAATAATAATAATAAAGCCTTTATTCCAATGTATTACAATTATCATTTTATACACAATCACACGAATTACAATTATTAGATTTTATTATGACAATTAGAGGCATCTAAGTATATTAAGATTTACAATTCCAAAAGTTAAAAAATAAATATGAAATAATCACATCGTCATACATTTAAAATATTGTGTACATGTCAAAAAATTATGTCAAAAAAAAAAAAATTAAAATAAAATAGTAAAGTTAGATAAAAGTTATTGATTATCCATTATTATTAGTCAGCTATTTAAATTGTAGTGTCTACCTCATTTAGTTAGTTACTTAATCATGTAAAATAATGTCATAAATTTATAGTGTCACTGTTAGTTATTAAATTGTATTATGTCATTGGAACGCCCATTTTTGGGCATAGGCCTCCTCCATCCTGGATCAACACATAGGCTACTTTTTATCCTTGAAAATCAAAGAGTTACTACGAGATTTTGAAAACCTATATCCACACAGACGGGCATCTGCCTTCCAGATTTATAACGAAGCAGAAAAGTGCCTCAAGACCTTGTCAGACCGGCTGGGTGAGAGTGAATACTTCTTCGGCAACCGGCCCTCCTCGTTCGACGCCACGGTGTTCGCGTACCTGGCGCCGCTGGTCAAGGCGCCCTTCCCCAACGCGACCCTCGCTAGCCACGTCAAAGCGATCGCTAACCTGTCTCGATTCGTTGCGAGGATCAGTCAGAAGAACTTTAGAAATGTTACTGATGGTAAGTGATGGTATTTATTTTAGTTTTTCTTAAGTATCACTCGCTTCACCACGTCGAAGGTTGTGGGTTCCTTCGGCCCTCCTCGTTCGACGCCACGGTGTTCGCGTACCTGGCGCCGCTGGTCAAAGCGCCCTTTCCCAACGCGACCCTCGCTAGCCACGTCAAAGCGATCGCTAACCTGTCTCGATTCGTTGCGAGGATCAGTCAGAAGAACTTTAGAAATGTTACTGATGGTAAGTGATGGTATTTATTTTAGTTTTTCTTAAGTATCACTCGCTTAACCACGTCGAAGGTGGTGGGTTCCTTTGGCCCTCCTCGTTTCGACGCCACGGTGTTCGCGTACCTGGTGCCGCTCGTCAAGGTGCCCTTCCCCAACGCCACCTTCGCTAGCCACGTCAAAGCGATTGCTAACCTGTCTTGGTTTGAAGCGAGAATGGAAGAACTGTAGAAATGTTAGAGCTAGTTTTTTCCCGAAAAATCTGTGAACTATAGAACTACATAGAAGCGCGTGCACTGCGGAATTAATTCCGCGCCGGATTTAGTTGATTTAAATTCAAATTTACGGATTTCAAAACATACCGCAACTCGCTGCACCGCAGTGCTCGCTTTCTCTTATTGATGGTAAGTGACTTTGCAGTTATGTATGTAGCTACCTTCAGTTGGAGGGGAAAGGCAATAGGTCATGTTTAAAATGTCTTTGAACCCTTTAATCTATCATGTGATCAATTGAAATAGCTATAAAAGCAGTTTCCGTGGTTTGTGGGGTTATCCGTCCATTGGGACTACAATAGTAACAATTTGTTTCCAGATTACAACAGGAACTCGAAGAAGCAGTCTCGCGGCACGCAGTCGGAGCGCGAGGCGGCGCAGTTCCCGCACGAGACGAGGAACAAGCTGCTGGCGGCCGTGTTCGCGGCGCTCGCGATGACGGGCTACGCGCTCGCCAACGGCATGTTCCAGGTTAGTTTTTTGGTTGGTTTTTTTCGTGGCATCTGAAGAACCTTGTCATCAGTATGAATCTGTTCAGCAATTTCTATTATTGTCGTATTGGAAATTGCTGCCCTAAAAGAGCCGATTGACGAATATTTAAATGAAGCAATTTCAGAACAAGTGGGAAGAAAATACTTTTTGATTGTTTCGTTATACCTAAGTATTAATGAACCTAATATACACGCAATTCATTTCTGCATAATGCTTGCATTTCATTTAGAGTAGGTACATGATGCATTTTAGAATTTTATTAGATTTATTTCAAAATTGATGTTTTTAAATTGGCATATTTTTTTACTTACACCTATATTATACAGAATTGATCGACTTTTTTATCAGTTAATTAAAAATCACAGCGATTTTTTTGCGAAATAATAAGAATATATTAAAATGAGCCAATTTACTGCCTGCCTGTCCCTGAGGCGTAACATACACAACAGAGTGGAAGTAAGCCGAGGTGCAGCGTCTATTTCAGCATCAGCGTTTTAATCTCAGCTTCACTTTGGCATAGCAGTAGCGCCCTTTGAGGTTCGTCGTTTTATATGTTAAATACAGGTTTATAAAAATATTAATTTTAACATCTTTGTAAACCTGCATTTACAGCAAATAAATAATTAATTTATTGATTGAAAGACCATGTTTTAAAACAAAGTCTATTAACATGTTGAATGACAGATAATCGACCTGGACGTATCCATATCCATCTAGTTTAAAAACCTTAAAATTATTAACTGTGTCTTATTTAACACTGTTTATTGAACATTGTTATTTGCGCATCGGCTCCGCTTCTCTCTGTAGGTGTGCGTTGCACCTTAAAGTTGTATTCTTATTCATTCTCACGCGTCAAAATAATACTTTGTTTATTCAGGACATGAAAGATTTCGAGCACTCGCAACATTACAACGACATGTTTGAGAATGACGAAGACGACAACTGACCCCGAGCGGCCCACGCCTGGTGACACCTGTCAACTGTCAAGTTTACTGTCAACTGTCAAGGCTGAACCGCACACTGCCCGCCATCTTGTTTTTACTTTGAGTTGATCGCATGAAAACTGTAAATTAAAATACTCTAGAGCTGTAATATAATTAAGGTGACCACATAAATCGTGCGCGCTGAAACTAAAAGTAAAATGTACCAACTATTGTGATCATGTTAAAATAAAGGTGATCGCACACCGTACGACGTGAAGCTTTGGTTGCTTCGGCGCATCCGGTATTTCGATGTATAGGTTAGTAAATGATGCCCGCGACTTCATCCGCGTAGGCCTTAGAATCCCGTGGGAGCTCTTTGATTTTCCGGCATAAAAATTAGCCTATGTCACTCTCCAGGTCTTTAGCTATATCCATGCAAAAGAAACACGTCGATCCGTTGCTCCGTTGCAACGTGACTGAAGGCCAAACCAATAAACCAACAAACACACTGGCATGTATGATATGGGTAGTGATTCGAATTTTTGTAGTACTGGCTTATATTTTTAACTGTAATAAAAAATTGAAATACAGCACATTATTTATGTGTCCGAGCGTCACAAATATGCGATCGATTTTAAGCATTTTGTGTTTGGCTGGTCTATAGATGTATTTAACGTTTTATTCGAGCTTTGTAAATAGAATTTAGGATTCTGTCTGTCATGTTCATGTGTAGTCAATGTGATACATGGATTTAATCATCATCATCATTTTCAACAACAACAGCAAAGGCAACGCATCGGCGATACCTCTGGTGCTGCAAATGATCATGGGCGGCGGTAATCACTTAACACCAGGTGACCCGCCTGCTCGTTTGCTCGCTATTTTTTATTTAAAAAAAGTCAATATGCATCCTGCCACTGTAGGATATAGACTCATAGACAGATATAGACTTTCTTTGTTAATCAATCATGATGATGATGATGATGATGATGTCGACATAATATATTATCAAACCCAAGCACATTGCCACGAAAGGCAAACTATTGTGTTCCTATTACTATTAAATAATAATATTGTATTTTAATTACCAAAAAGATATATAGACTGCAAATACTTAAATAATGCACAGAGTATTTTATCGAAGTTTGTTGTATAGTTTTTACAATTTGTTTTAATTTCTTAAACATTTTCCGAGTTTTTAGGCTCAACCATATCATTTTAAACACGTTAATAGAAATTCACTGGCGCAATCAGCACGAGGATTCGCCTTGTTGGACCGAAACTAGAAAAATCGGTGAAGTGCGGGTCGGACTCGCACATGAAGGGTTCCGTACCATCCTATAGGAAATAATACTTCCTATTTTTTAATTTTACGGTGGCCATTTTGAAATTTCTATTATTATTTGTTGCAGCGGCAATAAAAATACACATTCTGTGAAAATTTCAACTCTCTACCTCTTACGCTTCACAAGACACAGCCCGCTGACAGACAGATGGATGGACGGATAGCAGAGACTTAGTAATTGGGTTCCGTTGGCACCCTTCGGTTACGGAACCCTAAAAAGAAGATAACGCACGTCTAAATTAAATATGTTGCGAATGTCCTTAGGAGTTGTTATTAATATTAATTAAATATCGACTGGTTATTATGCATTTCAATATATTCTAGTTATAGCTATACAGGAGCAGCTGTTATGAATAGCAATGATTTAATGACCAATTTAAGTGAAATTTATATATATTTAGAGATATAGATAGATACAACCATGGCAAATATAGAAAAGAAATTGTTATAACTTTGTCTATAACCAGTAAGAGCGGTTACGCACTCAACCGATTCAATCCATGAAAATATGGATATAAAAAACTCTGCTATTGCTTACGCACTAATCCGGTCTCTGATCCAAATCCAAGCTAGTGGACATCTTTGCCATATCTGCGTCATACGTCCGATTTGAATCCGAGGCACATCCGATACACACACAGATGACGGAGATAAATCGGATGCGTATGCTACCATACAAATTAGTTCTATGACTACTTCGGACGTATTTTCACGAATTCGGATCGGATTAGTGCGTGACCGCCCTAAGTATTTGTTTTGTGGTAATATTTTTTCTTAGAAAGACGCAACTTTCTTTTTATCAATTTTTACAACTACCTACGGAAAATTAAAAATTAATGACGTCTCAAAATTAGTATCTGAGAATAGAAAATATAACCACGTTGAAGCCTCATTTTATTGCACGCCCGTATTAAATATTCCTGCTCTTATTAACTTTGGTCATAATCAATAAGGCACTTAGTTGTAGTGCGTAGTGGTTAGGTTAGATTTTGTTTCAATGACTGAGTATTGGTTTGTTGGATGTTTTAACTTATGTAAGGTTGGCATGAATAAAATGTTGTTCGTTGACTGGTTTGTTTATTTTATTACACCTCACCCCCACGGTGTGGAATTCGGTTTGTTTTTTTCCAAGAACGTGCTTTTTATTTCAGGAGTACTACTTCTGAAACTAGTTGTGTTGGGGTACTATTTAAATATTGGCGTAAAATATTTTCGAGCCAATCAAGTTGTTTACTTTCTCAGCGTTTGTAAAGAGAAGCGAGTAAGAAAATATGTAGGTAACCTTAGCTTGAAAACTTAACACGTTGCATCCGTGCAATATTATGCATTATGATAGATATGATAAATAGAGAGTAAAGATATCGAAGTGTTTCAACAGCGTCTCTCCGGCTGGAGCTGGCAGCGCACCGTGCTGCTGAACCGGCTCCGCATCGCCAAGAAACACTTCATCAAGATCAACAGGCTCAAGGAGCAGGCTGGACTAGACGGAGAGAGAACATGAAGAAAGCTTGTCTAGCGTAGTAGTAAATGTCGTCCATTAAGAGAGTTGCATCCATGAATCTAAAATGGTTTAAATATGGATCATTTTCAAAAAAAAAAATGCCCCGTTTTTAACCCTGACCCAAAAAAGAGGGGCGTTATAAGTTTGACGTGTGTATCTGTCTGTGCATCGTAGCTCCTAAACGAATGAACCGATTTTAATTTAGTTTTTTTTTGTTTGAAAGCTGGCTTGATCGAGAGTGTTCTTAGCTATAATCCAAGAAAATCGGTTCAGCCATTTGAAAGTTATCAGCTCTTTTCTAGTTACCTACCTTCACTTCTCGGGGGTGTTATAAATTTTTAATTTACACTTGTATTATACTTTCGGTTACAAAATAATATGTGGTGTGACACAGCCCTGATGTTTCATTTTTGTTATTTCTTTGTTACGGTATTCATTTTTGTAATGCACTTCATTTTTGTGACTAGTGCAAACATTTTGAAAATGACCCATATTCCCTTATTCTTAATAATTACCTACTTGAAGCAAAACCTACTAATCGCTACTTGGTGATGGTACTTTTCCTTCATTGGCGAGTCCGAGTTTTTAATTCCCGTGGGAACTCTTCGGGATAAAAATTCTATGCAAGATATCTCTGTAGGTACCAAAATTCGGCAAGCGTGAAATGGTACCTATTAAATAGACGAAGAAATGCATTCTTGATTGCAATGATTTGTAATATTAGTATGAATTTAAGTGAATATTGTAAGTAGGAACGAATACGTAGGTTTAATGTGTTAAATGTATGTGAAATATGTACAAAATAGAGTTAATAAAAATAAAAACAACGAGTATCCGAGGGTATCTTCGTTTTATTTTGAACATTTCTGCATTCCGCGTTGTCAGGTACACTCAACAACAATAAAATACAGTCGAGGCGATATTACACGTTTACATAATCTATTTACAATACTCGCGTTCTATATAATTTAAATACCTTTATAGGGCTATATCAAACAAAAATCGTCTTCTATCAAAATTGGTATGACACTGGATATCAAGTTATAAGCAAAAAAGAGTTCCAGCCCGCAATAATTTTTGTTCGGAATGATCCATCTAACTCTAGTGTATACTTACTCTATAGCCTGACAAGAAATATAAAAAAACTTGCTCTGGGGGCGCCACTTTCGCATTTTTTTTTTGCAATAGGTACAAAGTTTATAGTCTTGTATAGGTAAATTAAGGTGAACGTACACTTATCCGAGCCAAACCAGTCGAACGAAACGAATTTTAGAATACTGTGTATGAAATCCCATACAACCCTGCGTCGAATCGTTCGAATCGGAATTGTGCGAGGTTTCATGAGATTTCATATACAGCATTCTATAAATGTGCGTTCACCTTTAACTGTACTAATTTTCCGCAATATGGCGACGTTTATTATATAGTCAGGCTTTACCTACATGGAGGTCGTGTTGTAATCATGATAGTAATTCCATCTCTATCGATGCCTCGCCTCGCTACGACCGGATGAATTAGGGCGCATTCGCCGCAAAGTGCCGGGTGGAGTATTTCCTAATAGGATGTCGCGTATTTTAATTAACCGACTTCCAAAAAAGGAGGAGGTTCTCAATTCGTCGGAATCTTTTTTTTTTTTTTTTATGTATGTTCCCCGATTACTCAAAGACCCTTGGACCGATTTGGAAAATTATTTTTTTGTTTGAAAGGGTATACTGTGCAGGTGGTCCCATATAAATTTAGTGAAGATCTGATGAATATCTTCGGAGATGGAGAACAGAACTCCTCAATAGATAGGAGCAAATTGCTCGCGATCAGTGCAATAGCTTAGTAAACAGTAGGGTTTTAACTGGGCATAGCATATTATAGTACAGTGGGGCCACTAAAAATTGTGAAATAAAAAATTTTCAAAAGAAAAATAAAACCGACTTCAAAAACCACAAACACTAAAAAGTAAAAAATAACTTTTATTTAGCTACACATGTAATGTACCTAGGTATGAAGTCGGGCGAGCTTCACTCTTGGATTTCTAATTTTGTTTTAATATGCTCGCTCGACTTCATCGGTTTTATTTTTCTTTTGAAAATTTTTTTTTAAATATGGATTCACAAAGCAGTGCTGCCTCCGCGCGGCACTTTGCGGCGTAGGCGCCCTTATATGAATAAGGCGAATAAAGAATGTGAAGTTACATTGAAAACGAAGGTTATAAATATATTATCATTTATATTAAAATTATTAACAAACTAATTTACAACAGATTTAGACAGCTGCCTTATTTACAACAGAACATGTATGTGTAGTAGGTAAATTAACGTTTCTAGAGTATCCGGCACTAAATATAACACATCAAACTTTAAAAAGAAATAGTCGGTACTCGGTAGCTCCGGATTCCGGTAGAGCTGAAAAACGGAACCCTTATAGGATCACTTTGTTGTCTGTGTGTCCGTCCGTCGTGTCTGTCAAGAAAACCTATAGGGTACTTCCCGTTGACCTAGAATGATGAAATTTGGTAGGTAAGTAGGTCTTATAGCATAAGTAAAGGAATAAATCTGATAACCGTGAATTTGTGGTTACATCGTTAAAAAATAATTAAAATGTATTTCAATTTTCAAAGTAAGATAACTATACCAAGTGGGGTATCAACTTTCATATGAAAGGGTTTTACCTGTACATTCTGAAACAGATTTTTATTTATTTTTATGCATAATAGTTTTTGATTTATCATGCAAAATGTCGAAAAAATACCCGAGTATGGAACCGTCGGTGCGCGAGTCTAACTCGCACTTGGCCGGCTTTTTGTTTATTTAATTTGCAACCTTGTGGGGTTTCAGCGACGAGATGGGAACCTAAAGGTACCGATCGGCAGAAGTATGCTGAATAAACATAAATTTCTTATTTTTCTTGGTAACCGTTAAGCTGGCTCAGCAACAAATATCAATGCCCTCACCCCAATGTATGTATTTACGCTATGTTTTGACCATACTTTTGGCCCTAATCATAATTACCACTACACATCATAAGAAAATTAAGATATAAAAACTTAGAGGTAAAATAAACATGCATTTTTCATAACTTTTTACTTCTTTTGGTTTATAACTTATAAGCGTGGTAACACATATTTTCATAACAGAACTTTATAACAAAGATGTAGCCGTACAATATACATAGGTACGACTTCTATAGACTGGTCACGGGCCGCCATATTTTGCAGCATGCTTACCCATAGACAGTTCCAGGGTTCTGCAAATCCGCCCTTGGCCAGCATGGTGGACAATGGCCAAACCCTTCTCTTACTGAGAGAAGACCCGCGAAGTAGTGTAATATTAGCATTAAACATGGATTCTCATCATAAACGAGTACAATATTTTTGTTTAGAAATATATTCAACATTTCCTTAATTAAAGTGCACATCGAATATATTACAAAATCATAATTTGTGCATAACACAAGATAAAGTAAGATAACTATTTATTAATTGATATTTAACTAAAAAGTACCTCAAAAGTACGTGATGGTAAATTTATTATACAAGGTGTAACTAGAATGCTAGCAAACTTAGGGTTATTATTATACTACCTAAACACAATTCAATGCCAATAACCATTTGCCTTATTGTGTAGTGATTTAGTATTTTTCAAACCCGCAATGTATAGCGTGCAAAACTCGGGTCAATGCCCCAGTTACGACGCGGCGTCTACCCCGAGTGGCCTATTTACGTAACGTTCGTTGACCTCTAGCGTCAGTCAGATGTATTATTTGCAATATATTACGAACTTTTAAAAATACAGGATTTAAAAAAATACGCGTTTTTTTGTGGTACCTTATCAGTAACCATCAGCGTTCTGGTTACACCCTGTATTATGCTTATATCGGTATCTTGTTCTAAGGTCTAAATAATAATATAAAATATATTACATTTCAATCAATTCCTTAACGCTAGACTCTATACAGCTTTACGTTTCAAAATATTTACATAACAACAATATTTTACTCACTGAACTATAATGTATGTAGATTGAACAAATATATTAGAATCTATGAATTAATACTCTTCGATACAATGGCTTTAGTCTTTTGTTCTAAATCATTAAGGCTGCAGGCCTAGCACCGAACGTGGATAGTGACAAGGCGATAGTCACAATCCTATCGATTGGCTGACATTTCCAATTTCGCCTAAAATACACCATTTAGCCAAGAGAACACACAAATAGGGATGATGACTATTAGTCGAATCAGCCACTATTTATCAAACGTCAAAACACTTGCTTATTAAGGGAGCTTAAAGTATGAAATACACATGTGTGACGTCATAAACGTTTGACATAATTTTACGTACTTTTTTAGTTGACTCGTTTTAAAATGGTGCAAACTTAAAACTAACAGCGGACGTGGATTTACGAATTTTGGAAGACACTCTATTTAATAGTTCCTAACAAATCATTTATTTTTGACAGTCATCATCCCCATTCAGGCAATAAAAACAATAGCGACTATTGCAATGTGATAATCACAAACAGTACTAGGACAGGTTAAGATTTAAGCGATAGTCAGATGACAACAATTTAACGCACGTTTTCAAATGCCTTTATAATTTAATTCTATATTCTTTCTAGTTATTAATTTATTGCTTAACTCGATCTAATTATATAGGTATAGTTTTTCGTCCTAATAATTTTACCCAATTTTTCTGTCTTTTGACAAAATTATTTTTTTACTCTAATTTGCACAAATTTTGGAGAAATCGTTATTTATTTAATAACAATTTAAGGCGCTTGTAGATCTCTAATAATTTCTCGACTTATTTTCATTTTTGGCAGTTCTAAACTATTTATATATACCTACTCATACAATAGCATCAGACTATTTTATATTACCTACGCAAATGTTATACAATCAACTCAACAAAGGCAAATCATACATATTATTTATATGTACTTACTACTTGTCTATAATTCTGCATCTTATACCGACAAAGCCGTGCCGCCGTGTAAAAACCTAAGGCGGTATGGTATGGGTTTAATAAAAACTGCCATAACACTTCCAGGTTAACCCGCTTCCATCTTAGACTACATCATCACTTACCACCAGGTGAGATTACAATCAAGGGCTAACTTGTATGAGTTAAAAAAATATTACATCTATATCTACCTACTTAGGCAGGTACAGATATTGTATCTCACGAAGACCGTTTAACTTTAACATACACATCGTTGTATTGTACGTGAAAGCTCACTCTCGACGGTTACAGTACTACTACTTTTGTAAGTTACGCCGATGTACCTGCGCAGAAATATGATTCTTAAAACGCCCGAAAATCAGCCAATCATAGCGAGCGTGCGTCCACTATTGCTTGTTGCCTACACACCATATTCATGAGAATACAAAATTCAGAATCATGAGCGAGATAGCATGAGTCTTTGTTTTTGAATTTACGCTGAAATATTTTCGTGCCATTCAAAAACAAGATTTCTGCGCAGGTACAATCGTTGTAAGTAATAAAAGGGACAGTACTGTATTGCGCTACCCGCTTGCCACCAATAGGGATACATAATATGTCAATCAGCTTGCCTACACATGGCAAAACATTTGAACAAATAACACAGCATTAAGTTGGACTACCATTACACATTTAATGACTGTTTAACATTTTTTGATAAAAATCAACATTTTCTAAGAATGTAGGAGTCTTTATTCTATTATAATATATTATTTGAATACAAATTTATAGATTTTAGATTTAATCCGGTGCATTTAACAGCGACTGTGAGTCCAATAACTGACTCGCGTCTATCAAACTCACTTGCATGGAGTCTAGGCTTCTGGTGACTGTGTCGTTGTTCCTCAGGCTGAAGGGGTAGAAGCGGGTGACTTCTGGCGTGGGTGGGAGCTCGGTTAGGTCCGTATCACCGTTCGAGTGACGGTTCAGTATGGACATGGTTGACAGCTTGTCGTTGAGTTTCTGTATCTGTGGAGAAAGACGAGTGGCCATTATTATATGGAGTGTTTAACTTACGCCAATGGCATTAAGCGTTTACATTTTATAAAAAATGTAATGTCTATAATTGTATGAAGCTCAGACCTACTTACAAAAGTATTCAATTTAGCTGTGATGGCGAAATTAGACTTTTAAATTTTATATCGGTGGAATTACTACGGCCATTATTGTATACAACTCGGGCCTAGCAAAGCATTTTGTTCAAAATGGTTACCATTGTATTGTACACTTTATGACTCAATTGTGGAATTTGACATAGAAATTGACGCAATGGTGACAAAATTAATTAGTTGAACTTAAAATTAAAACTATGAGAGTTCCAAACGCGTTTTGATCTGAGAAGTGTTTAAATTAGCTGTCACAAAGAAAAGGTGGATGGATCGCGTGAAAGAGGATATGCGTATAAAAGGGGTGGTTGATACGTTGACGGATGACATAAGGGAGTGGAAGAAGACATGTTGAGCCGACCTAACGTATCCCACGTTAGGTCAGGAAGAAGTAGTACGTCATACCTGCTCCTTTATCGCGCAGTGGTGCAGATAGTACTGCACAGGGCCGGCTCGGGGCGCGTCGAGCGGCGGCAACCATCGCTCGTAGCATTGCGACCACAACTCCACGCCCGCCACCGACGTGCACGGCTCCAACCGACTGTCGCCGATGCGACGGCCGCTGCTTATTGATACTTGTGCTGCCAACAAATGAGGCACGTCAGGGCTGTCTAGAAAAAACGAGAAGATGGAATTCATGCTGCTAACAAATGTTTTTGTCTCGCTAAAGTTTGCTTTTTATAATGTCGGATAATTCCATTTTCTTTAGTAAAAAAAAAAGTCACGTAGCCCTCCAGGTTTTAAAAACAAACGATGATAAATGTTATACCGTTACAAGGGATGTTTAATTGTTTAAAATGCACATTACTCCGAAAGTTAGACGTGCGTGCCCGGTCGAACTTCCACCTACTAAATGGGAGGCTGAAACATAGGCTATAACAATATACAGATTAAAGTTAAAGTAAAACTCACATAGCCTTTGTACGGGTGTGGCCTGCGTCCGGTGCGCGAACAGCGGGTTATAGAACAGCGCGATGTCTTGCTCCGAGAACTGCTCGCCCCAGTCCCACAGCGGCCGCTGGACGAAGTTCTACAACAAATAGTAAATAACCTAGTGGTTCCGTCCATACTGAGACCGCGGCCTCACATCTTATGATTTCAGATTACTGACTTAAGTTAGGTTATTGGTTCGAGGGATACCGGCCAGATAATCTCCGTATGCCTAATGTTGTGGGTATATTGTTGGCCATGGCTAATTGACCTGGCAGGGAGGGAGTGTCGTCCCCCTGAGTATCTCGAGCGGAGGGCGCAGTAGAAGGATTTTCGTCACGATAAAAAAGTCAGTGGTTCGGACCAATCGGTGTTAGCGCCGACCATCAACACAATAATTGTGACATTTCTATAGCACCGCCAATCGTTGCCGGCCTTTAAGGAATTTGATGGTTCGCCCCTTGAATAACCCCATGTTGTAATGTAGCGGGAATCTACCTTAGATACAGCCAGTTCCCTGTCTCTGGGACAGTTGAACAGAAACGTGTCGAAGAGGTGATTATGCGTGCAGTCCCAAAGAGTGGTGAGGTAGGTCTCCGTGAACTGGAAAGCTGCAGGGAACTGTCTTTGTAGCTGCCACGTACAGTCCAGGAACAGCAGGAAGACGGGGGCGATTTGAACCGTGGGTTCTCTTTCTGTTTCTTCTTTCGTATTGCCTGGCCTGGGGAGACCAAACCTGAAAGAGAAACCCTTGTTCAAAACTGTGATCATTACAGTACAAGTTATTAAGCTGACGGTCATCAGTGCCCCTAAATAAAAGACAACACTATTTTTGCTAAGCTGGTATCATTATTTTTAAGTTTGGCATTTCTAGTTGTCATTTTAGTCTCTTGGATTAAAAAATAGACTACATTGTCAATTAGAAAGAACTGATTTATATAAAATTTTGTACAGAGGTAGCTTTCATCCCTGAAATTGACATAGGTTCTTTTTATCCCGGAAAATCAAAGAGTTCCCACAGGGTATTTAAAAAACCTAAATCCCACGCGGTCGAAGTCGCGGTAATCATCTAGTAATATATAAGCAGGTTTTTCTGTGCCTACAGTTCAATCAAATAAAGGATTTGAATGATTGATTGTTTGTTTGTTTTATAGTAGGTAAGTATTTTAAGTTACCTGTCACAGAATGGGTGTCCCAGTGCTACCCACTCCTTCTGCACGAGTGACTGGAAGCCCGCTATGGTACGGAAGTGATCATCCAGCAAAAGCTGAGTGAGGCATGAAACTACTGCGCTGTAGTCTACTCCATCGCCTGCCAAGATGGAAGGAAAATACTGATCAAGCATCAGAGCACGGGTAAGGTAGGATTCCGTAGCCGTGCAGATTGCTAAAAACTTCGGCAGTCAAGTAAACTTTCTTTAAAAAAAAAAGTTTACGAAACTTACTTTAGTATTTTTTTTTTATTTAGAAGGGATTTTTGAAAATTTAACCCCTGAAGGGGTGAAATAGGGGTTTGAAGTTTGTGTAATCCACGTGTACGAATTCGCGGGCATAAGCTAGTTTTTGTATATACCTTCCTGTAACACGACGGTCTGGTTGTTCGCGAGGTGCGAGGCCGCGTCGTCCGCGAACGCGATGCAGTTCGCTACGTATCGCAGCCAGCGGGAAGACTCTAGTATTGAGTAGTACTGGGAGTCTTGTATCTGGAAATATTTGAATTTTTGTTAATTCCAAAACAATCATCTTGTGCCAAAAACCTCAAATTCAAATGATTCAAATCAGACTCGCGTCCCAAGGGTTCCGTACTTGGGCTTTTTTTCGACATTTTACACGATAAATCAAAAATTACTATGCATAACAATAAATAAAAATCTGTTTTAGCATGTACATTGTACAGGTAAAACTCTTTCATATGATACTTCATTTGGTATAGTTATCTGACTTTGAAAATACTAATTTTTAATTTGTGAACACATTTAAAATTTTCTTTTTGTGATTTTACCACAAATACAGGGATTCGGATTTTTTCATTTACTTGTGCTATAAGATCTATCTACCTGCCAAATTTTATGACTCTAGGTCGACGGGAAAGTACCCTGTAGGTTTTCTTGACAGACACGACGGACGGACAGACAGACAGACTACAAAGTGATCCTATAAAGGTTCCTTTTTTCCTTTTGAGGTACGGAATCATAAAAATATTATAAAATTTTGCGATTTTTGTGATTCACATTTAAATATGGGTAGTGGATATGCTTACCCAAAAACTGGATAGTGTGGTAGGTGTACATAGATCCGCTAGTTTCTTGTACGCAGTATTCAGCGTACTCAGCGGAGGTAGTGTGTTTGCATTGGTGTTGCTGGTAAAGCTGTTGCCACATAAGTAGAGCACGTGTGGAGGTTTTAACTTGGGGTGGGAGCGGCGAACCTGAGGAAAAGACATTATTTCAGAACCACATTAAAGGTTGAAGACAAAAAACTACAAATAAAATACTTCCCCTACACTTCACTTTCTTATTTACTTTAGTATTATTATTTTTTAGTTATGTATTTTAATTTTATACACAATATACATTATGTGTATTTACTTTATTTTATTAGTACACCCCTTACACTTTCTATAATTTTTATTATCTCCTCACCCTAAAGTTGCCTGGAAGAGATCTCTTCTCTCTCTTCTAATCTCTTGGGGACCAATGGGGACATGCATATCGTACTAAATATGTCACTTACCATATGAGGGGCATCTTAAATATTTACTGACAGCTTTATAATTTGGACGTAGGTCACATTGAATAGAACGAGTTGTGTTGTGACGTTATAATTTTTTAGTATCTTTTCTACACTTACCTGTTCTAAGAGAACACTTTCTGCAGTGGCGGACTGCTCGGTCTGCAGCAACTCTCCACTCCTCAATAAGGCCGCGCCGTCCGCCCTCCCCCACACCCACACAGGCACTCTCCCCGACCGGAAGTGTCGAGCGCTCTCTATCAAGTTACAGTCCAGTACTGAACTTGGCACTATCAGCGTCTCCCCAGCAGTCAACATAAACGCATCGGACGTCCCGTTTATACACGTTATCCTCCAATGGGGGCATTCACATCGTTCCAGCTCCCTCTTCCAGTCACCTGGTCTTTGGAACATGTTCAAATCTGATGGTAGAGTGGGGTAGTATGGTTCTCTGTACTCGAATGCGAATAGTAAGTCGTGTCGTTTCGGGAATGCGTGGTGTAAGAGCGCCATTGCAACCTGCCTGCCGTTTCCGATGGGCGAGTTTGTGAAGTTGAATGATAGCACTTTCATGTTCTGGAATAGAGTTTAAAATGTAAGATGCCATGTCTCAACTGTTCAAAATATGAAGAGACAAAAACATTTCGCAATGGAAAACGCTACATTTAATTCGTATGCTTGCCTGTCTCATATTGTTATATCGAGCCGCGAAGGACTCTTAGATTGGCAGACAGAAAAAGGATTGTTGCATTTATGTGGCACAAGATCGCTCTTAAAGACTTCAGGTTCCATTGCTGGGTAAAGACCACTCCTCTCTTTTTTAGGGTTCCGTCTCCGAAGGGTGCCGAGACCCTAATTACAAAGCGCGGAGGCTTAGTAATAGGGTCTTTCCGTCTGTCAGCGTATCTCATGAACCGTCATAGGTAGAGAGTTGAAGTTTTCACAGAGTGTGTATTTCTATCGCCGCTATAAGGACAAATAATAAAAAACCAACATAGCGGCTTCCATAATGGCCGTCATGCAAATTAAAAAAATATTAGAAATCACATAAGTGTTATTTGTATATGGAACCTTTCGTTCGTAAGTCCGACTCGCACCTGATCAGTTTTATTTTAGGCATCACGTAACGAGGCTTAATAAACCCCCTTACCTTACATACAACCTGTAGCCCTTTCAGCTTAGCCGGTACATCGGACCGCGGCACGAGTCGTCTCCGCCTCGTAAGACCTCCGTCAGTTTGCCACAGTGCTCCGACTCCCGTGAGTGGCACGTCGAATGTGCCTACCAGGTTATTCCTTTGTCCATACTCCTGTAACAAGAATAAGGTTTTGAGAATACTAATCTTAGTGGTTCAAATAAGAAACGAAGAAGTAAATTGCATTGTATGTGTCTGGAATAGTTTTTTAGGGTTCCGTACCTCAAAAGGAAAAACGGAACCCTTATAGGATCACTTCGTTGATTGTCTGTCTGTCCGTCTGTCCGACGTGTCTGTCAAGAAACCTGTAGGATACTTCCCGTTGACCTAGAATCATGAAAGGCAGGTAGGTAGGTCATATAGCCCAAGTACAGGAATAAATCTGAAAACCGCGAATTTGTGGTTACCATCATTAAAAAAAAATTAAAACGTGTTTCAATTTTCAAAGTAAGATAACTATACCAAGTGGGGTATCATATAAAAAGGGCTTTACCTGTACATTCTAAAACAGATTTTTATTTATTTTTATGAATAATAGTTTTCGATTTATCATGCAAAATGCTGGAAAAATACCCAAGTACGGAACCCTCAGTGCGCGAGTCTGACTCGCACTTGGCCGTTTTTGTTAATATTCACTATATTATAGACAAGCGCTTGACCACAATCACACCTGATGGAAAGTGATGGAAGGTTACAATCATGTCATGAAATTGAGTCTCTAAGTAGGCTTACATCATTGATGGAGGAGTCGAGAGGCACGAAGGTGAGCTTGTAGTTGGTGACGAAGAGTGAGCCGAAGCGGCCGCGGTCGCGCTCGCTGAGCGGCGCCAGCATCACCACGCTGTGCGCCTGCCCCACCACTTGCTCGCCTGGAAACATACACAATACCAACGTTGTACTTACAGTACTCCCACTTTTATACTTTTCACCAATGTACGGTCGGCTTAAAAATTCGAGTAGCAATTTCGCGAAACTATTGCATCAAAAACCTGTTGCACTTATGATCTTTTTCTATAACCACGCCACACACACCTAACGCATGTGCATAACCGTACCAGGCGAATATAGTCATTAAGGTGCTGAACGACTTACGGCCTTTGACCTACTCCTGTGCTTACTTTCCAATGCGCGAAAATATCTCGGCCAATCATAGAACTGGAATTCACTGGAAGGCGGTTCCAAACCTTAGTGGTTCGTATATCAGAAGCGTTGAGCAAAAAGTTGAGATTGGATATCGACCACATAAAGAATCAGCGCTCACGATTTCTCGCTGTCTTCTAGTAGAACGGTGAAGATGGAGGAACTAGATTGTGGAGTTCTGTTCTGGATTGTTTTGCTGGTGGGAGACTTCGGCCGTGACTAGTTACCACCCTATCGGCAAAGCCGTGCCACCAAGCGATTTAGCGTTCCGGACTCCGGTACAATGCTGTGTAAAAAACCAAAGGCTTTAATGAAAACTGCCATACCCCTTCCAGGTTAGCCCACTTTCATCTTAGACTGCATCATCACTTACCACCAGGAGATATTGCAGTCAAGGGCTAACTAGTATCTGAATAAAATAAAAATAAAAAAGTTCCTGAACGAATTTTTGTTGGAATTCTAATAGCCATTGGTCAAGTAAAAGCTATGACATAATGCCGATAGCACACAAAGATATGCGCTGTTATTTGGGTGCACGGTACCTTATCTCTCATATTACGAGTATAACCTCAAATGTCTGTTTTATCGGTGCTGTGTTTGTGAAAAATATGTTATGAGTCAGGCATCTGTTTATAGAATATTGATCACCCACCAAATTAATTAATATTTTATTAATTTACGGAGCGTGTGAAAAGATGGTTTGTTCCTATGCAAAAATAAGTCAAAATAATGTAAAATTACCTAGGATAGAACCTTGTGGAACACTTATAGGCACGACAGGTTGAGATGGCAACCGGCGGAGATGGTTGGGCCCAGCGCATCTATACAGTCCCTGCGCTAACCCGCTGCGGGTGAGCGCGAGTGACTTGCAGGTGTGCGGGGCGTCCCCCCGCATCATACTCCGATTGCCATCACAACATGTCGCCAACTATAGATACATATAGCTGAAAAGCTCCCCGTTGACTTCATCGTCATCATCATCTTGACCACTCAATCGAACATGAACATGATATACCTATAGTACGCGACAAGTTGAGATGGCGATTGGGGCGGGGACGCCCCGCACAGACGCACAACCCCCGCACTAGCCCGGTGCGGGATAGCGCGGGTGACATGCCATCCTGATTGCTATGTCGACCTATCGCGTACTATGTGCTCTCTTCAGTCTAGGCGATCACCATTCACCACCGTTGATGTTGGAAGAGTCTGGGATAGCGCTAAATCGAAGTAGTAAATACACCAAAACTGAACGAAGGTCGTATCTAAATCTTAGAAGAAGTTTCTCCATCGACCTTTGCGATTGACATTGAACCAGATGCCGAATGTTTTTTACAACAACCGTAATTGGCTAAACTGTAGTGACCGTGAAGTTATAATTTAGCCAATCTTTAGCCCAGCCCAAAGAAAGCAATATTATGGAGGTGAAATTTCTTTAACTAGTGTAGGGAAGTACAGGGGTAGGTAGATACATGATTAAGCATTTCACTGATAAAAATATGTACTGACTGATATATTATTAATGTGCAACTTTGAATGCTGGAAATCGAAACTTGATATTTTTCTTGGATGTTAACTATGATCTACGATACGATTAAAGACAGTATTTCCAGAAATTCTACCCAAACAATGTCGGGATATGGCTTAGGTATTATTATAAACGCATAGGTATTTGCACACATGAAAGACATGAAAACAAAACTTTTATTGTTTACACTGGATGATAAATAACAATGTCAAGTACGAAAGATAAATGTATTATTATTTGTCGATAAATATACTATGTATTTACAATAATTATTTTTAATACATTGAGGTAAGTATATAATAGTAATTATTTATTTAAGAATTAAGACTGTTGTTGTTATAGCGGCAATAGAAATACACATTCTGTGAAAATTTCATCTCTCCTTTTATTACGGTTCATGAGATACAACCGATTGACAGATGGATGGACGGACAGACGGACGGAACGGACGTGAACAGAACCCTATGAATGCCTCCGCGCATTCATAGGGTTCTGTTCACCCTTCGGGTACGGAACTCTAAAAAATTTAAATCCACGCGAACGAAGTCACATGCCTCATCTAGTGTAGGCATAAATGATTTTTGGATACCTATTAAAAAAAAACAGTTACCTCGCCTAAGCACTCCCATCGCTATTCACTATCACACTAGAACTAACTTCTAAGTTCTAACTATACCAACTCCCATGGAACAGCTATGTTTTTCTAGCACCACCATAAAAAGAGGTGTGAATACATCGGTCATCGTTCACTTCGCATATTAATTTAGACCTAATTTTGAAAGATATAGAATCGAAATTATTCAATACACAATTCGTCTAAAGACGATCGCATATTCGTCCGTACTGTAAATGCCAATGTTTTATTTTATTTTATTCCTATACAAGTTAATCCTTGACTGGGATCTCACCTGGTGGTAAGTCCAAATGCAGTCTAAGATGGTAGCAGGCTAACCTGGAAGGGTTATGGCAGTTTCATTAATGCCCTATACTCCTGGTTGGTTTATAGGTACTATGAACGTTTTGAGGCACTGAGCAGTCTCCACATCTATCATATTATATTATATCCAAGCATAAAATTACATCGGTCGGTTGCTCCCTTGAGGCATGAGTGAAGGACAAGCCACCATTTTTGCTTTAATAATATAAAAGTATTGATTTAATCGTAACCATGGGGTAATTCAATAGGCGAACCAACAAATTCCTGAAAGACCGGCAACGCATTGGCGGTTCCTCTGGTACTGCAAATACCCGTGGGCAACGGCAATCACTTAACATCAGGTGATCCGCTTGTTTGCTCGCTATTTTTATCAAAAAAAGGCAAGTTACTTCGTCATTCTTCTCGGTAGGAAAAGTATTTCAACTCGTTACTAAAGTTACATTACCCATTGACTATGAATAAATTTAAATAGTAGAGATTATGATCACGCGCATTTTTATTTCGTAATGAAAAAATATATAATAAAAAGTCTGACTCACTGACTGATTCATCAATGTCCATCCCAAACCCCTGAAATTTTGCATAATGTAGACAAGAAAAAAAGGCCTGTCGAAATTCGCACGGAATAGCGAGGATTTATATTTTCGACAAGCGAAGCCGCGGGCTGTCGATGGTTTAGAATAATAACAATATGTCCGCGCTAATAATAAAATAATTCGGCGAGAAGTAGTAACTACAGTGCAGTGCATCTAGATATATGTGCGATCACTTTATAGGTAGGCAAGTAGGCACCTAATGTTTGGTTCATAAACGGCGATACAGTTAGCCGCACGCAACGCATACGTAATTGAGTTATTATTGTCATTTACATCATCAGTCATCACAGTCAGTCTTATGACTTGTGACATAGAGGTCAGGTTCTTTACTTATTTTGGGTCGAAACTTTGATTTCCATGATTTGGAACTTTGGACAGGTTTACGTATGGAGTTATTTAGGTACTTAAAGTGTCATACATAAATTAAAAAAACCAGCCAAGCGCGAGTCAGACGAAGTCCGAAGGTTCCGTACTCGGGTATTTTTCCGCCATTTTGCACTATAAATCAAAAACGAACAGATGGACAGACACGGCCAACAAAGTGATCCTATAAGGGCTCCATTTTTCATTTTAAGGTACAGTACCCTAAAAATATTAGATTTTAGCTTAAAGTTGGATGTAGAGCCTAATTTAGTTTCAAAAAATTGTTTATTCTTTTATGCCAAATACCTATCTTTTAGATATAAACCATTATGTTTATGAGTTTATTGTAATAGAGACTAGAAAGTTAAGCATTACAGGACTAAAGACTGCTATCTATCCCTTTCATAATGTTCCGTTTGGAGAAGAATACCACTAGATTTAGACCTAACAAATTGTTCGAGAGCTGAATAAGAGAATGTGTAAAAAGGGGTTTTATTTATATTTATGAGAATATTTCTTAAATAATAGTATATTTTAAACTTAACTATTATGCCTCAATCGCTTACTGATTCTACCCTCAGAAAATTTAAAAATCTTAAGACTCAAAATCAGGGTCAAACCCTAGGCCCGGGGTCTCACTAGGCCGCCCACGTCTTAACCAATAGCCCATCACCATGTTTTTAAAAGCCAGCCAGCTAAATGGGCTTTTTAATTGGATTAATTGTTTGAATGTATCAAGCTACATCAGGCAAGTATGGCTTCAGTTTATACTATATGGCTGCCAAGAAAGTTGATATGTTTTGCACCTCATTTGTTAATTAGTAAATGTTTGATGCTAATGCAGTTGTATGTGTAACTTAAAGTAAAGAAATCATGTTGTTTAGTAAGAATATTAAAAGGAATGGCCTTTAGTTCTATAAATTTGGTTCAGTTGAAGTTTTATATAACTGAATTACTAGAAAAGTACTCAATGATTTCTCTGATAAAAGGTATTAGAATAGATAATGCCTGCGACTTCATCTAAGTTGATTAAGGTATTATGAGAATAGCAAGCAATTTGCTCTTATCCATTGAGGAGTTCTGTTCTGCATCTCCGAAGATATTCATCAGATCTTTATGAAATTTATATGGGACCACCTGCAAAGTTATACCCTTTCAAACAAAAAAAAAAATTCAAATTGGTCCAGGCGTCTTTGAGTAATCAGGGAACATACATTAAAAAAAGATTCCAACGAATTGAGAACCTCCTCCTTTTTTTAACCCCCGACCCAAAAAGAGGGGTGTTATAAGTTTGACGTGTGTATCTGTGTGTCTGTGTATCTGTGTATCTGTGTATCTGTCTGTGGCATCGTAGCGCCTAAACGAATGAACCGATTTTAATTTAGTTTTTTTTGTTTGAAAGGTGGCTTGATCGAGAGTGTTCTTAGCTATAATCTAAAAAAATTGGTTCAGCCGTTTAAGAGTTATCAGCTCTTTTCTAGTTTTCTTGTAGAAAAGTAGGTTAGATAACCGTTAGGTTCATAATATTATGTCAATAGACAAATGTCAAGCTGTCAAGATGGACGTTGCCTAAATACATAATTATTTATTTGAAAATGATGTTTTGGAAAACTCAGATACTTTGGATCATCGGGGGTGTTATAAATTTTTAATTTACACTTGTTAAATAGGTTAGTAAAATATCAGTATGGTTATATGTAGATAATACTGTTTTACAAACTATGAACTGAGGATTCGATATGATTGTAATACACAGAGCATAGATATATATTTTTTTAATTTACAGACTAGCCCTTGGCTGCAATCAGACCTGCAAGCAAGTGATGATGCAGCCTAAGACAGAGCATGCTTATATTGAATATTTTTCAGAGTATAGCCCTGTAGATTAACTTACCCAAATAAATATTTATATATCTTTCTTTCCAAGCTTTTTATTGAGTTAGTCTAACTCTAGTTTTTAGTTAGTTCTAAAAATTGAGTAGGAAAAATTTATTGAGTAGCATGTAAAAATAGCTTACCATTTAAGAGCTTTGGTTTCAACTCCTGTAAGGATCCATTTTTGTCACCATTGTTCTGAAAATAAATATTTACAAGTACCATTCATAGATTTTACTATTATTTAAATAATAATTGCACTTGTTATCATATTATATAGGTTGTTATTTGCTTATTTTGATTTAAAAAAAATGACCAGCTAGTTTTTGCCTAATATGATTAAGGCACAAGCATAGTAAGTATCTGCTTCCAGAGTGACTCAGGGTTTTAGGAGTAAGCTCAGTTACCAGAGAGATGTTAAGAGATTTTCAAGTTTAATGTGCAACTGCCAGACAATGACTAAATGTAAAAACATGCACAAGAAGAAAGAAAGAGTCATTGCAATTAAATTAAATATATGACTTGAATCTAGTTTGATTTATCAACTTGGCTCTTTACATTTTCAGAATACAGCAATGTAAGCATATCACACGGTTGATATTTATCTTTATCAGTTACAGATAATACAGTTACCATTGGCGGCACATTGATGTAGCTCTTGAAGTTCTGCACCACCTTTTTTTCATTCATTTTGATCAATATGGCTCAGACTATTGTTGACACACTTTTCGTTTGTCCGTCGAATATTTACACTTATTTTACATAAATATATTCAAACTGAGTACAGTACTCATCGCTATGTTGTTATGTTAGCAATTATCCACATGATTAGCGTTTATTTCACACAGATTCGATAACATCACCCCTACAAACTTTACACACATAGATTATCCACTTGCATACTGATTACCATTTTTGCACCGTTGCCTTAATTGGCATTATGCTATTTATAGACTGTTAAATATGGAAGTATCATTTCTACGGATAGTTCTTGGGTTACAGGATAATAATTAGTAAAATTTTAATTTATGAATTTACATGTCTAATATATCGCAACTCGCGACGCAACGACAGATTGCGAGAGTGTTGCTAGTTTATGGCACAGGTTTATGGTTCAAAACAATCAAAAATGCAATAGAGTAGTCATGGGCTATGTTCATGGGTAACTTTAGAAACGTGTACAAGACTCAAGATTATGGTTGTAAAATGGCATTAAATATAAAATATAACGAATGACACAAAAAATGTACAAAAATGATAATTATTACCAATCACTGTCAATCACCTCCGGTTTACAACTGCGGACTCTGAGGCTTCTGCATATAAATGTCGCCACCTTTATTATGAACTAGCTGACCCGACAGACTTCGTCCTGTCAAAAAGATTTGTAATGTGGCAGTTTTTGTGCCTACGTATTTTAAAAAATTCTCCTGAACAGAACCGTTGACGTTAGGAACACACCTACATTGCTTAGACAACAGTGAGTGCTTGTAATTTAATATGAACTTTATACCATAGCAATAAAGCTCAAATTGACTACGTTTTAGTTAGAAATCATTTGTATGGGAAAAAGAAAAGGGCTATTTTTAGGGTTTTTCCAGCAATAATTCTAATTTTTCTCGCCGTAAAAACCATCCTTGAACTTCAACGAACATTTTAAAAAAAGATTTGGCCAAATTGGTCCAGGCGTTGTTGAGTTATGCGCTTACCAACACATTTTGCGATTCATTTTTATATTATAGATTACTACGTCGATCAGCAAAGCACCATCAGTCGCGTTTTGGCTTGCGTTTTGGCTTGATTTGGTTGGGTTGCTCCGTGCTATTCAAGTCAAATCCTGTCAAGTATTTTATTATCTGTGTCAGATATCAATTATTGTCAATGGATTTTATATAGTGATTATATTCTCTTTGTTTAGTCTGTGGTCAGAAAGAAAAAAAAAACAGGCATGTCTCAAAAAATGGCGAATGATAAATTTTTGTTCATTGATTGAAAGCGTAGTCCCTGTGTCATTAAATTTGTAAAATATTTGTTAGTGTTACTGTGAATAAACAATAAGGATGGCTGATGCTATGGTAGAGCGTAGACCACCACCACGGTTCTTTTGTCATAGGTGCCTTGTGGAATTCCAAGATGTTGAGCAGGTAAAAATCAATAGATAGTTATTATTGCCACACATTTTCCTCCAAATTCCTCGTAATCGTGACCTGTGATGCAGTTTCAAGGTCATGCCGTATCAACTGCGTATCCTGGTTGAAGTTGCCGGCTAGTTTAAAATAAACAGCATCCTAATTACCATTCAAATTGGCTTTTCTTTTAGCCTAACCGGTAGGAAATCCCAATTTAGGCTTAGCTCATGACGTACTCTATAAAAGATTGAAATCTATTGAACGCTGGCGTGTATTTACAAAGTTTACATGCAATTACATCATCATAATAATAAATGTATTTATGTATGAAATAATGTACTTTGTACAAGTGTATGATAGCTGTTGACAATAATATTAATTGAATAGAACTAGAATGAATACATGTACATTGTACAATGAAAATAATGGGTGATAGTATTCCTTTTCTGCTATTTGAATTTATTCTTTAAAACATTGGATTGTAAAATAACAAACACATCAAAACTGGTAATACCTATGAAATAGTTACTAGATAAATGTAAATTGTTACTGATCTTAAAATATAAGGATATGGTTGCTACTACCACTGGTTCACGACTGCACACCGTCTCAAGTTAAATGATTAAAATAAACTAACATGGCAGGTCTAAATATATTACTATCCCTTTCATAATGCTTTCTGTAGAAAGGCAGACTAGACCCGTGAATTTAGTTTAGAGTTGTGTACAACAGAATAAAAATATTATTCAATTAAACTTTTAAAAGTACTTGAGTCATCAAATACATCTACCACTGGTTCGGAATGCCTTTCTGCTACATTAACAACAATTAGCCACAATGGTACTGACTCTGATCACAACTAAATTTTAGAGTATTCACATCTTTTTCTTACTAATTATGAAAAGAACTATAATTGATACTCTAAATTTAGTTTAGAGAAAATCATCAGAATCGACGCCAATGTCTCTGTAAATCAAATGCAAATTGGTATTGATTTAGTGTTTCTATGACACAAACAATGAATAAGCAATATACCAATTCATAAGCTACCATAAGTGGCACTTTAGAAATTTCTAGTTCTAATATTATGGAAATGAAACTTGTTCCTTAATACTTTTCATGAATCATTTAACTTTAATCACTGAAACTCTGCAAATTGTTAAGGTTAAATAATTAGCTCAAGTTCAGAATGATTGTTGCCTCTATTAGCTTAATCATTCATATCATAATATTTATTATGTTAGTAATAATTGTTAATATAAATGAATAAAGGTGATGTAATAAAATAAATAGTCTCTGATGCACAGATGGAAGATTTTGTTAGTTATGCTTAAATACCTGTTAAGTTAACTTGGACCAACCTTTTTAATGTGTTTAAGTAAAATATTATCTCTGACCTTTTCTTGTCAACTCTTGAATAAACTTGTTGCAGTTTTGGACATAGCTCTGAGTCAAATGTACACTCTTTTATCATTTACATAATCTTCAATAGTGTTATAATAGTATGCTTTTTTCAGGAGCGTACTTTTATTAAGTTTTTTAAACTTGTGTATTGACAAAACTACAAGTGATAGCAGTATTACATATAGTTAACATGCTCAGACAAGCTGTCAAGCGCTTACGAACACGAAGAAACCAATATTGTTACCTTTGTTATTATTGTTAGCCTCAACTTTCCCAATGCTGGGCAAAGGCCTCCCTTTCTTCCTTCCACCTGTCTCTGTCTAGGGATATTTGGGGCCAGGCCGACATATAAGCATCAAGTTCGTCTCGCCAGCAATGCCTCAGCCTGCCTGGACATCTTTTTGTATTTTGTGCCATCTAATGTGTAGCTTGTTATTGAAAATAAAGAAATGAAATGAAATAAAACATGATTCCTATCTTTTCCAGGACTACATGTGCCCGTACTGTGAAGGTGGTTTTATTGAGCAGTTGGAAGAGGATGCGGAGGGGCCCGTACCACTGCCCCGTGATGACTACAGTGATGCTGACATGAGCAACATTGATGACATGACTGTTGATGAGCTGGCACTGGACGATTCTGATGAGTTTCACACGGTATACTATCTGCAATCTAGATTCTACATCAATGTCCTATCTGTAATTTTAATCTATCGATAATTTTTGAAGTATAGCAATTCTGTTATTTTGTCAAAAAGGCCATAACAGTTTTTGACAAATAACACTATTATTGAAAAGAATATTTTTTAATAGAAGTCTTATCTATGAAAAGATATAATATGTCTTCTTATCTTTAAAAATATGTATATTTAAATAACTTTTTGTTTGTTATCAAAGAATCATAAAAGTATAATGGTTGTGGTGCTTGCTGTTTTGAAATAGAAAATAAACCTCAGAATCCATATACACATAAAAGGAAAACTGAACTGACTGACTGAAAGACTGATCTATCAACGCACAGCTCAAACCACTAGATGGATTGAGCTGAAATTTGGCATGCAGATAGTTATTATGACAAACATCCGCTAAGAAAGAATTTTTGAAAATTTAACCCCTAAGGGGTTGAACTTACGAAGTCGTGAGTATAAGCTACTAATATATGTTTTACTAAATGATTACCAACATTTCTTTGATTTTTTTTGGAATAAAAGTAGTTTCTTTGTATTAATTCAGGTTATAATCTACCTCCATTCCAAACAGCCAAGTCCAGTAGTTTTTCCAGTAAACACATACACACAAATACAAACTTTCGCCTTTATAATATTAAGTGTGATTTCTTTGCAGAGCACTCCACCTATGTTGAATGACCTCGCGTTTTTAATGTCTGGCGACCAACGAGTACGGTATGTTTCTGTTTTATCATTTTAATGTACTGTAGTGTAGATTATAAGTCACAGATAAACATACAGTCCTTGTTCTAAGTAAGTTATTGGATAAATAATGTAAAATAAATCTACTTTTGTATGCAAATGTTAAGGTTACTTTCTCCATCCGCCAAGAAAGGATTTTTGAAAATTCAACTCCTAAGGGGTTAAAAGACGGGTCTGAAATTTGTAAGGCCACGCGGGCAAAGTCGCGGGTATATTATTAGTATATAGATAAACATATTACGTTCACTATTCAATTATTTTGTGGTTCTAAATCTAAAAGTAAGCCAGAGGTGGATTTATTTCTCGAAATGCCTGACTATAAACAATATTCTTAGTAAAATTATATTAAATTTCAAAGCTGAAATATCTAACTTGGTTTACATATAAAAATTTCAGGGTTCCTTAATTTAAACTCTGGATGTAGGGGTAACCCATGTGGTGTAATAGAGGAGGCAAGGATTGGTATAATACTGCTATATAATCATTTGGGCGGATGCCTTGCCCCTTTTGGACTGTCTAACTTAAGTGGTGGTTCTGACTACTGGCAACACTTCTACCGGTGCTGCGACAAATTTCTTTGGCGACAGTAATCACTGCATATCAGGTGACCTGTCTGCTTGGTTGATATGAAAAATACTAACGGTTGAAATATGAAAATGTCACCAAGATCTAGGCTTAACAGGCTTTTTTTGTGCTGGCCATCAAAATGACACCAAACATTTCTTCAAAAACTATAATGAAAAACCAAATATGATTTCTCTATAAGGTTTTCTTTTGTTGGTTAGTGAATAAATTAACTCACAATATATAAAACAATGTATGGTCAGTGGTCACTGAATGTTTAATGCATGGGATTGTTCTACAAATTAAAAAAAAACTATTATTTATGAATATGGTACCTGTTTCTTGATATAAAATTTCTTCAACTTGAAACCAACTCAGATTTTTGGATGGCAGTAACAGGAGGTGACATTTGAACATCACCTCCACCAAAAATCGGCGCCAAACAGAACAGCCGTTTTGAAACTGCCTTTTTATCTAGGCTTTCAAAATACCAAGTAGTAAGTGCTTTAGGTTGAAAGCTCAATTTTTGCTTACTACATGATATGATAAAAACCTTTGGTCGATTCATTTACAAAAATGGAATCCCGCGCCCCATTAGTTTTACTTCAATCCCGCGTAAGCACGATAACACAAAGGAATTTTCGCCGACATATTCCGGATGGCGCTAATTAATTATTTTTATGAAGTCACACAACAAATCAAATCGAAACATGTGAGTTGATATGTAATAATATTTTTTTTTCCATTTTTTCAGTAACGCGATCGCAAACGCGGTAGCAACTACAGTGAACGGTACGAGCAATAATATAGCCAGCTTCACATCAACTATAACCACCACTCCTTCTAGTGGCAACACTACCACCATCAGTAATAGCAACCCACAGCGAGGCCCCACCCTGCAGGAGGAGCTGCTGTGGCTGATCAGCGGCGGCAGGCCTCCCGCGGGGGCCATGACGGCGGGGGCCCCCTTCGTGCTCGTTGGCACTCCGGGGGACTATGTGTTTGGGGGAGAAGGTGAGACAGAGTGGCGACACTACCGCCAGTAACAGCAACCCACAGCGAGGCTCCACCCTGCAGGAGGAGCTGCTGTGGCTGATCAGCGGCGGCAAGCCTCCTGTTGGCGCTCTCTTTGTGCTCGTTGGCACTCCGGGGGACTATGATTTTTGGGGGAGAAGGAGGTCCCGGGATCGATTCCTGGCAGGGGAAATTTGGAATTTTATAATTCCTCCTCTGGTCTGGTCTGGTGGAAGACTTCGGTCGTGGCTAGTTACCACCCTACCGGCAAAGCTGTGCCGCCAAGCGATTTAACGCTCCTGATGCCGTGTAGTAACCAAAAGGGCAGCTGTAATAATAATAGAACTGCCATACCCCTTCCAGGTTAGCCCGCTTCCATTTTAGATTGCATCTTCATTTATCACCAGATAAGATTGCAGTCCAGAGCTAACTTGTATCCATAGTAAAAATTAAAAAAATATCTGTGCAGACTGTAACTCTGGGTGGCTGTATGTTTCAGGGCTGGACGCGGTGGTGACGCAACTGCTGGGTCAGCTGGAGCACACCGGCCCGCCGCCGCTGCCGCGCGAGCGGTTGGCAGCCCTGCCCACGCAGCAGGTGACCGCGGAGCAAGCCGCTGCCAACACCGCCTGCTCGGTTTGCTGGGAGAACTTCGAGCTTGGTATGTAGACTGTCCAGGGCTGTCCAAAACTTTGTTGCTTAGGTTTTTGGGGTGTGGATCCCGAAAATGATATCCATTTTCAACTCGTACGCAACTCGAAGACACTGCATACATGCAACTATGTAACACCAATTATTGTAATTTCAAATAAAGAATCTTGAATCTTATACACCTGCAGTTTTGCAAATAAAATGATCCATATACTTTATTATTACACTCTAATATTAGAAAGGCGAAGTGTGTCTGTCTGTCTACTAGCATTTCATAGCCTCACAGCTTAACCAAATTTGATGTGGTATAGAGTTAGCTTATATCCGGCGACGGATGTGGGCTACTTTTTATACCAGAAAATCAAGGTATTATATACTGTTTATCCGATTTATATGAAATTTTATTTTTATCCGATTTATCCTGTTTATCTGATTTATATGAAAGTGATAAGCTTGCATCCTGGAATTTTTTTTTATCCTGGAAAATTATTTATTCCTATGGGATTTTTAGCTATATTAAAAGCAAAACATGGAGATACTCTAAACTCAGCGAAAAAACTCAGATTCGACGCCATTGTACCTATTTCAGACGAGACCGTGTCCCGGTTGGAATGCGAGCACATCTTCCACCAAAGCTGCATAACGCCGTGGCTCGAGCTTCACGCCACGTGTCCTATCTGCCGCCGCTCGCTGCTGCCGCCCGACGCGCCGCCCTCCACCACCGCCAGCACTACCGCCAGCACCACCACCACCACCGCCACCACCGGCCCCCCGCCCGCCACCACCGCGGCGCACCACATCCGATTAGGTGAGTACCGAGAAAAACTTACACCATCTTTCAAGGTTCTGTACCCCAAGGGTGCCAATGGGACCCTAGTACTAAGGCTCTGTTGTTTGTCCATCCTTCTGCCCGTCCGTCCGTCTGTCTGTCAGTGGGTTGTATCTCGTGATCTATAATAGATACATGAAACTCTTGCAGGATGTGTATTTCTAATGCCGCTGTAATTTCAAAATTGCCGCCATGTAAATTAAAAAAAAATTAAAAGTGTTATTGCGACTGTGCGAGTCCGATTCGCACTTGACTGATGTTTTATACCATTACAAGTTAGCCCTTGACTGCAGTCTCACTTGGTGGTAAGTGATGATGCAGTCCAAGAAGTGGGCTAACTTGGAAGGGGTATGACAGTTTTATTTGAACCAACCGCCACCATAATTTTAGAGCCCTAAGAAAACTGACACTTTTTCCATATACATAACAAAAACTAAAAGAAAAGCTATGTAAAATTTTTTGAAACTTTCATTCATAACTAAGTTTACAATTTTTCATTTCAGGTACTCCACTGTCAAGTCTCTTTGTAAATGCAGGTAGGTGCCAATCTTACATTTATAAACATCTAAAAAATGATTCTGCTTGGACTAATAAATACATTTAATAATTACATACTAAAATTTGAAAATGTGGCTAATAGATGCAATTTCTAAAGCCTAAATTAACACATCTAAGGCTGAGATCTATAGCTGGCCCTTATACCGCTGGCATAAATCTGTCTCGTTTTAACTGACACTTAGTCTAAACAAAGTCAAAGTGCCCTATATAGATTTCAACCTAAACCTGGTGCTATACTTTTCCACAGGGGGCATTATGAGACAGATAGCATACATTCAGACCTGTCATTTTATTTAGCTTAGAGATTGTGAATCTAATTAATTTATTTATTTATTCCGCAGCACCCCACATTGTGATCCAACGCCGCACGGGTGCACTTCCAACTCTAATCCGACGGATCCCATCACAAACTCACACCTGGGACTCGCTAAACGACACTAGTACGTCTGGCTCAATGTCCCCAGCTTCATCGGTGACCACGGGGGGCATTTGGGCTGCACAGAACCGCTCCTCAAGTTCAACCGGCTCAACCAACTCCTCAACGTCCCTCAACTCAAACGACAGGGATCGACAGTACAACACTGACATGGACTATGATTAGAGAAGATAAACTATGAATGAAATAAAAGTGAAAGTGAAAAAAAGTTAATAGTGTTACACAATGGTTGTTCAGTGAAGTGAAAGTGAAAAGTGAAAGATTTCAGAAGACGAGACGTAGCTGTGCGACCATTGTGTGAATTGTTCCTTTTTATAATATTGTTCCAGTCATACTGGGTGTATTTGAAAATGGCGGCACACTTTGAATAACCACTTAATACAATTATTGCATACTTCGTAAGAGCTGTGCGTCAACTTTAAGGCTGAGAGCTATAGAGTGTTCTTCCACTTTGCTCAGATTTAAATTTCAATTAAAAGGAGACGGATTTATGCCAGCGATATAACTCTGTCTTGTTTTAACTGCCTTAGATTTGAGCAAAGACAAATTGATCTCATATGTATGTTTAGCTATGTTTCCACTGAGCAAAAAACATCTGTTTTGGACCATTCACGTTAATAAGAAATGATGTGATCGAATTATCAGATCATTCAAAATTAACCAGCAGCTTGATTGTGGTAGAATGACGGCTACAATGTCACAATCGCAATTACCTCTGATTGGTTGACGCTCGCTCACTATTGACTACAATGCATTGTTGCAATAAGAATACAATAAATTCAGCCAATCGGATGAATAACGGATGGTCTATTGAACATGTCATGTCAGTGGAAACACACGAGGCTCAGAGAAAGTGCTTCACACAAAGGGGCATGGGCCTAAAAGTTACAATACTGAGGACAAATGAAAGTTATCAATGTGTATTCCATTTCGTGTGGGAGGAGTATGATGTGAGCTCAACTCTAATAATAATAAAAGGATTTTCCCCGTGTCTGCTAAGCGCTGGTTAGCACTAGCTTTAGGTTTGTCACCTGCCACATCTTGATTTACGGGTTACCAGCATCAAAAATACGGGTTCTAGATTATTTTACGGGAGATAGTGTTTTACATAGATATTTTTTTTAATACTTATTGTTTGAAGAGCTTTTAAAAGCTCTTCAAATTGTAAGTCAATAGTTTTGGCTATGCGAGTATTGGTCCACGCATTGCCATATTATATCTACTGGACAAAACGTCAGGGATTGTTTTCGACAGCCAGATCCGGCTGAATATGTAAAAAATACGAAAGCTTTATCTACCCCGTATTTTATTTTCGCAATTACGGGTTTCTGTATTATCATACCCTGAAATACGGGGTAACCCGTAAAATACGGGGCATCTGGCAATCCTAACTAGCTTCCTTCATACAAGTGTGCCCATAGACCTTTAAAAGCAAATGCAAGTACTTTTCAAATCACCTATGTATACCACATTAAAAGTTGTGTGCCTTTTATTTGTATTGCAGAACATTGTAAGTTATTTAATAAGTAAATTATAGTCATTGCTATAATAATTTTTAGTGTATATTTAAATAGTCATTCAGACTTTCTTTTTACTGCATTAGTTTTGATGAGGTTTTATTTAATCACCTATTTGACTAGTGAAATGTATGTTTTTAGGATGAATTTTTTCACTCCAAACAAACGTAGTTTGACTTTCTTTTCAACCGACTTCAATAAAAGGAGAAGGTTTCTTAATTCTACTGCATGTTTTTATTTTTTGTATTTTTTTGTTCTGTATTTGTTTGTTATACGATTACTCCGCCAATTATGAACCGATTTTGATGATTCTTTTAATGTTTTGTAGGGCATACCTCAAAGGTGGTCCCATTTCAATTTGCTAAAGATCTAATGAATGTCGTCGGAGATGGAGAACAGAACCAATGGATAACAGTACTCGAGTGAAGTCGAACAAGCATAATAAAAGAAACTAGAAATCCAAGTGTGAAGCTTGCCCGACTTCATACATACATTACATTCCACGTGTAGAATCAAAAAATATTTTTTATTTTTTAGTGTTTGTGGTTTTTGAAGTCTGTTTTATTTTTCTTCTGAAAATTTTTTATTTCACAATTTTTAGTGGCCCCACTGTACTATAATATGCTATGCCCGGTTAAAACCCTACTGTTTCCTAAGCTATTACACTGATCGCGAGCAATTTGCTGTTATCCATTGAGGAGATCTGTTCTCCATCTCCGAAGATATTCAGCAGATCTTCACCAAATTTATATGGGACCACCTGCAAAGTATACCCTTTCAAACAAAAACATAATTTCTAAATCGGTCCAGGCGTCTTAGAGTAATCGAGTAACGTACATAAAAAAAAAAGATTCAGAGGAATTGAGAACCTCCTCCTTTTTTCGAAGTCGGTTAATGAGAGTGAAACTACGTTTGTATGGACGGAGAGACCGCCGTGCCGAAGTTTGTTTCACATTGTTCACAACAAATGTATGTATGGAAGTGAACATAAAAGTTGCTAATTTGATTATAGTGTGTTTCATCGTATAGTACCTATGGCGTTATGGTGCCTCCCCTGTCTGTTGGGTGGTCATTGGGACCATATTGGCATGAGAACACGCAGATTTTGTTTTTTTCATTTGATTTTCATTTCATTCATTCAGGAAAATCAAATGAAAATAAACAAAATCTGCGTCTTCTTATGCAAATATGGTGCCAATGACTTGGACAGACAGGGGAGCCAACATAACGCCATAGGTACTGTTCGATGAAACGCACTATAGTAGGCACCATCCCTAATTGTTAACAATGTTGGTTTTGTCAAAAGCTGCATACTGAAAAATTATTCAGTGTTAAAAACGCCTAAGAACTTTTAGGTTTTTCCATTCAATTCTGCAGTCAAGTTAGATTTGCATGAAATAATAGACTTGCAGTGTGTACATAATTATTATGATATAGATTAATAAATGTTTAATACTATTATTTTCTTTTGTTTAATGATAAGGTCGCATCCACATTGAGGTTATATCAAGGCTTCTGATATTTCCAGTTAGAAGTAGAATACTCTGTTATTACATGACTGACCAAAAAAAGGTAGATGTCGTAGATAATAATAAATAATAATTCGTTTGATTTTTTATTTTTACTAGCTGATGCCCGCGACTTCGTTCGCGTGGATGTAGGTTTTTTAAAATTCCCGTGGGAATTCTTTGATTTTCCGGGATAAAAAGTAGCCTATGTGCTAATCCATGGTATAATCTATCTCCATTCTAAATTTCAGACCAATCCGTCCAGTAGTTTTTGCGTGAAGGAGTAACAACACAGCTATATTCACGTATTTAGTCGATGTAAGCCCAACTAGTTTCTAACCCATCCAGGGTCCATAGGGACTCAGCTCGTAACTCATCTCAATCCTTATGAGAAAAGACCCCGGATGGGTCCCAAACTAGTCTGGCTTATATCAACTAAATATGTGAGAATAGCCATTACATTCTGTACTTATAACAGTATGGAACTGATTTATTTTTAATAATATTCTAATTTTATATAATACTAGCCGATGCCCGCGACTTCGCCCGCGTGGATTTAGGTTTTTCGAAATCCCGTTGGAACTCTTTGATTTTCCGGGATAATAAGTAGCCTATGTGCTAATCCAGGATATTATCTATCTCCATTCTTCAGACAAATCCGTCCAGTAGTTTTTGCGTGAAGGAATAACAAACATACACACACACACACACACACACATACAAACTTTCGCCTTTATAATATTAGTGTGATCTCCATTCTAAATTTCAGACAAATCCGTCCAGTAGTTTTTGCGTGAAGGAGTAACAAACATACACACACACACACACACACACACACACACATACAAACTTTCGCCTTTATAATATTAGTGTGAAACTGGCTCATAATATGTAAAGCACTGTGTTAAAAAAATATTAACATGGCAGATACACACGATTTTTCGTGTGCCCATATGAATCACTCATTACACGTTATTACTGGTGTTTGGTGATCGGTGTGTGTACACACTAGCAATGTGTACGTGTGCACTCACACAAACATAGCCAAGCGGTCTTCGTGAAATAGAACATCTGTACAAAATTATACTGTCGTCACTATAACTAACAATTGTCTATAGGCTGTAGACGTGTCTATACACTATAGACATGTTTCCGAGGCGCTGTCTGTTGCTCTGTACCCGAAGGCTGTCAACGGCACCCTATTACTAAGTCTTCGCTGTCCGTCTGTCTGTCAGCTATCTCGTGAACCGTAATAAGTAGAGAGTTGAAAATGTCATAGAATGTGTATTTCTAATGACGCCTATAACAACAAATAATAAACATTTCAAAATGGCCGTCATGAAAATTAAAAAGAAAAAATAAGTGTTTTTTTTTTGAAGCATTCGTGTGCGAGTCCGTGTCGCAATATACTGATTTTTTTTCAGCCTTCAGATTCAAATAGGAAACAGCTGGAGAACAGAGAAATAGGAAACAGAGGTCAGTGTGGATGCTACCTTCAAATCAATCTGATTCTAACTGGCACTTGATAAAACAAAATCTAAGTTATTCATTATTATTATATTCTACTCACAAACTTCGTCTAGTTACGCAAAATGTAATCAACTTTTCTTTTTTTTTTTACTTTCTTTGTTTAAGGAAAAAAATATATGCTGCTGTAAATTTTGTAAATATCCTAGTTATAGGAAATTGTTGCTGTTTATTATTTAAATATAACAAGAAAAAACACAATTTTTTGTTTTTAAAATCCTTGCAACCTACATACATTTCATTGCCATTAAAGAATGACTCCAAATCTGAATGAACTGCTTACAAAATAGAGTTTTCCAAGCATTTTTGTAACGCTGTCAAAACTCAACTATTCGCTAAAGGCAAATTTTAGGTCATTTATTTATTTTATTTCATGCATAGTGCATTTTGAGAACTCACTCGCCATATTGGCTCTGTGTCAACTGTCAAAAGTACGATTTTAGCCCTTAAAGGGTGAACCCGTCAGTCAAGTCAGTTCTCAAAAGTGCATTGAACTTCATGATTCTATTCTATAGATCCTATAGTACGCGACAGATAGCAGAACACAGTGCGGTCGAGGTGATGCAGTTTGCGGAATTTAGCCGGTGCTCCAAATCTAAACTTTATTACTAACACAAAGCATTTCTATTTCTCTACATAATGTAGTTATCAATACTACCAACATAAATAAAATAGCATTGCATGACCTAAACCCGAACTAACGCTTATCCGTGACTTAAGTAGTCCATGGCGTCGATTCTCTTGTTTTTCTCTAAAGTCTAAACTAAAAGTTATGTAATTTACCATTTTTTCATTACCTCACGCCTTACCTACGAAACTAAATTTTTGCGCAGAGTAAAAATGGAGTAAGTCAAGGATAAGTGTTACGCGACTTTAGGCCATATGAGCTTTCTCTATAATGGTCTAATTTAATCACTTGTATCGTAATGTACTATTAATTTAAATTAACTTGCATTATAATGCAATTTTATCTATATTTCACATAGCATTATTTTGTAAATTGTGTTTAAAACTGTATAGTATTTGTATATAAAGTTTTCAGCTAGCAAAGAATAAAAGGCAATAAGTATCCACAAGTGTAGGTGACGCCAAACTTCTTGAGCGCTCTGAGATTAGCGTTAACTGTAAGTCGATTGCGGAAATTCTGTATCACATACACATTCGCAACGAGATAATGTAATAGGACACCAGAATAATACAAATCGACTGTGAACTGGCAACTTGTGTATTTAATATGAGATTTTGCATCAGATAGAATTCATGCATCCAAACATCTCAGCTTTAAAGTAAAATGAACCTTAAAACCTTTTTTAAAAGCTCAAGTTCAACATCAGCCAGCGCACCAAGCAGAAACATTGTGAAATTAAAATCGGTGGTACTGAATTTTCGACTTTAATCCAATACGATTTAGGGTCAGTTTACTCTGGGGTTATTGTTTCGATCTCATATTCTATCATCCTTGGGTCAAATATAGAATCTGATCGAAGCACACTGTAATATTATCTCAACTTTTACAACTTTTCGGATGACAAAAAACTTGCTACCTTCAGCTAATGCTTCCTTCCTGCAAATGAAGGTGTAGGTACATGTTTTTCAAAAACATATTTGTTCCAAATAAGTTATTGTTTTGAACGAATAAAGTGAAATCGCAAAAAAATTGAAATAGGACATGTTGGCAGTTCACATTCAAATGTCGATCCAGCTTAGCCGTACTTGTGCGAGCAAAAGAATAGTGGAGTCTGTGTCGGCTAAAAAGAGCTCCCTGTACTTGCGCAGTGGGTGATTTATCAACCTATCTGGTGGTGTGGAAGTGAGGTGCGTCAATGGAGGTGTCTATGCCGCCGCGCTTGATTCGCCAGTCAATCTTCTCTTCTTTTCTTTCTCGTGTTATAGGAAAGCACAGTACCTATTTACCCTCTCCCCCCACTCGCCCAGAGCTCTTTTTATCTGACCTCAGCTGTACCACATCGCGCAAACAACAATAGTTCCTAACACTGAATTGTAAGGTTCATTTTTGAAAAGCCTAACTAGATCAAATAGTGAAGTTCTATAGCACCTTTCCCGAAATTATCAATGCCTTTTTTGCGATACTTATAGTAAGATCCGATATCTTGTCGTATTCACAGACGTCAAAAAATCGCTCGTTCCTACTAGTTCAACTGATTAGTTCAACCGTTGAACTAGTGGTATTTATTCCCACTAGTTCAACGGTTGGACAAATCCACTACCGCAATAGCCTCCTCAGTGATAGCTGTTGACAGTCTACATTTGATCTGGTTGGGTTTTTATTAGTATGCATTTCAAATTTTAAATCTAGACAAAAATGTAACGCCAAAGACTGAAGTCTTGATGTTTTAATAAAATAGAGATAAAATTTGAAATTGTGTTTATTTAAATCACCACTCCACAATTAAGTCTAGCAATTCCTAGTTGATAGCCTAATTCCAACTCTGCTCCCTACCAGTTTTGATTCTCTTCTCACTAACTTATACTAGAGATTAATCTTTAATGGTGATCTTCGTAAATTAAACATGAACTTCCGCAAAGTAACGCCTGATTCTATCCAATAATTAAAATTACATTATTCCACTAGACTCCCTAGTCCTACCCATGTATGTAAATATGATTAAAAGTCTAAAATATGCCACAACAGGTAGTTGTTACCCTATTGAAACAGCTAAATGTGGATAAGTTGTTGTATATAAAACTGAACTTTTTAATATCTATTACGAAAACTGTAAATTACATTTAAATTAAAAAGTTTACAAAATTAAAAATAACGTAATTGTAAAAGTGTTCATTTTTGTTCCTGTTTATTATAAAGAATATTCTGTTACGGTTCTCGAGATACAGCCCGCTACAGACAGACGGACGGACGGATAGCGGAGGCTTAGTAATAGGGTTCCGTTGGCACCCTTCAGGTACGGAACTCTAAAAATCTGAATTATATTTATAGTGCGCGACAGGTTGAGATGGCAACCGGTGTGGAGATGCCCTGCACACCCACATATCCCGCTGCGGGTGAGCGCGGGTGACGTATGAGTGTGCGGGGGCGTCCCCCCGCCTTATACTCCGATTGCCATCTCAACCTGACGCGTACTATAAGTAAATTGCATATTTTAAGAGTAGACCGTTTAATACGGGTGTAGATTTTCAATTATTATAATTTGTATAAAACATTAAAATAAACAGTTCAAAGTCAACTAACGGGTTAGACGATTAATCTAGCAGCCGTCGGGTCACCAGGTGCGCATAATATCGAAGTAGTTAGAAGTCGGTGGTACTGACCCACCACACCGCACGTGTCCACGCATCTGCCAACTTAATTGCTTCTACCTGCGCGTTGCAACGAAGATCCTATCCCACCAAAAACATTTCATGTAAAAAAATGGCCAAGACTCACAAGTTCATAATGTTAAAAATGTTCATAATGTTCACTGTTAAAAAGTTATGAGATCTCCAGTAGAGCCAAGCCCCTAGCTGAGCTTAGATTTGTGCTGGCCATGGGATCTATCCCAAGTCCAAAGTAATATAGCTCTTAAATGCTCTTGACTATATCACATTTATAACAATAAATAACAAATCACTCTACTTACAAGCTCTGATTCTACAAACCCTACATCTTGGTAAAAAAAGTACGGCTTGGCCGTTTAATGTTCGTATAACTATTACATGACATAACATATTTTAAGGCCATAAGGAACAGTTTGTTCGTCAATCACTAATTGTATTGTACTTCGTGATGGTCGCAGAAGCTATTCCGGGCTTAAATGTCATTTCAGATAAAAAATCCACGAACTGTAAACGGCCAAGCCGTACTTTTTTTACCAAGATGTAGGGTTTGTAGAATCAGAGCTTGTAAGTAGAGTGATTTGTTATTTATTGTTATAAATGTGATATAGTCAAGAGCATTTAAGAGCTATATTACTTTGGACTTGGGATAGATCCCATGGCCAGCACAAATCTAAGCTCAGCTAGGGGCTTGGCTCTACTGGAGATCTCATAACTTTTTAACAGTGAACATTATGAACATTTTTAACATTATGAACTTGTGAGTCTTGGCCATTTTTTTACATGAAATGTTTTTGGTGGGATTTCATTTCTTTTTGGCAGGTGCCCTAGATTTTTTTGGATATATTTCTTGTAGGTACATCATTTTCATGGCCCACTCTCTATCGTTAGTCGTTACCTCTATTTTAAAAGCTTTTATTCAACTTGCAATGTACTCGTATGTAAGTATGTTTGTTCGGGTGGAATCTTGCAACTCAATTTTGAAGCAGATATACCAAATTTCAGTCTTTAAGGACTTCTACAAACACAGATACTTGGTACGTTTGATAAATCTGCCACAGACATCTTATCCTGAAAACTTTAGTATTCGAGCAACAGATTTTACAGATATGCATCTCATATACGAGGGGATGAAGGGGGACCCGATTTCTTAATTTATCTGTTGTTCATAATTCTTGAAATTCCTACTTAATGACTTCGGGAAGTACCGTAGAATTACAGACTAGGAGTTTTGACTGTCAATAAATCTGAAACTATAAAAGCTAGACAATTGATACTCAGTGTGTTTAATATTAAAACTTGGTACTACTAACTAACAATTGAATTATATTTTATGAGTACCAAATGTTCATCAGAGGTAGCCCATAAATGGACCTCGACGTTTAGGGCTGCCAACTATACTTTATAATAACGTATGTTACTTTATTTCGGGCAAACGTAACGTAGGTATGAGAGCAATAATTTTTTTTTGCTTATTTTGGCTTTCCACCAGTTGTTGATTGTTGCAGTAAATTTTTCTGCTATACTTTTCCAAATTAAATCCAAATAAATGCTATATAATAAGTGGCGGGATGAAATTAAGTTTAATCTTAAACTCAACAAGAACAGATTGTTTACATATCTTGGAATTTAAAGATGCTGTTAATGAGGTCCCGATTATTAATAACGTCATTTCTAATGTGCCGTGGTTTATATTAACAATATTCCAAAGTACTTTGTTTTGAAACCATTGTATTGTCATTTAAATATTGCTTTTTTAGTTCAGCCACATAGCTTTATGCCATAAGGCCATAATATTGGCATCAGGACTTGGTAATATAATAAAAAATTTGACTGTGTATTGGCAAACAAGACCATCTACCAAGTAATCACAATACATCATAAATAAAATAAATAAACACTTCTTATTCTTATTCTTATTATAATTTTCTAAGTTCACTACTAACGTGAGTTTTTCCCCTTAGTATTTTGTATCCTTATATGAAATCGGGTGATATTTAAGAAAAGAAAATATATTTAATAGGTGGCAACTGGCAACCCTACTGACATATCACATCTGGCAAAATTGACAAATAACTCTAAACGACTGAGTCTGTAAAAACAATGCATAGCATTGATTGAAAATAAACAAGCTTTTTTTCCGAAGACCGAATCCAACGAGTGCCAACAGGACCCTATTACTAAGCTCCCGCCGTCCGCCTGTCCGTCTGTCTGTCAGTGGGCTGTATCTCATGAAATATAGAAGGTAGATAATTGAAATTTTGAAAGATTGTGTATTTATATTGCCGCTATAACAGTAAATAATGAAAATAAAATAAATAAAGGGGTCCTCTATACAAGAAATGTGATATTTTTAAAGCGTCTCTTTTGTTTTTTAAACCAAAATACCTATTTAAAAAGTACATAATTTTCAATTTTGTGCGATGGTATGGAACCCTTTGTGTGCGACTCCGACTCGCGCTTTCTATTGTATATTTCTATTGTAGCGTATAAGTTGCTTTCGAAGTAAATATACCATATTCTGTACCATATTAGTACTCTATAATAGGGTTCATTATTGTCTATTTCAAATATGCCATACCTACTCCCACTGCCTACCTGCTCTGTAAAAGGGTCTATTATTATTTTCTATTTTCAAATACACCATATTAGTACTGTGTAATAGGGTTCATTATTGTCTATTTTCAAATATACCTTTTTATTACTTTGTAGTAGGGTTCATTATTGTCTATTTTCAAGTAAGATAGGCGCTTAAGTTATTCGAAATTCACTGCAAATGTAACTTTGTAATCACGCAAGTTTGCAATCTTTTTATATAGGTTTACAAAGTTACTTATGCAGTAATAATTAAAAATAAGTATATCTTGAAAACGGGACTGAAATTCAGGTATTTTTTAATTTTTCCTCGCTTTATACTCTAAACACTTACTGTGTGCAAAATTTGAAACTTGTAGGTCTGCTAGAAGTACCTTAGAATTTTGATGATCGGTGAGTGTGTCACTTACAGAATCAAGGAACTTTGACTTGTAATAGTTCTTAAACTACTGGTTCAAATTAAATGTAATTTGGGCATATACCTGGTTTTACTATGTCCTCTTGGTCACTGAAAATTCAGACTTCTAGCTTTATCTGCAACGAAGTTACAGGGGGGTCGAAAGTGACACGAATGGGTTCGAGAAAAGGATGTTACGGTGTGCCTCTAGCTCGACTTGGCCCGGGGGCACTACCGTGCCCCCAGATAAAGCCACTGACCGTTCTCACAAACGTGAACCCAGACACTATGGGGCAAAAAAAAACGAAATGAGCCCCATCTGCCCAACTTGCATGTTTTTTTAGATTTATAGGAACGGATAATCTTAATTTTAAAATTGCTGTGGAAAGTTAGGGCTTAATGTTACGGCTACGTTAAGATTAATGCCCAACAACGCCATAATTGTCGCGATAGTCAACGCGTTAAACTGAGTGGCCACACTTGATGCCAATTAAATTGGTGTTAAAATCGTCTAACGCCAAACGGCATTGTGAATGCTGTTGTACGTAGATCGTGGCTACATCTAAGTTTAACGGGAAACGGCGTTGAACATCGCGTTATTGACCGTTAATGTGGCCGGGACATAATGTCAATCTCACCTGTTTAGTGTTCGCCATAAATAGTAAGATCTGTCCGTAGGTTTTCGTGAGCTTTTGAGTTCCTATGTAGTGGCACAGTAATAAGGACAGACAGTACTCCGACGTTTGATCTCGTGGTGAATGAGAAAGAGCCTGTGAGGAGCAGACTTTCGTTATTTTATAAAATCTGAAAGTTTCTATGCGAATTGTCCCTAACATAGAAGTTTGGCTTTGGCACTAACAGTATAAAATCTTTCCTCAAAGTAAGCGTAATTTTTTTTTTCTTTGGAATAGTAATAGAAATCACATATAGAAGAAGAGAAGAACCAGCAAGAAAGTAAAACATCGTGAGGAAACTTGCATTACTGAGAGTTCTCCTGCTCCATAATGTTTTTAAAGGTGTGTGAAGTTTGTTCGTTTGCCTGGGCTGCTTGCTATAGCAAGTCTTTAAAAAGTGTAGTGTTTTTTCTGCGCGATGTGCGATTTTACTAATCACTAGAGACAAATCCCCAATCGGGCAAGCCGGGAATCGAATCTCTTAGGATCACAGCGAACATCGCTATGCCAAGTATAAGTCGGCGTCAGCATTGATGTAGGGTGTGTAGGAGGAATCTAAGTACCTACCTACAGTAATATGGGCTTACAAAACACAAAATAACATAAAACGTGTCTGGCGCGGGCGACGGCAATTAATACAAAGGTGCGTGCGCAGCTGACTGTGCACCTGCCGCCATCTTTAGCATTTCTTTAACTTTTTTTTCGCCATCGAAGTTTATAGTCAAAGAGATAGTTGTAATGTTTGTGAGGAAGAGTATTCTCAACCTAATTAAGTAGGTAGTATAAGTAAAATTGCAACATCAGCTACCTACTGAATAACAGGTCATCTGGTTACTATGGAAGAGCACTCTGCAGAAACGTTTTCAAAAACAAACTGATATTTCTTTCAGTATTCCGTAATCCGTACTTACGTTTTTTTATGTGTCTATTCCTAAAGGTCGACACACGTAAATTCCTGCGATGCCATTTTGCAAACAGAAGAAAATGGAGAAACACTTAAAATAATATTACCGAATGAGGAAGAAAAAAGATTGGAAAAGAAGACGAATATTGAAGAGGATAAGAAAAATTACGGGCAGTAATCTCTTCCGAGGCCGCATTTTCTGATATCATAGTATATCAGAACTGTTGAAAAGTGTCAGTATGCCTAAACAGTAGATACGCCTATCACTGTCTCTCTTTCTTTTTGGTTGGTTGGGTTTGGTTTATTTAATTAAAATGTGATAAATTAAATATTTATAATTGTAATATTTTATTTTCAACCCTGTATCTCATCTTAGCTCAATCTTAACTTATCTTTCAAATAGTTAATCCTTTTTAAATACATTTTATATTCTTAACTCTTACAACCGCCTCTGAGCCTATAACTTTTTTCGCCATCGAGTTATTGGCCTATTTTTTATGGCGCAAGATGGTCGCCGCAGCTGACGCCCGCGCCGTTTGTTGTAAACCTTTGTTGTCCGTTGCTCCTTGGCCTTAGGGATATAAGTCTAGGATAATACGGATGCGGCAGCTGCTATCCACAGATTGAGGGTTTTATCTTTTAGGCCAGGTGTGGGTGCTTGGGTGCCAGGTGGCTAGCGGGTAAAATTTCGAGCAATACCTGGTAGGTAGGTAAATTTTACTAATTTAAAACTTTAATAGGTCAAATCTAAAATCAAATAAGTTTTCAGATCTTTCTAGGCTAAGCACGTCGAACGTGCCTAGGTACCTTAGGCTGACTTGAAATTAATATTTCAAGTTAGCCTAAGGCACCTAGGTAGATACGATGCAAAAAGACGGCACGGAATCGAGTAAACTTTGATAAGGACATTTTGAATAGGTAAGTACCTATTATAGGTATATATTTATTATTTCTACGTAAATTCATAACATTTCCCGCCAAGTTATATTGCGACAAGCATGTTTTCTAGTTTCGCAACATTGTGAAGGGCGTTTGACTTGGGACCACCTGCTTTTAGTAATTTGTACCTTCTGTTGAAACACCAGTAAATGTAATACATATATGTACAAACCTACATGTTGGTAGGACGTAGGTACGTGCCAACGCCAAAGGAGAAATTGGATCGAGGACTCAAAATTGCGGTCATTTAAACGGAACTTTTTTTGCGTTGCGCAGTAGGTAGGTAGGTACCTAGGTACCTATAGAGAGCTTTTTAAACTCTATAGGTACATGTATAGTGCAGTGGTTTGAATGCGTATATTTTTATGTAAGTTTAAACCCTGTTCAGGCATTTTTAGGTTTATGATTGTATCTCCAGAGAAAAAAGAAACCATTATTATAGGATCAGTTATCTGCACAGAGTACATTGGTATACTATAAGATAGAGACGTGCGTCGCTCCCATCTTACAGTGAAGCGACATCTGGTGCTTTGTGCACGTCAACTTATCATGCGGTATACCTGTACCTGCTTAGTACTAAATTTACAAGTGTAAATTAAAAATTTTCAACACCCCCGACCAGTGAAGGTTATTGGACGAATGAAGAAGATTTTCTTGGACTATTACGCACCTACGATCCAGAGTATTTGAGTTTTCCAAAACATCATTTTCAAATAAATAATTATGTTTATCAAGGCAACGTCCATCTTGACAGCTTGACATTTGTCAATTGACACTTGAATATTATGAACCAGGGTTATCTAACCTTCTTTTCTACAAGAAAACTAGAAATGAGCTGATAACTTTTAAACGGCTGAACCAATTTTTTTGGATTATAGCTAAGAACACTCTCGATCAAGCCACCTTTCAAACAAAAAAAACTAAATTAAAATCGGTTCATTCGTTTAGGCGCTACGATGCCACAGACAGATACACAGATACACACGTCAAACTTATAACACCCCTCTTTTTGGGTCGGGGGTTAAAAACTAGAATTTATTTACAGTTACTTATTCTATTAGTCAATATTTTAACCTTTAAAAGATTTGATATTTTTAGTCACATAGCGTTTTGCCCAATTTGTTCCTAGTGATAATAGCATGGTTATCTGTCTGTCTGTCAAGAGAATCGAAATCTATAGCTTAGGTACTTCCCGTTGACCTAGAATCATGAAAGGCTGGTAGCATTGTATTCTAGCACAAGTAAAGGGAAAAATCCAAATTGTAAAACCGTGAATTTGTACAACAGTGCAAATAACTCACAAGTTTATATTTCCTATTAATTATGTCTGTATATATTATCTATCTAATCCAATTTTTTTAATCTTATCAGTATGCATCTGATAAATGAATGACAATAAATCTTTTATTAGTCGTACACGGGTTTCCCCTTAAACAAAGTAGCCCCTGCACGTAGGTACGTGTTGTATGGCGTGCCAACCCCATGGATCGATGGTGGAGCCTCGCGGAGCCCCATGAAACTAGGTCATGCTCCCCCACATCGCGCACTCTACCAAGGCACAAGAACCCCGGAGGTGGTTTTGATTTTATCTCACTGGATACGCTTGTAAATTTTGTATTATACCTACCTATTTAACCGACTATGACTTCAAAAAAGGAGATATTATTTGACACTATTTTTTGACGAGGTTACCTACTTTATATTTCGACAGTAAAATTCTGAACTGATTTTGAATATTCTTCATTATACTGCCTTTTAAATTCAATTTCTCTTCAAGACTTTTATTCATATAAGTAGCTTAAAAATTGCGCTTATGGAAAGTTTTGACTAGCAAATTCTACTGGCAAGAGTTAGCAAGAAACGCATCAGTTACTCTTTTCAAAAAGCAAAAAAAATGTTTTCCGTGACGAAACGTAGCCTTAGATGATGTCCTTCCCCGAGATGCAAACTATTTCTCTGCACTCGTCAAACTCGGTTAATCGTTTGGAGTTTGGACTATGGAAGCTAGTTAATGATTTTTATGTATATTTTAGATCTCATTGAAGCTAGTAGACAGACTCTTTCACATAATTATAATATTATAGTATGGATTTTTAGAGCTGTTTCTAGCTAACATCCAGTTTCACATCCAGTAAAATACTTCATTTACCTACCTACTTTTAAACAGGTTCGGCGGGCTGTACCGCTTGTGATGGTGTTTAATTGTATTAGGTATGCTCGTTTCACAGTGGCCAGTGCGGGCTAAGAGGGTCGGAATGAGGTCGAGGTCCTTGCGTTGTGACCCTTTGCGATACGACTGCTACCTAGTGTCATAGGGTACCTACATTTTGAATGCAATTCATTCCAATTCAGTACTTTTTAAGGCCATAATCAAGCAAAATCTGACAAGGATACTAAATTGATTCACTGATTGGTGACGGCCACGACTCGTGGATTTAGATTTTTTAAAATCCCAAAGGAACTCTTCGATTTTCCGGGATAAAAAGTAGCCTGTATCCGCATACAACATGCAAGATATTATCTCTGTACCAAATACGAGTAGATGATACCCAAGAAGTCATTCACTAGAATTAGATTATTAAAAATTCCGCTGGAACTAACTAGCAGACAAACAGACACATTTTCGCATTTATAATATTAGTAAGGAAGTGTTTCGAGAAAGAGAATCTGCAGGCCTGAGAGTTCCGCATAATGTTCTCAAGTGTTCTGCATGAGGTTCTCAAAAGTATGCCAATCTGCACTTTGCCTAGCGTGGTAGACTCTGACCAACTTCTCATTCTGAGAGGAGACCCGTGCTCAGTAGTGAGCAGGGGATGGGTGGATCATGATGATGATAATGACAAAGGTATAAAAGAGCAAACTGACTGACTAATATATACAAACTTGAATATCTAGGTTGTTTCTATAACGTAGATCCCTAGTAAAAATTTAAGACATTATAAAAATTAAAAATATTGTCTATAATATTAAAACTTATAAATACTAATTAGTGGACACTGGATAGTATTTGAACTTTTAGGCCAGAGGTTGACGTCCAGCCCTTAACAAATTCATTTATTATTCCGCCCTCCTCAGTTCAGGCATTCTCTAGGTACTCTCCCGATGCTGTTGAACCCTTGCCCTTAATTGCGATCTGAAAAGGATAGGTTACGTATCTATTAGTAATATTATTTAACCAAGTTTGGATACAATCAATCAAATAGGTGCGTGGGTGTAAAACCACTGACTTAGTACCTAACTAGATGCCGCATTGAATTGTATGGAAATTGAAAACCAACCGTGCCTATTTTTACACGACTAACTGCCTGAAAAAATGAGTAGTATGTTTTCAGGGTTTGCGTATGTATGTATGTAAGTTTCTCTATTCCATCATAACTTCTAAATAAATACCTAAACAGATTTAGATGTAGGTATTGGGTAGGTATCGTTAGAATCCTTACATTATCCCGAGTGACACTGGCTAACTAGTTATTTGAATTATTTATTGGCAATTATTTATTTGAAAACAAAATATGGCGTGGCAGTCGTATTTCATAGGGTTCCGTACATCAAAAGGAAAAAAGGAACCCTTACAGGATCACTTTGTTATCTATCTGTCTGTCAAGAAACTTGTAGGGTACTTCCCGTTGAGTTAGAATCATGAAATTTGGCAGGTAGGTAGGTCTAATAGCACAAGTAAACGAAAAAATCCGGAAACTGTGAATTTGTGGTTACAATTACATCACAAAGAAAAAAACAAAATGTGTTCATGAACAAATAATAATAATAATTAGTATTTTCAATTTTCAAAGTAAGATAACTATACCGAGTAAGGTATATGAAAAGACTTTCCCTATACAGTCTAAAACAGATTTTTATTTATTTTTATGCGTAATATTTTTTGATCTATCGTGCAAAATATCGGAAAAAATACCTGGATCCTTGGTGCACGAGTGTGACCCGCACTATGGCCGGTTTTTTAATAAACTACACTTTTTCTATTAGATTATGTATGGTATAAATATTATCTGCATATCTTGTACATCAATGATCGGTGTATCGTGTAGGTGTAACTCGATAAAATAATAAACTTAACGTGACGATGAACTCTCTGAATTACTCGTAACTTCAGATACCTAATGTTTATGGTTTCTTTAATGATATCTCTCAAGCATGTCTTTATGGAGTCTGAGATGCTTCCAGTGAAACTAGACTACTTACTATCTCAAGCGATGAATCCATAGCTCTTAACTTCCTAACTCCGGGCTAGTATTCAGAATTTCTAATGGAAACCCCAATGTTTTTGGTCTGACCCGGGAATCAAACCCAGGGCCTCATCATCTGCAGACAAACATGCTAACCACTACCAATAAGGCAGTTTACTATAGTCTATATACCATAGGAGATATGGCGATATGGCGAGCACTGAGCTTTTCAATCAAAGGCTTACGGATTTACAAATCGTCAAATAAAAAATCGAATAATTTTACAATTCAACCCTCCAAAACAAATAAAACCTTGCGCTATGTAGGTCAACGAACCCCAACCAAAACGCAGCATTTGTGTGTGCGTAGGCATAGCTTCTTTTGTGTGTGTGTGTTCATTACGCTGATGGCTATTGATCAATCTCGGCTTAGAAACGTCATCGTCATGTGAAATGGAGTGTACAGAAACTTTACAAGAATATTTTTCATTATATAGTAGGTCTCCATATTTTTGGAATACCGATCCCATTTCTAATATTAACATTCTTCTGACAGATTCATTCAAGCAGTATTAGATTGTAAAAGAGGCATTATGTAACCATATACTGTGTGTATTAGTATATTAGGTATTTACTACCCTAGTTATTTCATTTTGTCACTCTATTTAATTTTCTACTAATTTCTGTTCAATATTGATCATGAACTAGATTGAAATGCTGGATCCAGCAATCCAGCTTGGTCCAGCATGTTTTTTGTGTTTGCTGCATCCAGCCTCTGACGCTGGATCCAGTAGTGCGGATCCACAATCAGTTAAAAACAAGTAACGCGCGAAAACGATTGAGATCTTACTGTCTGAAAAGAAAAATATGTAAGTAACATAATTGTTTGGCATTCTATTGACTTCATTAAGTAAAGGTTAAATCTGACACTTCTATCACCTTCTACATTATGATTTTATAGGTGGTGGTCAAGGTGGTGGTGAGTATTATGGTGGTGGTAAATAAATAAAAATAGTGAGTCTGAGAAACTGAGACTAAGTACATATTGGAGTCGTGGTATTAATTTAAAATTAAATCAATAAGTGACCGCCCACGGCTTGGCTCCCGTGGGAATATTAAAAAAACCGACTTTTTTACTTGTCTAAATTATAAAGGGAGCTTTTATGTTCTGAAAAAATGACAGATTTCTAGGTCCAAAGATATGAGCTGGGTATAGAGGAGTCAGTCAGGACTTGTTATGTAATTGCTATAGACTGTGAAAAACGAATACGTAATTTTTTTCTAATATTAAACTAGGTAAGAACACATCACATCACACTAATATTTTAAGGCGAAAGTTTGTGTGTGTGTGTGTGTGTGTGTGTGTGTGTGTGTGTGTGTGTGTGTGTGTGTGTGTGTGTGTGTGTGTGTGTGTATGTTTGTTACTCCTTCACGCAAAAACCACTGGACGGATTTGGCTGAAATTCAGAATGGAGATAGATAATATCCTGGATTAGCACATAGGCTACTTTTATCCCGGAAAATCAAAGAGTTCCCACGGGATTTCGAAAAACCTAAATCCACGCGAACAAAGTCGCGGGCGTCAGCTAGTATTGTATATTTTTTGATCAAAATTCTATACTATAAGAATCTAGTAGAGTACTCAGCAACGACTCGACACAAAAATAAACGGTAGGTAGGTATAGCAAACCCTTAAGTTTATTTATTCTATGGGGTCGATGAGGGTTGTTTGATCGGTCCAATTATGGTACCCACCTGTGCGCGCCCCGTGGGTACCAGGAAAACAAGTGCTGCAAGGAGTATTGATCTCCTCGAGGGAACAAAGCGCATCTGCGAAAGTTTACACGGCGAACCGTCCGGCCCTTTGAACGTTTGAACATCGATAGACTGTTACTAAGATCTCAATGAAAAATCACCTTTGCTTGGTAATACACATTACACAGAGATCGTTGCTTAGGGATGAAATAATGGTCATTTTAATCAATCGTCAATTGATAAAATCAATAAAGAAGTAGAAATAGAATTGCATATTTACCGACAAAATAGGGAGCGATGGGCATGAACGAGGAACATGCGAGTAACGTGGCCACACTACGTCTCTGCCTCCGTTCCTCGCTCCTTCTCATGCCACACGGGCAGTGTGTGGACGGCCCGTAAAACGAAAGATCCAAAACGCACGAAAGTAGGAGAGATAGCTAGTTATCTATGAATGTGGCCAAAATGTAGTAGTTCTTAATATTCAAGAATCAACGTTACCTACATGTATATGAATTTTAAAAAAATACAAAAAAAATAAAAACCGACTTCAAGTATACCTAACCACGGACACTAAAAATTAAAAAATGATTTAATTTATTACCGAATATATTATGTTACAAGAGTTAATAAGTACTATAATAATATTTTTGGGGTCGGTTTCAAATTAGTTATACTTCATATTTTTTTGAGACTCCACAAAGGCACCTCATTGGCACTGGAAAAAATAATTTTAAAAAACAGTCCAATTCAAGAACCTGCTCCTTTTTAACCGACTTCAAAAAAGGAGGAGGTTCTCAATTCGTCGGAATAGCCCAATAGCCCAACCGATTGGTACGCACTTTTGTCATTCGCTTTCACCTCCCTCCGGGTTCCCGAGGAGGGTGGCTCAGGGTCACTGACTTCAAAGGTGAAAAATAACATTGTTGTGGCATGCCCGTGCTTCCCGGATATATCAGCGGCCGGTAGGCCATCACCAACTGTACTAAAAGTAATCGAGTCCAAGGTTTTCGGTGGGGACCTAAGAGGGGCGACACGCCTCTTGTTGTCCGATGATTCGTTCGCGCAATCCAGCCCAGACACACTGGCATCCCTGCAGTCCAAACATCCCTCTCCTTCCCGTCCCCTCTCTTTTCCGCCAGCGCCAGACAACTCTAACCCACCACTCACCGTCAAGGTGGATGCCGTAGCCCAGGCGCTCAGCTCTTTCTATAATAGCTCTGCCGCTGGCCTGGACGGGATCAGACCCGGTCACTTGAAAGAGCTGTGCAGTAGCTCGGCCGGGGAAAATGGACCTCGACTCATGGCGAGTTTAACAAAGTTGTGCAACTTTTTATTAAGGGGCCAACTGAATAAAGAAGTGTGCCCGTATCTTTATGGGGCCACACTCTGTGCGCTGGCGAAAAAGGACGGGGGTATCAGACCTATTGCCATTGGTAGTGTCTTCCGGCGCCTTGCAGCCAAATTAGGATGCGGAGCTGTTAGAGAGGAGATGGCGTCTTACCTGCGACCGCACCAGTTGGGCTTTGGAACTCAGTTGGGCTGCGAGGCGGCTATCCACGCAACGCGTCTATTTGCCATGGATCCAGGCAACAAGGGCTGTGTAGTTATAAAGCTGGATGTAAGGAACGCCTTTAATACCCTTGAAAGGGATGTCTTGCTGAGCGAAGCCAGGGACAAGCTGCCTTCTCTATACCCCTTTCTTTACCAACTTTATCGTTCCCCATCCAATCTGTTCTATAACCAAACCCCTATTCTGTCCCAAGTTGGTGTTCAACAAGGAGATCCTCTTGGTCCGCTCATCTTCAGCCTCAGCATCCAGAAAGTGCTCAATGACCTCGAATCTCCCCTCAATGTCTGGTATCTCGATGACGGCACCATAGGGGGCAAACCCGAGGTCGTTGAACGGGACCTTCTTCTTTTAATACCACGCCTAAAGGAGCTGGGGCTGGAGGTGAGCACGTCCAAGTGTGAGTTCTTCCCTTGCAGTCCAGAGGCCCGCCTTCTGTTTCCTCACTTTGAATTTCTTATACCTGGACTGAAGGAGTTGGACGCCAACAACTTCTTCCTCCTAGGCTCTCCTATCTTTTCTTCTGCTATCCCTGAGGCAATCGAGGCAAGGAAACATCTTCTCTCCGCAGCACGGGAGCGTCTTAGCGACCTCTCAGCCCATGTTGCCTTGGTCCTCTTGCGGACCTGCTTTGCTGCCCCCAAAATCACATACTTGCTGAGAACTTGCCCAACTTGGCTGCATCCGGGTAGTGTCTCATCCTTCGACGGCGTATTAAAGGCCACCTTGGAGTCGGTGCTAAATATATCCCTTAATGAGGACCAGTGGAGTCAGGCCTCCCTACCAATCCGCCTGGGGGGTCTGGGAGTGAGACGCGCGCGGGATGTGGGCCTGCCGGCCTTCCTTGCGTCGGCGCATGGGGCTGCGGGCCTTGTCGCTAGCATACTTCAAGCTAATGGTGACCCTGCCCGCATCCCCTTTGCGGCCGAGGCGTTGGAGGCCTGGTCGGCCCTAAACCCGGGCGTGGCTGTCCCACTGGCTCCACAGTTTCAGCGCCAGTGGGACAGCGTTTGCTCGGAAGCCACACTGGAACGTCTCATGGGGGTGGCAGCGGGTGCGGATCTGGCGAGACTGAGAGCGGTATCGAAGCCGGAGTCTGGGGCGTGGTTACAAGCTTTGCCTTCACCTCATCTGGGTACTCTCCTCGACTGCGACTCACTGCGTGTGGCTGTGGCTTACCGATTGGGCTGCGATGTTTGCGAACCCCACCGATGCATCTGCGGTTCCATGGTGGAAGCCAACGGTCATCACGCATTGAGTTGCTGCCGGGGCTCAGGGAGGTTTCCTCGGCACTATGCCCTGAACGACATCGTCCGCAGGGCCCTAATCTCGGCCAACGTGCCATGTGTGCTCGAGCCGCCGGGGCTGAGTCGCACAGACGGCAAGCGTCCTGATGGCTTGACGCTCGTCCCATGGCAAAATGGCAAATGCCTGCTGTGGGATGCGACGTGCTCTTGCACCTTCGCACCAAGCCATCTCAGCCGAACGTCGCGAGTTGCCGGCGCCGCCGCGGAGTCCGCTGCCTCGCGTAAAAAGACTAAATACGCCCCACTCATGGCCAAATACTTCTTCGTCCCTTTGGCGGTGGAGACGATGGGCTGCTGGGGTGAGGAGGCGCGGGGCTTTGTGCGCGACATTGGCCGTCGTCTAAGAGAAAGAGGCTGCGATCCACGCTCTGGGGCCTACCTGGTCCAAAGGTTGTCCATCGCCATTCAACGGGGCAATGCTGCCAGCTTGATGGGCACTTTTGGTCCAGGGGCAACCAGGGGTGGTCTTTTTGACGACTAGGTATAACTAGTAGCAATTTTAATTTAGCTAATTATTTGTTCATTATTCGTCGGAATCTTTTTTTTTATTCTTTACGTATGTTCTCCGATTGCTACGTTAAACACATCTCCGCCTACCTCCACTTTGGTGGATATCAGGCCTAATGCACTCTAGGGCTTCGTGGCGCATGAGTAGTTGGATCACCGCATGGATACCAGAGAAACAAGTATTTAAGGAGTATTGATCACCTCGAATTGCATCTACGAAAATTTACACGGGCGAACCATTCCGACTCATTGAACAATTTGAACATCGATAGATTTGTTATAACTCACTGTTCCTGTAACAAACTTCCACTGGTAGAAGCTCTAGTTTTTAATAGAGTACCAACCAGAACAGCTTTTCAAATCGAATTAAATTATCCAACTGGAAATCGAACGTAAAGTATAAAATATCTTCAAACGAATACCTGTATTTTGTCACTGTGGGTGTGGACTGATTAGGTGATAATATAATATTATACGCTCAAACAATAGGAATATTTTTCGCAAGCTGTTGTTATGCCCAGAATCCAGCTGATTTGATCGTTGTCGATGTCCATCCCGTGGTAACTCTTTATTTTTTCCGGGATGAAAATAGTCTGTATGTCTCCAGTATACAAACTTTCTATGTATCGAGAAGGTAGATAATTCCCGCAACATCGACCATGTGGATTTAGGTTTTTCAACAATCCTGTGGGAATTCTTTGATTTTCCGGGACCAAATTTAACCTGCCCATGTGTCTATCCTCGGGATACAAGTGTTGCAGAAGTATAGGGACAGATTTGAATAATAGACACTTTCCAATTTCACTTCACTGTATTTTTGAGAATAGTTTTCGCTTACAATTATTATTTCTCAATACCCGTCTTTATTCGATTCCTTCGCTATTTCTATCAGTTTGACAGATATATTTTTTTAAGGTAGGTAGGTACTAGTTTTCGGGTAGCTATTTGACAAATTACCACAGAGGTAAACCAAGGTGATGTAATAGACAATTAACGTAACAATTATATCAGCTAAATGTAAAATACGACACAATATGTATTGATCTAAATAGTTAATAACTAAATGTGATTTATAATCCATTCCCACCAATTATTTATAAATAATAATAATTAATCTGATATAGGTCTAGATGTCTATGACTCATGATATAAGGCAGCATCTTGAGGTAGTTGTTAACACTCGGCCATCCTGGAAAGGCTGTGCCCCACGGCCCGCAGATAACATCCCGGCTTTCGCATCATCGGCCACCTGGCAAAAGAAAAACACCGAACAGTAATATGCACTTAAGAGGTTACCTAAAAAAACGCTTGGTCAATCTGTTTCGCCACCAAGTGATCAACATTAAAAGGCTAAATAATAATAGTGTCTCACTTAGTCAACCATGGTCATGTAGACATTCATAATTTAAATTAGAAATATCTACATATGATATAATATTCAATAGATTCATTTTAGTTATTACCTACTTCATATTAAAATTGTTATTGATTTTCTTCTTTTTTTTTTTTAATGACTTGCTATAAGATTTAGGTATTAAATAAAAATAACTTTTGATTACCAGTGGGTATGTGATGTGGGTACATTGACGAAATATAAGTAACAGATTTCGTTGTAGCTTCCTACTATCCAAAATTGTAGGTACTTAAATGACTATCAAGATAAGTTCTATACAGCTGACGTCATGACTCATGAGACAATTTTATTAAGAAGCTAAAATTGATTTAGAATTATGTTTAGCTCAGCACTTATTAGTTGCTTATTTTGGTACACGGGAAAAGTTAGGTATCAAATTGTAACATCTCGCAGGTTTCGGTGGTATCTTTCGAGGTCGCTAACATAATATTATTATCATGTTAGTAACTAGGTAAGTAACTGACTTTCGATGCTTTAGCTTTTTTTCTATTATAAAGATGAATTTGCCACGGGGATGACACCTATAAACCTGGAAAGCAAAACAGTTTCCATATTTATACGAAATTTCATTTCTAGCCCTTTTTCTTTTAATCCGTACTAAACGTTTATTGAATTTCATACTCATTTTTCTCTAATGTATATGTAATTTTCAATTACTTGATATTTTTATAATTGTAATTTTATACCTAGATATTAACAGGTCGGCAGAGGGTTTTGTTTTAGCAGAGTTTATTTTTGGTACTTTCAAATCATGTTGTACATACGTAGTAGGTATATACCTTTATTTTTCCCATTTTGAATAAATCATGCAGCATAAATTTTTATCATTGAAAGGTCACACAGATATTATAATAGGTATATATTATAAGTAGTAAATAGACTAGATAAGCAAAATAGACTCGTGGCGTAGGTCACACAGACCGTTTGCGTAGGTCACACAGACTCGTTGTGTAGGTCATACTGACTCGTTGCGTAAGTCACTCAGACTCGTTGCACAGGTCACACAGACTCGTTGCTTGGGTCACTCAGACTCGTTGCACAGGTCACACAGACTCGTTGCTTGGGTCACACAGGCTCATTATGTAGGTCTTATAGACCATTTGTGCAGGTATCCCAGATTATTTGCGTAGGTGACAGAGTGCGTCGAATAAGTAGCTCATTCAGATTCGTTGCATAGGTCATGCGGTCTTCTTTGTGATTTCATACGGATTATTCATAGTAAAGATCTCACAGACATATTCTAAGGATATGCCTCAAAGTAGGTACAGACATTGTACTTAAAATGCATTTTTTTTTTTACTCAGAAGGTGAATTTCTATGAGGAATAAGGAACAGAATAAAGCATAAGTACGAGAGAACAAATCTTATTTCCACAAGGAACAAGAAACAGGATTGATACAAAATAAGGCATCTAGGAGAGCAATTTCGAAAATGAAAGAATGTCTTTTAGCACTTATCCGCACTATTTGAGAATTTATAAAGTTACCAAGGTTTGAGATAGTTGGCAAATATTATCATGTCTCAGTTTATTATATTAGATACCAGATTGCAAACAAAAGGAATTTCTTATTTTATAAAACACTATTACTCCATTAATGGGCCATCCATGTCAAAAGTTAATTAGTAATTAATTAGGGCATATAGAGCTTTAGACATAAGTTTAAAAAAATTATTTTATTTTATTCATGACTTTTGTATTTTTGAAACATACTATATTTACTGAAGACAACCATACTGTTGGTCCGACGACATCACCAAGCTTGCGGGGAAAACTTGAAGGAAGCTCACCCAGCATTCAGAAGAATGGCGTGTACGTGAGGAGACCTACTTATGTCTAACAATGGATAAATAAGGGCTAACAAGAGGATGTTATTTACTGTAATACTTATCAACGGTAGTGAAAATAAAGTAAAGTAGTCTTGACTCTCGAGTCTACTAGCCTCTTTTACTACATTATCTATTGTTGTATTTTATCAATCTTCACTCTCGATGTTGACATATTTTTTTAAGAAGAAGTCACTTTGTTTCGAAAGTTACCAAGACATTTCGTTACGGAAGTCACTCAGACTTTTCGTTACGAAAGTCGCTCAGATGTTTCACTACAGAGGTTATTTAGACGTCCTGTCAGGGAATTCACTCAGACGTTTCGTTACGGAAGTCATACATGCGTTCCGTTATGGATTTCACTCAAACATTCAGATAGGGAAGTCACTCAGATGTTTCGTTACTGAAGTCACACAGACGTTCTGTTAGGGAAGTCACTTATTCCTTTAAGTGAAGATACTCAAAAATATCTTTAGCGTAGACATTCAGACATTATCTTGATGTTAATCAGCATTTACTGTTTTAGTAATATCATAAGATTTTCTTTCGTTTCAAAATTAATTACTGTTGTTTTTAGTAGGTTATCGATATACGATATTATCTAGGTTATATATTCTATAATATGTGTAGTTATAGTGTTATGTATTTAATAAATGTAGAATATGTATATTTTAAGTGTTTCTTATTAAGTAAATCAATAAGTTAAATTTTATGCTTGGACGTTACGACGTCCTAGCTCGTTTACGGCAAAATAAGGTCATGATGTCACAATCGCAATCACCTCTAATTGGTCGACGTTCACTCATTTCCAGCTATGTCAATGCATTGTTGAGATAAGAATACCAATCACAGCGATTGAGATTGTAATAATGATTGATACAGTCTTTCAGCATTCGAACAAATTGTCTTCCTATAATTCGTAAAATAAAATAAATTAAACCTATCATACTGTTACTTATAAACTTCTGACCTTTACATAATCCTATTATTGAATTCCATGTACTATACTAGCCAATAGTTAACGTAGTTTGGTACAATAGTCTCTTTTGTATAAGTACCCACTTTTAGTATATATGATTTGTCAAAACAAATAAAATAAAACTAGTAGTTCAGTTTGTTGTAGGCTCTACTCAGACCTAGCCTAGGCGCGTTTGGAATCCTCGCTTAATTTTGAATTTATACAATTAATTGTCACCATTACATCATTATCTTATAAATTCTATTGACGATCAAAGTGTTCCCAATTGTGTAAATGATTTGTTTTTAACTATGAAAATAGTAGGTAAGTATACATTTATCTAAAAATAAGTTCAGTACATACTGGCACTATCAAAAATTAAGTTTCCGATATAGGTTAATCTGGCTCTATTTTCTGGTCTTTCTGGTTAGGTATCATCTAGTAATCTCTATTATAATTAATTTTATAAATTTAATTATGTACATTAAGATTATTTGGCTGGAAGTATTGCTGTTTTTATTACTCTCATTGGGTTTGTCATACAGTCTTTAATTTGCATAATTCACACAGACTTATTTATATAGATATTTGGGGAGTCATTCACCCGTTAGCATGAATAGGTCACACAGTCACTAAAGTTAGCTAAGGATTAAATTATTAACATTTTATCCTCACATTTTAAAGTACCATGGTGAACGAATAGCCATCGCTAGTTGCGGTTTATCCTAACAAATCAGAGTAATTACATTTAGACATGAGCCTTTAATTTTTGGACTAGTACAGAGTCTGCTTCATCACCTACGTTCATAAGTTGTATACCTACATATTTCAATGCGGTTAACACCTCCAGAAATGAAATAGCTTAAATTATTTTGTCACAAGTTAGAATATTACTTACTATTAGAAACTACTCATTTATTTCAATTGTAAAAGATGTTATGGAAGAGCGGGGCCGTCTGCCACAAGTACTAGTAGCAAATCTAGGCACTTACTGGGATGGTCCTAATTTCTATGTGTTCTCTGTAAAATTATTTTAACGAAATAAATATTTTTGTATTTTGTATTGGTATATACTTTATTAATCAGCACACTGAGCTATGGCGGTAGAGGCGGTTGCCAGAATTTTTGTGATTCAATTCATTCCACAGGATTAGCGGTGTTTGGAGTACCTACTTAATAACGCGTATACAGGTTATTTAATTTGTAAATAATAATCTCACAAAAAAAATGAATTGATGATATACCTAAAATTATTAATTTATCTAACGATGGTAGTTTGACAAAATCGATATTTCACTCATTCAATGCCATACGATCTGTTGCTAAGTGAATTGGCCTACATCGCAGAGATCACAATTAAGTAGATACTTATTTTTTTCTGTTATAACACACGCAAGCACATTTTTCACATAATCTGCTAAGTGATTGTATGTATGCGCACCCAAAACCTCCTCTATGATGAAAACTTTAGATACTTATGGTATTATCAAATCATTTGAAAAATTAACTTCCAGTATCAATGTGGGCAGGCAAATATTCTATCTGCACTAATGTTAATATTTAGAGAGGCATTTGCATATGCTCAGAAAATTGATGGTTAGAGTGAATATACCTAAAACGACTCACCAGGTGCGGGTATGCTCGACTTTGTTGCTATGGCGACACAGAAGGACGAGTGGCGGCTGGCACGGTGCGGCAAGTGGTGGCTGGCACGGTGCGACGAGTGGCAGCTGGCACGGCGCGGCGAGTGGCAGCTGGCACGGCGAGGCGAGTGGCGGCTAGTACGGTACGGCGAGTGGCGGCTAGCACGGTACGGCGAGTGGTGGTTGGCACGGTGCGGCGAGTGGTGGCTGGCATGGTGCAGCGAGTGGCGGCTAGCACGTTGCGGCGAGTGGTGGCTAGCCCGTCAGTAGATTACAGCTGCTCTTCTTGTCCCCGCGTGGCGAAGACGTAGTAAAGTTTTATTCCCCTTCTCTTCATCTTGAAGCCTGCGCCGAAGTAGTAGATTCTTCTATAATTTTTCGATGATGATATGTAAGTACCCTTAATAAAGTAAGTAGGGCTTCTGGTATTGGTAGACCGTAATTTTGCTCGTAGGTATTTCAACTTCAAGTCCCCTGATATTATAATACACAGGGCAGTCCTCGGGTCGCATCTTGAAGATGAGTTTGCGTCGATATAGGCCCATGATGTTATTTTCTAAGAGAGGCGTGGTATCTTCAGAAGAGAAGAAAAAAAAAATTCTTTTCACGTTCTTCAATGTTCTGCTCTCTTCTCTTCTTGTGATCCCACTTCTGACTGTTGCAGAAGTATAGGGACAGATTTGAATAATAGACACTTTCCAATTTCACTTCACTGTATTTTTGAGAATAGTTTTCGCTTACAATTATTATTTCTCAATACCCGTCTTTATTCGATTCCTTCGCTATTTCTATCAGTTTGACAGATATATTTTTTTAAGGTAGGTAGGTACTAGTTTTCGGGTAGCTATTTGACAAATTACCACAGAGGTAAACCAAGGTGATGTAATAGACAATTAACGTAACAATTATATCAGCTAAATGTAAAATACGACACAATATGTATTGATCTAAATAGTTAATAACTAAATGTGATTTATAATCCATTCCCACCAATTATTTATAAATAATAATAATTAATCTGATATAGGTCTAGATGTCTATGACTCATGATATAAGGCAGCATCTTGAGGTAGTTGTTAACACAAGCTACCTCTGTATCTTTCGTCAAAATCGGTTAAGCGGATTGGTCTGAAAAGCTATTAGACAGAATAGACATACATACAGACACACTTTCGCATTTTTAATATTAAGTACTTAGTATGCATATGGATAGTGTTATATGGAAAAAACTCCGTTAGCGCGATTCAGGATCGAGTGACGTCATGTAGTATCTGTGTGGAGACCGCTACAAACAGATTCATGTTCAATATTATGGCTGGAATAATGTAGCTGATACAGGCTGGTCCGCGACAGATCAAATATTGACACTGTCTGGCTGCAGGCTGCACTCCGCCGCACCGCACGGCGGGACCGAGGCACCGCAAAATTGACGCATTTCTGGGTACTTACCCCGATAACTTTTTTTAATTTACTACCCCTTCCATTTTCTTTAATTTTTATTAGGTATATATCCTCTACCCAGGTTGTCTGGAAGAGATCGTTATTTTAGCGATAAGGCCGCCTATTGTAAAAAAAAACTATTTTGTTCTTTTTGGTTACAATAAATACAAATATTTTCACCGCGTTTAATAGCCTCATTGGGTGACAGAAGGACTGACTCATTTTTTGCGGAACGGATCAGCCTGGCTGTCCAGCGCGGAAATGCAGCCATTATTCTTGGCACCATTTCACGCGGGCATGATTTATATAGTAATTAGATAAGACTAGCTTTAAGTTTTATTGTAATATTTTAATCAAAATGTCTTAATAAAGAATATTTTACTTTACTTTCCAGGTGGTGCCCGGATTTCATCCATGTAAGTTTAGGTTTTTTTAAAAATCATGTGGAAACTCTTTGATTCTCCGTGACTAAAAATACAAGCTATCCCTATTTCTTTAATCTGTGCTTTATCTTTCATCAAAATCGGTTAAGTAGATGGACCGTGATATGACGTTTTATTTTCGTAGTGCAAATATAGTGTGTCCACACATTCATTTATATTTTCAAAAATGAAAAATAAAATCATTTTGTTAAATTAAAGTTAAAGGCAAATCCGATTGCGCATTTAATATGATAAAATTTTTCCGTATTCATCGTTTTTTATGGTGATTAAAAAGTAGTGGTAGTGGTGGTGGAAGAAAAATATAATTTTGTAATGAAAAATACCGTTCAAGTGCGAGTTGGACTGGCACATGCAGGGTTCCGTACCATCGTACACTTCTTTTAATGTCATAACCACAAATTCACACAGACGGACTCACAACGAAGTGATCCTATAAGGATTCCTTTTTTTGAAGATACAAAACTTTAAAACTGAGAAAAAGGTCAAAATACGGTTTTCTCAACACGTGTATTCCTTGTATAATACAAGGAGCACAAATTAATTACCGGCGAGGAGCAAGCGTCGACAAATTGCGCGATCAATCTGCCTTTGTGCTAACACGATCAATCACTACACACATACCTACGTACCTACACTCGTACCGTTTGCAATGTTGATATATAATTAAATATTTTATAGCTGGGCTGGGGAGCATTTTCGAACGACGACCTTGCACCGGAAAACGCAGCGCTGGAAGCCCTCCAATTAGATGGACAGACGACATCAAACTAGTTGCAAAGAACTACTGAATTTAGGCGGCACAAAACCATGGCGTGAGGAAGTCCTTACAAGAGTTGTGTCAAAAAGACGTCTATCGATGATGATTGCTTATTCAACCTTAGTGTGTACCAAAACAATAAAATAAACATACTAAGTACTCTCTAGGTAGGTAACTAGGTACCTCACAGAGCAGTTCAGACAGACGGGGAAGCGACAAATTAAATATTTAATACCACTCAGAGGCCGCTAGACCAGACTTTTTAATACAAACCCACTCAGCCGCTCTATTTGGATTTTAGGATTGATTCAGTCTGCCTGTCTATGTAAATTGTAAAGCAATGTAAAGTAGCGATTGTGGAAGCTTTCCTTTATTTCTGTCTGCCTGGTGTCTGTTGGAATTTTTGTCCTTCTCTTTTTACATAATTTTCTTTATTCTGTCCAACTTCGTCACAAGGTTCTACGCAAAGTTCAAAAATCGTTTGTGAAGTCGAGTTACGCTTTTATGAAATAATCGCGGTTCACGACAGTTAGGGAACTTCTAACAAACCGCCGAGGCTTCGACGTCACTATCAGGCGTCTAATGTAATGTACATTTGACACAGGTAGCCCTAAAGTAGCCTTATTTTTCTTTGATTTTCCGTCACCAAAGCCTAATGTTGGACATATCGTCGATTCAGGATCAAACCATAATACCCATAATATTATTATATAATTTATGTATTGTACCATGTTATAATACAAGCAATGAATAAATTAATTATGAAACCGAGAGTTCCTTCACTCTAGTTCACTCTGACATGATTCCGAAAGAGTTCTCAGATTTAACAGAGCTCTCTCCGTCACTTACTCCATACAATCGTAGTTCCCATTTCATTTGAATATTAAGCAACCAAAGTCCATGAAATTTTGCAGACATAGTCTAGAAACTAATATCTGTGTCTGTGGTGTTTTAGATTTTTCTAAAAATATGTAGTTTTAAAATTACAGGGGCTCAAAGATTTGTATTTTTCTTTAAAAAAAGGCCCAACTTTGTGCTCGTTTTTCTAGACAACGAAGCAATTTAATGAAATTTGGAAAAACCACAGACCTAGAAAATTTAATGAATATTATGTAGTAAAAAAATTATCGTTATATATTTTATATTGTTATAATTATGTGGGAACTACGAAAACCAGAAATTACACCCAGAAATCTTGAAAATTTCGTGCTGTCTCGATTTGTGCAAGCGGGGTGGTGAAGTGCGGGGGACGACACGTGAAACTGACAGAAACGGACAGTCTAAACACACGGGCCACATTTAGACTGCACCCGACTCCAAACTTGTCGATAGGTCTAACTAAATACATTTCAACTTGCGTTAGACGTATGCGTTACCTACTCAGACGTTGCCTGTAGATAAAAATATGTCTCATGTTTGCTGGCAATAGCGTATGCATCAAACCCTGCAAGTTGCAACTCTCTTGCAACCTATTCCTCACGCAATACGCACAGCTTTAATATTATAATTTTTGACAATGTATACTATATGTAATGCCATATCACAGGTCACTCTCTGATTTATTGCTAACAATTTACTTCCAAATGCAAAGAAATCTAAGTGTGTTGAATTCACACTGCCCAATACCAGGACCTTAAATGACATAAATTCATTGATAAATAATCATATGTTGAAAGTAAAGGAGAACCCCGTGTTTCTCGGTATAATGTTAGATGCAAAGCTTCTATGGAACACCCACATATCAACACTTGATGGTAAACTCAGCTCTGCTGCTTACACTGTTAGAAAAATTCGACAGGTACTGACGTGGAAACTGCAAAAATTGTATATTTTGCCTATTTTCACTGTATTATGTCTTACGGACTCTTGCTATGAGATAAAGCGGTAGATATTGAGAAAAAAATGTATTACAGAAAAGGACAGGACGTGCAATTTATAATTTAAAACCGCGCGCTGCCATACAATAAAAATATAAGGAAATAAGTACCTTATCTATTATCTTATAGTAGCTTCTAAATATATTTACAACTAGCTAATGCCCGCAGCTTCGCTCGCGTGGATTTAGGTTTTTAAAAATCCCGATCCTTTCATTTCCCAGAACAAAAGTTCCCTCTCCGTAATAGCCCGTCCCCGGGATGCAACTTGTTTCTGTATCACGTAAGAATATTTAAACGGATGATCCTTTTCAAATCCCGAGGGATCACCAGGATTTAGGAATGCAATTTCTTACAGCATCAGGGTTGAGGTCAACGACAATGTGTTTACTTGGTATAGATACCTTCAATATCAATTAATAATCGACACTTTTTAAATCCCATTAGCTTTAGTAGTCAGGTCCCCTGCAACATCAGGGTTGAGGAGTTGGAATCCAAATTTTTTATTGAACAATGTCGCAAACTTTCTTTATCGATTAAAAAAACTACCCAAAATTACGCAGTTAGGTTACCTGCCAAATTTCATGGTTTTGAGTCAACGGGAAGTACCCTAGAGGTTTTCTTGACACACACGACAGACAGAGAGATAGACAACAAAGTGATCCTATAAGAGTTCCGTTTTTCATTTTGAGGTACGAAACCCTAGAAAACGTAGGAACGGCATTCCGAACCAGTGGTAAATTTTTCTGACCATCCAAAAACACTTTGAAGTTTACCTAAAAGTTTACAGGAATAAAAATTTATCATTGTATTCCATTCCATTTCATTCTATTCCATTCTGTTCAAAGATAAATAGATAATAAAAATATTTGTCACCGAAACAATAATTTACGATACATCGACCAATATCAATTTTACTGATGACAATCTGACTATTACCAAAGTGAACGACTACTATAATATCTATTATATACGACTAACATAATATGTATTATAAATTGTGTGCCGTTTGCATTCTCACTAGGTTCTCATTAAGTTTGTTTTATTTGGTTAAACTTTCTGGCATTTATATTGTTATGACGTTTAATTGGCAAACAGTCTGTTTATTGGCTGAAACTCAAAAATTCAGCCAATCACAACAAAGAAAATATTGTAATAATGATTGATGCAGCTTTCTGTAATTGAAAACAAAATATTTGACATTAACTTGAATGTGACAGTGTTTTCCGAATAGGGTTGCCAGAGGCCCCGTATTTTACTGGTTACCCCGTATGTCAGGATAGAGAAACCGGTAATTATGAAAATAAAATACGGGGCAAATAAAACTAAATATTTTTAGGGTTCCGTAACTCAAAAGCAAAAAGAACTCTTATAGGATCACTTCGTTGTCTATCAGTCTGTCTGTCTTTCCGTCTGTCCGTCTGTCCATCTGTCCTTCTATCCGTCTGTCATGTGTTCATGAACAAATATTAGTATTTTCAATTTTCAAAGTAAGATAACTACATATATCAAGTGGGTTATCATATGAAAGGGCTTTACCTGTTCATTCTAAAACAGATTTTTATTTATTTTTATGCATATTTTTTTTAATGCATAACAGTTTTTGATTTCTCGTGTAAAATGTCGAAAAAAATACCCGAATCGGAACCCTCGGTGCGTGAGTCTGACTCGCACTTGGCTGGCGAAACCGAACACTGACGTTATGTCCAGTAGAAAGAATATTTTCCTTTTGCGGCAATGCGTAGCCGAAACCCACTCGATATTGATCATGGTCGTAGCCAAGGCGGCGGGGCTTGGTTTGAGGATGTTAGCCTTTTTTTATACAAGTTAGCCCGTGACTTTAATCTTTTCTAGTGGTAAGTGATGATGCAGTCTAATTTCTTGGCCGTTAGGGCCATACTAACCATATAACTAGCCATGACCGAAGCCTCCCACCAGACCAGAAATTTAGAAATGGCGACTGCGCCTGGGAAGCCGTCAAAAACCTAAGCCTAAAATAATACTTACACTATTTCTTGCATTTGCTTACCAATTTTTTTTTGGAAATATATCAAACATTTCGCGCTCACTTCACTCGCGCTTTGAATTTGTATTACTTGGTGTAAGCCCCGCAATTTCGTTTGCATGAATTTAGAGTTTTAAAAATTCCGTGGGGGATTTTCCGGGCTAAAAAGTTTATGTCTGGGATGCAAGTTACCTCTGAATAGTAAGTACCAAAATTTTGGTAAAGAAGATGGGCCGTGAAAGGGTAACAAATAGATAGGCAAATAGATATACTGTCGTATTTGTAATATTAGTATGGATAGGGAGCTTTAAAAATAAAATCTTGCTATGGCTAAACTCGTTTCCCTTTCACTTTAATTCTTTCTGTAATTGAACCAAAAACACTTACGCTCACTGCGCTCGCGCTTTTTTATTGTTGTATTTTATCTCACTGTCAAATTGAAAGGCGAAATTCCACTAACCAGGTAATTAGCCCATAAAGTTGAGCGAATGTTATTTTCCTCATGACAGGATTCAGTTCCGGCCCTGATAAAACCTCTTCCGAAATCGATTCCTGGCTACGGCCATAGTATTGATACTGTGAAGGTGGAATCACAAGTTAAATGTAAATTTAAGTTAAAATGCAAAGATTGTATGCATGAAATGTATAACATTTTGCTTTACAAAACTAGAGTTTTTAAAAGCTATTTAAATAAATAAATCTTTTATTTAAAATCACATTGCAAACACAGTTCACCAATCAAGACACGGCAACATACAGAGAAAAAATACAAAACTTACAAATAAACTGAAATATCTAAATAGGCTTTCCATGCATTTCAGAGAGAACCACCGCCTATTTCTTCAAATACTTCAAATTTTTAAATTTCTTCAAATCTAAACCCCGTATTTTTGATGGTGGTAGCCTGTAAATCAAAAAGAGGCAGGTGGCAACCCTACTTGCCACATGACATTACAGAATGAAAAATTGTTTTCATTACTCGGTAAGCCTACTGCCATAGTTTCACAGAAAGTGTGACGGTAGTTGTGACCTCTGATTGGTCGACTCTCTTTCACTATTTGCTAAAATTGATGATTGCAACAACAATTTTTTCTTTTTTGTAATCAAAAACAGAACACGGACGTCATACAGGTTGACTAATTGCAATCATTTCTGACCGGCTAACATTGTTCCGCTAGTGGCTCAAACTCACTGTCGCAGCAAGAACATGGTAAATTCAGCCAATCACAGCAATTAGAATTGGTTATCACAAATGCACCGATCTAGGAACCGAGAATACACGAACCAGGGCAGATAGAGATGAGAACAATAATATCATACGTAGGAAATCGACGGGGGATCGTTGACAATGATCCTCTTAATACCACGCCACGGGCGCTGTGATTTAGATTTAACAATAATAAATGCTTAATATTAGTTACATTTGAGATCAAAAGTGGCTGTCTTTGATAGATTTTATCGATCTCTGTTAAGGCCTAATTAAGTGTTACTATAGCTGCTAGGTAAGAAGATCCAGGCTATAGCGCGTTTTCATTTGCATCATCACTTGTCATAGTATGACTGAAACATTACCCCTCCCACTACCATCCCAATCAAATAACATCAAAGCATCACCTAATTATACAAAAACCTCATTACAATACCAAAAAAGCCGAAACTTTATTAGAAATCACGGCAAACGTCACGATAGCACGCAAACCTTACGCGGACGAACATAAATCAGGCTCGAGGCCGTTGTACCCAGCGGAAGCGGAAACAGAGTCGATGCACCCTGCACCCACACCGACACAGAACACCCCCACACAGACACACGGGGTGACAATAGTGTGCGTGACACGAATACGGAACGCGGAAGTCTAACATTAACATACATTTTCTACTCACACATTTAAACCAACTTCGTGTATCTACACGTCTGAAACTCATACTCGTGTAATAATTTTCTAGGATGCTGTATATGTGTGCGTCCCGCCGTGTCGGTATAGAGTTGGGGGTGTGGCGTTGTATGACAAGTTGTGTGGTTATGTTTGTGTGAGTACGGCTGTGCTTGTGTGCAAGCGTGTGCGTGACTGAGCTGAGTAATGAGTATACAGCGTGTTGTTTTAAATTTCGTTTAGGTGTAGTGGTATCGATCCTGTATATATTTCGAGTTTTATCAATAAGTATGCAAGATGTCTATATTAAAGATGTGTTGTTATTGTATAGTAATTTTAGTCATGTTCAGGTAAAACTGGTTTCTATAAGTGTATAGAAAAAATATAGAGGAAGATAATACCAATCACATCTAGTATAAACACTAATTAATTAAAAAGTACGAAAAGCTCTTTAAAAAAATTGAGAATATAATAATATAATTTCTAGCAAAATTACTTTTCGAGTAAAAAATTTAGAATTTTTAGGGTGTGGCATAAAGGTACCCATCTACATCAATAAATATTCAATGAGAACGAAACAAAAATGTTTAATCATAAGATGCTAAAGAAATTACAAATTAAAGCGTGAACTTTTACTTTCCAATTTAAGAATAAATAATAAAAAGAAAGCAACCTCCAATCTACCGTTAATAACTATTATTGACGTAGAAGAAAAGTGGAGCATCATGTATAGGGTTTTCTAGGGGTGCGGCATGTCTATGTGTGTGTGAATTGTAAAGCTATTCGACATGTCGCTAGTGTGTGTGGCGGGGCTCGCCCGGCGCACCCCCGTTCACGGCCAGGGGTCGCCGACCGCGCCCGGGCTACGCCGTAACCCCGCTACGGAGCTACGGCTACGGCTCGTAGCTTCCTCTTTTGTTTTAATTTCATAGCCGCATACATAGCCGCATGACTATATGCGCATTGTTTTTTCTTATTAGGTCAACATTTTATGAGAATGTTTTTTTTATTGTCGGTCACTAGGTGTGTTATGTAATTATAGTTTGTATGAGAATTACAAAATCTGTAATATCTGTGTAAATAAAATTAATAAAATTGTCTGAATGTCATTTAGAAATCCTTGTAGGTTTAGTTTTAAGTTAACTTAAATAATTAATTATATCACCAGCTGTACCTCATTTCTGTTTAGCTACGTGTTAAAGTACAGGTGTAAGGTAACAATGTGCATAATTTTAAATTAATATTTCGAGTTTATTTTTACACGTTATCAAAAATCAATACCAAATAATCATCATAAGAATTTTAGTTTGTTTGACTGCCCGGTTTATTCTTCGTAATACAGGCAGTTGGTGAACTACATAAAAGATGATCTAGAGGCTACTTTTGCCCGGGAAAACAAAGGCTTTTTACGGAATTTTAAAAACTTAAAACCATGCAGGAAATTCCCTGGCAAACGCATGATAATTTACCACCTCTTATATTTACATGCTAGATGATACCCACGATATAATTATTATGAAATTAGTATAATTTATAATTTTTATTGGACTAAAACCATCTTTGCAATATTACTTTTCTAATGAAACTGGTTTTGGGCACATCGTTTTGATGGTTTCAAAGTCTACAACGGACTTAGGTAGAAACATTTTTTAGAAGAAGAACAGAAATAGAAGTATTTTATATAGATAGATTGCAAAACTACGAATATGTTACAAAATTCTATACATTTTTTAATTATTTGCAAGTTTTTATGAACATTTTAATTATCTGGAGTGCTCTCGAGGTCTCGCGGTTCGCCGAGATGAAATGACTTCTGCGTTGCGCTTGAACTAAGGTTTTTTTCATTTAGAACATTATTAATTAGTGTATGTTTAGTTTTTTTTGTGTGTCTGGGAGGTGAAGACTATTTAAGAGATTTTTAGAGACAGACAGACAGACAGACAACGAAGTGATCCTATAAGGGTTCCGTTTTTCCTTTTGAGGTACGGAACCCTAAAAAACACTTTGACGTCCGTCATAGTAAAACAGCACCCATCTTTATTTCACTACGTTTCCAGTTGGAGCGCTGGCATAAACAAATTTGAACTTTAAAAAAGGCTCTTAAGGATAATTGTGTTTTGACATAAATGTTTCTTCAAGTTTAGCGAGACATAAAATTTCATACTTACCATACTGGTTAACTATTTAAAAATGTTCGATTTTTGTTACTTTGCTTTTGATTGAGAAACTTATGTAAGGATATTTTATCGAAAGATAGTCATTCTGCTTTGTTGTGGCAACGAGGAAAATGTTTGAAAATATAAGAATGGGAATAAGTATATGGGGAATGAGGATGAATAATAGTTTTCTTTTTCACTCCGTCCATTTGTCAGCAGTTCCCTAAGTCAATTCTGATTTATGTGGTTTGTCTTAACTCTATATGCGGGATTTGGCAATCCATTTTTCGGTCATAAAATACTATCTAGGGGGCGCAGGGACATAATATTACCAACCAATACGACGTACGATACGATACGATATGTATTACGATATATGCATTTATTGACCAATTCTACTATTTTGCCTCAATGTATGATGACTTGAAACTTTATTTATTTAATAATGGCTGCGACTTCGTTCTGATGGATTTGTTAAAAAATCTGTGGAACTTTTTGATTTTTTGGAACAAAAGTAGCCTATGTCAGGCTCTAGTATGCAAATTATCTCAATATCAAATTTCGTCATTCATAATCGATTTAGCAGATAGACCGTGAAAAGGTAACAGACAGACGAACACACTTGCGCATTTGTAATACAGGGTGAACAACTATTTTAAAACTAATTTTGTCTTTCATAATTTTAGTTGATAGAAAATAAATATTTCGTATAAGTATACGGTATCTGCACCTTACCAGGGAGATAATACTCACTGACCTGGACATATATAAATACGCTGGAAGATGTATGCCAGTTAGTGCAAAATGACAGTTATTTTTTGTGCCAGCCAAATCGAAGTGCCCTACCGAGTGTACCATGAATTAAAATTGACGCTTTGTGTTAAATGGTCTTCATAGTGATTGGTGACACTTTGCTGACAGATGTCTCGTCACTAACATTTAGTTCCAAATACGTTCTCATAATCACTACTGCTATCAGCACCAAAATTAAGTTGCTTCAAAAATAGGTGAGCAATCGCAAGTCCAGCGTACTATTAGTAGATGTCAGTGCAGTCAGTGACATTCTAAGATGGATGCCGTATAGTTACGCTTTCGCTATTTCACAGTGGACGCCTGAAAAATTAACTCAAGTTCCAGTGAAGAGATTTGTTTACACAAAACTTACATTCTCGGCATTGTCATTGTAGCAGAAACTGCATATTCGCATTGCATTGGTACGTAAGGCCCGTTTTATACCCAGTCATTGTCACGACCCCTATTAATTATTCTCGAGGCTTGGAAAACTACCCTCAACTAGAAGTCAAACGACATATAGACCATTATCAAGCAATTTTCATTCTTATGCTGGTAGCGTAAGGTTTGTTTTAGCTTGTGCAAACATAGGGGAAGAAAATGCTTGAAGTAGTTTTTCTAGTTCACTATCAATGGTATAATGATATCTTCTGTTATTCTATTTTACTAGTATTTGTTATAGACGTTGTTTTAGTTAGTGAGGTTAGTATTGACTTTTCATTTCTTATTAGATAAAAATGTGTCTTGTGCGATAATTTGTATGCTATTGTTTCCAGTGGTCCTAACACCACCTTTAAAGATCATAATATTATGAATGATAAAATATTGGAAAACGAGATTAATTTCTATAGACGAGTAAGGAATGCTAGTCAAGAGACATTTAAATTAATATTATGATTAAACGACTGATTAAATGCTGTATCGTTGCTGCTATACGAATGTTATTACTAAAATGCGTGCGTAGGGTGTTGTGTGTTTTATATGTTGTAGTTTACTGTTGTCTTAGTGCCACATTAGATACCACATAATATTAATGATGTAGTATTTTCTTCCACAGCACTATTTTTGAACAGATTATTCGTCTTAATAGATAGTCGAGTAGCCAAAAAAATATTCCGACGAATTGAGAAACTCGCCCTTTTTTAAGTCGGTTAAAAAATGGCTAACAGTAGTTACCAACAGTGCTGCACACAGGTGCTGCATTAATTGTTGCCGCTCTACGACCTCTATCTCCTATAACAGAAATGCGTGGGGTGTTGTGTTTGCGGCATAAATTAGTGACGCGCTTAATGGATGCGGATGCAGTCCGGTTGTTAATTGTTTGTTTAGGGTGCGATTGTTTTGTGGGTTGTTGTTTTAAGCCGCCCTAGTACCATGTTAGAAACCATTATTATTATCAATGCAGTATTATTATACTGCAAAAGTATTAGTTGCATTAACTTTATAGAAGAAATAGTCAAGTTCCTATCAACAGCAATGCGTGGGGTGTAATTTTGTGCGGCATAATTAATTAATGACGCTCTTAATGGATGCGGATGCAGACCGGTTGTTAGTTGTTTGTTTTGGAGGTGATCATTTTGTTGGCTGTTGTTTTACGCCGCTCTAGTACCATACAGAGACCACGATTATCATTATCAATGATGCAGTATTATATTTTTACTGCAAAAGTATTTGTTGCATTAACTTTAATATTTATAGAAGAAATAGTCAAGTTCCTAAAAAAAATTTTCAAAAGAAAAATAAAACCGACTTCAAAAACCAAAAACACTAAAAAGTAGAAAATAATTTTTGTTTAGCTACACATGTAATGTACCTAGGTATGAAGTCGAGCGAGCATATTAAAACAAAATTAGAAATCCAAGAGTGAAGCTCGCCCGACTTCATACCTAGGTACATTACATGTGTAGCTAAACAAAAATTATTTTCTACTTTTTAGTGTTTTTGGTTTTTGAAGTCGGTTTTATTTTTCTTTTGAAAATTTTTCATTTCACAATTTTTAGTGGCCCCACTGTACTATAATATGCTATACCCAGTTAAAACCCTACTGTTTACTAAGCTATTACAGTGATCGCGAGCAATTTGCTCTTATCCATTGAGGAGTTCTGTTCTCCATCTCCGAAGATATTCATCAGATCTTCACCAAATTTATATGGGACCACCTGCACAGTATACCCTTTCAAACAAAAAAAAATTTTCCAAATCGGTCCAGGGGTTTTTGAGTAATCGGGGAACATACATAAAAAAAAAAAAAAAAAAAAAAAAAAAAAAAGATCCCGACGAATTGAGAACCTCCTCCTTTTTTGGAAGTCGGTTAAAAACCATTAACAATGGTTAAGCGGCTGATTCAGTGCTGCATTAATCGTTGCCGCTATACGACCTTTATCACTAACAGCAATGCGTGGGGTGTTGTGTTTGCGGCATAAATTAGTGACGCGCTTAATGGATGCGGATGCAGTCCGGTGGTAGTTGTTTGTTTAGGGTGCGATCATTTGTCTGCTGTTGTTTTATGCTGCGTGGGCACAATGTAGACTTGTATGTAGTCGTATAAAGCTGTCGTGTTAGGTATTTTATACTGGCAGACTATACTTCTAAAGACAGGAAATAATGTATGTTTATTGTTTTAAGCTACAAACGTACATTACTGGACGCTAATATCTTCTCACATTAACATTTCAAAAGAAAAAAAAGATTCCAACGAATTGAGAACCTCTTCCTTTTTTGAAGTCGGTTAGAAATAGGGGACAAGATGACACACCTAGGAATCAAGTTGTGTTTAGGAATAAAAATATTTGATTTTCGAAAATAGTAGTACCTAGTCTCTGTGCCAAGCAGATGATGCCTGCAACTTTTACTATGTGGATTTAGGTTTTTAAAAACCTCGTAGGAAAGTTTAGATTTTCCGGGTTCAAAAGTAGCCTATGCCCTTCCAAGCAAGCTACCTCGGTTAAAATCGGTTAAATAGATGGGGTCTTGAAAAGTTAGCAGACAGACGGATAGACTTTCGCATACTTTATAATATTATTAGGATAGGATTCTCTATGTTTTGCGGGGGGCGTTGGTACCCGTATTAAAAACGTTTGTAAAGAAATATATCTTCGTTCTTTTTTTTACTTTAGTTTGATTTGATTAAAAAGTCTTAAAACCTATTCACCAAACATTCGATTTTGTGAAAATTCAACGGCATCGTAGCCGCCATTAAAAAGGTTCTTCAAAAGGCGCGTCTCCCCGCGTCAATCACTAAAAGTAATTAAAGAACCGTATTTAAATGAATTCTATTGTACACTGAGAAGTTAAAAACGTACTCCCTGCAACGTGGATTCGCCGGTCGGAGGAGTGACGCCACGTCACCGGGCGCTCGGCTTACATAAGAGGTTACGCAAGCTGCAGCGATCGATGCGCGGCCGTTCACCCGCCGCAATGCGCCGCGCCGCAGCTCACCGCCGCCGGCCTCTGCCGCCCTGGTACCACAGCTTCATCACGCCCGCCGAACCCGGGAAATCATTTTTTTTTTGTTTTTCCCCGCCCTTCTCGCAGCAAATTGACAAATTAGTTTGTCATGAATAAAGGAACAAAAGAAAACTATGCCTCTGTTTGTTTTGTTTTGGATATAGCATTTTTTATAGTTAGACTAGTTTTTGTTTTTATTAGTTAGTGCCTATAACTGCCTTTTTAAGTATTCAAATATTATACAATAAGCGTTGCGATTTTGTACAACAAATTATTTAGAGTAGGCTAGGCGTCTTATTTGTTTTTCCTCGTCTTAGCAAATCGACGATTTAGTTTAGTTTTCAGAGCAAATCTCCAAGTACCTATAATAAGTAAATAGTAAGTAGTACTAGCAAGTATGAATTGTGAACACGTACCTAATCCAACATCAATTAATTTGGGTAACTGACGAATTTTAAATACGAGTTTTTTGTTAAAATAAAGATAGGACAGAATAGTCTGTAAATAGGTGCTTATGGATATTAAACACGCTTTGTAGCTATCCACGTGATGGCAGCTACAGCGTAGACGCTCTACGGGACTACGGGCGTAGTCGGAGAGCTGGTGGGAAATTCAGCTCGCATTATTTACTACAGCCAATACGTTATGTAGATAATATACTGCTATACCTACTCTAGTGAATAAGGATATTCTGGCAAGTTTTTGAAACCAACTTTATCTAAAAACGCCTGTCATTCCATCACAAGCTAAAACAAAAACTACTTCCAAAAAATACAGGATTTTAGATTTTAATATAAACCTCCTTTTTCCTAGTACTGAGAACTTCTTAAAATAGAAAAAATGATTTTTCTAAAAAAAATAGTTGGCCATTAGAATGTCCAACTAACTTTTAACAAACTACTTTTTGCCCAACCCAGGAATCGAACCCGTCAACTTCGTCACCCGCAGTCGAACAGCTAACCACTGGACCAACAAGGCAACTCCAGGACTATAGCTGAAGATATACATTTCTATGTGAAGAATTGATTTTGTCGGGATCCGGATTCAAGGCAGGCTTCAAGTTATAACAGTATTAGGAAATTCCATGCAGGAAGTTCCGCTTCCCGCTCAAAAATTAAAATTACCTTTTTATTTTGTACCTTTTCAGCTTGTAAGCAATCTCGGGCATGCAGGAGGGTTTGATTTTTGTATTATTAAGGAAAATAGCTGTGAGCGTTTATATACTAAACTAGCTTATGCCCGTAGCTTCGTCTACGTGGACTACACCAACTTAGAACCAATTTTTGCCCCATAGGGATAGAATTTTCAAAAATCCTTTTGTAGCTATCTATTATATTATCTTATATATTATATATTATATTATCGTTATTATAGCTATTTGCATGCCAAATTTCAGCCCGACCCGTCCTGTTGTTTGAGTTGTGCGTTGATAGATGCCAGTCAGTCAGTCAGCTTTTTTTTATAAATTTAGACGATGCCCTCGACTTAGTCCGCTTGGAATCGGTCGGTATTTCAGAAAATCCCCTGGGTACTCTTTATTTTGCCATGTCTTTCTCCAGGATCTAACCTGTCTTTTTACCAAAGTTCATCAAAGTCTTAAACTTTAATATGTTATGGGTTTCTGGCAGGCATACAGTGTCTGGCAATGCGTGATTTCTAATACTATTCAGAAGAAAACATAAAAAAATTTGACTTTATACTTTGACGATAGACTTTATACGTCTTTTTTATCTTTTTCTGTCCAAGCCACAATGATCCAAACTTCATTGTCACTGATCATTGCTCCGTGTGCTGGGGACAATGCGCAGAGAAAGTTTTAGCTTTTATAAAATAACGAAGGTATGGCCCTCACCAGACTCTAAGTCTATAACCTATGTCACTCTCCAAGTTTTCAACTTTATCCATACAAAAATAATCGAGTCGATCCGTTGTTACATTGCAGCGTGATTGACGGAAAAACCAACAAACAAATACACTTTCGCATCACACTTCACATCAAACTAATATTATAAAGGCGAAAGTTTGTGTGTATGTGTGTGTGTGTGTGTGTGTAATGTGTATGTATGTTTCTTACTCCTTAACGCAAAAACTACTGGACGGATTTGGCTGAAATTTGGAATCGAGATAGATAATATCCTGGATTAGCATATAGGCATTTTATCCCGGAAAATTAAAGAGTTGCCACGGGATTTCGAAAACCTAAATCCACGCGGGCGAAGTCGCGGGCTTCGGCTAGTTTATAATATGGGTAGTGATAAACATTAGCAAAATACATACTGCGATAGTTTTGTTAGTTAAATGTCAAACCATACAACGAATAGACCAGCAGCAGCAGTGCGGTGTAGTATACTACATAGTAGCCGTCTAGACTGCAGTATGTAGTGGGACCAACATAGCTCTATCCTCGCTGTCTGCAGTCTGCAGTAGGGAAGCGATGCCACGGTGGGACAAAGTTATTTTAATCAGATAATATTAAAACTAGCTGATGCCCGCGACTTCGTCTACATGAATTTAGGGTTTTAAATATCGCATGGTAGTTCTTTAGTTTTGAATATATTATAATATAATAAATATAATAAAATATAATATAACGAAGAGATCTATTATACAGGGCCAGATAACCATAGGGCGGTCGCTCCAAGTACAAAATCCCAGAGGAGCCTTAGTGGTAAAAAAAATTATGAGGGGAAAATTATTTTGGAATATTCTTTGCTTTTTGATATTTCTGTAAAATTATAGAAAAAAATTGCGCTTATATTTTATGACAAAATATTATTTCTTATTCGTTTTTTGAATCTAGTAAGTTTATTTATAAAAATTAAAAAATTAAAGGAAAATGTAAAAATCCCATGTAATTTTCTCCTCTTTGATTTTCCACGATATGTCAACTATCGGCGATACAAATTTCATCGTTAGAGCCTTGAAAAGTTAACAAACAGACAGAGTGACAGGCAGACACACTTTTGCATTCACGATATGTGTAGATGATGGCCTGCGACGTCTGCGTGGGGATAGATTTCGAAAATCCCACGCGAACTCTTTGATTTTCCGGGATAAAAAGTAGCCTATATGCATCTCTGGGATGCAAGTACTAAAAGTCAAAATTGGTTAAGCAGATGGGCCGTGTAAAGGTAATAGACAATATACGCTTTCGCATTTATATTATTAGTACCTATGGATTCATATAATTTAAATACAGTTGTAGATTTTCTGACATAGAGTAGTAAGTAAAACAGATCAATGTAAAGCACACAATTAAATATTTAAGTAACATTTTGTGTTTGATTTTGTTTTTGTTTGTTTGAATTTAATTTGTGTTTTTTTATATTTGTATTTTGATTTGTACCAGAAAGTTGTAACAATAAAAAGAAAAAGAAAGAAAAAGTGGTCAGGGAAGCACATACCTATACTTAAAGGAACGACAGACAGGCAGATAGATTATAATATTAGTATGGATAAGGTAATCCTGTGTTATTTGAAAGTGTGGTCTCTGCCTTAATGTGTCACCGGGAAAGAAATAAATCCATAGCTACGCTTTGTCTAGAGTCTAGACGGTCTATAATAGGGAACTGCGATGCTGTTTGCTTTTAAGTATACACTTAACACCAAAGTAGATATAGTTCACGACAGGTCCAGATGGCAAGCAGGGTATGAGATGAGTCGTACACAGCAGTGAGACAGCAGGGGGGGGGGGGGGGGGGGGTTCACATTCACGCTGTCATAATTTTAGTGCTGCACGATTCCGTGTCGATTTCGTCGTTGCTTGTAGTTTTGTGTATTGAAAAATATGCCTGTTGGTCACGTACAAAAACAAAATAAAAGAGGGGTAAAAATTTAAGAAAATTGATTAAAATCTTAATAGAAAATCAGTATTTTGCCTTTAAAAAGTAGGTACGTGCTTTGGAATTTTTGGAAATTCCACCCCCTCACCGATTTTCAAAAAATTCTCTCGAGTTAAGCCAATTTTGAGAGATTACCTAGTAAATGTTTAAATGTACTAAGAGCCTAATTTGCTTACAGAATTTAAATAGAAGAAGTAACATATTGTAGATATCTATCTTGTCTGTTTACCGCAGACACCTAACGAGATCATTATGATAATCAGGCATTTTCGCAGTTTACCTTGCTTGCTTCGAGGCAACGTCCTTATTAAATGAAAAACGTATTTTTTGTGGAAAGTTTTTATTTAAATTGTATACATTGTTACTATTTAAAAAAAAAACTCAATGAAAAAGCGTCTTTTTGTGATTCCTTTTATTTTCTATTTAAATGGTAAGCAAAGGAAGAATATCAAATTGAACTAAAGAAAAAGTATATTTTTAAACATACAATTTATCGCTGTTCGAACTTTCGCTCATTACTGTTTTAATGAGAATCATACTAAGTACTATCTACACAAGATACGTGCTCTTACTTTTTTCATTCACTATCGAGTACTCAAATCAATCCAGTCCTATTGAATTTAATAGGGTACTTGAGAGCACTTAGAACAAAGATCCATTCGTACCCATAACAACCCTCATGATCATTACGTTACAAATTGAAAAATGTTTTCACCAACTGTACGATTTGACACGTGTATAACTTAGGACCTTAAACATAGAGCTTAAATTTACTTAAATATTTGAATGGTATTTCCGCTGTGCAGATTTTCCGGGGAGCTGTCAAAACTCCCGCCCGGGCCTCGCTCGCATCCGGCGAACGTCGGCACACTTCGACGCGGTCATAGAACCAGGCGGGCGCGATCTGCGACAGCTGGATGAAATCTCCGGTTCCGATAAATTTCACCAATGCGCCATGCAGTGGAGGAGGTCTACGTAATTCGGTCGAGTATTTGTATTTGTGTGCTTATGGGTAACGCAAGAGGGTTTGAGTGTGTGCCGTACTAGTGAACTTTGATAATGAACGCCGGGGCGATTGCCCGGGCGGAGACCGCCGGGCGGCAGGACCTCGTCCCGCGCCGTAGTGGCGGCCTGCAACCTGCAAACTGCTCCCTTGCGATGCTGAGCAATATTGAAAAGCATAGACCAATCATTTGCCTCTTGCTGTTCCATGATGGCCTGGTATTTGGTCCAGCTAATTATGCTCCGGTTCTTGATCCCACGAATTTCCTAGTAGGTCCGGATGACTAGGAAAAGGACCCGGAAAATCTTTAGGGATATAGATCCGAATAAGATAGATAAAATACATTTCAAAAATGGAATCGTGGTTTGCGCTCCTATTTGTAAAACTTATTTGATGAATCTTGAATCAATCCATAAAAATTGATGATAAGTGTACATATTATGAAGTGTATGAAAGATGATGCACTTAATATTGAAACGAATTGAACTCCTGCTACTCCGTGATATCCTGATACTTGGTCCGGGTAAATTATTTTTAGGTTCTTGATCCCACGAACTCCCCTAGTATATCCGGATGAGATAGGAATAACGGAAAAACTATAAAGACAAACATTGCAGAATTTAGTTTCAGAAACCAAAAATCATTAAAAAATAAATCTGTTCTATAAAAAAGTTTTTGGTTGTTTGATAATTTTATTCATTACACAGAAGAAAATAAAATCTTTACATCAATCAATAACCTACAACAAAAATTAATATTCACAGAAAAATTGCAAAACTGTTTATAATTAAACACCGTCCGTCCAAGTGTGCTGTTTAAACCATTTTATAAATAACACAGTGCCCGATAAACCCGACTATGGTTTTTGTGGCACTAAATGTAATCAAAATGCCCTGTACATTCTATAAGTTAAAAAAAAAAGTGGTCAATATAATTTAAGGCATTGGCTATTGCAAAATTATTGATATTAACGTTATTACAAAAAATATAACACCGTCTAAGTTGCCAAATAAAAAAAATTTAAAACTAGAGCTATTGACTTTGTTGGAATTAAAACTTGTATATGTGTACTTGAATTTAGATGCAGATGAATATATTTTAATTTTAATATTTGATAAAACTCATCAATATGTAGTACACATTCATCGATTTGTGATTATTTGTTTTTTAGCAAGTATAGTTTGCTAAATAAACTTTCAGTTTGCTGAATTAATATTGATACTAGTGTCCCCGAATTCACAAGAAACAATAACGCATTGTATCCAAAAAGCAATAATAAATTTCTCCTACCAATATTACCCCTGATTATTCTCGTATGAAACGCGATCAAAGGGCGCGGAGTGCTGTATAAATCCAGTTAGCTACCTACCTAGTTCCTTGCTATTCAATTACAGCTCTTATATTGACGAAAATACGTTTGTCATTTACTAGGGTTGTCAAATCTAAATTATCAAATTATACTTGTAATCATACTTCAATTAGACATTTGATCCTACTCGTATGTATGTATAAATAATTACTCAATCGAGTAGATTCCTACTACAAGCGAAGTCAGAGAAAAACAACTCTGTCCTTAAACTTGCGCAGTGGGTTATTTATCGATCGATTTGGTGGCACGATGGCGGCATTTTGGTTCGTCAGTCAGACTTTCACTTCCCGCACGGTAGAAAAGTAAATGCCTATGGGGAGGCATTCATGTTGATAGAATTCGAAAATAAGAGGCATTTAATTAAAGTCCGTTGGTTGGTCTGTCAATAACTTCCCTTAGAGACTTGATATAGCAAGCACCTTGGGAACGGGGAAGGGACGGTGGGACGACGAAATGGACTCTGGACTATACTTCTACCGGCTAAAATCTCTCCTTTCTCCAAGCTATAATGTGCTGACCTTCTTCGAAAGAAAGAAAGAAAGAAAAACGTTTATTTCTCAAATTGGGCCACACATCACATGTTATAACTAAGAGTTGGTTATCCCGGCGCTTCATCCACTTCAGCGTTAAAGCCAACATGTCTCAAGAAAAAGAAACGCCGGAATAAATTGTCATGTGTCGCACAACCAAGGACGGACCGTGAGTTTGTGAGGCCTCGGGCTAATACAATTTTTCATTTTTTTATTTATTTGTTCCAGAAAGTTGTAACAATAAAAAAAAAGTGGACAGTAAAGCACTTATCTCTATAAGAGACCTCTACCAGTGACCCTTGGCAGTGCGAGAGGTTGTAAAGGGAGTAGAATATATACAGCAAAGATAGAAAGTATTCATAAAAAGCTTAATAAATAATAAAAATTATGATATATTATATAAATACTTTTATATTATATATATAAAAGTATTTATATATTAAAGTAGGGTTACAAAAACATACATACTTAATTACATAAATACATACATACTTGGGGGCCTGCCTAATTAATCAACTAATTGCTATTTTGTCAAAAATCCAACACGCTGAACAGACCGGAGAGAAATCAGGCGCAGAGCCGACGACTTTCGTGTTCTCAGAGGCACACACTTACAGGGGTTCACACATTGCCTATTTCCTAACTCTTGGCTACGAGTAGAACTGAGAATTTCTCAACAAAATATCCAATACCTAACTATTTTCAATTCTCAAAGTAAGATAACTATATCAAGTCGGGTATCATATGAAAGGGGTTTACTAGTACATTCTAAAACAGATTTTGATTTATTTTGACACATAATAGTTTTCGATTTATCGTACAAATGTCTCAAAAATGCGACTGTAGTACGGAACCCTCGATGCGCGAATCTGACTCGCACTTGGCCGGTTTTATTTTTCATTTCACTATCCATCATCATCAATTAGTATAGAATATGGAAATTTTGAGAGGCATCAGCAACCCTTAGCCGTCGCCAGACCCGGCAGGCAGACTCTTAAAAATTAAATAACGCACACGCGTAAAGGCTAGGGTTGCGAGAGGGGTCCAGACAGAAAAATGCACTTGGCACCCCTCGTCTAGACTGCAGAGGCAGACAGTCTGCAGGGGCCGCCTAACCTAACCGCCCGCGCCCTAGGACACGCGCAAGGTCATCTAGATGGGGATCAAATACTGATTGCCGAGAGATTGAGATCTTCTGAGATGTTTGTTGACAAAAATATTATATTTATAATTAAAATAAAACTTACAGCTAGCCTTATCTCATGCCCGCGTGCAATGGCGCCAAGAATACTGGCTGCATTTGCGCGCTCGACAGCCAGGCTGATTCGTTGCGCAATAAATGAGCCAGCCCTTCTGTCACCCGATGAGGCTATTGATCGCGGTGAAATGTCTCGTGAAATTTTTTTTGCACCATGACTCTATGGTCCCAGGGTTACTTATTATTAATTATTTATAAAAAAAATCCGCAATCAATTTTGGACTTGCCTTTACACAAGTTTGAATAAATCTATAAAAATATGCTCCTGAAAAATGCTTATTATACAATCGAAGGTTATAAGGATAAAAAATCTTGGAATTAACCTGCAGCGCGCTCCAGCAATGCGGGGGACTTCAATTACCTTCTTTGAAAAGGGCAACCGCCGAGTTTCTTGGTGCTTCTTCTCGATAGGAAACGCATTCTAAACCAGTGATAGATGCATTTTACGATAATGTCTTCATTTGCAAAAAATATAATTAATTTCAAAATAAAGCATCCTGAGTCCTGACAAAGGAATAAGTCATAAGAAAAAATATCTCCTAGCAATTTTAAGCGCATCGTTAACTTACTAAAGTTTATAATAATTATAGAAATATTCCTACCCTTGCTTTAATTAGTCTGTAGCTACAGTTATATTATTTGATAACTCAATTTCTTGAGATCATAACTACTCTCTCATGAGCACTATTCGCACGAAAAACTCGTACTTAGTTCCTATGAATGTTTTTAACATTAAACATACTTTATAATCACAATCTTTTGTGCGTACAACAAACACAATAGTTTCCTGATTGCACTTTGACTCGTTTTGGGTCCTTTCAAAAACAAAAATTAAATACTCAAAAAAATAAGGGTCGCGCATGTTGGTTGAATTTTAAAGACCTAAATAAAGTCCTTTCGAGTTTGCAGTCCTTTGCAAAAACGCACGTTTCAAAGGCTTTAATGTTGTGAAAAGAAGGTATTTAACTCTACTGTTTAATGTAAGTTCCCAGTTTACGTTCACTTCAGTAACGTTCGGGTCAAAACTCTTTGAAAGTAAATCGTCGTCCGCATTAAGTTTTTTTTTGTTATTTTAATTTAATGTAAAAAAAATCTGGCCTGTTTAGTGTTTGTGGCTAACGAAGGTATTTCTGTATCTCAGATTAATTTATTTGAATTTTAAAACAGTTCCTTGCCAATTCCCGAGTTTTTATTGATTAGCCGCTAGCGTGTACAAAAAATTCGAACTGCTTTTTTGTCCGTCGGTAAAGAATTCATATTAGTGTAGCCAAGAATTATAATTAGGAGCGCACCACGGTAAAGCGTACATTTTTTCCGCAAAATCTGTAAAATATAGAACTACAAGGAAGCGCATGCACTCCGGAATTAATTCCGCACGGGATTTTGATTGATTTTAATTCAAATTTACGAATTTTAAAATGCACGTCAGTGTGCGCTCTTACTTAGAAATTATATATTTTCTTTGAAAACACCTTGGAAGAGAACTTTCAAAAAAAAATTCAAATCGGATCAGAACTCTCGCAAAAATCAGTGTATCTACATATCAAATAACATAAGTGTATATTAGTGTACACTTATGTCTTAGAACATAAGAATACCTAGGTGTATTTATAAACTAAAACCTTGCCAAAAGTATGAAAATCACTATAGTAAAAAAATTATCAAAATCAGTGGTTCAATTGGTCTTTGAGATAATCGTAAAACACACATTTTCGTACTCTTTGTAGGCTATGCAGGTTCTTGGAATAATCTATCCATACCTATCATTTCGACCCACTGCCACCACTTTATAGTTCAAAAATCATACGGATTAAGTACATAGCCTCCTTTTTTTGAAGTCGGTTAAAAATGTGCGAAATTGAACGTTCTCGGAATGTTTTTTGTCCGGAATTGGTAAAATTGGAGGTGGTGGCACTACGTAGTTGCAGGCAGCCTGCAACCCAGTGGGGGCGTAATTTAGTGCTAGTCTGGGTGTAGTAGGTACTGTAGGGTAGGTATAGCGCACGGCGCGACGGCGAGGGGTAGGTCAGGTCTGCGATCCTGGACGATACCGCTCTTTGTTTTTATTCATGACGCTTTTAGGGGATTGCGTTTTCAGTACCAATTTGTTATGTTTACATAATGTACTATATATTTTTATTATTTTCATATTAAATAAGCTAAGTAAGGTCCATTGGTTCTTATTCAAAGGGTCCAAATTTTTCTCGCTTCAAGCACAGAGCAATAGCGTTGCACTGTGTCCAGAAATACCAAGGCATGTAGTAGTCGAATTTTAAAATATTGAAAAGGTCGCTTGTAAGTTGTACCCCATACAAACCTTTCTTTCTTGTACTGAGTATTATGACAAAACCTTCACGCAAGTGCCAACAACAACTGTATAAAATTTCAACTCATGCATTGAATTGCATGATGAACTATGCGTGAATGAACAGACGCGCAAACCTTAATTTTTATTATATACTGCTTAGATAATTTCCACGACTTCGTCTGCATGAATTTTTAAAAACCCAAGGTTTTTAATATCCCATGGGAACTCTTCGATTTTTCGGAGATTTTTCTATAAAAAGTAGCTTATATCCTTGTCCAAGATCCAAGATATCTCTGTAACAAATAGATGATGCCCGCGACTTCATCCACGTGGATTTAAGAAAGATTTTTTTAAGAATCCCAGAAGGTCTCTTTGATTATCAAGGACAAAACATAGCCTATATCTGTTTCCGGTATGAAAACTATCTACATATATACCTTTCATTTATTAACCCCCGACCCAAGAAGAGGGGTTTTATAAGTTTGACGTGTGTATCTGTGTATCTGTCTGTGGCACCGTAGCTCCTAAACTAATGAATCGATTTTAATTTAGTTTTTTTTGTTTGAAAGGTGGCTTGATCGAGAGTATTTTTAGCTATAATCCAAGAAAATCGGTTCAGCCGTTTGAAAGTTATCAGCTCTTTTCTAGTTACTGTAACCTTCACTTGTCGGGGGTGTTATAAATTTTAATTTACACTAAACTTGTAATATCTGGTTTTAATTTCCTAACTTAATAAAAACTTAATAAGAAGTAAAGTTAGATTTTAAATCGCAATCAATGTTTTGTAGAGGATGTGACATGTCCTCCATCATGATGGAGGATCTTAAAACCATAGACATACAATTTTCGCTTCGCTTAAAACACAATTTATTTCCGTCCACTACGCACAAAAATAGATTGCGGTAACTATAGCAACCGTCTCTGCACACAAAGACTTACCTGCCTACTTCAACATCTTATACACACATAAACAAACACACATGTGGACACATACACAACGCGGCTTTAGTACTAGGAGAATATGATTTAGTTGGAGTCGACTTTCTAAGTACTTTCGCAGGTACGAGCACTAGAGTGCACTTTTTTATATTAGTAGCGAAAATTATTTTCATAATTTAGTGCGTAAATTTCTGCAAAATATAACGATTTTTTGTTGAGTCTTGAAAATACTGTTTCCTATATAAAAGCATACTGTATAGAATAAATATGTACTTAGACCTAGATTAGTAAGAATTCATGATGAAATCATTCACAGAAATCATCTATAGGTATACCTACCTATCTAGTATCCTTTTTACAGTTAAAATACGTTCACAATTTACTGGTTCGACCTGAAATGTTTTAGTTACTACTAACTTAACTAGAAAAAAATTAGATTTTTGATTATAAAGATTCATTTATAAATATATATGAATTAACATCATCTATGTTTTTAACCGATTCCTAAATGGAAAGAGGAATCATATTTTTGTCCTCTGCATATACCTACGTTAGGGCTTAAATGATTTACGTGATGCGGAAGGTATCGTCCCCCTTTCCAAACAGGACGTTCGGGAAACTGAAAAGTACTGTAGGATGAAACTCGTCGTATATTTTAGTAAGCAATTTGCTAATTACAATTGGCAGCCGACAGCGAGGGGAGATGCAGACGGTTTTTGAAATAGACCACTGATCCCCAAAGGTTATCTTAGAAAAGTTAAATTTTACAACGGCTGGCTCATTTTTTGCGCATTTGATTCTTTTATTTATAGTTTTTATTGTTTTGTGTGCTTTTTCTATAAAACAAAATGAAAGATCAGCCTGGCTGTCCAGCGTGGAAATGCAGCTAGTATTGTAAGTAATTAGATAAGGCTTGCCCTAAGTTTAATTGTACAAAATTTTAGATATTGTTTCGTGACTTTACACAGGTTACTTTAGGTAAGGGAGCATTGTAGCAATGTTATGAAAAAACTCTTTGCGTGATTTTTCACATGCTACCAGTGAAATGGCCAATCTTTAGTAGGAACTCGAAGTAGCTAAGCTTCTGCATAACATAAACGAGTGTAACGCAAACTACGCAAAGCCAACTAAACTAAACTTTGAGAGGCTGTGCAATATATTTTTGACTAGCTAATTCCCGCGACTTCATCCGCGTGGATTTAGATTTTCAAAAATTTCGTTGGGAAACTCTTTGATTTTCCGGGATATAGCCTATATAACTCCACAGCACATTAACTATATTCATCCAAAAAAATCACGCCGATGCGTTGCTCCGTTGCGGTGTGATTAGAAACAAACCAACAAACAAACACACTTTCGCATTTATGATATTGGTATACATATAATATTAGTATGCATGATGGCTAAAAGCTCAAGGAACAGCTTCAAGTCTTAACTTTACTGACTCCCAAGATACGGGCCGCCTGTATGTATTAATAAATAAAAAATCATATTAGTATTATTATTAACTCGTTTATTTTATGTAGCTAGGCCTCTGCTTATACAGAAATAAATGCATGCAAAGCCTTAAACAAAGTTTGAGAGGCTGTGGCACAGACATGCAATATATTTTTGATATGTTCGAATGTAGGTACGGCGTTTCCGAGATAGTCTGGACTCCCCTTATGTACAGAGGGCATAATGACTAGCCCATGATCTGTTAAAAGTAAAAATCAACTTTTTCGGTGCCCTTTTGTCTTTTTTTTTATACGAACGTCTGTCGGAATTTCGAAAATTGTAAATGACTGCAATTGTCTGCAGTACGAAAGGTAATGTACGGTATCTATTCGTTTATTTTGGGTCGGTAATTTTTTTCGGATTTTTTCTTTAGCTGTCAGAAGGGAGCATTTTAAAAAGGAAAAAATATTTTTTTTTAAATATATGAAATTATTTATTTTAAGTTTTTATTGCATAAAATATATTTTATTGAACATAAAATAAAACTTAAAGCTAGCCTTATCTATACTATACAAATCATGCCCGCGTAGAATGGTGCCAAGAATACTGGCTGCATTTCCGCGTTGGACAGCGGCGGTGGCGTTGCGCAAAAAATGAGCCAGCACCAACACCAGATGAGGCCATCATTCGTGTCCTAAAAACTTTTAAGACAAATCTTGCATTTAGATTTTAAATTATTATTATTAATTATACATTAATTAAATTTTACATTTTAGTGTTAATTTCCTTGCAATTATGAATTTAGTTTTAATTCATTTTATAGTTTAAAGTTTTCATTTCAATATACCTCCCTAACGATTTTATTATAATAAAAAATAGAAGACAAGGTAGGCAGGTACATGACTTCATGCTTTGAACTTGTGCTGAGATAGGCTTCATGAGTGAAGTTTTTTCGCAATTTTAGTCTTCCTGTCCATCTTAAACCAAAGACAAAGGCGGGAAATCATATTGACTTTATCGTCTAGAAGAAAATTTGCATGCGCGAAATTTTGTATGCCTCAAAATGTAGAGCTATTTATTTTTATTTAATTTTAGTTCAGTGTTGTACCCAATTACTGGCAAACCAGCATGCATGTGCTTAAACTAATTGTTGGCAAAACTAAACATTGAACATAAAATGTCCCAGGATAGATGATGTATGTATGTAACTAACAAAACATAAAAGTTAATGATTACATAATATCAGCGTAAAACAAACAGCGAGGCAATGGTCCTGCGTCGGCCTACACACGTGCTAATAATAGCGAATTCTATGCATCTGCAGGGTGACAATCATTCTTTAATTCCTAGTACTACTAGGGTTTTCCACGGTTTTCCAAAGATAAAAGTGAAGGCAAACCTATTTAAAAAATTATTTTCAAAATACCGGCTTCCAAAGCCACTATGAATTAAAAAATAATTAGTAAAGACCATTAAAATGAAATTGGTTTAGTTTTTACATCTATTGCATTCCGAGTACTATTTAACTTAGTTTTTATCCATCTCAAAATCGCCCAACGCACCTAGAAGTTTTCACTTTAGAAGAGACATCAAGGTTTTGAAGGTTTTAAAGAATTTGTTTATCTGTCCTTGAATAACCCAATATCCTAAAAATATTGAAGGAACATTATGGAAACATAGCGGAATAAATCAGTTTTTAACCCCCGACCCAAAAAGAGGGGTGTTATAAGTTTGACGTGTGTATCTGTGTATCTGTGTATCTGTCTGTGGCATCGTAGCGCCTAAACGAATGAACCGATTTTAATTTAGTTTTTTTTTGTTTGAAAGGTGGCTTGATCGAGAGTGTTCTTAGCTATAATCTAAAAAAATTGGTTCAGCCGTTTAAGAGTTATCAGCTCTTTTATAGTTTTCTTGTAGGAAAGAAGGTTAGATAACCGTTAGGTTCATAATATTATGTCAATAGACAAATGTCAAGCTGTCAAGATGGACGTTGCCTAAATACATAATTATTTATTTGAAAATGATGTTTTGGAAAACTCAAATACTTTGGATCGTCGGGGGTGCTTGGATGAATAAATACTCAGGATGGTATGCTCCGAAAAGTCAAATGAAGCAGGGGAACTGTCAGTTGATGAGTATGTGTGCGTTATGGAATGATACCATTCACATATGAAAATTTGCCTATTTTCCTATTTTTCCCTATTTTTCCCTTTCACGATGATTATTTAAAATGAGATCTCATTAGATTAGTCTTTATTATGATAGTTACAAATCGATGGATGTTCGATGCTAGAAAATAATAATTTACCGATTGCAACGTATTAAAATTTACCTACTCTGTTTTTACATAATTTTGATTAATTACAGTATAGGGCCTCTGGCCTTATTGAAAATCTCTGCTTAACAGGGTGCCCATCACCATGTTTACTATATAATCGTATCCTGACAGTTAAAAATAAAAAATTTAAAAAGTCAAATGTAAAAACGCAATATATTCACTAAAAATATTTAATAATAATCCAAGTATGTACCAGTTAGCGATTTTATTTAGCGTATCTCGCAGGGTTAGTAGACTATTCACTACTTTTGGTGTTATACACCGGGCAAGTTTACATCCCTATATCGCAGATCTCTTACCAAATTACACAAAGCGGCTCTTGGGTAGCGGTTTTTTTTTCTCTAAGCCAAATTCAAAGTTATTTATTCAAAATGGGTTCATATTTTATTTGTCTTGTGTTTTCTGACATTTATGACCTTAAAAAATACCTAAATAAAGATAAATATTCTAGCTATCCGTATAGCGTCCCATCTTTGACCACATCACGCGTGACGAGTCCTCCGTTCGTCGCTAAGGTTGTTTTGGTGGGTGCCTACTACCTATCATGGACTAACTATAACTAAATAATATTATTAATGTAGTAAGATTTTGATTACCTATTTATTTATTTCTTTATTGCACACACAAACATATACATTTACAAAAAACATAGAAGACAACATGGTAAGTACACCAATTACGTAGGTACCTAGGTACTTCATGATAAATTTGGCATGCAGCTATTATGACGGAGACTGGTATATTAAATGTACTACAATTTAGTAATAAGTTTTGTTTTAGTTAAATTTCAATATCAATTTAAAATCTTTTAATTAACAAAACAGCCTTTTTCGCTTAGTTATATTATGATTGTCATCAAAAATAAAATATAAATTTGTCTAAATATAATGAAAAAAAAATTGCTCATTTTTAGGCAAAATTACCCCATTTATTTTCTGACAACCCTAGACTTCAATTTGAAGTTGTGTAATTTGCACAGCACGATTACGATACGATTTAAAATTAAATTATTTCATTGAAGTGTCAAACAAAAAAATATAATCACTACGTTGTGTCAAATGCGTATCGGAAGGTGTTAAGTGGCCAGTTTCGTAGAATTTATGTTGAGTTTGTGTGCGTGACGTGTAATTACAGAGATTTGGTCGATAGTGGGTCGATAGTTGTGCTTCCTTCGTTTGTACGGCGGGGTCACCGGTTGCGGGGGTGTTATAAATTTTTAATTTACACTTGTATTACATATACAGAAGTAATACAGAAAAGCTCTGATAATGAATAAATTAATCTTACATCTAAAGGGCAAGTAGTAATTAGTAATCCACCTACTAATCTTAGATAAGGTGTTAATCATACTTCTATTAGTAAAATGTTCAATTACGATTTTATAAGCACTTTGTCTGAAAAGGAATAAGCGTTAATTTAGAAAATAAACTTGAATAACTCATTTAAAAAACCCCCCACACAAAAATCTCTATGAGAAAACTAAAAAAGAGCTGATAACTTTCAAACGGCTGAATCGATTTTCTTCGATTATTTATGGCTAAGAACAATCTCGATCAAGCCACCTTTCAAACAAAAAAAAAACTAAATTAAAATCGGTTCATTCGTTTTAGGAGCTACTATGCCACAGACAGATACACAGATACACACGTCAAACTTATAACACCCCTTTTTTGGGTCGGGGGTTATTAAAATAAATAAAATTACAAATAAGTCCACGACTAAAGATCAAAATGTATGTAATTTGGCATAGATAGGTAGGTACTACGAGTAACTATTTACCTACTTACTAAAAAGTGGCGAAAGTCATCGGCCTCCTATTCAGGAGGTCTGGGGTTCGATTCCGGGGACGCATCTCTAACTTTTCGGAGTTAGTGAAGGAAAACATTCTGAGGAAACCTGCATGCCTGAGAGTTCTCCATTATGTTGTCACAGGTGTGTGAAGTCTGCTAATATGCAAGTTGATCATGGTGATGATGATGACAATTTTTAAACTATCGAGCAGTTAATTCTCTTTAATTGAAATAGTGAAAGTTAGGCAAATTAATTGATCAATAAATTTTTGATCAATTTTTGAGAGAATTTTCGTGTAAACCAAGGTCGCCCTATTCCCAGGGATGCAAGCTGGCGCGATGGCGGCACATCCGGCGGTCGCCATGGCTACCGCCGCGTACCTAGTGTACCTCCTACACAACCATACCTATCTGGTATTACTGTTCTGTTCACTTATATAACTTCTACGAATTTTCTAAACTCCTTTTGAATTTTTATTATTCTGATTTTTTACAAAGAGAATCCTGTTTCAAAAGCAATTTTTTTATTTGTATTTTTTTTAAATAAAATGCTTTCAGCATAATATCTACTTACATACCAAAGTTTTTTTAAAGAAGTACAATATATCTATTTATTTTGTTTTAAATTTTTTGGTCTGTCAACTTCAGGTTTGGTACCTTCGATTCGATACCTAGGTATACCTACATAAAATCAACCCACCCTACTCGAAAATCTTTCATTCGATCCTTTTTTATCGAAAGGGTTTTCGACAAAAAAGGATTGAAAGAAACATTGAACGTAAAACTTTTCAAGTTAGATTTCACTCGGCCCTGTCAGCAATTTTTTTTTAAATCCAGAATATCTCAGAAAATCAAAAATAATGTTAAGTATTTTTCACTGAATTAACGTGATGGAATCAATTTTCTTTTACTTTAAACTAAAGCTACAAAGGTTCCAAACACACCCTTATTTGAGACTTTTTCTCAAATAAGGGTGCAACACACTTATCGAACCAAATTATGTATTATTTTTATGTTACATTTTAATCGGCAGATCGCAAAAAAAAATATGTAGAGTAGGTAGGTACCTACTTAATGGAAAATCCCTGCTTTTGATGTCAAATCTAACCACCTGTTATTTATTGTTAAGTAACTCCTTTGATTTTCGATACGACCCCTTTCATCAATCATCTTCAGCGACGGAAAAAGCCACCCTTTGTACTTTATCAATCTGCCTGTACTCTGTATGCAGACATTCGTTAATTGGAGGTATAGTGGAGTCGGTGAGTTGTCATTGCGCCGTGCAATATTGATGGGGAGCTGCATTGGAAAAATCAATATTGACACAGCAATCCGGTGTTTGACATCTAGTCAAATCAGCAGGTTGATTCCGGAAGATCTACATCAATCATTATTAGGTACAATTGCAATTGTTGTGATTGGCTGAAATTATGGTATTTTTGTTGCAAAAATGCATTGTAGCCAATAGTAAGCGAGCATCAACGTGAGGCGATTGCGATCATGACATTGTAGCTGTCATTCTATCTAACGCAATCGAGCAGCAGTATCTTTTTATCAAACGTAAAAACATGCGTTTAGTTTGCGAGCTTCTTTGAAATACTGGCATGTGACGTCTTTTAGTTTAATCGATAATAATGGTTATTAAACTTAAAACTCACGAAGGACGTGGATTTCACGTATTTTGGCAGACCCTCTATTTATATTCACTAAGAAATAATTTATTTTTATATAGGCACATAGTGTTTTTTAATTAATGACAAGTTACTCGTAGCTCTTGACTGCGATATCTTTTTCATAACCTCCCTGGCGCAGTGGTGAGTGATGTGGTCATCCATTTTTTTTTAATTCACTATAGGTAAGCGCTTGACCACAATCACACCTGATGGAAAGTGATGATGTGGTTTAAGATGGGACGCGTTTACCTAGAAGGCTCCTTATAAATGGAGGTCCTGTTTTCGATTCCCGACAGGCGCAATTTGGGAATTTATAATTTCTAAATTGTCTGTGGCTTGGTCTGGTGAGAGGCTAGTTACATCTTACAACCCAAAGCGGCGAGAGCTTTGCTTGAAGTTTCTTTACGTGACCAAATCAGAAATAAAAAGATCTACAGGAGAACAAGAGTAACCGATATACCTGAGCGGGTTGCAAAGCTGAAGTGGCAATGGTCGATGTGCTGTCTCAGTTTGAAACACAGCAAAAACCATTTCTATTAACAATTCTGTGGGTACACCAATTCCAGGGCAAATGCATTATTCCCAGGGCGGAGAACCCTCAAAAGCTAACCAAACAGCCAAACATACCTAGTTAAAAATCAAAACAAATCCAAAAACTGATTGAATAATCCATTAGCGAACCATTGCATGTACCTACTCATACAACTGACCTCCACTAATATTCCACGCTGGACTTGCGATTGCCAACGTATTTTTGAAGTAACTTGATTTTCGCCATTTTAGCGCTGAAAGAAGCAGTAAACTCGGAATTAAATATTAATGAGATCTGTCAAATAGTGTCAATGGTCAACACGAATACCATTTGACATAAAGTGCCTATTTTAATTCTAGGTACGGTCGGCCTCAGAATTCGAGTAGCAATTCCGCGAAACTATAGCATCAAAAACCTGTCGCACTATGACTTTTTTCTATAAAAACACCACACACCCCTAACGCATGTGCATAACCGTGCCACGCTATGATCATTAAGGTGCTAAACGACTTACAGCCTTTGACTGTACCTACGCTCGTCGGGGCGCTTTGAATCGACATAAAAAATAACTATTATTCGTCTTCCAGCGTATCTATTTGTATAAATCCATTTCAGTGATTGCATGTACCTTTGACATTTTGTACAGCGATGCAACGGGGGTGCAACGGGAGGCAATCCACGCTATGTTAGGGCTATGCAGGTCGAGTATATGGCAATATAGTCGTCCAGACAGACTCTTACTCAACCCTCCTTTTATACCCTCCTCTTTACGAGTATAACGCTAGTTTGATATCCAATGCTGCGTCAAAGAAACTTGGTAAAAAATTAGTACATATTACGCAAGCAATGTAAAACATAAAAGTAGTTGCTGAAAAAAAGCGTGTTGGTAATTGACGAGACTGACTTTTACTAAGCCAACCTTTATCCACCACATAATACAATTTAATTTTTTGTTGCATAACCATTGCTGTGTTTCAAAGAAGCGCTAATAACTTAGTTTGTATTAAACGAGCGATGCATATTGTAAATGCAGCTAGGGAAAACATTAGTGTTCGTGCTTCGTAACGCAGTCAAATTATAACTCCCCAAAGAAAACAAATCAGGAAAAGCACTCGTCTGTACTCGGTACATACTTAAATGGATTGCATGTATTATGCAAATTTTGCGGAGAAATGTATGCAGTGGTAATGTAGGTACTTAGTATTAAACCTTATGAGACTGACCATAGTCGGGCAGCTTGAGCAGTTGATTGTTGAATAACGCCTCTACATTTATTATTAAATAGGTACTGCTTCATTAGTCCCGTGGTTAGCATTTTCGACTGCGGAGGACGAGGTCTTAGATTCAATTCTGGGTCGAGCCAAAATATTCGTCGGACCGGGTTAATTATAAGTGGGTAGTATCTATCAGTTGGATTTTTCTGGCAAGAAAGTCTCAGTACTTACCCGGAGGTAGGAAGTTTGCCAGTATTGCACCCCTGTACCTCGGAGAGCATGTAAAACTGTTGTGTGTGTGTGTGTGTGTGTGTGTGTGTGTGTCGTGTCGGACCGATTTTAATTTAGTTTTTTTTTTGTTTGAAAGGTGGCTTGACCGAGAGTGTTTTTGGAGTGGTTTTGTTGGTTGGTTGAAAATGGTTCAGCCGTTTGAAAGTTATCAGCTCTTTTTTAGTTTTCTTATAGAGGTTTTTGTGTCGGGGGTTTTTAAATTTTGCGTTATTAATTAAATCGATAATTTAAAATAGTCAGCAAACTTAAATCTAGCATCAAAGAATTTGGAAGACACTATATTTAATAATTACTAAGAAATAATTTATTTTTGACATAATATAGGCATCATTGCCTATTGCTCTAAAGTAATCGACAGCTCGAGAAGTCACGAGCAGTCAGTAGTCAGTACTAATGTCTCAACTGCTCCACCGCAGGACGAAACTTTCAGGACTGCTCAAGTGATCTTATTTATGACAGGGAAAGAAAGACTGAGGAAGTTTGCTATGCAGTCGCAGTTTGAAGCAGTCGTCATGAGTCATGACTGCTTCAGGCTATACCCGTGTCTGGCCGCTCTAACTAAGTAGGCAGACTTAGTCGTGATGTGGTCGTGATTTAAATTTTAAATGCAACTTGATATTGAGAAGTTACTGAGCACTTTTTTCAGGTTTATTTTATATCCTGAAATAAGTTCATGTTCTTATTTTTTACTCAAGATAAAACGGAGAGGGTATGTACCTACTTGGATTTGTAAACTAAGTCGGTATGTACTATGTATGTATGTTTGTTTGGGTGAGATATATAAGTGGTTTAACAAGATAAACGAATTACAACGAATCAATTGACACCTAATTCTTCAAAATCGGGCCAGTAGTTTAAGCGCTACGGTGGTACACACAGAATCTAGATACAAACATACATACATACATACAAACACACACTGCAAAAATCATAACCCTTCCTTTTGGCTTTGCCACAGTAGGGTAAAAAATGAGTCTCGTTCTCTTAAATGTGATAGTATTGGAACAGCTTGCTTGAAATTTTCGCCCAGCTGAAAGGTACTTAGTATCAATAATATAATTTTACGCATTGTCAACAACATTTTAATAGTGCAAATATTCATGGGCGGCAGTAATCACTTAACATCAGGTGACCTGCCTGCTTATTCGTTAGAACAAAAGATTAGATCATCCAAAACTCTTAAATAGTAAAGTAAATAATCAAGGTAGAACTATCTGCGAAACCCACGTGCAATAAAATCTCATAAAAATTTGGTCAAGCATAGCAGTCGTCTAATTATAAGCAAGCATAATTGGACTCGCAGACAGTCTATTTCACGAATACATAAAAGAGGAAAACGTACAAAGTCTACAATGTGGGTGGTTAATATTAAAATCCTATATTTTCATCTTGAAACCACAACTCTTCAGACCCCGGAAATGCAAAAGGATTCCTACCATACAAAAAACAACCGAGATGGTATAAAAATAAAATTCAAATTCCGGTGACTAATTTAACGTTTCAGCTAACACTTTTGTGATGCGGATGCACTCGTCATCTACATTTAAAATTGAAACTCATCTCTACAGTATTACAGTTGAAAATCAAATGAAACTAGTAAATGTACATACGCTCTTCACTTATGATATTCGAGTGCATTCTACAGTGCCATAGTAATTTTAAACCTAGGAGTTAAACTATAAGGTTGATAATATGATGTCGGAGAGTGGTATATAGGCTGTAAGGTTTCGGTTTAGTATGCACAATGCATAGCGCGTAGTCTGAGCCCGGGAGTTTCGATCCGTCTCCCATCTTGTCCCGACTTCCCTACAGAAGTAAGTATAACACTGCATGTTGCAGAATCAATGGAAAGCCCCATTTTGCTTTTGCTTTGAGTTTCTGGGTTCTCGAATGTTCTGAAGCATTTCCCTTTGCAGTCTGTCTTTGATTATGAAAATTAGGATAATAGGTATTATAATATTTCAGTAAAGTTAGTAAGATCAAAAATCTCTAAAGTAGGTAATTACTTATTTGAAAAACTCAACACATTACTGAAATATTATAATTACTTCTGTAAGAAATTGCTTTAGCAATAAGGCCGCCCTAGCACTCCTTTGTATAGTTTCTTATGTATCTTGTATCGTTTGCCTGTGTGTGCAATAAAGACTTCTAAATAAATAAATTACTTATCTACAAAATTTTATTGATTTTGATTGCTTTATTCAAATGAGAGCCGCAAACCACGTTTATTTGGAATTCTAAACCCGTCTTAATGCTGAAACTGTTTAAATATCAAAATCCTTTGGTCCCATCACTTTCGTTCAAAACCCTCCAGCGTGTTTACTGACTTTGTAGATCTGTAATTTATAGTTACAAGTCAACGAGGAAGTAAAAGCAACGAGGAATCGCAGAAGCGCGTGAAATCCAATAAGTATGGAAATAGGCTCCACCGCCGCCGAGAGGGAGGCTTAAAGTGAAGCGGCAGCTTTATTAATGAGAAAACGACACTTTTTATATACAATCATTATTACGTCCTTTGGACCCTTTTTACATAGTCTATACAATATACCTACTAGCTAAAGACCGCGACTTCATCCGTGTGAATTTAGGTGGGAACTCTTTGATTGTCCAGGTTAAAAAGTATCCTTAGATGGTCTCATCTCAGAATGAGAAGAATTAAGGTTATACTTAGTCCACCACGCTGGCCAAGTGCGGATTGACAGACTTCACATACCTTTCAGAACATTACGGAGAACTTTCAGTCATGCAGGTTTCTTCACGACGGTTTCCTTCATCGTCTCCAGAATGCAAACTATTTCTGTACCAAATAGATGCTACTTGCCACTATATGGTTTTATCTTTCTTAAGAATCTTGTGGGACTTCTTTGATTTTCCGGAACAGAAAGCCTATGTGCTAGCCTAGGGTATGTCGCCCTGGGATGCAAGTCATCCTTGTACCAAATTTCGTCAAAGACGGTTAAACAGATGGTCCGTGGAAAGCTAGCAGATAGACTGACAGACACATTCATAATAATTTTAGTATTTATTATAACATCGTTAAAATAACCACCAGTAGAAGCCAGTGGCAACAGAGAGGTGGAAAAAGAGAGAAAATGAGAGCAAAGTATAATGCATACATTTTTAGAACTCAACTGTCATGCCAAAAGTACGATTTAAGTCCTTAATTTAAGGGTGAACCGCTGAAAAACTACATCAATCTTTATTAAAATCTTAATTATTGTTCTGATTGGCAAAATTCATGATATTCTTGTTGCAACACTGCATTGTAACCAATAGTGAGCGAGCATGAATTAATCAAAGGTTATTGCGCTAATGACATGGTAGCTGTCATTCTATTGTAATCGAGTCCTAATACTACAATTGACACATCTCAAAAATGCGTTAAAGGGATCTCAGCCTAAATGACAGAAATGAAAACGACAAATAGCTATGATATTCCCCACAGCTAATGATATCATTAGTCATAGAGGAACCATAGCTGGAATGCGCCCAACTCAAGACGATTCGTTGACCTCCCACTGCGGAGCATTGCTACCTTGTCCATTACCCTACTGGCACTCCTCCAAAACACGTATCATTTCACATCATAAATTACGTCCATTGTTACGTAGAAGTTGAAGGAATACGTCAACTTTTGTGACGTCATTGGAGTTGAATGTTCCAAGTCTCTTTCTTCTTTCTTTCTTTATGCGACTCTCCATTACTGAAGGTCAGCAGCCAGTTGTTTAAACTTCTCCTTGTCCTTTTCCTTGAATAGTTCTCCGAACCACTCCCTTATGTTACGTAGCCATGACTTCTTCCTTCTTCCCATCCCTTCTTTCCAGCCTCTAGAGGCTATTGACAGCCTAAAGTGGAGGCTCTGTAACTCTGTAATTGCATAAATTTTGAGAACGCACTCGCCATATTTGCTCTGTCAATTATCATGTCAAATTACGGTTTACCCTTAGATTATTAAGGACTAAAATCGTACTTTTGTCTTGACAGTTGACACATAGAGTAAATGATATGGCGAGTGAGTTCTCAAAATGTATGCACTATACTTTGCTCTCTCTTTTTATCTTTTTCCACAACTTTGTTGCCACTGGCTTCTGTTGGTTGTTATTCTAACGATGTTATAATAAACACTAATATTATAAAGGCAAAAGTGTGTCTGTCTATCTGCTAGCTTTTCACGGCCCATCTGTTAAACCGTCTTTGACGATATTTGGTGAAATTATCTGAAACTAGTTGATGCCTGCGACTTTGTGGATTCAGTTTTTAAAATTCCTAAGGGAGCTCTTTGAATTTCCGAGATAAAAAGTAGCTTATAATATGTGTATGCTGGACGCAATCTATCTTTGTATCAAGATGAATAGAATATAATAAATTTTGATTCAAATAATAAACTTTTACAATTTCCATGTGCGTGGAAAAAAAGATCTGGCACAATAGTCGAGTGCACCAAGCACTCAGGTTGTGAGGGTGAAATTGCTTTCGGTGGCGTGCAGCGCGGCTGTTGCAAGCGGGAGGGTGGAATAAGGTCGAAAAACTCCTCAGAACACTCCTCGTTTTAAATGCGATAGAACACGCAAAGAGAGTTCCCATCTCTACAGTGCTCTAGGCTTTCCAACAAACACGTGTTCCAATTGGCACGTGTTTGACTCCCTAGCTAGACGACACCTAGACCTAGAGGTTAGATACCTAGTTGGTAAGCGACTTCTTGCTCTTTTGCCCTCCGTGTTACCCGGCATGACGATAGACTTCTCTAGACTATCGTCCCCACATCGCAAGATATAGGTGAAATACGAGAATAGTCGTTGGTAACATATGGAAGAAAGTTGAGCAGTGATTCTGAGCTGCAAAAGACACGTTTACTTGCGCTTGGCACGTCCAAGCAGTCGCCTCTATTCTATCTACCTACCTACCTATATACCTACTTGGTAAGCGGCTTCGGCCGCTGTTTTAGTCTCGATATTGCCAGTGACAATAGGCTTCTCGCTGCCATTCTTATTCCACTAGATGTGGCCGAAATACGAGTATGAGAGCTGACGTTGGAATAATTTCGAATAGTGATTCTGGGCCGCAAAAGAATAGATACGTTTGTGCACTTGGTAGTCCATGGTATCCGCAGCTTTCACCTCTAGAGTTCGAGCGCCTAGTTTTCTCATATTAATTTTCTGCCGCAGTCTCCAACTTCAAGCTGGCTCTTATATACTGAACACAATTCAGGATTTCCTAGGTTACCTAATTTTACCTAAGTTTGGTCAACCCTCAGTTAATGCTTATAGCTGGTCACCCATCTCTTTACTAACTTGAGTCAAAGTAGCCTCAGTAGCCTATTTAATGCAATTAATTTAAAGTACTACGCTTACGAAGCGAGCCCATTTTCTTCTATGATATTTTTGTTACCATCTATTATGCTATATCTTTGCATACATAAAAATATTTATGGGCATAATAAACAAAAGCTGCCCCGTGCTTTTGGGGCAGGAATAAGGCCGGCCGCAGATTGGGAGGTGCTTTATTAAGAATTTGTGTGATACAGTTAAGCCTAAAAACATACGATAAATCTCGCTTTTCCAATTACTTAATATATTTAAGTATAGGAGCTTCTATGAGTAACATAACATAAGTGCATACTACAAAAAATTTATGTGCGGAAAAGCTATTTTCAATTTAATATCTGTAGTCACTGGTATAAGATTTTGTATTCGTCAACGTTGATAGAACTCACGTTGAAATATCAAGTTCATCATACACCAAGCTGAAACCTTGCTAAATTAAAATAAATGTTACCTAATATTAGCTTTAAATCAAGTACCTCTAGGTCCATTTTACTCTGACATTATATTGTGTTTCGACGCTTAAATTATTATTAACATTGGTAAGAGGTTAACAGGGCTCTCTCCGTCACTCGTTTCCACTCGTTTCATATAATCGTAGTTCCAATTTCATTTGAATATTAAGCAACCAAAGTCCATGAAATTTTGCAGACATATTCTAGAAACTAATATCTGTGTCTGTGGTGTTTTAGATTTTTCTAAAAATATGTAGTTTTAAAATTACAGGGGCTCCAAGATTTGTATGAAAATTTTAAGACCGCGTAACTTTGAAAACGAATATTTTAACAGAAATCTGGAAAACCACAGACATAGATATTAGTTTCTAGAATATGTCTGCAAAATTTCATGGACTTAGGTTGCTTAATATTCAAATGAAATTGGAACTACGATTGTATGAAACGAGTGGAAACGAGTGACGGAGAGAGCCCTCTTAAGTCTAATACTCGTACTAACAATACTGAACCGTAGTTAGCATAAAGTAGAAACTTAAATCTATTAGTTCTCAACAACATGGTGTTTTCAAAGTTTTTACGTGCATACGAAGCCAATGTGCGGTCGGCCTAACTGCGAACGTATGTTTCGAATTACTTTTACGATGCATACTGCATACTTATTAAGGGGATTGGAATACAATGGCCGCAGAAATAAATAACCTCACGAAAACATTTTCAAAATACTCTGTGAACCTACTACAAAAGTGCACCAGATATTATTATTTTCAGTTTTCAGGAAGATATTGTTCTTTTAAAAGTGGCTGTTAAAAATACAGAAATGGATATAAAAATCAGTAGATAAGTAAGTAGTATTAATTAAACGAATTTAAAAATAGGTTTTTCATAATAATAAAACATCATCGCTTTATCGCATCATCGTTTTATTGAAAAAATAAATGATTAAGTATTTACTTATATTATTTATTTAAGACAAGGTACATAGTTTGTAAGACCGATTGACGTTGCGGTCCCTGGAATGGTGACTTCGCACCAGAAAGCGCAGCGTTGGAAGCGACATCAAGCGAGTCGCAGAGAGCTGCTGGAAGGGTTTTTAAAATATACAATTCATGAGCTTTGCCTATCTGGAGTTATACTTATCTATAAAATAAACGCATAGTCCATCATCACTATTCATGAAAAATAAAGAAAAAGTGCATGAAAATAAAAACTGGTTTAGTGCAAGTTGACCTCGAATACTTTATATTTTGTGTGATGTAATCACAAATTCGCAGTTTTTGGATTTTCCCCTTTATTTGTGCTTTAAGACAATGCTAACTGCCTTTTATGATGGACAACGCGAAGTAGCCTATAGGTTTTCATTCCATTGACAGACAACAAAATGATCCTATAATATACTTTTTTCCTTTTGAGATACAGAACCCTAAAAACAAAATGATTTTCAAAGCGAACCCGCTTTAACACTAATCCTTCGCCACGGGGGATGTATTCAGCCGAGCTTAGGTCTAATTGTTCGACAGCCTACTGTGCACTGCGTTTTTCCTGTTCTTTACGGTTTACGAGATTTGTGACAACCATTTACACAAACCGTGGAGAGGAAATTCTCTTGAAAGAATTGTGTTTAAGAACATTTAACTGATATATTTTTAAGCTGATGTTAATAAGGGCTGACGCATACCTACGGAGTGGACTGGAGCCGAGAGTTGCTGGTTGCCGTTTGATATCGTCGGTCTAACTGGGTCTAACCAGTGTGAGTCACAGCGCTATATAATGTCAGTATTCTTGGGATTCCAAAGTCTACCAACACACATCTATTCACAAAACTTCAGCTACATACCTAATATTTTTGCGTTAACAGCCGGACAGATAATAAAAGGGGGTAGTTAACAAGAAAAATCGGATTTCCTCTCGACGCTTTCACAGCAAAGCGGGAAGCCCGTGAAATGATTAGCGGATCACCGCCCTGCAGTAATCCTGCCCAGTCGCCCGCTGCATCAGGCTTACGGATAATTGTCCGACTATCCGCTGATTGTGAAGTGGAAAGGCATTGAATGATTTTTTATGACTGCCCAAAAAGAATGAGTGTACTTAATGTTTGCTAGATGTATGTTAGTTTCTTTATCCAAACATAATTTCTAAATGTCTGGAGTGAGCTCGCCATTGTAACAAGTTTGGTCCCCAACATCTATACCATACATCTATTCACAAAACTTCAGCTTAGATTAAGAAACATGTTTAAACAGTTGGACAGATTATAAAAAGGGGGTAGTTAAAAAATCGAGCTTCAGTAATCCTGCCCAGTCACCCACTGAATCAGAGTTAGGTACGGATAATTGTCCGACTACTCAATGATTTCGGAGTAGGAAGACATTGAAGGATGTTCTAGAAAGCATCTAGGCGGCCACAAGTGATCGTTTTAGCAAAAATTATTCTGCGACTAGTAAAGTTATAGATATTAAAATTTGTTACGAACTGTAACTTATGTTTAATTTTTAAACAACTGCCCAAAAAAAGTAAGTATATAGTGTTTTCATCAAAAAATAGACATCTGCTAGGCAAGCGAGCTCCATCTTACGCTGCATCATCACTTGCCAGCAGGTCGGATCGCAGACAAGCGCTAGTCTATAAATTAAACAAATCCTACGGGACTTCTGAAAAACCTAAGTCTACGCGAACGTGATCGTGAAGTCACGGGCATCAGTTAGTTCCCGAATAAAGCCGTACGTACACCTCGCTCGTACGTGCGGTCCACGCCCCCGCCCCGCGCGTCGCCAGGCAACCAGCGCTGCAGGAAACTGCAATCGATGCCGCCAGACGTTGTGTCAATGTGTCTCTAGCACTACGCCCGGCCGGGGAGCCTGCGCGCGCCAGTGTGCGACGGCGCGCGCCCGCACGGCCAGGTAAAAGGAGATAACCGTAGAAAAACGTTTTGGGTTTTAGGGTTCCGAAAATCAGGACCATAATGTTCTCTTAATTAAATTTTGCCCATGGCAGCCAACTCAAGAAAGACCGATAGCGCAGCTCAACGGAAATATTGTAGCGCAAAAAGTGTGTGGTTATACACTCTCTATTTCTGCACTCACATTGTCCGATGACCATCGTAAGAATCACTAAAACAGCAGACGTGTTGTTTATATTTTTTAATGAATAATTGAGATGCCCTTTCAAATTACCGGGATAAACAGTAGCCTATGTCACTGTCCAGGTTTTTAACTACACCAATGCAAAAAATCACGTCGATCTTTTGCTCCGTTGCAATGTGATTGGAGGTCAAACTAATAAACCAACAAACAAACACACTTTCACATTTATAATATGGTTAGTGAGGTAGTGATAATTACTAAACTGCAAGTAAAAAAACTCAGAATCTTCCATTTATGACTTAGCCACATTTTGATTAAAGGACGACAGTGTAGCTCCATCTCACAAAAAACCACTCAGCTTGAACTGCCGTATGACGTCGCGCAGATACAAACCCATACAAAAAATACCCACACATGAAAACGCCGCAGCTCAATTCAAAATGGCCTGTAAGCTACAGGGTTTCAGGAGTGTGAGTAAAGGTGTGAGCTAATACAAATCCCGGGCTGGTATACATGTGTGAGTAACCCGCGTTCTATTTTCAAACGTCGGGAAACTTAATGGTTTGTCTGTGTGAGCGGATACGTGTGTGTGTAACACCGGCAACTATTGTTTGTTTTGTTATTATCGTTCAAAAACCGCAATGTTATGCGTATGATGGTAATGCAGGTGAATTCTTTTTTTTCCTTTTTGATTGTTTGTTATTTGTTCGATTTCAATAATGATGAGTGGTAATTATTATGGCTTTTCAGAGGGAAGGTTTTCAGTTTAGATCTGATAAAAGGTATCGACCCACGCAAGTATGTTTTATGAAATTAATTATGTAAAAGATGACATAGAAATTGATTACGTGGGTGGGCACAATTACAGATATTGTAACCGTTTTTATATCAATTTTAGGGGGTTTCCATAGAAGTGTGGGCGGGAACGGCGAGGGCGCGATTAAAGAGCCGAATTGACATGAATTTTGGTAAGTTAGGAAACTAATTACGGGTTGCGAAAGGAAGGAAGACGGAGAAGAAGCGGTTACAGGGTTCACTTTAGCGCATCTCTGTGATGGCCATCTGGTTGTTGGAAATAACGATGACTTACCGCCTACTTTACTAGCTTTTTATCGCGAACAAACATACAAAATCTTATTTTTTAGTTCGAAGTGCAACCTATTATATTTTATGAGAAGTTCAATAAGAATAAGAGAATAGAGAGAACAGTCAACATAAATTAAAAAAAAACTTTTATTCACTTTTAGTCAATCTTGTACTGAATTTCTTAGGTATTGTATAGAAGCAGGCGTTACTTCGCGGTAGTCTTTCAATACACTTTTCAAATGTGCATTGCAAGGTCTACACTCTACATCTACTGAGGATGCTCTGGTGTCGAAGCGAAAAGCGGAGTGTGTTCTGGTGGATTTTGTGATGTTTGACGTGGTACTTTGGGCTTGCTTGGTACTTAGCTGGCTTTTCCTGCATGCTTAGCAGTGAGTGGGCGGGTGGTGCATGTCGCATGCTGCATGTTGTACCATGCAGCCATTTGCATTTGCCTTTTTCAGCGGATTATATCAAATTAAGCTTTTGATTCCTTGAATTTCTTAGGGTTTTTAAACCTTCGGCTTTGGTCACAAATCGACATACGATCGGACACAGTTTCTCCTATCATACAGCACGTCTTTCCTTAAACGTGTCTAAAGAACGGTAGGTATAATATTTTTAGATCTTACGTAGCTATAGAGACGCCCCCGGAGAATTAAGGTATCCAATAAACTGGGGGTGGAAACTTCTTACAAACAAACCGTTATAATACGGCAAATTAATCTTTATTTCGAAAGAAATTGGGCTTAATTTTGAAAAACTTACTAGTAGGAGGGAAAGTGCTACAGACAATATTTTGATGACTGGCGAAATATTGATATAATATTGGAATTAAAATGATGTTAAAATGGCGGCTTAAAAATTTCTTTCTCATCCTTTTTAAGAATTTTGTTATTGTTTGACTTCGCTGGATTGTTGTTTTTGTATCAAATTATAGATGGATAGGTGCTTACATAAAATAAAATTGTTAAAGGGTTTAGGGAGAAACATAAACAATTTATACTTTGAGCACCAACCCTATGAACTCGTTTTGAGTAAAATCAACAGCGTTCCCACCAAAGTAGTGTTTTAAGAATTTTCTGGGAAATAATAATACGGTCTAAAAAGTTTTGGATAAATCTGAGACGAAATTGAAATTTCATTCCAAGTCCCTGCCGGGAACCGAACCCGGGATCTTCCACTAAAAAGACCACAGCGCTTAACACTGCGCCAGGGAGGTCTACAATTCTTTAAAGCAAGTGATAATTGCTTAAAATGCACATAACTTCAAAAAGTTGGAGGTGCCCGGGATCGAACCGTGGGCTCCCCTGTTAGAAGGCCGAACAACGTCTTAACTACTAGGTTATAAGTTAGAACCGCTTTTTTCCCCACCTCCATAAAAATTACTCTTTAAAAACCTACAAAATTAAAATTATTCTAAGTACCTATAGCTCGTATAAGATACAAAAATACTGCTGTATACAGTCATAGTACACACTACACTCTCCACGAGGCGAAGGTCATAGCTCACTTATACGACACAGCTCCCGCACGGTTAAAGAATTAACATTCAAATATGGGCTTAAAATCGTACGCTGTACACTCTTTTTAACCCCCGAGCCAAAAAGAGGAGTGTTATAAGTTTGGTGTGTGTATCTGTGTATGTGTGTATCTGTGTATCTGTCTGTGGCATCGTAGCTCCTAAACTAATGAACCGATTTTAATTTAGTTTTTTGTTAGAAAGGTGGCTTGATCGAGAGTGTTCTTAGCTATAATCCAAGAAAATCGGTTCAGCCGTTTGAAAGTTCTCAGCTCTTTTACTGTAACCTTCACTTGTCGGGGGTGTTATAAATTTGTAATTTACACTTGTTACAGTGACAACATACAATGGCAAACAACGTGCAGCAAGCGAGCTTACCGCATTCTAATCACTCGATGGTTGACGTTTCGCTTACCACGAGCTTCAGCGAGCCGCCCACGAGTTTGCAGTGTGCGTGCCACTCGAGCAAGCTGTAACGTGCGTAGTAGGGCGACGCCGCGCTGCTAGCTGTCATCATGCGGACAGCAAGCTTTCTGTTAGCTGTCGACGCGTGGACAACTAGCGGTCACTTCCATTTGAGGCGGAGCAGTGCGTGTGATGTGTGGAAACAGTGTCGTGTAAACTAGCTACAACCTTTAAGTCTCAAGGGCTTATTCTAGCATTATGTACTCGACACTCGCTACTACACATATCTGTCTGAACATCGACACCGGATAGTTCAGACATTTGGATTCATTCAAGTCCAAAGGTTTTCGTCACCATTCAGCGTGGCAATGCTGCCAGCTTGATATTGAAACCTAAATCCAAGCGGACAAAGTCACTGGCATCAACTAGGTAAGTATTAGTATTATCAGAATACAGACGAAACCCCATAAAAATAACTTCATAAAAGTCTATTAAAATTATTTAGGTAGGTGAGCTCGTGTAAGACACAAAAACACTGCTCCATACAGTCATAGTACACACTACACTCTCCACGAGGCGTTAAGTCTCTAGAGCTTATTCTGGCACTATGTACTCGGCATTCGCTACTACAGATACAGACATACATACTTGCCTGAATACCGACACCGGGTAGAGCAGACATTTGGAATTGATTCAAGTAAGTAGAAAAAAAATATCAATCTTTCCCTTTTATCTAAATGCGGGTAAGGAATTTTTCCAAAGGGTCGGATTTCAACCAGCGACTGTTTGAAAATTTAAAATGTAATGAGGACACGTCATAAGTACACACTACACTCTCCACGAGGCGTTAAGTCTCGAGAGCTTATTCTGGCACTACGTACTCGACATACAGGTATGTGTAGTAAAGTAGCGAGTACACATACCTGCCTGAATACCGACGCCGAATAGTGCAGACATTTGCAATGAGTTCAAGTAGATGAAACAAGTCGTAATTTAAAAATTTAGAACACGACTAGTAGACAACAAGCGAACTAAAACAGCTAGTTTGTGGCAGTCTGAAAGACCTTTATTTTATTTTATTTTATTCACAAATAGCTTTCAACCTTAAAGATCACAAATTTTTATTTTTATTTTCACTTGTTTTATTTTAATTTTAATTTGAATTAACAGTTAATTTACCAGAGCTTCCCTCGTTTGGGCCCGAACAGAATACCAGCGTTGTGGGTACATTGTGTATCCACAACATCAAGCTGAGTTCGGGCCCTTTCGTTGGCACGACACATAATACATACATAATACACTCTTTAAGTTAAGTTAGTTTTTAAGATTTATATTTTAAATTTTATATTCTAGGTTTTTATATTTTTTATTTGTATTTTTTATTTTTAGTTTTGTATATAAGCGTCATTATTTGTAATACTATGTTTATGTGTCGGTTTCAACGAATAAATTTTATTCTATTCTATTCTATTCTATTCTATTCTAAAAAGTGAAAATTTTCACATTTGAAAATGACACCGTACAGCTACCGTATTGTTTTTTTTTTCAAAAAAATTATAGCCAGGGTCACTCGGGATGATGTAAGGATTCTAAATAACTTCATACATTTAAATCCGTTCAGGGATTTAGAAGTTATGGTGGAATGAAGAAACTCACATACGAGTACATACCTAATACCTATACATACTCGTATATCCTGAAACCATATCGATAAAATACAAATACTTATAAATCATACGATACGGTAGTAAGAATCAATTTATAGATGTTACAAATTACAATGCTATTATTGTATTACAGTTGTGTGGTAATTAGTAGTTTACGAAGTCTTAATTTCGAATTCCCACTGGAGAGCGTAGTAGGGAAATAAAGATTCTAGAAGTAATTATTTACTATCTACAGGAAATATAAATAGTACCATTGATATTCGTCACTATATTTGCTAAAATATCATCAACGTGGGAATGAGTTTTTCTAGTGGAGGAAATAAAAAGTAGACGGGATTTTTCCCCAGGATGCAAGCTATCTCTGTAGATGGGCTGATAGTTCACCGGGATGCAAGATGGGCTGTGAGAAGGTAACAGACATACATCATCATCATCATGATCAACCCATCACTGGCTCACTACAGAGCACGAGTCTCTGATAAATGACAAGGGTTTTGGCCATATTTCACCACGCTGACCAAGAACGGATTGGCAGACTTTACACACCTTTTTAGACATTATGGAGAAATCTCAAGCGTGCAGGTTCTTTGACAACGTTTTTCTTCACCGTTAAAACAAGTGATACTTAATTGCTTAAGCCACACGTAACTCCCAAAAGTTCTAGGTGCGTGCCCGGGATCGAACCCCCGAACTTCCGAATAGGAGGTGAATGTCCTAACTACTAAGCTATCACCGCTTACAGACATACAGACTTTCGCATTTATAAGCCTCCAAATAAACGTTACCTTCTTTCTTTCATTCAAGTTGTGATATTAGTAAAAAAAACTTATAAAACTGAATCTTAAAGTTGCTGAAAGGAACTGATGAAATCGCATTAAGTTGAGTTTCAGGAATTTTCGGTACATTTATTTGCTTAAAAAGAGCTTATCTAGTAAGTTTGTTACCTCTTTGTGTTGAACTCAGTGAGCGCATTCAGGGTGCGCCCATGCGTCATCCCGCTCCGCCCAGTAGCTAGAGTGGTCGGAATCTACATAGGTAGCTTTATTATTAGATAACTAGCTTAAAGCCTGCGACGTCATATTTTGTGTGAACTATACAAATTTTAAACCCCTATTTTATCTCCTTCGAGATTTCAAAAAAATAATTCTTAGCGGATGTCTATCTACGTTATAGTAGCTATCAGCTGGCCAAATTTCAGCCCGATCCGTCCAGTAGTTTGAGTTGTGCGTTGATAGATAGCCAGTCAGTCGCCTTTTTTTCTTTTATATTTTACATACGCTCAGTATGTATTATTAGGGCAAGGTATTTTTAATTATTAAACTAAACAAACAGTTTTCTAAAGTGTGTTTTTCAAATTAAACGAATTTTCAAATATAATTAACATGTAGGTAGTATCTACCTACCTAACTGTATAATACGTGCTTATAATTTGTTATGTCCTTAGCAATCACGTTTCTACATCACATAAGTAAATTCCGTAAAAAATGACTTCTCACACGGCATTTTAACTCTTTAGTTAACTGTCATGTCAAAATTACAGTTCACCTTTAAAATAAGGACTGAAATCCTACTTTTGATATGATATTTGACACTTAAAGTTAAAATGGCGCGTGAGAACTCATTCTTTACTCATATATCAGTGCAGCGGTTGAAAAAACACCACTAGTGAGTCTCTAACAGATTAAGACTAAAATTAATGCATTTCATTAATTTATTTATTCTATTTCGCTATACCAACACTCAGTACACAAAGGTACTTGTATACTTTTAAAGATATTTCAGTTCAAATTATTGTACGACATTATTACCTACTTGAAAACGGCGTAATAAATATATTTTGAAATACAACCGTGAAATTTCCGATATAATCGGTCATATTTCACCGCCATTTAAATTGTGGCTGCGAATTGGTAATGTGAGGTCTGATCGTGTCACATGGCCGCCGAAACTGCATGAAACTATACTCCTTTTGTGAAATAAAACCATAATATCGCCTGGCAATGTGCCATTTATATGTATATCATTTTTCAAAATGAAAAGGTAATGTTTAATTGCATTATTTCGTCACTTAGGTTCTACCATAAAAGTAAAAATTAGCAACTTTAGGGAGAGCGAAAAAACTTGCTGTTAATATAGAATATAGTGTGTATGTGTGTGTGCACGGGCGTGCGTGCGTGCGTGTGTGTGTGTATGTGTGTGTGTGTGTGTGTGTGTGTGTGTGTGTGTGTGTGTGTGTGTGTGTGTGTGTGTGTGTGTGTGTGTGTGTGTGTGTGTTTGTTGCTCTTTCATGAAAAAACTACTGGACGGATTTTACTGAAATCTGGAATGGGAGTAGATTATACTGTGGATCAATTAACACATAGACTACTTTTTATCTCGGCCAAAACAACAAGAAGTTTAACAAAAAGTTCCCACGGGATTTTGAAAAACCTAAATCCACACGGACGAAGTCGCGGGCACCAGCTAGTGATGTATATATGTATGTAGATTAATATTATTCGTGTAAACAATATCTACATATTAAAGTTGGATGCAGAAAAGTAGGGGTGGGGGTGGAGGGAGGAAGAAAACTGAAACGGTGGGTAATTTTCGGATCGCGTGCTGCGATTTACGGCTGAATACAATATATTTACAAAGATATAGAGTTGACTAGAAGCTTGTCATTTGCGTGCGGTACTGTTGCAGTAAAAAGCGGTGATAGCCTAGTGGTTAATACGCCGGCCTTCCATTTGGTAGGTCGGAGGTTCGATCCGCGAATCAACTCTTAACTTTTCGGAGTTATGTTTCCACGACAGGCAAACTAGCAAACCGTAATAGGCTCGTAACTCTAACCCTCCGCCTCAGGAAAGTGGGAAAGTCGTTTGTGAGAATGGCTGTAATATTTTATAATAAAATTCCACAGTAAATTTTAAACTTGCCGTTACACAAATACAACACGTACCTACAATTATTCTGATGAGTGTATAATTATTTTGGAACTTAAAACGTAGTTCTTTAGGCACCTCGGTTTTATTTGAAGTTAACATATTTTACTTGGTGCTTAGTCTTAGGGTCTAAAAATTGTTTTGGTGAGCATTCAAATTGTACCCTATTTTTATTTGAAGCTTTTTAGTGTAAGTAGTCATTATTTGGTAAGTACCTACCCAAAATATCAATTCACCAGCAAAACTTTCCAAATCCACACGGCTTTGGACTTCAGTACCTTGCAGCATCAGGAGTTGGAACTTGGAATTCAATAACAATAGACTTTGTTATTTATTTTCTCGACATTTACAATATTAATTTGTTCTGTTGTTTTGTTTTAATACTGTGTCTAAAAAAAAATATTGCACCAGGAACAGCTTCTGAAGGTTTGAGGAGCTTGGACTTGCCATCGCATCGCGTCGTATCGATACAACCGTCGTCGGACCAGCTGGCGCTACCGAACGCAACATCGCTCGGTAGGAAACTTCCCTATTGCTACGGTTGAGCACACAGGACAGCGTTCCCGTACATCATCACAAGCACTGTTCGAAGATTTTGGTCTTCAAGCACTGAGCCACATCTTGTAGCGCACATTATTTGCACACAGCGATCCGTGTGTTAGCCTCCGCTGTGTAGGTCAGTTCCTGCGCGCTAAAAGCTTCGCGTCAGCATTGTTGTGGGAATTAGGTAAAAAGCCCCTATTTACTCGCAGGCTATTTCAAATACTCAACTGTTCGTCTTAGAATATCTTAATAAGATTCTGGTTCAATTTCCTGTTGTGCTATATCAAAAAAAAAAGCTTCTAAGTAAATGAAATTTTTTCGGTAGCCTGTAAATTAACTATTTTCAACAAAAAAAATACTTATGGTGTTTGTGTGTCGTATTCCTTATAGTTGATAGTTGTCACACCTTTTCATTTATTTATTTATTTATATTTATTAAACTTATAGAATGTACAGGCCATTTATGTTACATTCAGTGACACAAAAACAACAGCCGTTTTCACCGGGAACTGCGTTAACTTATCATGGTAGAGGTTTTCTTGAAATAATGATGTAAGGGCTCCCAGATTCTTCCTTTTTATCCGACTGCGGCGAAGCCCAATAACAGAAATCTGGAAAAACCACAGGCATAGATATTAGTTTCTAGAATATGTCTGCAAAATTTCATGGACTTTGGTTGCTTAGTATTCAAATGAAATTGGAACTACGTTTGTATGGAGCGAGTGACGGAGAGACCCCTCTTAAAACAAGTGATATTTATTTCAAATCGAACCTCAGGCCACACCGCTTTCGTAGAAGCGATATGAAGGAACTAATCGTCGAGTTTGAATCGAATTTTTAATCGAAAATTTCATTGTTTGGATGTTGGATCATTAGCTTCATACACCCCTAATCTTTATTGTCAATGTAGTACTTTTTACTTTATTAAAGTCGGAACGCCAATCTCGAAAGCACTGAACGTACAGATTTCCAAGTTTTCATCAAGTATCTTCTTTTCTCAAGAGATTCGTATTGAACCTATCCATCGTCTTGTTTGCGTCCACAGCTGGACAATGGGCATAACCGAGAGTGCACCAACACGCACGCTCCTCCGCCTTCATCATCCATCCACTTGGATACAAATATAAGGATGTCCTCTGTACCTCAGACCTCTCAGGTCTGAGAGTAACTCTCAGACCTGGGCGCGTTTGGAACCATTGTGCTCGCGAACTCATCCCACGTTGATTTAGGCTTTTAAATATCCCGTTAGGATTTTTTGGTTACATAGAATAAAAAAAGTAGCCTATTGTCCGTTTCTGGGATGCAAGGCATCTCTGTACCGAAATTTCGTCAAAGATTTAGATTACATGTATTGTATTCATTAATTGCATGACTAGCTTATGCCCGCAACTTCGTCCCCGCGGACTACACAAACAACCTCAATTTTACCCCCTTAGACGTTGAATTTTCAAAAATCCTTTCTTAGCGGATGTCACGTTATAATAGGCTATTTACATGCCAAATTTCAACCCGATGCGTGCAGTAGTTTGAGCTATCCATTGATAGATCAGTCAGTCAGCCTTGTCAGTCAGCTTTTCCTTTTATATATCCTAATTAAGATTGTAAATTGGATAAATAGACGGGCTGTGAAAAGTTAGCACACAGACACACTTTCGTATTTATAATATTAGTATGGATATGGATTACATAACTTAATGAATACATTACAGCTGTTGGATTTTACAAATAAAACTATTATTTAGGGAATGTACTTCAAGGTCTTTAGGGTGGAAATAATAAATATAGAGCAGCGAGCATCGAACGGGAAAACCTGTGAGTAAACCAGGCCTTTCCCGCCATTACCTGGGTACCTAGAAGTTAGAACTATGATCGATAGGTTTGTGTAGAACTTATAATAATAAAATCGATTGTATTTATTCTATCTCTTAAAAATCATGCTCACACTATTATATATTTAGAATTATTGTAAATTTTTAGTAAGCCTTTATTTTACCTATATTCTATATATATCTTGTTCAATGCGTACATTTATTTAGGATGTTTTGTACGCCTATCAGGTGTTACTTACATCCTGAAAGATTAAACAATATTTATTTTGGTAATTATATATTAATGATATAACATAGCATATTAAATATTTAGTAAGTATAGATATGACTTCCAGTTAATTAAACCGTATGTGATTTCAGCTGTCGCCAACATTTTTTGTAAAAAAAATGAACTTAAAAATATAACTTTACAACTAGCCTTCTCTAATTACTGTACAAATCATGCCCACATTCTTCAATTTTGTGTATTCGAAAATTTACGGAATGCTTAAAATTGCAAACACCCCAAACAAAAGTACAGTCCACGATAAAAAAAAACGTGAGAAAATCGAAATCGCAAAGTGAATTGAGCACACCTTTAAAACAGAACCTATTATAATATGAACCGCAAAACACAAAACAAATCACGGTTAAACGATCGAAGCACAAAAACCGTCCTGCCGGGTCATGGGAACGAGGAGGATGTATAAAAATAATAATAAAAAACCTGGTCAAGTGCGTATCAGACTACGCATAAGATAGGGTTCCGTAACCATGCTAGTTGCTAAGAACTTCATTAAACGGAATTTAGGTGTTTTCAAAGATACTTATGATTTTAAAATACCTAACCTTAAAATACCTAATACCTATTTAACGAGTCGAGGTGGTAAACTCCTTAAACTTAAATAATAATTAATTTCTTAGTAATTGATTTATGGATTAAAAAAAACAGTTTTACAGTCAGTCACCTTTTTCTTTTATACTTAGATTTATTGTGTTTTTTACGTTGCTGTACTTGTTTTTTCTTATACTCTCCATGGATTCGTATATAAGCTTTTCGTATATTATTAAATCGTGTACGGAACCCTAAAAAAGTAAAAATGAAGGCTGTTGAAACGCGAGCGACGGAAGTGAGGGGCGGATGCGATCACCGCAGCCTGTACAACCTCCATCTTGGATGTTGGGACCGAGTCAAATATTAATTACTATTTACTTGTACAGGTATTTATTTACACTTACTTTATACTTGCCACTCGTTGATTTACGGTGGAAATAAATCATTAAAAAAAAATTTGACTATCGATAGTAATATAGAAGCGTATTTTTTATCTATACAAGTAGGGATACTTATGGATGGTACAGCTGTAACAATCTATACTTATTTAATTCAAATTCCATAGACATATGTAAACCTACTGAAAAAAGAAAGATAGTGTTCGGGGAGGTTTGGGGTTTATTAGTCATTATTCCGTCGAATAGAGCTCATGAATCATTATTTTTTACATATTGGATAAACCCGTTACCCGATATATTTTCTTTGATGTAGGAAACTTGAAAGGCCTAGGTAGCGTACGTTTTAATTTCGGTAAAAATAACTTTTTAGGGTCCTTACCTCAAAAGAAAAAACGGAAGCCTAATAGGATTACTTTGTTGTCTGTCTATCCGTTTGTCGTGTCCATCAAGAAAACCTATAGGGTACTTCCCTTTGACCTAGAATTATGAAATTTGGCAGGTAGGTAGGTCTTATAGCACAAATAAAGAAAAAAATCCGAAAACAGTGAATTTGTGGTTATATCACACAAAAAAAAAGTGTTCATAAAAAATTAATTCACTAAACCAAATACAGATGACGCAGACCGTCATTAACTTGCAGAATTCTACATAAAGGTATTAAGTATACCTTATACGATGGTATGGAACCCTTCGTGTGAGAGTCCGACTCGCACTTGTCACATAATGTTGGAGAATACTGGCAGTTTCTAGGCAACGAGTAGGTTAGTTCACACGTGCGACTACTTTACGGGGGTTGAAATGTTATTTTACTTAGCTACCCTCTTTCCGACTCTAGTTATATGGTGCTACGTTGTATCACCATATAATGTATGTTTATCTATTTTCATTCTGAGAGGAGACCCGGGCTCAGTAGTGGGCCGGCGATGAGTTGATCATGATGATGATACTTATAGGCACATTGTATCATATGAAGAGCACACCTGCGGACTAATATAGTTCACTTCCGATGGTTATACGAGAAAAACGTGTGATCGTGCCCAAGTAGCGAGCGACGCGCGACAGATGGCGACCCAGAGTAGCTATTGTCAAAAATAGGGTGCCCATCTTGTATGAGCCAACGTAGATAGAGGCTCTATCCTAGTGATTTGCAAGCGATGAGAGACAGACGATTTTTCATATTTTAAGTTCAGAGCCTTAAGTTATAATTTTCAAGTTATTGTTATGTTTAAGTGTTTAAAATATCGTGAGTGATTTCCATCTATCTATACTAATAAATAAAATTGGAGTGTCTGTCTGTATTTTCGAAATAATTACCTCATATTAAGCTCATATGGTTATTTGAACGATACCAACACTGAATCACACGTTTTTAAAATTTTTGTCTGTCTGTCTGTCTGTCTGTCTGTTTGAAAAGGCTAATCTTGGGAACGGCTAAACCGATTTTGACGGGATTTTCACAGACAAGTAGAGAATTGACCAGGGAGTAACATAGGCTACTTATTTAACCGACTTTAAAAAAGGGAGTTGTGTTTCTCTACCTATGTACACCGAAATCTCCGAGATTTCTGAACCGATTTGCGTCATTTCTTTTTTAATCGATAGAGGAACTTTGCGACATTGTTTTATAAAAAATTTGGAGTCCACCTCCTCAATCCTGATACTGCAGGGGATCTGACCAATCCACGCGGGCGAAGCTGCGGGCATCAGCTAGTGATAAATATAGGCAATCCTGGATACCGGATCACGTGAGCACAGCCGGGATTATCTTTATATTTTATCGTTTAGAGTACATTAATCTGTCATTTAGTACGGAAATGTCAGTTAATGGAATAAAAATAGAAGTACTGAAGTACTTTCTAATTGTTAAGGCACAACCTTGGATGAATAAATACTCAGGATGGTATGCTCCGAAAAGTCAAATGAAGCAGGGGAACTGTCAGTTGATGAGTATGTGTGCGTTATGGAATGATACCATTCACATATGAAAATTTGCCTATTTTCCTATTTTTCCCTATTTTTCCCTTTCACGATGATTATTTAAAATGAGATCTCATTAGATTAGTCTTTATTATGATAGTTACAAATCGATGGATGTTCGATGCTAGAAAATAATAATTTACCGATTGCAACGTATTAAAATTTACCTACTCTGTTTTTACATAATTTTGATTAATTACAGTATAGGGCCTCTGGCCTTATTGAAAATCTCTGCTTAACAGGGTGCCCATCACCATGTTTACTATATAATCGTATCCTGACAGTTAAAAATAAAAAATTTAAAAAGTCAAATGTAAAAACGCAATATATTCACTAAAAATATTTAATAATAATCCAAGTATGTACCAGTTAGCGATTTTATTTAGCGTATCTCGCAGGGTTAGTAGACTATTCACTACTTTTGGTGTTATACACCGGGCAAGTTTACATCCCTATATCGCAGATCTCTTACCAAATTACACAAAGCGGCTCTTGGGTAGCGGTTTTTTTTTCTCTAAGCCAAATTCAAAGTTATTTATTCAAAATGGGTTCATATTTTATTTGTCTTGTGTTTTCTGACATTTATGACCTTAAAAAATACCTAAATAAAGATAAATATTCTAGCTATCCGTATAGCGTCCCATCTTTGACCACATCACGCGTGACGAGTCCTCCGTTCGTCGCTAAGGTTGTTTTGGTGGGTGCCTACTACCTATCATGGACTAACTATAACTAAATAATATTATTAATGTAGTAAGATTTTGATTACCTATTTATTTATTTCTTTATTGCACACACAAACATATACATTTACAAAAAACATAGAAGACAACATGGTAAGTACACCAATTACGTAGGTACCTAGGTACTTCATGATAAATTTGGCATGCAGCTATTATGACGGAGACTGGTATATTAAATGTACTACAATTTAGTAATAAGTTTTGTTTTAGTTAAATTTCAATATCAATTTAAAATCTTTTAATTAACAAAACAGCCTTTTTCGCTTAGTTATATTATGATTGTCATCAAAAATAAAATATAAATTTGTCTAAATATAATGAAAAAAAAATTGCTCATTTTTAGGCAAAATTACCCCATTTATTTTCTGACAACCCTAGACTTCAATTTGAAGTTGTGTAATTTGCACAGCACGATTACGATACGATTTAAAATTAAATTATTTCATTGAAGTGTCAAACAAAAAAATATAATCACTACGTTGTGTCAAATGCGTATCGGAAGGTGTTAAGTGGCCAGTTTCGTAGAATTTATGTTGAGTTTGTGTGCGTGACGTGTAATTACAGAGATTTGGTCGATAGTGGGTCGATAGTTGTGCTTCCTTCGTTTGTACGGCGGGGTCACCGGTTGGGCACAACCTTAATTTAACTATCTGACCTGCAGCATGCAGTATCGGTGGATACACTAATTATTTATCATTTCCTACATCCATGGTTAATGGAACTAATCACTGATCTCTACTAATAAACGCTGGACTTGCGATTACCGATCTGATTTTGAAGCAACTCAATTTTACTCGAAACTAAATGTTAGTGATGAAACGTCTGTCAACGTAGTGTCAACACGAAGACCTTCTGACACAAAGTGTCAATGTTGTTGATCATGATGATAATGAAGAGACAAAATAAATTTAATTCTTCTGTTATAGAATCTATAACAACAGCTTTATTTGACAAAATCCGGCATCGTGGTCAACCTACTCAAAAACAACCTTACACTCATTCCTGTAACAAAACTTATTAAATTTGAACTTTAAGGCGTTACAATAAAACCGTTAAGTTACAGCGTTGGTTGCATTCTGAAGTTAGTCGGGTTACAGTGTCAAGTTACAGCCTCCACATCCTGTGAGACGAGGTCCATTATCGATTTTGTTTATTGGAAAATAGATACCTTGTATGTATTTTTTTTACTTACATATTTATTGAAGTAAAAAAAAAGTTCCTGTGTATTTTGTTGTTACAGTTACAACTGAAGAAAGCGGTGATAGGTACGTCCCTAGTGATTCGTCAGAGGTTCAAGACTTCGGCTTCATATAAGAGGGGAGGAGGGTTCGGGGTCAAATTCCGAGCACACACATCTGATCGACTAAGAGCCAGCTAGTGCCGAACCTTCGTTATTTTATAAAAGTTGAAAGTTTCGCTGTGATTTGCCCCCAACACCGGGAGAAACGATCAGTGACTATGAAGTTTGGATCTTGGTGGCTTTAGGAGATAGCAGATAATAAAGGTGTAAAAAAAAACTTACGTCAAGTAGAGTCTAATTTTTCTAATATTTTCTTATAAACAGTATTAGAAATCTTTCTTACCTACCTGTTATCTGCCAAAGCCATCATGATCCAAACTTTATAGCCGCTGATCGTTCCTCCTTTCAGCTCTTATAAAATAACGAAGGTTTGGCACGCGCTGGCTCTCTGTTTTTTCTTTCCGGAGTTTGTGTTTTTTATGCATTTAAAAAAGAAGAAAAAAAAAGAATCATAGAAACTTTATAAAACACTAACTTCATAAAAATTAAATACTTGCTCTAATGTTGTAGGAAAACATGGTGAGGATTGATGAAAGCTGCATACCTGATAGTTCTCCACAATGTTCTCAAAGATATGTGAAGTCTGCCAATCAGCACTGGGCCAGCGTGGACTATCAATTGCCTACACACTTCTTATTCTGATAAAAGGATCCGCTGCGCAAAAGGGGTCGTCTAAATTACAAGGTGTAACCTAAATGGAGTAAATTATGCCTAAATCCTCAAGACTTTCACTTACTTGTTACTTATATTACATTATGAAAAATAAGATAGGTACCAATGTCTTCGCACATTACACAGACTCGACTTCGACTCCACTCCGTTCCACTCCAACTCGCCTCACACTAAAGCATAGAAACGCGAGCTTTATATCGTGTTCCCGTGAAATCGGTCAAAATATCTCAGGTCAAAATAACTCTGTACAGTTTTTGGTTAAGCGGATGGGCCCTGAAAGACGGATAGACTGATAGACTTATTGTGAAGTATGAAGTAAAAATCTAAGTTTGCTAGCACCAAACTTCTACTCTTCATCGAATAAAATTGATTTTATCTAAAAGTATTACGAAGACGGTTGGTACAAGTTTGATGCTCAGTAGGCTGATTCGCTAATTCACAGAGTTCATTTGCGACATATTTTTAATCCTTCATTCATATAAATTCTGAAGGTAAATTCATATAAATATCAGCAAATGAATGCTATTCGACTTGATTTGACTTGAAAAGTTTTCTATGAACAATTATTTTAATACTCTCTCAGTGAAGCAGCAATGTAGAACCTACCAACGTCAAATGAGCTCGGTGGCTATTGTTCAGTATTAGACACTGAGTTAGCAAATCCAGGAGACAGCTGATGTACGATCACCTTTAGAAGGTAGTTATACCTAAGTAGGCCCCGGACTTCGGGTAGACTTGAAGTTCTTCAACTTCAAAGACTCCGACTTTTAACACTTAACTTCCCAACAGTTAAATGAAGGAGAAAATTTAGGTCACACCTTAACCGCAGGATCTCACGAGCGACTTGTAGATCGACTAAAAGTTTCTTCTTCTAAATCCTTGTATTAAAAAAACGTGAAAGTTTTTACTATGGTGATCGCATACGAGGAAACAACCCTTTTAGCCAAGATAAGATGGTGCCGAAATTGAATTAACCCGAAGTAATAAAGTTATCGTGCAATAATAATAATTTGGGTGTAATAAAAGTGGTGATGGCCTAGTGGTTAAAACATCGGGCTCTTATACGGGGGCTCCAGGGTTCCATCCCAGGCACACACCTTTAACTTTTCAGAGTTATATGCGTTTTAACTTTTAAGCAATTAAATATCTCTTGCTTTAACGGTAAATGAAAACATCGTGAGGAAACCTGTATGCTTTAGAGTTTACATAATGTTATCAAAGGTGTGTGAATTCTGAGCCAGCGTGCCAGACTATAGCCTAAACCCTTTTCATTTTGAGACGTTATAGTAATTGCCAACTTATTGTATGAAATAATAAGAAACATTATATAATATATTCTATCTCATTCTGTCACGAATGAAATCCTATAGATGTATGTTTGTCTCTTTTTGTAACATCGACTTTCAAATCACAACCGTTCTAAAGAAGTATTCACTTTTTTAACTGTCATTTCGTTTGGCTCACCTCTTCCAGCGTATCCGTATAAGCACATTTCAGTGCTTGCATGTACCTTTGACATTTTGTACAGCGATGCAAGGGGGTGCAACGGGGGGCAATTCGCGCCATGTTAGGGCAGGTCGAGTATGGCAATATAATCGTCCGAGTTTGGACGTCAACTATATTGTCATACTTGACCTCAGCCCTCAGACTGTAGCAAACGCCAAATTACAGCCGTGGAATCAAAAAATCTAGAGTGCATTAAACACCCTAGGACGCCTAGATTATATTTTATACTTCCTGTCGTGTATTTGTCGTAGCTGTACTGAGCGTCGAATCTCGTAGAGCTGCCGTAGCCCGTAGCTCGCTCGTAGATAGTATTTAAAATGTAGACAACAATGCAATTGCAATCTCTAAATTGACTGGTCTAAAATAGTGCTGTTCTTTTCACAATGCTCCCTGCCAATAAGAATGATGTTAGTCATTTTATTTGTTCATGGAACTTAGGGCTGTTGCAGTTGTTTTCTATGTCTCCATATCTTTGGCCTTGACATGGTTACAAGGATAACATTAGTATATTTTAGATATGCTGATTTAGTTTAGTTTATAGCGATCGTGTACACTCAATTAAAAGCAGTTTCTGTATTCTTTATACTTACCAAATAATTAACCTAACATTTTTTTTAATCATCAGTAGTCAACTAATCACTCCATAGTTGCCTACAGGGTTAGTAAGAGTTTATACATTTCGACAAGGTTGATAGAGTTCGAATGTTGATACGCTAAGAATAAATCCGCGCTCCAAAATTTCATCGCGCGATTTTTCCACATCATTTTTCTGATATATTAATTAGATAATGAAATATAGATTTCTGTTTAATATCATGTCATAAAGTTCCGCGGCAAAAATCGCGCGGTGAAACGTTGCGGTTAAATGGACTTTAGCTTGTAGTTTGATTCAGCACCGCCTCGAACGGAAACGCGGTACCTAGCACGAAAATCTATACTTACGAGTATATTAATTACTCAATAAACAACTTTAAATTAGTATCTCGTGGTTCTGTTTTCGCTGACATTATACTTCGAAACTCGAAATCTATCGGCGTTGTCGAGATTTGTAAACCGATACTAAATATCCAAGATGAGAGTAAAACTGCGACATACTGTCGTTAGTTAGAACTTTTATTTGATCTAAACTTGCTGTACCACCGGGCTTCCTTCGGAATTTCTAAATTCTGAAAATCCTTTCTTACGGATCTAAATCTATTATAGAAAATCTATTTGGAAAACTTCAAGTTTCTAGAACCGGCCATTTGAGCTGTACTTATATGTCAATTCAGTTTTCCTATCATTTAGATCCATGAAGTATAATGCATATTTTTTTAAAACGGTCTTCCCGTTTTTACCCTTTGGGTGCGGAACCCTAAAAAGGACTCAGTTTGCTCCATGTGACCCTAAGTTGAGTTTTCCTTTAGATTTAGGCCTAAAATTGTACATTTGACTTGACAGCAGCTGTTAGCACACAGCAAATATGGCAAGACCTTTGCCAAAATGTATTCACTGTAAATCTAGTTTGCAGATAAGAAGTAAAGAAATAAAGCCTAACCTTCTAAAGGTGGCTTCATAAGTTACTGCAAGCATGACAAGAATACACGAGCAATAATTTCGTGCATGTTTTAGCGCCTGTATGTTGGTATTGTGCAAGCACATAGAGAGTGAGACGTTAAAACATTGTCATCGTCATTATCAACCTCACCATTGCCATTTCAGCTTCGCCACCCGTTGAGCTATGACGGTTACTCTGGTTCTCGACTTACTCGTATCTCTGAATCGATCATGAAGAGACATTACCTACTAAAGTTGTTGTACCTAATCAGTATAGCCATGACTATATCACTACTAAAACGACTGCTTTCCTTTAGCTAAAAAGACGGTTATTGCACAAATATTTTTTTGGGTGATCGCCTAAAGCGTGGTGATTTTCATAAGCTAACGTTTCCAGAAAAATGCTACGTATGACCAAGATTAAAGTTTGTTTTCAGTATCATTAGTTTTTTTTTCAGCATTTATTTTTATACTTAAATATAAGTTTTGAAAATTCCCACGTTTTCAGGCGATAACTCAAAATTTATTCTTTAGTTAAAAGGCGGCAATCTAGTAGTGTGAGCAAATCATGACAGCATGCTAGACTATTTATTTAGGTAGGTTTTAGCATAATAGAGGGTAAATGAAAGATGAGATTCGAAATTTATAGTTTATATTAGATTTATAATAAGATATGTAGTCTACAAAATTTCACAAATTTTCACAACGTTATTTGAACCTAAAGCGTCTACCCATTTTATTATGAAAATAAAATTATATCGAAATCACTGGATCTACGTACGACGGGGGCTGATTTTACGTAACCATTATTTTTTAAAATATAATCTAATAGGCAGTTTTTTTATTCTCGCGTATCATTTACATGAGTAAGTCAAAAACTAATAACGGTAAAAAAATAAAAAAATATCAATTCGCAAAAGCAGCCCCCCGTTAAACCAAATAACAACGTCGTCCGATACAAATACAATTAATATTTATTATCGTTATATTTAACTAGAGTTATACAGAATAATGATTCCTATGAAATATAATTATGCATTCTTTAAATTTATTCAATATAATAATAATAATACTTAATATGTATCAATAGGTAATGATTAGTCAATGTCGTGCTACAAACTACTATAGTTTATAATAATAATATAATTAATAATAATGAATGAGTCGTATTATTTCTTTATCATTTATTACTTTAATTTATTACTCGATATTAACACTAACGAGCTGCAGCCTCGGCCCGCGCGGCGCTCGGCCTCGGGGGCCTCGGGGGCACGGGGGCCTCGGGGCACGGGAGCCTCGGGGCACGGGGGCCTAGGGGCGCGGGGGGCCCGAGGGCACCCGAGGGGGCCGCGCGGGCGCATAATCACAAAAAAAACATCGTCAACACATAAAATAATAATCAATAATAATAATCGTACAGATAAAAATCATTCATAAAAACATTACAATAAAAATCTAAACATTAAAACACACTTAAAACAAACATTATATTAATATTATCGTAATCATAGTGTGTACGTATGTATAATATCATTTAAGCGAATAATCGTATAGTCAAAATAATGAGCATGGCTTGCGGGGGAGCGGTCGGCGCGCGGGCGGGGGGCATTACACTACCGCGGCGCGGTACCGCGGGCGGCATGCAGTGCCGCGGCGGCACCGCGCGAACACATTCGCTATGCGCGAGCGGGCACGCTGGCCGCGCGCTCGCGTCACATTCACTACAACAAACATTGGCTAGCGCCCGGGCGCCGCTCCCCGCGCCGCCCGTCCCTCGCTTAAATAGTAATTATTATAATATTACGATATCTTAATACTCGACGCTACTACGTTAGGTAAGCTTTATATAAATTTTCGATTTCTCATTTACGCTATCATCAATAATAATAATTATACAACTTTTTTTAAATTTTATGCTTTTTTTCGAAATTCTATCGTAACGTACCTCGACTCTCTCTGCGGCGGCGAGCGCGGCGGACGCTCGCCGACCTAATAAAAAACGTTCATAATAAGAAAATATATCGTGAGTAACTCTGCCGACTTACGATAGGTACGGCGCGGCGGACGGGCCGTGCCGGCGAGGCGCCGACTTTTGGCACCAGGATTTCGATTACGCGACTTTTTTTTTTTAATATTTTCGTAACGATTTAAGTAAAAAAGGTCAGTCCCGCGGGCGGTGGCGACGGCGCGACGGCGCGGCGGTGGCGGCTTACGACAGGATGCGGATGGCCTGGTGCGCGGGCGCGGCGCACGCGGGGCACGGCTGCGCGCCCGCCGCCAGCCGCTGCGCGCACTCCAGGCAGAACAGGTTGTGGCCGCACGGCACCAGCGCCGCCGCCACGCCGCGCTCGCCGCACACGGCGCAGCTGCGCGCCGGCGACGCGGCGGGCGACGGCCGCGGCGGCCCCCACGCCCACACGCCGCCCGCGCCCGGCGACTCGAACGACGGCGACTCGCCCAGCCCCTCGTCGCGCTCCGTGGACGACCAGATGCCCAGCAGGTCGCCCAGGCGCCCCGACGAGCCGCCCGACGAGCACGAGCCGGCCGATGAGAACGCGGCCTCCGCCTCCGGCCGCAGCAGCGACGCCAGCCCCGCGCGGTACAGCTGCGCCAGCGGCTCGCCCTCCGCGCCTGCCACCGCGCCCGCGCCCGTGGCGCCCGACGCCGCGCCCGTGCGCAGCGCGATGTGCGCCTCGATCTCCTTGCGCGCCGCCTCCACGCTCTCGGGCAGCCCCGTCACCTCGAACACGGGCTCGCGCTCGCGCGACGGGGTCACGATGTAAGTGTGCGTGGTGTGCTGGATGCGCTTGATGGTGGCGCCCTTGGGGCCCACCACCAGCCCCACCACGCGGTACGGCACACGCACCTGCGCCGTCACGTGGCCGGGCGCGCCGGCGGGCGGCGGCGGCGCGGCACCGCACTTGCGCGACGCGCGGATCTGCGAGAAGTGCTCGGCGGCGGAGAGGATCTCGCGCTTGGCGCGCGCCACATCCTCCTTGCGGCCCGTCACCACGAACACGGGCTCCTCTCCGCGCACCGGGGTCTTGATGTACGTGTTGGTCTTCGCGCGCAGCGCCTTGATCTTGCAGCCTGAAACAACAAAAGACAAATATTTAAATAAGTAAGCAAAAAAATTTGTTATAGTTCGCGCAAAAGGTTCGCGTACATAGTCTAATCTGAAGTTGCAACATGAAGGTTTCCGCAGATCAGAAGCCAATGGAACTATGCGAGCCCGGCTGAGATCTGTGTTTAAGCAATGCGTACTCACGCCTCATGTTCGGGTTCGACTTTTTAATAAGTTAGCCTAGTTTCGAAAGTTTTATTAATATTGAAATCATCAATTTTGTGTACTACAGTCCCGAGTTGGACGCCAGTTAACAGTCAAATATTAATTGGCGCCCAACTAGGGACTATCGGTATTTGTCATTAAAATGATTATGTAGTACGGCTATCGTGGTATTGCACTGCAGCGGCTAGACGTTCCATTATCAGTCCTGCGAGACGCCCGCGCCCGGCGCCCGGCGCGCGGCGTCAATGTAGCCTCCCGCCTCGCTACGTCAGCCCGGCCGTTGCCATGCGGTTACTAGAGCGGACACGTCACTCGCCGGCTGAAAGCCGCGCGAGACACATGTCTAATACGAACTGAAAGCTATCAAGAACCGACCTACTGAAACCTGAAGAAATTCCAGAAAATGTATATTCAAACAAAATCATCTGATCATTTTTAACCGTAAAATCTAAACTTATAGCAGAAAAACAAGAATCTATGGCTATTAATTCGTAAAATACGTATAGACACCACGTGGTCCCGGCCTCTACGCCTCGTATCCCGTTCTAGCTCGTGGTTTGGTTGTATGTCTATCCCACTCTTGCGACCCCAATGCGGCAAATCATGGTAGCGTAGCGTGCAGTGTCCTACGAATTCACTACCCCACAATCAATATCACGCATTTTCTTAAGACGCTTTTCCTAATATAAATCTACTTTTGTATGTTTGTTCTACGGCAAAATATTTAGTATTTTAACTTCGCTACATATTATAGAAATAACTCAAGTGATGCGCTAAGGCTAACATTAAAACTTTTATTATTTAAATAACAAGTGATGATTCAAAGTGAAGTTTAACTGAGAATTATATTTCATGTTATGACAGTTTTTGTATTGGAATTCTGTTAAACCATATCGAATTTGGTGTTTGAAACTTCAGTTAAAGTTTATTTAGTGTTGTTTAAAAGTAGGTACTAATTCTATATCTATGATGGTTTAAAAAGTTCCAAAGGCTCCAAATTAATTTTTAGTGAAAATAAGGGCTAAAAATGTAGTTAGGTATTATATTTAAAAAAACAGAAGTAGATAAGTTGCATAAGAAAATAAATAATATAAAGACTTAGATTTACGATACTTGGGTCACATTAGTTGAGTACCAACTACTTCTTCTCTCCTATGTCATTGGTTGCAAATAAGAAAAGTCTAAAGATAATAACAGAAGATAGATGTACAATTCGCAGGTCATTGACCCTGGCGCGTTGATCTGTTTAGACGCGAGATATATGAAGCTCATAAGTTTAGGTAGGATCTCGAAATCCAGGTATCAGACTCAGAAATATTATTTCTTCGCTCACGCGACAACTTATGATCCTGGATGACAGATTAGATTAAATTCAGAAATGAAAGGAAATGTTAGAAGACTAATGGAAGAAAATGCTTTTATGCCGTAGGTCGATGACATTTAGATGTAGGTACCTAGGCTTACAGAAATCTAGGTATTATGTCGATGCCAATTAGTTTTGTGGTATTGTGAAATGGTAACAATAAAAAGAGTATCCAGCCGTGTTAGTTGTGGGCACTTGTGGGCTTTTTCTCAGACCAGGGTGTGTTTAGAAACACTCGTTGCTTTAGCTTCAATAAGTTGACGTTAAATTATCATTCATCATCATCATCAACTCGTCGCCGGCTCACTACTGTGCACTGTTCTCCTCTCACAATGAGAAGGTTTTAGCCATAGAGCCTACCATGCTGGCCAAGTACGGATTGGCAGACTTTATACACGTTTGAAAATATTATAACTCAATATTAAAACTCATAGGCATGCCGGTTTTCATGCGATGTTTTCCTTCATCGTTAAAGCAAGTGATATTTAATTGCTCAATATTTTAGTCTTAATACAAGCTATCTTTGTACCAAGTTTCGTCAAAATCGGTTAAACAGAGGGACTGTGAAAAGTTAGCGCACTAAGTATGGGTCCACACATACTTAGTGCGCGTTACTTTAGTACTAAATGAAGTTTATTTTAGACCCCGCGCGATTTTTTCTTAACTCTAATTATAGTTGTGAGTATGGATTATGGAGAACTCACAAGCATGCAGGTTTCCTCACGATATTTTCCTATAAAGCGAGTGTACTGTAGTAAGTGTAGCTGTTTAAAACACTCATAATTCCGAAAAATTAGAGGTGCGTGCGTTGAATCGAACAATTAATCGTGGTTGGTGCAATTACCAAAAAATAAAGCCACGGTAAAGCGCATTCCACCATTCAGCAACCAAACAGTAATGCCCGAGCTTAAGTTTTATGTATGATACTGAGAGTTGGCCGCGTTCCAGCCGTACTGGGCGACAAATTAACGCTCACCCGACTCGGAATGGGGGGTTTTGTTAATACACCATAGTCTATAGTATGAGTTTGAGCTTCTTGACAACGTTGATAGATTTCGAGTATTGCGTTAATAAGTATCTTCTAGGCAAGCGCGCTCCAAACTAGACTACGTCATTGTTTTCCAAAAGGCATGATTGTCGTCAAGCGCGAGCCTATCTTGCAATAAAAAAAATCGAAACATTATAATGAAAATTTGTTTGAAACTAGCTGATGCCCGCAACTTCATCCGCGTGGACGTGGGATAGGCGTGGATTTTTGTAAAATTAAAGTTTTCGAAAGCGCGGGAACTCTTTGATTTTCCGGAATCAAAATCACTTTAACTATATCTATATCACTAGCCTATATCACTTTAACTATAACTATTCATGAAAAAATCACTCAGTTGCGGCGTGATTGAAGCAGCGACCAATAAACAAACACACTTTCGCATTTATAATAAGGGGTAGTGGTTGATTTAGTACTACTAATTTTTAGATTTAAGTTTCCGCTTGAGGCGCTTGCTGTAGTCATGGAACTCGAACAAGTTTTGAGCCAATTTCCTCTGACGTTATAGTATTTCGAAAATAAAAATCTACCATGGTTATCGAGATGTGCCAACTCATACTAAACCTAAGTACTAAATGGTGCAAGCGCTATCTCTGGGTCTACCAATTATTATTAAGGATTTGTTGGCGTAAATAGGTACTATGCTTTATTTGTTTGTATTATGAACTCCATAGAGGCGTTAGGGCACTGCTTACTTGATTGCTAGTTAACATTTTGTCGAGTTGACATAACTTCAATCCTATTTTTACTATAATGTTGCAGAATTCTTACTAACTTAAAATTTTTGCTTTTATAAAATTATGTTTTTAAGTGAGAAATATTGCAATTTTTAAGTGGCACTTTAATGTATTTTTAACCCCCGACCCAAAAAGAGGGGTGTTATAAGTTTGACGTGTGTATCTGTGTATCTGTGTGTCTGTGTATCTGTGTATCTGTGTATCTGTGTATCTGTGTATCTGTGTATCTGTCTGTGGCATCGTAGCGCCTAAACGAATGAACCGATTTTAATTTAGTTTTTTTTGTTTGAAAGGTGGCTTGATCGAGAGTGTTCTTAGCTATAATCTAAAAAAATTGGTTCAGCCGTTTAAGAGTTATCAGCTCTTTTCTAGTTTTCTTGTATAAAAGAAGGTTAGATAACCGTTAGGTTCATAATATTATGTCAATAGACAAATGTCAAGCTGTCAAGATGGACGTTGCCTAAATACATAATTATTTATTTGAAAATGATGTTTTGGAAAACTCAAATACTTTGGATCGTCGGGGGTGTTATAAATTTTTAATTTACACTTGTATTTATTTAATTCCTGACATTGTGAAACGTTTTCTTTTTTTCATATCAGAGTGAATATTTTCATGAATTGAAAGGCAAAAATGCACTTTTGCTTATTGAAATAATCGTTGATATTGTATGTTGCTGAAACAAATAATATTTTCCGCCAATTTCAGGGGTAAAAAGTTTGGTAAACGTCAACTTATCTTTAATGACTTAGAAATTGCCGCCACGAAATAATACATTGGCGTCGTCATCAATTGATAGAAGTCCACAGCAGGACTGGTTGTATGGACTATGGATGTATCGTAAGATCGAAGGAAAGATACCCCGCGGACGAAGCCCGAGACGTTGATCAAACCGTTCTTTAGAGCCTCGATAGCTCAACAGTTGAAAAGCGGACTGAATTCCAAAAGGTCGGCAGTTTAAACCCCACCCGTTGCACTATTGTCGTACCCACTCCTGGCACAAGCTTTACGCTTAATTGGAGGGTAAAAGGGAGTATTAGTCATGATTAGCATGGCTAATATTCTTTTTAAGAGAAAAAAAAACCAAATAAAAGAAGCAGTCGATACACCTATATGCGATGTTATCTGCGATGCTATGTACGCGGCAAGACAGGGAGCAATGGGGGAACATCGTAACAAAGATTGCATTTAAGGGGAGCCATGATCCTCAAAATTGAGGGAACGAGGAAGAGACCCGTTCGTAGACATGTAAAACTACGGACCCTGAGGAAGGTTATTCATAGCTTGATACAGATGCATATGTAAATAGGTTGTTGCCATGGCGACCATGGGAACGGCAGCTTCGTAGAGAAGAGCTGAATTATTTAGCACAAGGTCCATTGTGAAGGCGCAATCATTATGAACGCGCCAAAGCTTTGCGTTCCGCAACAGACGACAGAAGGCCCCATATTGAAAAAGAGTCAAGTGCGAGTTTGACTCACATACGAAAGATTCCGTACCATCTTACAAATAATACCTTTTTTTTGTGATGCAGCCATAAATATACGTTTTTCTTTACTTGTGCTATAAGATATTGCTACTTGCGTAGCATATTGCTACTTGTGTAGCATACATTTTGATTCCCCTAAAGGGGTTTAACAGACACGACAGACAGACAGACAACGAAGTGATTCTATTAGGGTTTCTTTTTCACCGGAAAGCGCAGCGTGGGTTAAACTGTCCACTAGGTGCACAGACAACATCAAACTAATCGCAGGGAGCCGCTGAATTCAGGCGGCGCAAGACCGTGGCCTGTGGAAGTCCTTACAAGGGACCTATTTCCAGCAGTGGACGTCTATCGGTTGATAATGACGATGATGATAGCGCTATGTCGTATAGTAGGTACAAAGTTTCAAAAATATCTCACGTATAGTCTACAATTCTACATCGCGCTTGTTAAAAAACTTAAGGACAGTTAACTTTTTGATAAGCCAAATCGGTGTGGATGAGAAAAACAAAATCTTTTGCATTTTTATATTAGTAAGAGTATAATTATAACATATACAATATTATACATTATATACGAAATAACCTTAAGTAAAGATGCGTATTTCGAATAAACCTAACCTTGTTATGGTTTCCAATTTCAATAAAACGGGATACTTAGGTAGCTGCAGAAATGAAACAAATACCAATGGAAAGTCGTATATCTTATAGGGAACGTAATACTCCAGTACTCTAGAGAAAATACCCTTCAAGAATCATTATAGCACAGTATTGCTCTCTCTAGATAATAAAGATATATCTACACTAATATTATAAAGAGAGGTAAAGTTTTTAAGTTTGGATGTAGGGGGATCTTTCATTTAGACAGCTACCCTATCCCTAAGTATAGTTACAAATCTAAATATAAGTGACTGACTGATCTATCAACGCACAGCTCAAACGGACGGATTGGGCTGAAGGCATGCAGGTAGCTATTATGACGTAGACATCCGCTAAAAAAGGATTTTTGATAATTCAAGTCTTAAGGGGAAAAATAGGGGTTTGAAAATAGTGTAGTCCACGCAGACGAAGTCGCGGGTATAAGCTAGTTATTGTATAAGTATCATTATTATATATTAGATAATAAAACTACGGTTTTACTTATGTAAGTAATTTTTTAATACATTTTTGGCAAGTAAAAAATAAAATTAGAAAATGGCATGGTCCGTACGTACCATAGGTCAAACACAGGTTAAAAGGTTAACAGATATATAGCAAACATCCTGTATGAATTGTACAATACGGCCTACATGATACAGGGTGATTTATTATTCAGAGAGCCGGATTACACACGCCCGCGTCCGCGATTATTCATGCGGTGCGGTTTCGCGGAACATATTTTTAAATACCAGAAATTACGTACTTTTTTTTTAAATAATTGTTACAGGTACAAATTATTATATTTCTAAATTAATCAATTTTCTCAATTACATAATATAGTTCTGTTATCTATCTATACTAAATATTATAAAGATGTAAAACTTCTCCAAAATTTTCTCAAAGGTCTGTCAATCTCATCGAGTTCCCTTTCAAAATGAGAAGAGTTTGGTCATAATAATCTGCCGTTTGTCTAGTAACGTCATCACACGTTTAAATAAAAAAATAGCTCCAAAAAGTTAGGGGTCATTCAACTTAAAAGCTGACTTCTTAACCACTAGGGTAATACTGCTCCTAGATACAATATTATACATTATATTATATAATATAATTAATATATTAAAGTTTTGTTCAAATGTTATATCATGATACTCTAGTATTCAGGAAATAATGAGATACCTCTCTCTACCATTCAACAGAGCTGGTAAAAATATAACAATAGTGTTTACTTTGAACTGAATAACTTGCAAGTTTATTTATATTTGAATAAGTAATATTATAATAGATCATTAATGATTTTTTTTTCTATATAAATAAGAATGAATCGCCGAAATGTATGTACCGGCATAGCTTCCGAACGACGGCACTAAATTGAACAATTCTTTTTTTTTGTTCTCACTATTGTCAGAACAAGGTTTGTATGAAAGAAGATTTTTGGGAAAATGCACGGGAAAAGACAATGCTTTAGTTTATAATAAAATCTTTTAATTTAATTTGTTAATTATTTGCATTAAGACGTCATTATATCATTTAAATACTAGGCACCGTCAAATTAAAATGTAAGTCAGTAATAGAGCTTGTAGCACAAGAGTCGTAGAGCCTAGTTCTCTCTCACCTACATTTCGTACGCGTAGCGCCACCGTAGCGGCCACCGCACTCTACGCCGTAGAACCGGGTCACCGCGCTACGCTACGGCCATTTTATGATTATTATTTTTTTACTCACGTTATACGCGAACATTTTTCAGTGGTACTTTATTGGATTTTCATCTCTATAATTTAGTTGACTCCTCTTTTAACAGAGCTCTCTCCGTCACTTACTCCATACAATCGTAGTTCCCATTTCATTTGAATATTAAGCAACCAAAGTCCATGAAATTTTGCAGACATAGTCTAGAAACTAATATCTGTGTCTGTGGTGTTTTAGATTTTTCTAAAAATATGTAGTTTTAAAATTACAGGGGCTCAAAGATTTGTATTTTTCTTTAAAAAAAGGCCCAACTTTGTGCTCGTTTTTCTAGACAACGAAGCAATTTAATGAAATTTGGAAAAACCACAGACCTAGAAAATTTAATGAATATTATGTAGTAAAAAAATTATCGTTATATATTTTATATTGTTATAATTATGTGGGAACTACGAAAACCAGAAATTACACCCAGAAATCTTGAAAATTTCGTGCTGTCTCGATTTGTGCAAGCGGGGTGGTGAAGTGCGGGGGACGACACGTGAAACTGACAGAAACGGACAGTCTAAACACACGGGCCACATTTAGACTGCACCCGACTCCAAACTTGTCGATAGGTCTAACTAAATACATTTCAACTTGCGTTAGACGTATGCGTTACCTACTCAGACGTTGCCTGTAGATAAAAATATGTCTCATGTTTGCTGGCAATAGCGCATGCATCAAACCCTGCAAGTTGCAACTCTCTTGCAACCTATTCCTCACGCAATACGCACAGCTTTAATATTATAATTTTTGACAATGTATACTATATGTAATGCCATATCACAGGTCACTCTCTGATTTATTGCTAACAATTTACTTCCAAATGCAAAGAAATCTAAGTGTGTTGAATTCACACTGCCCAATACCAGGACCTTAAATGACATAAATTCATTGATAAATAATCATATGTTGAAAATAAAGGAGAACCCCGTGTTTCTCGGTATAATGTTAGATGCAAAGCTTCTATGGAACACCCACATATCAACACTTGATGGTAAACTCAGCTCTGCTGCTTACACTGTTAGAAAAATTCGACAGTAACTTTACTAAACTTTAGTAGTCAGGTCCCCTGCAACATCAGGATTGAGGAGTTGGAATCCAAATTTTTTATTGAACAATGTCGCAAACTTTCTTTATCGATTAAAAAAACTACCCAAAATTACGCAGTTAGGTTACCTGCCAAATTTCATGGTTTTGAGTCAACGGGAAGTACCCTAGAGGTTTTCTTGACACACACGACAGACAGAGAGATAGACAACAAAGTGATCCTATAAGAGTTCCGTTTTTCATTTTGAGGTACGAAACCCTAGAAAACGTAGGAACGGCATTCCGAACCAGTGGTAAATTTTTCTGACCATCCAAAAACACTTTGAAGTTTACCTAAAAGTTTACAGGAATAAAAATTTATCATTGTATTCCATTCCATTTCATTCTATTCCATTCTGTTCAAAGATAAATAGATAATAAAAATATTTGTCACCGAAACAATAATTTACGATACATCGACCAATATCAATTTTACTGATGACAATCTGACTATTACCAAAGTGAACGACTACTATAATATCTATTATATACGACTAACATAATATGTATTATAAATTGTGTGCCGTTTGCATTCTCACTAGGTTCTCATTAAGTTTGTTTTATTTGGTTAAACTTTCTGGCATTTATATTGTTATGACGTTTAATTGGCAAACAGTCTGTTTATTGGCTGAAACTCAAAAATTCAGCCAATCACAACAAAGAAAATATTGTAATAATGATTGATGCAGCTTTCTGTAATTGAAAACAAAATATTTGACATTAACTTGAATGTGACAGTGTTTTCCGAATAGGGTTGCCAGAGGCCCCGTATTTTACTGGTTACCCCGTATGTCAGGATAGAGAAACCGGTAATTATGAAAATAAAATACGGGGCAAATAAAACTAAATATTTTTAGGGTTCCGTAACTCAAAAGCAAAAAAAACTCTTATAGGATCACTTCGTTGTCTATCAGTCTGTCTGTCTTTCCGTCTGTCCGTCTGTCCATCTGTCCTTCTATCCGTCTGTCATGTGTTCATGAACAAATATTAGTATTTTCAATTTTCAAAGTAAGATAACTACATATATCAAGTGGGTTATCATATGAAAGGGCTTTACCTGTTCATTCTAAAACAGATTTTTATTTATTTTTATGCATATTTTTTTTAATGCATAACAGTTTTTGATTTCTCGTGTAAAATGTCGAAAAAAATACCCGAATCGGAACCCTCGGTGCGTGAGTCTGACTCGCACTTGGCTGGCGAAACCGAACACTGACGTTATGTCCAGTAGAAAGAATATTTTCCTTTTGCGGCAATGCGTAGCCGAAACCCACTCGATATTGATCATGGTCGTAGCCAAGGCGGCGGGGCTTGGTTTGAGGATGTTAGCCTTTTTTTATACAAGTTAGCCCGTGACTTTAATCTTTTCTAGTGGTAAGTGATGATGCAGTCTAATTTCTTGGCCGTTAGGGCCATAGTAACCATATAACTAGCCATGACCGAAGCCTCCCACCAGACCAGTAATTTAGAAATGGCGACTGCGCCTGGGAAGCCGTCAAAAACCTAAGCCTAAAATAATACTTACACTATTTCTTGCATTTGCTTACCAATTTTTTTTTGGAAATATATCAAACATTTCGCGCTCACTTCACTCGCGCTTTGAATTTGTATTACTTGGTGTAAGCCCCGCAATTTCGTTTGCATGAATTTAGAGTTTTAAAAATTCCGTGGGGGATTTTCCGGGCTAAAAAGTTTATGTCTGGGATGCAAGTTACCTCTGAATAGTAAGTACCAAAATTTTGGTAAAGAAGATGGGCCGTGAAAGGGTAACAAATAGATAGGCAAATAGATATACTGTCGTATTTGTAATATTAGTATGGATAGGGAGCTTTAAAAATAAAATCTTGCTATGGCTAAACTCGTTTCCCTTTCACTTTAATTCTTTCTGTAATTGTACCAAAAACACTTACGCTCACTGCGCTCGCGCTTTTTTATTGTTGTATTTTATCTCACTGTCAAATTGAAAGGCGAAATTCCACTAACCCATTAGGTAATTAGCCCATAAAGTTGAGCGAATGTTTTTTTCCTCATGACAGGATTCAGTTCCGGCCCTGATAAAACCTCTCCCGAAATCGATTCCTGGCTACGGCCATAGTATTGATACTGTGAAGGTGGAATTACAAGTTAAATGTAAATTTAAGTTAAAATGCAAAGATTGTATGCATGAAATGTATAACATTTTGCTTTACAAAACTAGAGTTTTTAAAAGCTATTTAAATAAATAAATCTTTTATTTAAAATCACATTGCAAACACAGTTCACCAATCAAGACACGGCAACATACAGAGAAAAAATACAAAACTTACAAATAAACTGAAATATCTAAATAGGCTTTCCATGCATTTCAGAGAGAACCACCGCCTATTTCTTCAAATACTTCAAATTTTTAAATTTCTTCAAATCTAAACCCCGTATTTTTGATGGTGGTAGCCTGTAAATCAAAAAGAGGCAGGTGGCAACCCTACTTGCCACATGACATTACAGAATGAAAAATTGTTTTCATTACTCGGTAAGCCTACTGCCATAGTTTCACAGAAAGTGTGACGGTAGTTGTGACCTCTGATTGGTCGACTCTCTTTCACTATTTGCTAAAATTGATGATTGCAACAACAATTTTTTCTTTTTTGTAATCAAAAACAGAACACGGACGTCATACAGGTTGACTAATTGCAATCATTTCTGACCGGCTAACATTGTTCCGCTAGTGGCTCAAACTCACTGTCGCAGCAAGAACATGGTAAATTCAGCCAATCACAGCAATTAGAATTGGTTATCACAAATGCACCGATCTAGGAACCGAGAATACACGAACCAGGGCAGATAGAGATGAGAACAATAATATCATACGTAGGAAATCGACGGGGGATCGTTGACAATGATCCTCTTAAGGTAATTGCTATTTGACAAATCGCAAAAATGCTGTACTTTGAAGTAAATTGTTTATTTTTCTAAAGAATTAACATGCAATTAAAAACTTCAGTTTGTGAAGATTATAAGGGCCTCTTTTTATTTAGTATACATTATCCCAATAAAAAAAAAACCAAGTTGAAAACATTGCTGTTCGCAACTTGTTCTGTAAAAGTTTTCTTTAACATCTTGATACTTTGAAGCCAACCTCCAGAAAATGATATGTTTAGGTTTAGCAATCAATTTTAACTGTTAGTTTTATACTAAATGTTTTTCGTTTCTTAAATAATCTAAAACTAACCAAAAAACTTCCTGTGCTATTTATTTTCTTGCAGGCGCTCTATGGAATTCAGTGTCCACTGGACTGTCATGGCGGAAGGACTGTGCGCGTCATTTCGTCGCAAAATATTATTTAAAATGAATTTAAGCTTATTATTTTTGAATGAAAGTTGTGTTTATAATCGTTGAAAAATAAAATAGGGATTTTTTCATTTCTAAATGAAGCCTGCTTATATACTAAAATTTATTCGAAAGTTACGGTTTTACCAGGTAAATACTCGGAGGTTGTCATAGATTATGATGACAGATAGTAAGTGTTCTAAATAGGTATTATACCTATGTTTTTTAGGAGATAGCGCGCCTCGTTTCGGGCGCCGTGTTCCGAAATGGATTTCGTAGTAGTGCAAGTTTGGTGTAAGTCCCACATGACGGAGGGGTATGCGTCAGGCATTTCCTGTGTACAAAAAAAGACCTATATTTCGGATCCATTTTTCATCACTGACATCATGCACTATTCAAAGACTGGTCTTCAAGTATTGAGGAATTTTGGACGAGAGACATCTCGAAGGTTCCCGAAGGCTGCCTAACTGAGTTAGATTTGTCGGCTAGCTAGCTTTTTTTGAAATTGGACCTACTTAGCTGGATTGTGTGTTAGAGATTTCTTATGAGATATTATATGTACATAATATAACCATCATAAGGAAGCTCAGATTCATGCTGCGGGCAATGGGGAGAGCCTAAAGGTTGGAACGCCATTTCTGCGGCCGTGTTTCCTGCCATATATACCATAGATACCTGCAAGCCAAGAGTGAATAGGCATCTTCCAGGTAAGCGTGCTCCAACTTGGACCTCATCATTGCTTTCTTTAAAGCATGATTGTCGTCAAGCGCAAGCGCAAAGATTCAGGCGGCGCAAACCCGTAGCATGTGGAAGACCCTATTAAAGACCTATGTTCACTGTGGACGTCTGTCGGTTGATGTTGATGATTATGTCTTTAGTGCAAGTAGTTCAGTAGTTTCAGAGTTTATCGATAACAAACAAACAAACCTTTCCTCTTCATAATATATGTACTTAGTAGCGAAAACTTGGAAAAAATCTCGTGGAAACTCTTTGATTTTCCGAGATAAATGTCATTTTACCTGGCAGCCCTAATCAATTTTATCACTGATAATAATAACTAATTCATAACCGTTAAACCTAAGAGTCAAAATCTCGTTTTTCTAGTCGAGTTCCGTAGGCTCTTTGAACTCATCGCATCCCAAGAAAACCTACCATTAGATGTAGGAATAATGGAAAGAGGTCACAACCCTCAGCAATAAAGAATACGATGCGGAGAGAGATGTCACTCTCAAGGTCTTTAAATGTATCCATGCAAAAAACCACGTCGACTGGTTGCTCCGTTGCAGCGTGATTGAATATTAAACCAACAAACACACTTTCGCATTTGAAATATGGCCAATGATTATAAGAAACAGTTTAAATCTCTCTCTGCTCTCCGAGAGACGTTAGGCAAAGTGAACACGAATTATGACACTTCTGTGTTCTTATACAAGCTTAGGTCTCTCAATTTTGTCAATTAATGTCAAATTTCTTTCTCAGATCAAAACCTAGTAAGTGGTTTAAATTCAAGAGAAGTTTAGGCCGTAGTCTTCAACAAGAAACTCGGCGGTTGCTCTTTTCAAAGATTTGATATACAATATTAAATTGCTTAAAACGCACATAACTGAAAAGTTAGTAGTGCGTGATTCCAGGATCGAACCCCCGACCTTCGATTAGGAGGCGGATGTTCTAACCACTAGGCTACGACAGTTTTTAAATTAAAGGGGTTTAAATATTTTAGTGTGAAGACTGGCCTACACATTTATTCATTAGATGTGCATCACTTTCTTTTTTAGGGTTCCGTACCTCAAAATGAAAAACGGAGCTCTTAAAGGATCACTTTGTTGTCTGTCCATTTGTCCGTCCGTCCGTCAAGAAAACCTATACAGTACTTCCCGTTGATCTAGAATCACGAAATTTGTTCTCGGATTTATTCCTTTACTTGGGCTATGAGAGTTGAGACCTATCTACCTGCCCATAATTCTAGGTTAACGGGAAATACCCTATCGGTTTTCTTGACAGACACGACAGACGGACAGACGGACAGAAAGACAGACAACAAAGTGATCCTATAAGGGTCCCGTGTTTCCTTTTGAGATATGGAACCCTAAAAACATTATGTAAGTATGCAAAGTATTTCCCTTGCAAGCCATATTTAACAGTTGACATGTAGAGGTCATTGACTTTTCCTATCTTACTTTTAAGTTTTAATGCATCATTAAGTATTTACTGTTTTGACATGGTATTTAGATAATGGGTGATATTTATTTTATTTAATCTAATTCCTTTGAAAAACTTAGTAAGGCGCATTAATCTATAAAAAACCTAGCCAGTTCATAGACTTACTATGTTTTAAAATGGTCAAAGCGACTTACTAGCTTTTAATTTTACTTTAATGTGGGTGTCCTTACAATACAACGGGACATACTATGAAAGTTAGGCTTATGACATAAAACGATTTTCGGAAAAATGACTTTTACTTTGTTTTGATATGGGGCGGTCGATATAATTAGGTACTAGGGTAAAGGCTCAAGTAAATGAACAGATTGGACGTTATTACATGTATTAAGAGCTGGAATAAAAAACCGGCTGATATACCTTTTTTAAATATTTTCTTACAAATTCTTACACTTTTTTCAATTTCAATTTCAAAACCGTGTTCCGTTCAAACCGTTCAAAAGTGCGTGTGCGTGCGTCCATGTGTGTGTGTGAGTGTGTGTGAGTATATACTTGTCTGAATGTTTGTACGAGTGTTTGTTAGTGTGGTATTGCGTTGTATAACCACATGAGTAGCGAACAGAGTCAAAGCTTCATACAAGCGCGCTACGATAGGTACACTACTACAAGCTTGAGGCGCGTGTGTGCGTGAGCACAGGCGCTACGTCGCGTACGGAGAGAAATCGGTTTATACCGGCTCGGCCTGTGCTCAAGCTCAGGGGCTGCAGTACACGTCGCGCGTCGTGTTTTCATTTAATTTAATGTTAATGATAATAATTTAAATAGTGTTTAAAATCTATTTTCTTGAACTGTCATAGATTTTGTTCAAAATCAATATCTGAGGATCCCTAGGATCACAAAACAGGATATTGTTACCAAATTTAAAAAAATCGACGCCATTTTGAAATTCTTTGTTAATTGACCGATTTCGTTCAAAATCGATATTTAGAGCTCCCTGGGATCACAAAATAAGAAACTGTTACCAAAATTTTAAAAAGTCGACGCCATTTTGAAATTCTTTGTAAATTGACCGATTTCGTTCAAAATCGATATTTAGAGCTCCCTGGGATCACGAAATAAGAAACTGTTACCAAAATTTAAAAAAGTCGACGCCATTTTGAAATTCTTTGTTAATTGACCGATTTCGTTCAAAATCGATATTTAGAGCTCCCTGGGATCACGAAATAAGAAACTGTTACCAAAATTTAAAAAAGTTGACGCCATTTTGAAATTCTTTGTTAATTGACCGATTTCGTTCAAAATCGATATTTAGAGCTCCCTGGGATCACAAAATAAGAAACTGTTACCAAAATTTAAAAAAGTCGACGCCATTTTGAAATTCTTTGTTGATTGACCGATTTCGTTCAAAATCGATATTTAGAGCTCCCTGGGATCACAAAAAAGGAAACTGTTACCAAAATTTAAAAAAGTCGACGCCATTTTGAAATTCTTTGTTAATTGACCGATTTCGTTCAAAATCGATATTTAGAGCTCCCTGGGATCACAAAATAAGAAACTGTTACCAAAATTTAAAAAAGTCGACGCCATTTTGAAATTCTTTGTTAATTGACAGATTTCGTTCAAAATCGATATTTAGAGTTCCCTGGGATCACAAAAAAGGAAACTGTTACCAGAATTTAAAAAAGTCGACGCCATTTTGAAATTCTTTGTAAATTGACCGATTTCGTTCAAAATCGATATTTAGAGCTCCCTGGGATCACGAAATAAGAAACTGTTACCAGAATTTAAAAAAGTCGACGCCATTTTGAAATTCTTTATTAATTGACCGATTTCGTTCAAAATCGATATTTAGAGCTCCCGGGATCACAAAATAAGAAACTGTTACCAAAATTTAAAAAAGTCATCGCCATTTTGAAATTCTTTGTTAATTGACCTATTTCGTTCAAAATCGATATTTAGAGCTCCCTGGCATCACAAAAAAGGAAACTGTTACCAAAATTTAAAAAATATTTTTAACCGACTTCAAAAAAAGGAAGAGGTTCTGAATTCCTCGTTATCTTTTTTTTTTAATGTATGTTCCCCGATTACTCAAAGACGCCTGGACCGATTTGGATTTTTTTTCATTTGGATTTGGATCAGACAAGTAATTTCCAAAATTTATCGAGGTGTTAACATCAAGAAGAACATCTGCAAGTTATTCCAATCATTTTTGTACCATTTGGTGGCGAGTACGTATTAAAGAATGTCGTGCAAGTGTGTCCAACTTTGTAAAACAAGCATACTCGGGCTACTTTGAGAACCCATTAGCAGCTAACAGCAAGGCCTGGACTCCAAATTTTTATATGTGGAAGCTGTATTTCCTCATTGCGTTTATGAGCAAATAAGAATAGACCCTACTTTTACTAAAAAAAAGTATTATAATTTGGCGCGACCCATCTAAACACCATGATGATTATTATTTCTGCATTGTGAATATAACCAGAAGAAACAGCAAAAAAATTGTTCCAAGCGACTCTAATAATTGTAACTTGCAGTCTACAATTAGAACGATTCTGACTTCTGGTGATAAATCTGTACCTCAGCCCCAACCCAGTACCTCCAATCTACTTCAAGAACTTTCAGAAGGTAGTGACGATGTAGTGACTTTTACATCTCAACTTAGACTATTCAATCAAAATGCTTTGGACCACTTAATGAGAGATCTTAGATTGTCTAAAAAGCATCAGAACATGTGGCTTCTCGGCTCAAAGGAACAAATCTGATAACATGTGTTACGGTATATTGTTCTCACTACTCTCAAAACATTCAGCAGCTGATGTTGCACTTCCAGCGACTTGGGTGCAACATGGGCATTAAGTTTCATTTTCTCTATTATACAGAAAGGGCTCTATTATACATTCTAAAACAGGTTTTATTTATTATTATTATGTAAAATAGTTTTTGATTTATCGCGCAAAATGTAGAAAAAATATACAATAAGTCAAAAACTGTGAAAATCTGACAATTTTTTTTGAATTCCAAGCCGAAAATATATTTAAGAATTTATTTATTAATAGGAATCAAGAGTTTATGCACTAGATAGAGTTCGTTCATTCACTGAAATTCCCAGTTCATTTACTGGCAATTTATCCTTTTGTTAAATAAAATAATTTATAATAATTAATACCACGCATTTTATTTGATTTTTTGATATTTAAATAATTTAAGAGTGTATACCTACTGTGTACAGACACACAAAATATAAAAATTATATATAGAACGATTCTCATATACCTTAATTTTAGGTCAATGTCAGGGTAGTCCTTATTCGTTCATGTACTGGATCTTTTACCCTCCTACGTCAAAATACTAAAAGTCCGCGTAAATTTCGCAGATTGAAATGTCTGCTTGATTAATTGTCAATAGAGGGTCATGACATGTCAAAATTGCTAGTTTGAAGGTGAAATCGTCTATGTCATTCGCATTGGCTTTCCTCTTAAAATACATATATCTAAAAGTATTTTATAAATGAAATTGAAGCCAGCTTGGACAGGAAAATACCCAATTTAAATATTGGCTTATTCAACTTTTATAACAAAATTAATAAGGATATGTATATGATATATTATGACACTATAAAATAATAATTAATTACTGTGGAATGTGAAAGGAATACCTTTATTAATGGTCTCAGAAAGCAAACCCACCTATATCGATAGGAACAGATTAGCCAGTCTAGGTTTGAAAAGATCACGTTGATTTGACTGTTTTCTTTCCAACTAGATGCTGGCCGCGAAGTTCGTCCGCGTGGATACACGTTTTTTAAAAATCCCGCGGAAAATTTACTAGTATAAAAAGTAGTGTGAAGGTTATGTGTTAAGTTAGAGTATAAGCTATTTCCATTCGAAATTTTAGCCAAATCGGTTCAGTCATTGTGGCGTGAAATAAGTAATAAACATCCAAACATCTAATATTTTACATTAATAAAATTATTACGATGACTTTATACCATTTTATTATTCTATCAGGCTTTTAAAATGTGGGAATTTAATTGTAAACTACTATCACAGTACAAACAGAACTATCCTATGTCAATGACTAAAATAAACAAAGTAAGTTTTTATCCAAGGTTTTTATTTAATCACCTCGTTCATTAAAAGAAAGGGGAGGGCGGACCGCAGAACCTACTTTACCTACTTTATTTTATTATTTCTATGATAAAGTAGGTAAAGTTTTCAAGAAGTACCAGGAAAGTAGATTTCATAAGATGTTACTATAACAACGGCCGGCTGGCAGGGTAGAAAAACTTGTGGCCGCACGATCCCCGCGCGCAAAAGGTATAGGTTTTCCCGCGCACCCTACAGCTGTTTATCTATACATTGCTATAGGTACACCATCTACAATGGATCCCTGGTAAGACGCTCTCATTTATTATATTTAACAATGTTATTTTTCCCTGGTATGTTTCTTTGTAAGACCATTTTCCAACTTAAAGATATCTTTTATCATTCGGCTATTTTTTAGGGAGAAAATATAACGGGAATGTGGACAATTATTTTATCGGAGATAGAAATGTTTCATCATAGCGATTTGGCGCAGAGCCAGCGGTGACGCATCGCGTTGTCATAAACATAGGGCGTCATACTGAATAGACCCAAGCTAAATCGACGATACACGAATTAAGAAAAGTTCTTACATAAAAATCTGCAGTGCATATAACGTTAAATATGTACGTAGTTACGATAATGCCCGCATCTTCATCCGCGTGAGTTTTGGTTTTTAAAAATCCCGTGGGAACAGTAGTTTATATCTTTCTTCGGCATGCAAGTAATCTATGTACTAAATTTCGTCAAAATCGGATAAACGGATGAGCCATGAAAAGCTGGCAGACAGATAGATAGACACAGATAGATAGATAGACAGACAGGCACAGTTTCGTATAGATAATATTAGAAATTAGAATGGTTTATAACCGAAGGATTAAAATGAATAAACAATCAATTATCTTAATCGAAATAGAGAACTAAAATAAATTCGCTTTACGCATTTCAAGTTTTAAAGTTATACTGGCAACTCTCCTGAATTTCAATTTTACTGCATTGAGTATAGATCCTGCATAAATCAATGGCATAGACTGACTAATTTAGTAGTATTTAAGATACAGGTTGACCTGAAATTAATGTAAGGGTACATAGAACACGACATACTGCCAACCATTCTATCATGACATAATCAAATCCTGCCAACCAATCTATCAAGGCAGAGAATCAAATCGGCTAAACTTATCGAGCTGTGGAAAATAGAAACAAAGTTACCTATCCACTGACCACTACTATTACAAGTACGCTGGCCCTGCTATTGCCGACCTGTTCTCCAAGCAACTTTATTATCGCTAATTTGGTGCTGATAGCAGCAGTGAGCGTCATGTGAGCTTACTCGGAACTAAATGTTAGTGATGAAACATCTGTCAACATAATGTGAACAAGAAGACTATTTTGACACAAAGTGACAATTTTAATTCCCGGTACGCTCAGTGGGGACGCCAATCGTTATCGTTAAAAAAATAACAGACATTTTGTTATGACACACCTCTTCCAGCGTATAATAATTCATACTTCTATATAATTACTTGTATGTCCATTTCAGTGTACCTACTACCTCACTTACATTATACAATTATTACTAACTTCACGCAGAAGTCAGCAATAAAAGCTAGCATTGTACCTACTAATATCTAACAACGATCACTAAAAGACATACCTATTTAATTTCCCGCGCAAAAAGTGGGTAGAGAACTCAGAAGCCGGCACCCAAAGTGGAGCGAAATGTCGCATGCGGTGTTTCAGCGTGTGTGCGGCGTAGAGGGGTTCGAGGGAGGGGTTGGGGTGGCTGCGGAGGGCGCGGCGCCGCAGGGGCGCGTCGTCACCGATCGATACCGGTCAACGACCCCCGCCGGTGCATTGGCAACCCCTGGCGTGCGAATTTAACCCACATTCTATATAATTGCGCGTTACGTATCCATCGGGAAATTATCGCTTGCACAGGTCATGTCCACGGTTTGATGGCTGTCAGTTGGACGGGTTAATCTATACACGAGGAGGAATTGACTGGCTAATCAACATACCTACAGTTCAAAGGGCTAGATCTAGATACTTAAGATTTCATATGTAGATTGTAGGTTATATAATATCTTAGGGCCTGACTCACGTGATTAGTCTAAGTTTGTCCAACTATGTAGTTTCGAACCCTCCGGCGTCCTTTTTCAAAGGCCCTCTGCTCGCAATGCGGCGCGAATGAAACTAGCGGGCCTACTCCAACTTAGAGATGATTTATGCTAGAATGCTACGTTCGAGAAACGTCCGCATGTAGCGCGGATGATCCATGAATTGCAAGTTTATATGAAGAAACGTAACACGGACGAGGCTCGGAAGACTCGGACATGGCACGGTGTGATGTGACCTCCAAATTTCCAATTATGTCTCGCACGCGGGCACGGCTCGGGCCCGGTACGGTCTAGCACAAATCAACCCTAATCATGTGAGTCTAGCTGTAAGATATTTATAATCAATATCACTCAAGATTATAGGTTCTCTCTATAACGTATTCCCAACTTCATCTGAAAGGCGCCATATTTAGTAGTTGGTAGTATATACTTATAACTGCAAGTTTTCAAGTGAGCAAACGCAATCGACATATAATATTTATCTGACATTTTATATGGATGGCCTAACGTCCTGATGTGACAACCTCAGGGTCACAATAATGTTTAAAAACATGTTAATCCTGGACAACCTATTACTATTATTATTCGGTAGATTTCTTAGCTCCAATATACGTTTGGTAACTATAATTTACTAAAAGGTTTCTGCAGACTATACATTTACGAATGTTTAAAAAACTTATTTAACTTCATATTAGGTATGATCATTGATATTTTATTTCATTAATTTATATTATTAATAATAAATTGTATTTAAATAAATATGTCAAATAATCCGTAAATAATGATATTGATACGAATAGAATTTGTTACCCATATACATGTATTATTAACAATAACATATTTTCGGTATTTTACTAGCATTTTTGTTTTACTATTTATTCATTAAACCCTTTTCGAGGCTACTAATGCAGTTAGCAGAATGGCTTGCCTGAATTCTAGAATAATACGTATGAAAGTCGCACTTAGTTGAAACAAAAGTACAGTACTAAGTATCTATTGAAATAAGTTGTAAAAGAAAATTATTGTAAAAACCGGAATGAAAGTATTTCAGGATTCAGGAAACTTATTAAAAGAAGTGTTTAGCGGTTCTCTAACAAAAAGATCAACGAATTAACATTATATTTTTGTAATAATGGGAAAGAATTTAAGGGTCCTAAAGAAAAATTCAGCGGAGCAGGAAAACAGCTTTTCCTGATGTTTCCCGCGGCCATTGCACTCGGCTTACATAATACCAGGGCCACAGCGGTAACGAGGAGTCAGCGCAAACAAATGCAGGGGCGTAAGTCAACGACCCTTAGCGATCTGAAAGAGGCTTTAGTAACATAACAATAGGTTTCTTATTAAAATGCTAGGTGGTTACTAAAGCGTTGGAATGATTAATGATATTATGTCTTTAGGTGAGCGGTAGGAGGGCGCGGGGAAGGCCGGCGATGATCGAACTGAATTTGACGTTGAATGCCCACCTGACATTTTGTTTATAGTTCACAGTTAGCAATAAATTAGATAAATAAATAATCATCAGGCATTTAAGACGAAATTATTGAGGACAAGTAGTGTTGTTTCAAAATACAAAACGGAGCGTTCGATTTAGAAACATTTTGAATTTGGAACAGGCGACGAGAAGACAAACGAACACTGCACACGGGAAACTACACCGTGGCCGATTGTTTTAAAGTCTGGGTTACATTGACGATGGTTTGTATTCCTTTACGTTTTTGTCCGTACAACGTGGTACAACCGGGACGGTGTTAGTTACTGAAGTAATTAGAGACCCTGTTACTATAGTAATAAACGTTAATTTCGTTTACAGCGCGGTAACGACTTGATACTTTATGCGGTTGACTGACACGTGGCATCTAGGGATACCCATAGTACCTAATGAGTGTAAGCGAGAGAGATGTTGGTTGTTTTCCTCTGATCGGCCGAGATAGACACGTTTCCGAAGAAAGAGAAATGGTAAGACGAGTGGGTATTTTAGTACGGTTGTCCTTTTTACGGCTCACTGCTAAGATGTGGAGTATGGGAATAGTCTTGAATGATGGGTGGGTAGCTTTATTAGGCCATAGAGTCGTTTTTGGGCGAACGAGTTTCTAACTCAGTAGTTTAATAGTACTTTTGATCTCAATCGACGTTACAGCACGTCTAAATCTGTGCTAAGCCCTATTATAGTAACTTACTAAATTTTAAATAAAATGTAATAGATTTCACGTCTAGTATGACTTATTTTCGACAGTGAAATTAGATATTAGTTTTGCTATTAATATTTGATACATCTACTTGAGAGCCAGCGCTACTAACGATCTGTCATAAAAACCATTGACAAGAATTCACTGTAAAACATGTTTAAAACAATAAAATGCCCATTTTACCCTGAGGGTAGTTTCGAAACTCATGACGATTCTTCCATCGAACAAGGTCAGCAATTTTTATATTAAAATCTGTTTCTCAACTAATTAACTAAACTGCTAATGTGACAATAAGAGCATATTTTTTATGAAGAATTGTTAAATGACATGTACACCTACGGTTTTTAAGTTATGGTTAGCGTTAAACTTTAACTATTTTGCTTTCAGCTTTAAAGTCACCCACCACAAACCACCTGTCAAGCAACTTGAACAGATAAAAGTTTTTCTATAGAAATATAAATAAGTATGCAACTAACCAACATTTTCACTTGTCTTTTTAACACTTTCAACTGATTTTTCGAAGGTTTTACAAGAGGGTTTCAATTTTCAATTCCACAAGGAGGGCACAAGGACATAGGAGCTTCTTCAGTGACCCTTTGATCAAGGGCCCCGGATCGAAGGGCCTCATTAATTAGGCAGTCGAACTCGAGTTACAATAACAGCTTTGTAGGCGGATTTTATTCAGTTACAGCTTTCTACTCTGGTGTTATAGAAATTGCCTAAATCAGTAACTTAGTACAATGGCAGCTTGTATGAAATACATAGATGACGTCTTAAACATTAATTTCATCTCGATAGTCTAAAATGGTTAGCAAACATAAATACCCTCTATTTAATATATTTAGTAAAATAATTTATTTTTGACAGGAAACATCCCCAATTACGTAAATACGCAGGTTGTAACTAGCCATGCCCCATTCAGGTTTTAACGAGTTTCCTTGAAACATTTATTCACTCTTCCCTAAGAACATTTAAATGAAAAATTCAGTAGAAATTCGTCTAAAAGGCTTTTTTAAGTTACTTAAAAATATGTGCAACTTATCACTTCAAGCTTAATACTTTACGTAAAACTCATCTGTCTCTATATATATTGTAACTAATTTAGCTTTGGGGTGTCACAGGTTTACATAGTTGGCGATTTCTAAGCAATCAGAGCATAAATTGGAAAATTTTAGCATCAATCAAGTGTACGCTTGAGAAATGTAACGGATGTAAGGAGGGGTGGGTTCATAGATATTTGGGGGGTGGGACGGTCCTCCGACCTTGGGAGATACATTTGTATGTAAACTTGCGACTTAGGCATTGTTTTATTGATGAGAGATTTGCGCTTGACTGCTATCTCAGAAAATACAGCTGATTTACAGTAGTCTTCAGTCATATTCTAAGAAGGTTTTGCAAGTTTGGATGTAGGAGGGAATCTCCGAAACTGCGTATATCCGATTTCGAAAATTCTTTTACTATATCCAGATGGAGAAAGGCTATGTATTATGTACCTATAGCCCTGACACAACAGCCTGCCTGAAAATCAGCGCTGCAGTAGTCAAATACTGCAGCATTATGCTGAGGCAGTAGCCCCTTTAGCTCACATACTAAATGAAATCATTTTATTTTTTTAGCTCGTAGTTTTAAGTTTAGTTTTAATCTTAGTTGGAATTGGTTTTGAATGTATTTTAATATTTACTGTGAAATAGTTATCAAGGCTGAAGGGATTTTGAATGTATTTATGAGCTTTTGTACTGGAAATGTGTTTACTATCAAGTTTTAATGAGTACATGTTAATTGAATTGATTTCTGTAGTTTTTAACATCTTTTGTTTTGTATATTATATATGTTTTCATTGTATTAGTTACTACGTACTAGACGGGTCATTCCGAACTAAAAAAATGCGGGCTACAAGTTGCAACTCGCTTTTTAACCCCCGACCCAAAAAGAGGGGCGTTATAAGTTTGACGTGTGTATCTGTCTGCGGCATCGTAGCTCCTAAATAATGAACCGATTTTAATTTATTTCTTTTTTGTTTGAAAGGTGGCTTGATCGAGAGTGTTCTTAGCTATAATCCGAAAAAATCGGTTCAGCCGTTTGAAAGTTATCAGCTCTTTTCTAGTTACTGTAACTTTCACTTGTCGGGGGTGTTATAAATTTTTCATTTATACTTGTGCTTAGTTAGAAGTTAACAGTGTAACGTCATTCATACTAATTTTGACAGCATCATAGAACACGATTTTTGTTCGGAATGACCCATCTAATGCACAGTACATGGAGCTCGTAGGTATAAAATGTGCAGTTATTTTAGTCAGTGTACCAAATGTCGCAAAGGCAAGGCGAGTGCTAATTTTTACACATGTAACGCCATCATAAGGCATAAGTGTGTCTTCGCGGGCGTTACTCCCGCGCCTGGCAAGATATATGACTAATTGTTGTTTTAACCGATTTCAAAAAGTTTAATTTGATGCGTCAATTTTTTTTACAAATACAAGTTAGCTTTTGACTGCAATCTCACCTGGTGATAAGTGAAGCTGCAGTAGGTATAAGATGGAAGCGGGTTAACCTGGAAGGGGTATGGCAGTTTTTATTAAGCCAAAACCCTTTGGTTTCTACACGGCATCGTACCACAACGCTCACTTGGCGGCACGGCATTACCGGTAGGGTGGTAACTAGCCACGGCTGAAGCCGGCCACCGCACCAGACTAGGGAAAATTTAGAAATTATAAAATTCCAAATTTTCCCTGCCCAGTATCGAAATGAAATGAGTTTTTTTTTGAAAATAAAATAAAAATAATTGCACGCTACGCTACCAAACAAGGTATTGTTTGTTTATGTGTCATACGCATTGGGTTTGTAATTGTAGGTACGTCGTCGTCTTGAACTTGAATCCGGTGATAATTACCTGAAAGAAGGAAAATAACACGTTAGTATAATAATAATAAGTCAAAGTCAAAAATATTTGTAACAAGTGGCAACGCACACCGGTAGAGTGGAGTAGAGCCGCGGCGCAAATTCATTCGTGATAACAATACAAACTTACATTTATATAGGTACGATACTTTGTAGAAAGGCGACGCGGTGCGCGGTTCATTTGTGCACATCGCGCATCTTTTGTATCTTCTCCGTGTTAGTATACCTATTGTTAATTAAAACTAATTAAAGACGTAAACGTATAATTCATATTAGACTTAAAGCTGAATTCAATTTATTATCTAAAAGGCTCGGCTTTACTCCACTCTATCTGTATACCCTAAGTTAAATCATTAAGCTTAAAAACTTATTAAGTGGAAAAGGCAACTAATCGTCTAGCAATATGATACCATGTCTAATTACGAGTGCATTCAATTAAACAGTCAAAAAAATTAAACAGTAACACTAAACGATTTGGATAAACATGTAGCGTGTTAAACATACATAAAGCTATAGGTAGCATATCGTTCGAGAAAAGTCAAACAAGGTGAGTGAACAAAAACTGGTGAAGGCGGTTGTTTAGCCTGCGCCCGCGCAGCGCAAAACTGTCGTGTCCTATTAACTAATATAAAGACGTTGGGTGTTCAGTTTTAATTTTTATCCAAATTTTTATTTTTAATCAAAGATTAAGGTCCTTTTGAGAAGGATTTGTGTGGGCCGCCCACCTGCAGTGGAATGGTCCAGTGGCTTATTAGATCTTTTCATCCTTACAATATTATAAAGGCGAAAGTGTCTGTGCTCTATCTGTTTGTCTGTTACCTTTTCACGGTCAAACGAGTCAACAAATAGTGTACAGATTGAAGAAACATGAACTTTAGTTACGATAGGTAGGTATCTAGTATTTATGTAGCTACTACCGCCCATCAGTATGAACTATGTAAAGTTCATTAATATAACATAAGTACGTGCTTTAGGCAGTCTCAAGGCCGAGTTTTCGTCTGGGGCTCGAGGCAACATTTGATATTGTAATAATTTGCTCGCTTTTAAAACAAATATTATTTTACCAGACTCAACTTAGTTACTATAAAAATCGCTGCTAATCGAGTTTCTTGACTCTACGAGTACATGAACTTCTAAGAAACATTCTGTACAAAAGATCCAGCTTTTTTCACAAAAAAGGCGTCAATAGGGTCCCGTTAGGGTACGGAACTCTAATGACCCCTTTTTTGCGGCCTTACGGAACCCTAATGACGAATTACTAAGCTACCGCTGTCCGTCCGACTGTCTGTCACCGGGCTATATCTCGTGAACTGTCGCAGAATGTGTACTTTCATTGCCGCTATAACATCAACAAATAATTACAATTTCAAAATAATCGGAAACAACTCTTATCAATTAAATCACCTTGTTCGTGTAAAGTCAGAGTGTACACTAGTGATTTTTAATTACCATAAAAATTGTGAATTTCCTTGAAGTATATGTAGGTCTACAATTTTAAAAATTATAAATAAATGGTGTTTTTATATAGACAAAACAGCTTATATATTTCAAGTTGGACATAATTAATAATTTTGGCCTGCTACGCCCCACCAAGGTTAAATGGTATGCGTCTACATTACATACTCGTTTGTCGAAATGCTAAAAGATTCCATTGACACCAGATGCTAATACCTAATGGATTTAATGAGATAATACATTATTTTATACATTCTTTGAATGTCGTATGTTTTCTTTTAATATTATTATGTGGCCAGATTTGCTTATTATTTTATACCTAATAAGTATCCATAATAGGTAATAAGCAATTAATCCGGTGTTTGACAACTAGTCAAATCAGTATCTTTTTATCAAATGTCAAAACACGCGCTTAGTAGGTATGTGAGCTTCCATGAAATACTGCATGTGACGTCACAATGATTTGACGTGCTTTTTTTAAAATCGATAATTGAAAATATTTAAAATCAAACAAAATGATATTGAAAACGAAAATCCTAAAAAAAGTCATAGCGGATTTTGCTTGCGAAGCGACCATATTATTTGGTGTTAGTTACTTGTGGGTTTAGAGGTCCGTGAAGGCACTAGCGTCGCGCAAGGTAAAGAGTACTAGACGTCAGCACAAGTAAACCTTGTCACTCACTCGACACTGGGTACTCTTGTGCTCTCACTTTCAAATGTCTTGCGTTTTTAGGGTTACGTACCGAAAAAGTGACAACGGGGCTCACTACTAAGCCTTCGCTGTCCGACCATCTGTCTGTCAGCGGACAGATGGACGGACCACCATGAAAATTAAAAGGTGTTATTTCCTGTACAATACAATGGTACGGATCCCTTCGTGTGCGATTCCGACTCGCACTTAACCAATTTTATTCTTTTATTTGTATTTTTTTTCTCATAAAGTCAAAACTGACTTTATAAGAAAAATAAATGCACGCAAAAATTATTACTCAGATGTTATCAGAAATACTAAAATGACGTAAAAAGTACTATAGATTTTTTTCTAAATCCGGTAACTTTGGGGTACTTGAGCCCATTTAAAGACTGTAATACCTACATAATTCTAGGTCACCTACGTGTTTGGGATGCTTATGTAATGCTTTAAATAATAAATAACTAGTTTGGTCGGCTTAGACAAATGATTGATGCTTATCGTTGAATAAACATGGGCAATGAACACATATTTTTACCCGACTACGGCAAAGCCAAAAGGAAGGGTATGATTTTAGCAGTCTACGTATGTAGGCTTATATTAATGTGTGTACCACCGTAGCACCTAAACTACTGGGAATGAGTGTAATATCTATAATATAAAAATGAATCGCAAAATGTGTTGGTAAGCGCATAACTCAACAACGCCTGGACCAATTTGGCCAAATCTTTTTTTTAAATGTTCGTTGAAGTTCAAGGATGGTTTTTACGGCGAGAAAAATTAGAATTATTGCTGGAAAAACCCTAAAAATAGCCCTTTTCTTTTTCCCATACAAATGATTTCTAACTAAAACGTAGTCAATTTGAGCTTTATTGCTATGGTATAAAGTTCATATTAAATTACAAGCACTCACTGTTGTCTAAGCAATGTAGGGGGTGACGGTTCTGTTCAGGAGAATTTTTTAAAATACGTAGGCACAAAAACTGCCACATTACAAATCTTTTTGACAGGACGAAGTCTGTCGGGTCAGCTAGTTTTATAATAAAATTCCACAATCAATTTTAGACTTGCCTTTACACAAGTTTAAAAAATCTATTAAAAGTATGCTCCTGGAAAAGCTTATTATACAATCGAAGATTATGTAAATGACAAAAAAGCTTGGATTTGATTCGCTCCAGCAATATACGGCGCTGCAATTGCTTGTATACAGTATGGCATATTATTGTAAATTGTACATTTGAAAAGAGCAACCGCCGAGTTTCTTGCTGGTTCTTCTCGGTAGGAACAGCATTCCGAACCAGTGGTAGATTATTTTGACGATTCAAAAGCACTTGTAAAAGTTTAATTGAATAAAATAATTTGAATTTGAATTTGAATTTGAATTTGAGCCGATTTAGATGAATGATTCGTTATTATGGTTCGGGGGACATAGAATGTAGCCTATGTCACCCGGATCATAGTAACGAATAATTATACGAAAAAATCAACATGACGGATATTACATCCAAAAAAGAGATAGGGCTGAAATATGGCATAAAGATAGCTATTAAAAGCTCGTTCACACAGGCTGCGTAAGCCTAGACGTAGCGCGTACCATTGCATTGTAATGTATGGATCTGTAAGAGACATGGCACACCGCTTGCGAAAGCGTGGACGTATGCGTAACCACACACGACGTGACATGACACGTATCATGTGTACGCAATTGGTGTGAATTGGCCATTACACGTAGATATCCGGTAAGAATCCCTGTTTGTGTAGTCCACGTGAACGAAGTCGCGGGCATAAGCTAGTTCCATATTTTACAACAAGGACTTTAAAAAAGAATTAAAAAATCGTAAACATCTTAAGAATTTACCTGTAAAAATGACTCAGTAGGTTAAAATGTATCAACTTTTGAATCTGTTACTCGGAGCTTGCGCGGCGGTCCCACGGGAGCGTGTGTACACAGTAAATACTAAATTTCTTTTCAACCGAAACTTTTAATAACACTCTTCAGTATTTACAAATAAAGTTCATATTTCAACAAACAATTTGAGAATTTATTAAGCTAACAAAATATCGCTGAAGAGTGTACGTGACTAAACCTCAATATGCAAATGTATTTTTAAAAATTCACATTTTTATTTATTACTTTATTTTATACTTTATCAAAATTTGAAGGACGATTTTTCGTTTGCATAATGTAGAGTGCTTCAATTCTCATCATAGTGAATGTTGGAAATTGGAATTGCTCATGTTTTTCTAGATATAAAAATATGTAGATGATGCACGCAACTCCATCTGCGTAAGTTTCCGTTTTTTTTAAAAAAATAACTATGGGAAGTTATTGATTTTTCGGGATAAAAAGTAGCCTATACTAGACTCCGGTATGCAAGCTATCACTGTACCAAATCGTCATAATTATGACATACGTAAATAACGATGGCATTTGACAAAAATTATTAACAGTTTGGGGTTTGGGAGTCATGAGGGAATAGATGCAACAACAGATAAAACCATACAAAGTTGTCTGAAATCATAACCCTACTTTGCTTTGCTTTAGTCGAGTAAGAATACGTCCAAAACATCACAGATGTGCGGGAGAGGCGTAAAAATCATCTCACGAGTGGAACCCAGTCGTGAATGATGCTACAATATTGTTGAATACAATGAATCATAAATTTTTGTCTGTAACCGTAGTACGAGTCTGCACATCTTAGCACATTGATCGATTTCGAACTTCGAAATGTTTTGACGTCAAAGAAAAAGTTATTTGAAGAGCGCCCAAGCTCTTCGTTTTCTCCATAAAACCGTAGAATGGTGATTACTTTAATATTTGATTTGATAGTGTAATTTGTATTCCAAGAACTAAGAATGATATAATTTGTCTCGTCATTATATCTAAGCTAATTTTGTTAAATAAAACAGTAAAAAGTAAATATTGATTTGGAAGTCACGGGTCTCGATATTTTAACACTAAAATCGCAACTTTGGGCGTAAAAGATAAGGAGTATGTAAACTACAAAACGTTGACCTAACTTTATTTTACATCCATATATTTATGTAGTAGGTATTTTTTTGTTTCCGCTTGGGGCGCGCGCTAGCTAGGCTTGCGTTAGTGCATAAAACCTTATAAACTAACGCAAGCCTTAAAACGATAGTGTTTTAAAATCGAAATCTACCAACGTTTTCGAAATGCAAACTGGTACTAAGGCTACTGGACTCGCGCGCACTCAATAAATTCGCGAGGTTTCATGTGCTTGATGCTTTATGAGACAGTTTACAGGCAATGAAACGAGCGTTTCCTGTGATCGTTTAATCCTAATTAATGTGCATTAAACTGTGTGTATGTTAATAACAACGAATTTCTCCAGACACTTGATTGCCCAATAAATATTTTACTTATTGGCAAGCTGTGTGGATTGCTGTGGATGGGGTAGAATCACAGTAAAAAATTAGTTAGGTGTGAGTTGGACTTGCACACGAAAGGTTCCGGCCAACTACCATCGTACAAGAAATAACATTTTTAAAAATTTTCATGGCAACCATTTTGAAATTTTTATTTAATATTATTATCATTTTAAATATTAAAAGCAAAGAGTAGTTAAAAATCGAAATCCACGCGGATGGAGTCGCGGGCATCGTTGCTTAATAAATAAATAATTTTGCATTGGGCAAGCGAGTCGTTCGTTCTAATCGCTCTTCTACAAGAAAATCTACGCTTTCCACAAAAGACTAGGGAGACATATACAAAAGGAGCTTATTAATATACGAAATTATTAACCCCCAGACAGACTTTAAGGCTGTGCTTGACCTAAATATTCACGCGCTCACTGAATGGGCACTCAATTATTTGTGCCGACTTCACTAAACCTCGTCTGTATAATCTCCTATCTAATACTATATCTTTCAAACAATAACAAACAATAAGAAAAACAAATAGATTATCTACAATAGAATTTCTTGTCCATAAACTAGACACACGATCTGAAAAAAGAAAACTGAAAATGGGTCTGGAAAAACTTAGTTATTGAAGGAAAATTGCCTGTTTATAAATACAACTAAAGAACAAGTAGGTAACTAATTGTCGTTCTTTAACCTCTTTTTCGTTTCGGTACTTGGTCATTTTTTCTAGTTCCGCAGGCATTTTTTTTGTCGCCTATACTTCGTATAAGTACCTAACAAAAGTAGTTATCTAATTTTAGTTTGTTTCAGTGATCGCGCTCATATTTATGGGTAGTTCAATGATCTCCGGGGAGCTTGCTTATGAATCAGGTGTGAAATTACGTATTTCTACGTACCTATACTTGGTATGCTCAAAATCACATCCCCAATCGAAAGCGTACTTTAATACTAACACAGTAAGAAATAGTATCGTTTGCACGATTGTGCTGTCAGATTCATGACGTAATAGATTTGTGATATTGGGTCATAGTATTCGAGGCATGGTTAATGGTGGTGTCAAAAGAAAATAAATACTTATTCCATAATAATTATTATTGAAGATCCTTATTTTGTACCTTTGATAAACTAAAAAGAGCTTACTTCATGTTGTAAGTTAAGGCATTTTATATGTCGCTTGGATTACAGCATTTGAATTTGCGATAGGCAAAAAAAGTCCAAGGCCAAGGTTAGGCAACATAGGATTTGTCACCGGCACTCGCAAAGTCGGCGGTTTCATGCGACGATAAGGCACGTCGATGAAGTAACGTCAAAATGTTTCGAATATCGTGGCGTATACGCGTAAAAACAATCGTTAATTATCTTTTACGAGGTGTTCTTTGTGGGTGAATGTACTGGCACGCTTGGCGCCTTGCCAGCTCTCACGGTGCACTTCTAATCGCCTCGCGCGTTACCGAGCTCCTGATAGCTCATAAACGCCTAGTACTTGTAAAACAGTTGGGTTACGGTCGCTTCCTTCTAATAATGTTCTGGATTCCTAGTTTGTTTCCATTGTACCTTGCTCACTACAGATCTAGATTCCCCCGACATCAATACTCACTCTAGTCTAGTCCTCTCTCGTTCCTTTTTGAGCATCTTTCGTCAACGCCAGATTGTAGCCACGATCAACGTACAACGGGATTCACAATGCCGTTTGTCGTTAGACGATTTTAACCCCAATTCAATTGGCATTAGACTTTAACCGTTCAGTGTGGCCACTCAGTTTAACGCGTTGATTATCTCGATAATCATGGCGTTGTTGGGCGTTGTAAACCTTAATGTAGCCGCATCATTAGAATAAGTTCAGCAGTTATCGCTTTTAGTTCAAATACCTAGCCACACTTCATATGAAAACTGTTTGTCGATGTCGGAATAACGAAAAAGAAATGGATGTTATGCAATATTTGAAATTTTGGTTAGGCCGAGATTTACATTATAGGCTAGACTAGGTAAGTAGGTACACAATCGGGTGATCAACCTGGGCTCCGGTGGTGACATAGACCTAAAATGCAACGAACTAGATAGGTATTATATTTTTAATATCGTCTTTCTAGATTTTCCGTAAGATATTTTAAACTTTACGACTTTTTTTAGGTCTCTGGCATAATGATAGAGCACGTTTTTTTTTTTGGTTCGTCGGCGAAATATCAAAGTTGTTTTAGGTATTCTTATGGAATGTGTACCTTATGAGCAACATAAGTCACGACTATTTAAAATCACACGCAAAATTAGTCTTCAACGCAAACGCATAACGTGTTACATTTCTATGTTATTATATTTTAAGATGACCGCTGTACTAGGCCACCATGAACTCAAATGTTGATATAGTGTCCGATAGCACCAAAAATTTGACTCCGCGTTTCCGCCTCAACGATCGCGAATACGTGAGTTCAAATCTTAGAAGGTTACACATTACATATACGCAAATTTTGATGCTCAAGGAAATTGGCATGGCGATCTAGTTCCACGGCCGAATAATTCTTAAGATTTTATCTGTGGTCGCAATTGGCTACTTGGACACGATTTTAAAGATATTTTTGTCTCGTAAAAGGTCTTTAGAGAGCTTTGAACTTTTTGACTTCTTGCAAACCTTTTAAGTACGAAACACCTGTTGAAAGGAATTCCCTTTGTCTATCCCTACAGGTTTTTCTTGTCTGGTTCACTTCATCGCGCTATTTGTCAGCCTTGAATCCTATGTTATTACGAGTATTATAGATCCCGAGGAGGTAACCGTCCTCATCGACGAGTTGATGACTCAGTTTACAAATGGTTCTAGAAAGATGACATTTTATATTGAAAATCTTAACTAATAATAAATATTTAAAATTCAATTTTCCATTAAAGTTACACCTTTGTGTAATTGGTAAGTAAGAGACACTCTCTCAAACCATTTATTTTACTTCTCATAGCTCGAATTAGTGATTCCATCCTTGGGTTTTCGATTCGATTTTTTATAACAATAGACTTATTACTTAGATATATAAGAAGTTGTCTTACTTAGCCACATATAAGTTTTTCAACTAAGTCGTTGCGGGAGAGTTTTAAGAATAATAGTTACAAGATTGTTTACCAGGGTTGCATGAAAAGTGAAGAGTAATGTAACGAAAATGATTCTATTTAAGAGGATCACTGCGTTACAGTACTTTGACACTGGTCCTTGATCTCGGGTTTACGGTCTAGTCGGATTATTTTAGGTTCATACATAAATTGGAAGTCTACACAAAAATAGAGAAGGTATTCTATACTTTAGCTTTCGTTCGGTTATTTGAGGTTTTGCTTATTTGTTATTTATTCTGTCTGCTTCAATTTAGAAGGTATCATTGAATTAAAGAAACACAATCCGATCTTTAGCATTTATACATGAGGATTTCGAACCTATGCAATAAAAGCGGTTAAAAATATTTACAAGCAATTCACGAGATACAAGTTAGCTCGTAACTGCGATCTCGTCTGATGGTAAATGAAGATATGTAAATGAGCCAATGTGAGATGGAAGAAGTGCCTTTATTATTCTCACCCCTAATTACTTGGCTGGTGGCGGTTTTGCCATTAGGGTGGTAATGGTAACTAGCCCACAACTGAAGCTGCAATCAATAAAATATGCAAAAGTAGGTACCTAACTCTTGACTCTGTATATTAGTTATCATTTCACGGCTCAACCTAAAAATGAAAGAGTTCCTATGGGATTTAAAAAACCTATATCCAAGCGAACGAAGTCGTGGGCATCAGCTAGTAGTATTATAATTAAAAAAAAATTCAAACCAGAAATCGTTTTATACGTAGAAGTTTGTACCTTCGTAGGAAAAGATACCTACTGGTACCTATCCACAGTTCGAGGTAATAAAAGAAAAGAAAAAGAGCGTTACTTTAATAATGAGAGGTGACGCAGTGTTTGTCGTGCAAACTTGTGAGACGCAGTTCATCGACGGTTCACGGACCACCTTTATTAACGACATTCGAGCCTGGCCGCATGTTAGGTACCTACTGTAAACACTGACAACTTCCAACTGGTACTTGCTAAATTAAAAGAACTTTTACTTTTTTTAGTGTCTACCAATGCTTCGTAAGACGATCCAGGCAATATAGTTTGGCTTTTTGAATATTACCCAATCGATTTCAATGAAAGTGAACTACATATTGTATGCTGGTTAAAAAACAAATACACAAAGTTAATAATATCATTTAAGAGATCCTTATAATTCATTATAATAGGTACGTACATAATATATTTACTTGTTTGCTTTAAATATTCAGAAAACATTATGTTTATGCTAATTTGAGAGCTTTATAACTCTAAATAAGCTCTTTCACTCATTTATCTTGTATTTAATCCGTGTAACGATTTGTCTGATTATGAAAACAAATCTATGCGGATCGGTTCTCACACCATCAAATATCTACTTAATCAAAATGTTAATTAATTCCTTAAATTAAATACGAGCGGAAGGAAAAAACATAATTGGCGAATATTAATTTAACAATAAGAACAGTCGAGGTCAGCCCTTTTGTTTTAATCTTTTTTGCGAAATTAATCAAGAGGCAGAACTGGACCTATCTCTTCTTAGGGTTCCATACCAAATTGATAAAAAACTAATAAAACACATTTGCACGTCACGTCACGATATTGAATTTTTGATATTTTTTTTTTCAAAAAATTTCTAGCCAGTGTCACTCGGGATGATATTAGGTAAGGATTATAACGATACCTATAGTATACATCCAAATCTGTTCAGACATTTAGAAATTATAGTGCAATAAAGAATCTTTGACACACATTTTCATGAACCCTTGAAAACAGTACACTCCTTTTTTGGTAGTCGTGTAAAAACGGCCTTCGTCTGTCTGTCCGTCACAGCTTATATAAATTGTTATCGATTTGTAGGAATTCCAGTGCCCGGCAGAAAATATTGTACATCGAACAGATATTTCGGCTACGTAGAGCGTTGTCTCTGTCACTCATACCTATGTGACGTTTCGTCGGTTTCAAGGACAGGGACAACACTCTACGAAACCGTTATCTCTTTCTAAAGTTCAATGCACAATATTACCTGCCGGGCACTGCACATATTGTGCTATTTTAAATAATTTTTATTTTATTGTAAGAGACCTGTACGAGCTTGGGGGAGGCAACTTTATAAACTAGACATTTGAGTCTATATAAAGAGTACTCTCCGTTTTTTTTTTTCAGATACAGCCTTTGATTACAATCTCACCTGGTGGTAAGCGATGATGCAGTCTAAGATGGAAGTTAACTCTCTGATGCTACTTTATTTTTGAAGCTCAAGTTCCCTCAAGTGAACACAGCGTGAGTTGTCCCCATAACTCCGACATGAACACGTCCAGACAGTGGCATGGACGTATGACTTTATTTCTAAAACCACAGTTCAGCTATCGTACAGTTTAAAAACTGAATTGTGCAGAATAACGACGACGCTATAATTATATGCTTGAAGTTCAGATTAATATAATCTTCGTGTGTATCACTCAGTGAGTTTGGGGCTTGACGGTTCGAAGGATCCTTTTCAATCCAATGTTTTGAAGGCTTCACCATTGACAAATAACGAAATGGTACCCTTCTTTAACCTATGTCTTGTTTGATGATAAGTCAGACAATATTTATCAATGTTCGGGAAGGCCCTGGTTCCTAGTTTAATGGTCATAATTCCAATGTAATGTAGTGTACTGAGTTTCACTAATAAAGATCTTTTAATTTCAAATTTCAGCGTCATTCCTTTCTATGTTCCTACGTCCTATTGCGGTTTGGGTTGCAATAATTCTACTAAAGTTAACAAAGTGGAAATGAAAGTAATGTTTTTGTCGCATTTTTATTCTTTTCCATTACAGTGTACTAGCTGCCCGCGACTTCGTTGACGTGGATTAGGTGTTATGAAAATCCGATTTCTTTGATTTTCCGGAATAAAAAGTCTCTTTCCAGGTTTTTAACTGTAACCAAGCAAAATATCACGTCGATCCGTTGCTCCGTTGCAACTCGATTGACGAACAAACAAACATACAAACACACTTTTGCATTTGTATTATGAGTAGTGATTTAATTTTATTGTTAGGGTTATGACTCCAGCATTCAATTTGTACTGAAGTAGACACAATCTATGTCAGTTTCCCAACTGTATGTTTCTAAACTATGTACATATGTTGAAACCTTATCCCTCTACACCTGACCTTTAATATTAACACGTATAAAACATCACACGGATTTAACTTTTGTTTCTTTTTCGTATTATATTTCATTATTGTTAAATTGCGAGGAAGTGAACCTTTTTGATTACTCCACGATTGCCTATAATGAGGTAAATAACTATATTATTATAGATTTATAGTCCTTAATGGTGGGTACAATGTCTCATAACAGTACATGTGGTGATTATTTTAATTACATACTTGCTTGCATATTGAATTTTTATTATTTTTACCACCTGTCACCAACGGTAAACTTAAAGAGCGAGTTTGTTTCGACACTTTTTCTACCTAGAAGGATCAGTAAAAATATATCGGTACTAGTATTCACTGAGAGTTTTCTGACTTTCCTTCTGATTTTCTCCTTCCAAAAGCGTTCCTTTAAAAAAAAAACCTTTCCCAAGTTCGGTAGGAATATCGAATAACGCAGCTTTCCGATTCGGCAGGAAAATGGGAAAGGAAACGTTCTCTTTTATGAAAGAATATGCTTTTAGAAGGAGAAATCCAGAAGGAAATTTCTCATTGTTAAAAAAAAATTTGTATGCGAGTACCGAGTAGTAAGCCTTTGTCTACAACTTGATGGCCAGAGTCATGTTTGGTTTGATAGCTTACTTCAGGTTTCAGTGTAATACGAGTATGTACGATACGAATTCTTAGTTTCATGTAACATGTTCGCTTTATTTTAAATGCATACATCTCCTGAAAAAACGAATACCATAGGGATAGATTAATAGGTTTAACTTGTAAGGAAACAAGTTTTAAAACTCGTTACGTTTTAACCAATTTCGTAGTTATCTACGTACTTTTATGACGTGGTGCTAACCCGTATCCGTTTACCCCACTGCCCAGATAGCAATAAAAATGCAATTCGGGTTAGGCAGTAAAAAGCAGCTGGAAAGATGGCCGTGTACGTACAGTGTACACTGCTTGATGTTTACAAACACTCGGTTTCATGACTTCAGTCCACAGCCATTATGGGACCTTCAAATTCGCACCAACAGCGCGATTAAAGCGTCAAGTCTAGGAGAAGAGAGCGCTCTTGTAACAAAAAGTTCGGTTTCATCATGCTGGGGGGAAATGCTATTTAATATAATCATCATCATTTCAACTCATCGCTGGCCCATTACTGAAGTAAAACGGTCTCCTGTGAAGGATTTAAGCGTTGGCCTAGTTTGGCAGATTTCACACACCTTTGAGAACATTATGGAGAATTCTTAGACATTTTAGTAAAACACACCTTCAGTTATTACACTACTTCATCAACAAATAAACAATTCATAAATACTTGACTACTAATCGTACTACTAAAAGTTTGTATGTTTCCTATTTTCACAAGATCATCCCGCAAATATTAGGTGGGGCGGCATCTGTTCGACTCGACATCATTGTAAATGTAGGTCGATAGTTTGTCCGCCAGAGACGGCGTTAATAGAAGTTAAGAACGACACTTTATATATCATATTTTTGATTAGGACCCAATGGTCTGGTACTTTGTCAGAACATTACGATAGCTTGGTTTCTTCGAAGATTGGTGCCGCGATGCTTTTGGCGCGATCCTTTATAAACAAGGCAACTTTCCGCGTCCGCGTCTTATTTACCGACCGACCTTTATTAAATAATCGATTGTTATTTTTGGCTGCAAAGTGTCAAAATTTTTTGCCGCTCCGTTATGACGGGTCCAAATTGCAGCGTTGCGGCTTCGGTTCCTTTTCAAAAGGTTTGAAAACACTCAATTAATTTCGGATTCGATTTGACAGCTCCAAATTACATACCAACAATCGAGAAGGATATCGAGTATATTGAGCGATAGAAAACATTTGGGTCGTCAAAAAGTGTGTCGGTATTGCGTCGCGACGAGAGAATCTTAATGGACGCAATCCATTACTAGTCCAGTGCTGATGTTTAAACGATAGTTGTGAAGAAAACCGTCGATGTAAAAGGTCAGCTGGGCGATGTAGTGTTGATGACGAATGTAAGGGGTTGATGAACGGCGCGTCTATTTTGGAGCGACTAAATGCGGCTCACCGAGTGACATTTCGTCCGGCGAGGTGCATCCGAGTCCGACCCTACTATCAAAATACTGACGACATACCAGCGCGCGAACTGCAGTCTTTACATGACGTGACACAAATTTCTAACTTTACTTCTTCTTCCTGTCCTTATCCCACGCTATGTGGGATAAGAACAAGAAGAATCCCCTGTTTTTCTTTGATTTGAATATTTGATTTAATCGTCGATTCAGAATCAAACCGAGTTTCTTCACTCTAATTCACTTTGGTGATAGTAAGCCGTAAAGACGTACATAAAAGCGCCTCCGCCGAAATCAGCACAACGACAAAGCGTTAACAGATTAGCCCCAAGTCACTTTAAGCAGACGGGAAGCCTAAAAAGTAAATGCTTAGTAATCCAATGCCCAATCAAAAGGATGTACATAACGAACACCGAACATTCCACGCTAAGTTCTTACTACCTACTGAAATGGCCGGATAAGTACCTAGGTCTTATTAATTTGTTTTATGCTCGGGCGTCAATGTCCAACAATAGCCATAGTTATCGCGATAATAATAATTGATCATGGCGTTAAACTGAGCGGCCACACTTGAACGGTTAACGTCTAATGCCAATTGAATTTAAGTTAAAATCGTCTAACGCCAAACGGCATTGTGAATGTCTTTGTACGTTGATCGTGGCTACATCTACGTTTAACGAGAAACGCCGTTGAACATCGCGTTGTTGGCCGTTAATGTGGCCGGGACATTAGAAATAGAAAGATTTTTAATCCAAATAAAACTTTCACAAGTACTTTTAAATGGTCAAATGCATCTAGCACTGGTTCGGAATGCCTCTCCTACTAAGAAGAACCAGTGAGAAACTTGGCGGTTGCTTTTGTCAAAGATTCGATTTACATATTGTGCCATAAAAGCAAAGCATAGTGAAGATTCGAATCCACGCTCTTTTCATGTTTACAGTTATGCAGTTAACATTTGATTCTTTTCATCATCTCAGTACTTTAATGCTGAATTTCGTAGGTTAAGAGCATCATTAATTAAGAAGTTGCATTCAACATAGTTCGGTTCTCATTTAAATATTAACAAATCCACCTCAACAAAATTATCTAGACACGTGCTAGAAATATTTGTCCGTGGTTTGTTAAATATCCGTAAAGAGTATAATTTCAAAATAACACTGGCACAAAGATTTTATGTAGATAATTATTTAAATTTTCGCAGACCTACATATTAATTATATCGATACATTAAAGTTAAATCGAATAGAAGCGTCATTACGATTATGTAAATCATCAACCTAATTTTTTGAAAATTACTCCTAATATACCTATACCAGGTTCAATTTGGGGGAGAGAAGTCACCCTTGCGGAACACTACAATAAATTACAATCAATTAATCAAACCTACGAATATGTTAGCAAAATTAATAGAAATCCGTTTGATATTATGCACTTGTAAAGGCTATCATGACGCAGGAAGCTTGATTAGAAGGCTGACTGACGTACTAGACCCGGTCCAACGCCTAAGTTAAAAATTCAACCGTTGACGTGTAGCAAATTAGATTAAACTGTGAAATAATAAATCCGATCGTTAATAAATAAACGCACGAACTAATCGTTATAATACTCGTTCTCGGTTCACATTTTGAGGGTATTTATTTTTATGACCGTTAAAGAAAAATTGGTTAAGCGGTAAGCAAAAGATTATACTGAGAGTTCCGTAGCAACTTAAAAAATAGGAATTGGCGCTGTGTGGTGTTTTGTTTGTCTAGTTTACGTTAATTTGGTGAAGTGTTGAAGTGTTTTTCTTAGAAGAATATATTCTAATTCTGTGCCCTGATTTTAATCTTTTATGTTTACACGTGACACCTGAGTTATATTTGCCGTATGGAGACTTCAGATTCAGGTCGTGACGATTTACCTATACACTCTAATTAATGATAGATTTACCCACAGGACAAACGAATACTTTAAACACTCTGTTCTGTGGATTCACCTAAATTGTCGAAATACCAACATGTCAAGTTAGATAAACTAAATGTTAATTGAAAAATTACTGTTACCTGGTAAGAATATACTCTACGAATTAAACGTGTGAAATTATTAATTTGGACTTATTAATTGGTGTGATTATATTGGACCTACCTAAACCTGGTCAATGTGGTCTTTTGAATAAGGAAAAACGTGCGATATAATAATCTATTAGTTAATACAAATTAACAGTCCATTTTATTTTGCTATAACTCGTATATTATAGAGCATAAAGCATAGAAAAATAACCATAGAACCATATTATAGGTGAAGGTTGCCATATATAACTTTCTACGAAATGATCATAATGTTAATGAATCTTTCGACATTGATTAAATTAAGAGCGCTAACACACTGGGACGCCAAGGCGATGTTGCCGGCTACGTATCCAAACAATTCGTATCAAAATTTATGTCAGTTAACTCATTTGGCCACGGTCTGGCAACGCGAACGTCGCTAATTTGAAAGCGTAGCCACGACCGACTGGTCCCTACGTGGAAACTGAATACTCTGGCGACCTGACTATGCGTAATCAAGTCGCCAGTATTTTGTATACAATTATGTTACGCTCAGTGGCTAACTGATCGCCAGGACAAACGCCCGTTTGTGACCGTTTGTTCGTTGTATTGTTTACTACTGGTAGGTAGTCAGAGGTGGCCATGGCTACGTAGCCAGTGACGTTGTCATAGTGTCCCAGTGTGTTAGAGCTCCAAAACTAAAAAGGCTAATGTATCCTAAACGACTTATGCGGTTAGGAGCAAGTTTTTACTTTTTAGACGTCAAATCGGCTGTAGAACGCGCCATTAAACAAAATTGATACGATCTCGATCCTCGACCGCATGGATTCGGTTTCGTACATTTTAATTAGGGTGCGGATACAGCTTCAACCTTCGAGTCTGGAAAAATTAAAAACAAAAAACTAAGGTTGCATTTTAGGTTGCAGAAAAATTATTTCATTGAATTTCTAATTCAATATTCGGTTTTGGGTTGACTTTTTACACCAAACACCAAAATTTCAGGTTTGGAACTAATTTCGTCTACAAGCTAGAGACTCGCTACATATCTATGCTCGCGACACGCGAACAGACAGATTAACAGACAAACAGCAGAGTGACATTAATAGGGCTCCGTTTTACCCTTCGGGAGGAACCCTAAAACCGATAAAAATACCAGATAGGTACCTACCTCCGACAAGTTAGGTACATCCATTGAGTCACGGTATGTGATTTATGAGTTGAGTAAACCAGTACGGGGAAATGTCAGACGATGCAATTTATATATATATTTTTTTTTTATAAAAAAAGAAATATAGAAACCTCGAGACAAAGTCACTAATCGCTATATTTATAAAGAGCAATGCCTGATCACTTCAAAAAGATATTATAAATCGAGAAAAAAATTGTAAAAGCATTCGTTTGTTAAAAAAAAATGTCTTATTATGCGATTTTTTAGGTTCTTCACAGTTAAGAAACTTGTAAAAATGATAAGTTGTACTTTTAAGTAAAAATAATCATAATGAACTTAATTAAAAATAAGCAAGGCCTATCAATCTTCAACGAAACCCTAAAAACATCAACAACATTTTTGTATATTTTTTTGCGTTATCGTTGGAATAATCGTTTAGCTAGAACAATCAACACAATATAAGTAGATAAATGAAAGGATAATATGCTTTAGGCAGCTATCACACTGCCAATGCCGCGCCGGCGCGGTGTGAACTCTCTGTAGTTATTGTTTATCAAAAAAACTCGCTCAGCGACGCTCTCTTCGCGATCACAACACTCGCGCAGGTTGCGCAAGGAATAACGGGCGAGTACCTACTCTGCCGTTGCATTCGCACACTCACTCATAGCCCAATGACAAAACTATCCCAACTATACCACACGTTTCTCGCTAACTAGTTTCTAGTTTTTATTAGCTCAGCTTAATCGTCGGCGGTCAGACTATAAATACATACATAATAATAATATGCTAATTAACTATTAATAATACGCAACAAGCATACTAAGGTCACAGAAACACGACGTAGATAAATTATTGACACTGTATTTTGATCAAATCGGCGGGTCAACGGCCTCGGAATGACCTAACCGCCAGGATATCTAGCTTTACGAGATCTTTCGCACGCACAATCGAGCAAGTCATCATAGTGATTCAATAAAATCGATTCCACGCTGTATATTATAATTCTTAATCATTATTATTTATCACTAGCTGATGCCCGCAACATCGTCCGCGTGGATTTTAATTTTCTAAAATCCCGTGTGAACTCTTTGATTTTCCGGGATAAAAAGTAGCATGCGTCACTCTCCAGATTTTCAACTATATCTATGTAAAAAATTTATGTAGTTCAATTCTTTGGTTCGTTCCGGCGTGATTGAAGGAGAAACCAACAAATCAAAATAAACTCACTTTCGCATTTATATGTATAATATATGGGTAGTGATGATGATCAAGCCATCCCTGCCGGCTCACCCCTGAGCAAATTTTCCTCTCTAAATGAGGAGAATTTGGCCATAGTCTACCTCCATGTCCAAGTGCCGATTGGCAGACCTCACACGCCTTTAAGAACATTATGAAGAACTCTCACGCATGCAGGTTACCTTCACTGTTAGAGCAACAAAACCGTTAATTGCTTAAAACGCCCATAACTTCGAAAAGTTCGAGGTGCGTGCCCGGGATCGAATCCGGACCCTCAGGCTATCTACCTCTAAAAAGATAAACTTTACTTTTTCTGTTAGATGAATAGTTCGGGGTGGGGATGCTCGGCACAGCCCCCGCGCTAACCTGGTGCGGGATAGCGTAGATGACGTCTCATACCCCGATTGCCATGTCGAGTTATCGCGTACTATACTTATACCTCCTCAAGTTTTGAGACTTGAATTTAAAAAAAAAAAACATGCTTACAAAGTACAAACAAACATGCTAATTTATAAAACAAATTCATCGGAATTTTGGCGTACATCGTATAAAAGCGCACAAATAAAGATCCCGTGCGGCGCAAACAGTGCTTTCATTTTTATTTGTCCTCAAGTCTGGTTTGGGAGCCACTTTTTCTTTCACTTCTTATTGGTAGTAGGTACAAGGATTTAAAACTGATCATGATCAATAGATTTAATTATAATAATCACTTCTATTTACTTATATAAAAAAATACCCAACGAAAAAGTAACACAAAAAAGTCCGTTGAATAAAATAGCGTTACCATTGTTACCATTTCAAATCGAGATCTATTCGACTTTAGAGTTGTGTGTTGCGTCACATTTTATAGATAGTTTAAATAAAACAAGTTTGTGGTCTTAAAATAAGCTTTGTAATTAAAATACTATACTAACCAGCCTATAGACGTTTTAACTACAGAAAAAGTCAAAATGTGAACAGCAGTGGAGTGATCTACTTATTCCAATTTTAAGTTGTATCGCTTTTTCTTTCTGTTTTAATAAACTGTTTATATGATACAAGTTTATTCTGGTAAACTAAGTTCAAATTCAATCAATATTATAAATACAATCAAAGAGTATTTGTTTGTCCCTCAGTCACGTATAACGGAGTAGCAGACCGACGTAATCTTTTGTACGGGTATAGTCAAAAAGCTGGGAGAGTGACATCTAGATCACTTTTTTTCCCAGAAAATGAAAAAGTTCCCACGGAATTTCTGAAAACCTAAATCCAAGCAGACGAGGTATCAGATACAAAGGTGATGCTACAAAAAAAAACCCAAGATTGAATTACGTAATCGAAATTGGGTGATGTTTATCGTAAAAAAAGCTCAAGTAAAAGTCCCGTCCAGCGAAACAGCGCTTTCATTTTTACTCGTCCTCGCGAGTCGCGAGTCGCATCTATTCAGGTTTGGGCGTCACTTTTTCTTTCGTTGCAGCTAGAAGCCGATTCGCCTTGACCTTCAGCGATCGGTCGCGGCGGCCGTTCACCCCGTCACCCGCACTCCGCGAGCCTTCCGCAAATTGTGCCCGCGCCTTCAAATGGCTATTTTGTTGACTAGTGCTCAACGATATTGCTTCCACTACTAGCTAGTACTTGCAACAGTTCCATACCCAAAAGGAAAAACGGAACCCTTATAGGATCTCTTTATTGTTTGTTTGTCTGTTTGTCCGTCTGTCGTGTCTGTCAAGAAAACCTATAGATTACTTCCCGTTGACCTAGAGTTATGAAATTCAGCAGGTAGGTATTTCTCATTGCACAAGGGGAAAAAACGAAAATCGTGAATTTTTGGTTACATCACACAAAAAAAATTAAAAGGTTTTCATTAACAAATAATAATTAATTAGTATTTTCAATTTTTAAAGAAGTATACCAAGTCGGGTATCGTATGAAATGACTTTACCTGTACATTCTAAAACAGATTTTTATTTATTTTTATGCATAATAGTTATAAAAATACCCGAGTACGGAACCTTCACCAGTTTTTTGTAAAAAGAATAACGTAGTAAGTGGAATTCAAAAATGAAATAAAAACTATACGCAAATACTGCCCCCTATTAATTTCACTGTTTGGTAAGATGAGCATGAGTTCAGTTGATTCAGTAAACAGAAGTAAATGGCTTCAAATGAGATGGAACCGTGAGCCCGGTGTCCTCACACACGTCTTGAAGGTACGACATACTTTTTTTCCTGTCATTATCTTCAATCAATCGGGGGACTAATAAGCAGATTTTATTTGTGCTTTTGTTATTGAAAACGAGAGAGCCATTGCTCCATCGTCCATCAGTTTTCGAGCACGTCAGCTTGTTTTAATCTTCTAACTCTTGGGGCAGCTAGAAGTGAGTTGGCAAGTGGGTAATTTTAGGTTTGGGTTTATTTTGGTGGGTTTGGGATGGTTAGCAAGACGAATTTTGTATTTTTTTTTTGGAGTACTTGTTTATTTCCTCAGAAATAGTTGGCATATCAAGATACGGGTGCAATCCTTCGTTGCGTATAAACTAGAGCGCGTCAGTTATGGTCCTTAGTATATTGTTTGGAAAGATGAGTATGAGCTCAGTTGATTCAGTAAACAGAAGGAAATGGCTGCAAATGAGATGGAACCGTGTGGCCGGTGTGTCGTCGCACACGTCTTGAAGGGGCGCCTCGCGAGCGTGACGCCGCCCGTTTCCGCTCACCGGGACATACTGTCCTAAAGAACGTACAACATTGACAAGGACGTGCCATCATCATCATTATTGACCGATAGACGTCCACAGCTCCCTACAAGAAGGTACACCCAGTACCTTCTTGTAGGGAGTTCCAGACGCCACGATCTAGCACCGAAAAAAAAAAACCAAGCAAACGGGCTGGCGGGTCACCTGGTGTTAAGTGATTGCTATTTGGACTATGATAAGCATGAATTGAGTTGATACAGTAAACAGAAGGAAATGGCTTCAAATGAATTGCAACCCTGCCCCGTATTCGTCTTGAAGGGGTTCATCGGGACACACTGTCTAAAAAAACGCACAACTTTATCAAGGACGTGTCTTTGAAGGTACGGCTCCACTAACAGGATACGGCAAATGATTGAAGTTCGGGCATACGATACGATACGATAGTTCAGCATTCACCAAATCAACTGGTAAAACTATACGGGATACGGCGAATATTTTGTGTTTGTGAATGTCTAAATAAGTTTGGAAAGTAGCCCAGCAAGGAGACGCCACATTTTGTGACAGCGAATGGTCCCCCTAGTGGTGTATTAGATATATTCAGGATAGCGCAAAAGTGCGAAACGATATTGCCGGCCAGAAATTCGCCATATCACAAATCATTTGCCGAATCTCTGAATGGAGCCGAAACATAAGGAATATTAACGATCCTCCCACAAAAATTTTAGGCGCAGTTCAAACAGATGTAAAACATGTTTAAAACTTACTTAACGGCAGTTTAAAACACGCTTTAAGTTTTTGTGGTAAGACAGTCAGTGTTTACTTTGAGTTCGACTTGAAACTCCAAGTTTTCGATTCTGTTTTCAAGAATTTGTTCTGTCTTGTTTGACTCTACTTTGTATGGCAATTAAAGTGGTAGGTACTGTAAATAATAATAGGGTAAAAAATAGACGTGAATTCTAGATCGTACGGGTTGTTTGCCCCTGCGATGAATGTCTGGGGGTATCGACCTACCCTAACTCCATAAATACTCCGATTACAAAGTAAATGTTCGTCCATCGTTGCGCGTCATTGTCCACGACACTGAGATGCCTTGTTGAACATACGAGCACTTGAATTATCGTGCGTTAACGGCGCACACATGAATGGTACGTACAACATGTGAGCGTACGCGATTCATTCAATTTGTTTACTCGACGAGCGCCGCGACGCCCCGGTCAAGGGCGTCATCCATCGCCCGCTCCCATCCCGTCAGAATTGTCACTGAACCAACTTATGTAGCTATGTTATCGACACAATAAGATTTTGTCACCTACTATGTTTTAATGAACAAATGTTTTTATACTAACTAGTCCTGAAAGAATTTCTTTTGCATTGTTTTGATGACTTGAGAAGGCACTTGAATATTGAAGACATTGTTTTGTGATAAGTGGGATTAACAATAATAGTACTGAAACAACTAATAAAGATAAAGTTTTAACGACAAAATCTGCTAAAAATAGGTATGACAATATTGAATGGTTATATTTTGCTATAAATTGTGTAATCTTGGGTAAAGAGCGTGACGTTTCAAGACGTGGATCGAATTCGCTTCGGCCTGACCGAGCATAGATGATTTTATTTAAATGTTAGTGGTAATTAATTAGCTAACGGCGGCGATAAAGGCCACATGCTGCCACCACGTGGTGCCGAGAGTGCCCGAGACCTTCGCACGGACCACCAAGTCTTAGGTCGTTTACTCCAATTACGTAACACCCGTGTAACAACTAACAACTCGCTATATAATCGGCGGAATTTTTATTGACTAATTATTCGCCATTTTTTATAAGCGGTGAAGTCAGCGGATATCGCTAAATATTCAAGCAGTGTATCATTCGAGGCTAACAATAACGTACAAAAAATCCGAACATCGGAATTATCTCACGTCGATATCTAATGGCCTCAAATAACAAACTCCGGCACGGGCTCAGATAAGCGGAGTCGGGGCGGAAGGCTGTGCGATCGCGAGAAATGGCTCAGCTTTTATATCGGAGGCTGTGCGGGATGCGTCCACATTCCACGACGATGACTCGCCCCGCCGGACCTCCATTGTGACTTTTTCTTTCGACGTCGCGTGGAAACACATAAGTAATTTAGATTTTACTACGCTCATAATCGGCCCGCTCGAAGGAGGATAAGTGAGCCGTCGAGCGCTCGTCGCGAGCCAGCATGGAGTCAACGCCCAGACGGATTAAAGGGCCGATTAACGAGCACAGTTTAATTTATAACCGGAATAATAAAGCTCACGGAAGGACCGCCGCCGCGCACGCCTCTCACTAGCCCATAAGTCATAACTGAAATGTCAACAGAACACCGCGGCTCCGTATACCATGGCCCGCTTTTTTCACTTTTTAAGCGCTCCCAACAACCGGTGAGGCGTATAGAAATGTCACTGTATAGCTTATATTTGCATTTGCATGCCTCCGAATCAACTTTCGGTTTCGCACAAAACGATGTAGCTCGTCTGTAGCAGATATTAAACCCGATAATATGTATATCAGAGTCCGCACCGAAACCTGTCTGCCGTCGAAAACAGTAATTATGTTAACGAGACGTAGGACACGTGGCTATTTATAAAATTGGCCTGAAAAATGTGTGATTTGGGAAGTGTAAATTGTAATAAGTCGCGTGGCTGACTTTTATACTTGTTTGCATCTGCTCGATAAGCACGATAAGTTATCGAGACCGGAAAACTTGGTACAGGAGATTCGCCGGTGAGGAGGGCGGTACCACGGGAGCATGACTGATAAGGAGGTTACACAACGGGCTGAGGCAGCCAAGGTCGCGGCAGATGTGGGAAGCACAGGCGCGTCGTTCACGGCTTATCTGGAGGAATGTTTGCCGAGCTCAAACAGGCAGCTCCGAGCGCTGATCGGCCGCGCGCCTTCGCCTCATGTTTATTAGGTGTGAACGCACTCGGCGGCGCCGTGAGAACTACACTACTACGTATTAGGAACGATTGCGCGATAACCAGACACGTGGTTATCGTAGTTTGCAGAACAATGCTTCCATTACGTCGTATCATATCTAATAGTACTGTAACGGCCTGATAATGTTCAGCTGCTCAGTGCAGGTATTCACTTTTATTGGATCAATCTTCCCCTTTTGATTCGGTTGTCTACTTACTAATCAAGTTTTTCCTTCTATGTTGCTCGAATGAAAAATATTACAAAACTTGTTTACTTATGGTTAAACATTACAGACTGTAAGCATAAAATCATAAAAAGATGTTCATTGAAAGCAATTTAGCTGCAGAACTGTGCCAGGTATTAAGATTTTAATGCGCTAAGTGAGATGTACCTACTCGGGAGAGCGGCCGATAAAAAGTTCACGCGTTCTCGGCAGGAGGCCGAGAGGACGCGCCGGCGAACATTCCGAAACCAATATTATTTATTTTTAATTATGCCGATGAACGTTCGAGAGGTTTACCTTCGATTGTGTGTGACTGTGGAGTGTGGAGCCTTCGTTTCCTGGTCAAACCTCATTTTGAATAGGCAAATATTTAACGAGTAACCGACTTACTCGTAGCTCAACGGGTTGCAAAGCTGAAGTGGTAATGCGCAGGATAGTACGAAAAACCGATAGACGTTGGGGTCCCAAGGTGCTAGAATGTTGAGGGCACCGGCAAGCGCGGTGTTAAAAGACCTCCCACTATGTGGACAGACGACATTAAACGACTCGCAGGAAGTCTCTAGATTCAGGCGGTGCAGCGCAAGACTGTGGACTTCCATGACAGTCTTGCGCCAACAAGAGACCTATGTCCAGCAGTGAAGGTCTATCGATCGGTGATGATGATTTGTATACGCGGCGACCGGTAAGCTGCGGATGGACGTTTCTTCTTCGTCGTAACACTCTTGGAAGAGCGGTTGTGGTCATCACGAAGTGACGTTTTTGGGGGCACATGTTATACGCCTCACGAGCATTCGCCACTTCTCCCTGCTGGTCTGGTACACTCGTGCATGGCACCGCCTACAGCAGACTTAATTTTGTCGGTCCATCGCATAGGAGACCTTCCTCGACCTCTGGTATCCTCCACGTTGCCCTGCACTACAAGACGCTCAATGGAGTCACTCTCATGCCAGGAGACATGTCCAAAGAACTTTAGAATGGACGCTGACAGAGCGAAAATCATTCGCGAGAGAAACGCGGTCACAGGCAGTGGGTCAGTGTACCCGGCGGCGCGCCCCGCGGCATCCCTACCCCGAAGGCCGCCATTCATAATTAAAATGACATCAACCGCGTGGGAACATATAAATGCCAAATTGGACGACCGGTCAGACGGGTGTAGGTATTTAATTACGAGATTCTTGATTGATACTAGCGTCGTTTCGCCTATACTGTTAATAAACATCGAAACTGAAAGCCGCGGGGGTAGAGCCAACAAAAAGACGAGCGTGCAGACGATCGAGATGCGTCAGCGCAATGCACTTCTCCCGTCCCTGTCCACTGGGACGCACTTGTCCTCATATAGCCGTCCTTTTTACCCGTAAAGTGAAATAAACTTTCGTCTTTTATGTCTCTTTCTTGCTCGATCACACTTTGTTTGAGGAAGTGCGTATCGAGCTTACGGGATCTCTCTATAACTGGCAGCCGCTTTGCATCGCATACCGAGCGGATTAGAAGTCGAAGGTTTAGTCATTGAAGGGAATCAATCGTCCGAAGGCGCGCGTGTGGCCGCGACATTTCCCCCATAACAATGAGTGATAGTGTAGCCATCTCTTTCGCGTCGGACCTTGCCGTGCTGTTGCTCCGGCCAAGTTCAATATCCCAGACCTTGGGCCGATCGAGAGTGGGTACCCGCAATGGGCAGTTGAAACTAGTTACCTATACCTACCTAGTATCTACCACCTGCAATAATTTATAATTTTGCCTCTATTTTTAGTTTTAAAGCTATATCGAGCAACGGAATGAAACAATTACTATACCCGTCGATCGAGTCTATCGTGTGACCGAAGGGGAAACGAATTATTCCATCGCGTCTTTGTCGGGCCGCGCGTCGGGACACCGTCACGTTTGGACATAAACGACTCTACATAAAAATTGGTTGTTTACGGTTTCACTACCGAGAAAACTGATGATAATGAAACTTCGGAGGTCGGCGCCGCGCTAGCACCCGCCAGATATACGAGCGGCCAATTAGATGTCGGGCGCATTGCTAAAATATAAATATTAGTAGAACCGACAAAGGTTTTTAATCACCGATCTCGATGCGTTTTATTCCTTTTGCGGTCCGAAATTACAGGCTGCGAGTTCGCTCACCCCGACCGCCGCTTAGGGCAACTATGCCCTCATGGATCGTGTGAAAAATTACCCGCGATTTGCTTTTATTTTGCGTTATAAGTGGAATTCGATATGTATAATTTTTGCATCCGGTCGAATACATCGAAAGCTTCGGTACACGCACACGCATTAATGCGAATTAGATTCCGGGAATCCGAGATCAACGCGCGCCTGCTCGAGCCTTGTCTTCGACGGGCGCAAATAGGATGTGCGTTAAAAAAAATGAAAATGAAAGCGAGGTGCGGAGAGCGCGGGCGAGTTGTGAGCGAGTCGGCGAGCGCATCTCACTGCGCCAAGGTTACGTAGTAGGGGCGGCGACCGGCGCGGCGCGGCGAGACTGGCGTGACGTCACGGGCGCCGGAAACGCTTGTCCGCCTCATAGTTACGGTTACATTTTGAGTTTAGAAGAAAGTGTTCCATTCCGCGTGGGCTAGGTCAGTTGCAGCACTTGCTGTAATCGTAATAACTTCTTACGATTCATAATCGCTTGGTGCGGCCGATTTCGAAATCGAAGATATTATTTATTTATGCGTTTCGAATGTTTTATAGGGACAACACAATACGTTTCGTTCTGCGAATCGTGGTATTGGCCTACAAGAAAGCAGGCGGCCTCGAAGTCAGATATTCGCTTGATAAACATATTAATTGCAGACGACAATGCGTGTTCGAACTTCGAACACGAAATCGCATTTATTTTTATTTTACTTCATATAAATGTACTTACTGGATTCACGGAGAATAAATTTGATGAGCGTACAAGCTCTATAGAGCGAGCAAGTCGCCTATTCGGAACGAATTCTCGCGATGTGGGGATATTTACCTGCGGACAAAATAAAACAAATCATTAATAACTACATTGCAACTATAAAACCATTCAAGTAACATTTTTACTGCGCAGACGCAATAAAATAAATGTAAACGACAATCTCCGAACAACTTTTTTTCATCGGAAAATAAACAATCGACGATTATTATCGATTTTACTTGTAGCTATAATGAGGACTCAAATAAGGTTATAATAATATTAACAAAAGGCAAAATACAAAAGAAACCCTTTATTAATTGTAAATAAGACGAATGTTTGGCGATATTATGTTTATATTTAACGGCAATATTGCAGGCCTTTGATGGATTCTCAGAGTACCTAAATAAAACAAGAAAACTGCCTCAAAAAGTTTAGCGCGAGGGCTGTGCGGGTGTGCGGGCGTTCCCTCCCTGATTGCCATGTTAACCTGTCACGTATTATATTTACAAGTTTACGGTTTTTAAAATTCTTAGCAGAGTGAATTAGAGTAGGGACTAGAGAACTCTCAGTTTGACCCTGAATCGACGACTTGTCAAATATTAGGCTATAGTGACGTAAAATCAACGAAAAATAGGGCTACCTTAGGGCTATGTGCGTCAAATGTACTAACATTTAACGCCTGCCAGTGACTTCGAAGCCTCTACGTTTTGTTAGAAGTTCCCTAACCGTGCTAATAAACACAAAAATGTCATAAATGTGGTAAACATCCGATCGACATGTAACAGCAATAATACATATTCCAAACACGAAGATGTTTGTTGAATCTCACAGTTGGTGCGGAGTGCTGACGTAGGTGCTTGAACAATCGAGATTGAGATGTCTGGAATTTGATTGGAACAACCAATTTCAGCAATTGGTAAGTATCATTTTACCGGAGAAACTGACTGACTGCCATATAGGTACAATGGCATCGTGCAGCTCAAATTTGGTTTAGAAACTTGAGATTTCTCATGTAGGTTCTCTCTACAGCCAATGCCTCCACAAAGTATAGATTGTGAGAAATTCCAACCGGATTTTTTTGACAAACTTCCTGGCGCAGTGGTAAGCGCTGTGGTCTTATTACTGGGAGGTCCCGGGTTCGATTCCACCAGGTGAGATTGCAGTCAAGGGCTAACTTGTATCTGAATAAAAAAAAAAAAAGACTCCATGACCCCAGGGTCTCCACGGAACAAAAATATACTTTTCGTAGATGGTAAAATTACTACAGTAGGTAGGAACGGCATGAATAATGAAGAGCATCACGGAGAGCGATGAATATTGAACAAGGGAAAGGGATGCGTCAGCGGCGCAGCGTTATGAAGACGTCGCGTCGTAAAAAAATTAAGAAGTCTGCTCTTATTATTACTAAGTGACAAACAGACTTGTTAAAGACAATACGTCTGTACTCTGGATAAGGTTTCATGTTTAAAATTACGTAATACGTGATTTATGTTAGTAGGTACCTACGCCTAATGTTTGGGCCACTAAAGGTTATCGTCAATGCCCAACAACGCCATAATTATCGCGATAATTCTGCCAATAATAATAATCAAACGCGTTAAACTGAGTGGCCACACTTGAATGGTTAACATTCAGTCAGATTTATGCTTAATGCGACTTCGTCTGCGTGGACTACAAGAATTACAAACCCCTATTGTTTTTATATTGTATTGTATAATATGTCTACGTCATAATACCTGTTTGCATTCTACACGACAAATTTCAGCTCGATCCATCTAGTAATAGTAGTTAATAGATCACTCAGTCAGCCAGTCACTCAGCTTTTCTTACACTTACACATAAAAACTTTCGTATTAATTATATTATTATGTGTAATATCACTATCAAGTTTCACCCGACTTTTGAGCTTAGAATTACATAGAACCTCCAAAAGCAACGTGTTGAATTAGTACAAAGGCTCGACACAAAGGTGTAGATCATAAATAAAAGGACATACAAGAGTGAGCACGGCGCGGCGTGTGTTAGTACGCGCCTGCGCCGGCCGGGTTTCCGATAGGCCTGTGACGCAGACGCGCGTATGTCGAATACTAAGTGTCTCACAGACATAGATATATGAAAACACTAGATGATGCCCGCGACTTCATCCGTGTGGATTCAGGCTTTTTAAAAATCCCGTGGGAACTGTGCTTTTCCGGGATAAAAAGTTATCAATTTTCGGGTCGTAAGCTACCCCTGTACCAAATTTCATATAAATAGGTTAAACGGATAGACCCTTAAGAATCCTGTAGGAACTCTTTGATTTTCCGGGATCTAGGATATATGAATATAGGATAGTTATTTAAATAATCTATGGTATATATATCTCTCATTTTGTCATATACTTATATGATTTATCAAAGACGCTGCACATGGGCCATAGCAGACACGAAGCTTTTAGTATTACATAGGCTGCACTAAAGTATCGGGAATGGAATACTATTTCCACTGTCCCTGTCATATTAAAATCTTTTTAATTGAAAACTCCTTGGTTTTAAAAATCGAATACCATTTATTTATTTAAAAAAAGATTCTCGGTCTTTTCACAATGTCTTGTCAAACTTGTTTAGTCGTTGAGAAAATGGAATTGACTCGAGAAAATTCTAGAGCGATGACTTATTATGACTTTCGAAGTGGTTTAACACAAAAATAGTGTGTTGAACGGATGATTTCTGCATTTGGTGATGAAGCCCCATCCAAAACCACAATTTATCGCTGGTTTGCTGAATTTCAACGTGGACGTGTCAAGCTCAGTGATGATCCCCGTCAAGGTCGTCCAAAAACTGTAGTCACCCAAGAAAACGTTGATGCTGTGCGTAAGCTGATTGAGGAACATCGACATGTGACATACCGCGAAATTCAGGCAACTTTAGACATTGGCATGAGTCAAATACAAATATTCTTGCATGAACAATTAGGTGTAAAAAAGTTGTTTTCTCGATGGATACCGCATTTGCTCTGTGAAGAGCAAAAAGCGGCTCGCGTTACTTGGTGCGTCAGAACTCTCGAAAGATTCCACGCAGGATCCTCAAATGCTGTATACAACATCGTGTCAGGTGACGAATCCTGGATATACGCGTACGAACCCGAAACAAAAAACCAGTCACGATTTTGGGTGTTCGAAAATGAGTTAAAGCCAACAAAAATTGTTCGTTCACGAAGTGTTGCAAAAAAAATGGTGGCCACGTTTGTCTCCAAAACCGGCCATGTTGCGACTATTACTCTTGAGGGACAAAGAACGGTTAATGCAGAATGGTATGCTAGCATTTGTTTGCCACAGGTCGTTTCTGAACTCCGTAAAGAGAACTGCAACCGCCGCATCATCCTCCATCACGACAATGCGAGTTCTCACACCGCGCACAGAACAAAAGAGTTTTTAGAGCAAGAAAACATAGAATTATTAGACCATTCGCCGTACAGCCCCGACCTAAGCCCTAATGATTTCTGTACTATCCCTAAAATAAAGAATACATTGCGTGGTCAGAGATTTTCATCACCTGAAGAAGCTGTGGACGCCTACAAAACGGCCATTTTGAAGACCCCAACTTCTGAATGGAATGGTTGCTTCAATGATTGGTTCCTCGTATGGAAAAATGTGTCAAATTTCGCGGAGAATACTTCGAAAAGCAATAAATACATTTTTAAATAGTAATGTTGTGTCACTTCCTTGATTCCCGAAATTTTCAGTGCCGCCCTCGTAGCATGCAATTTAGCAAACAAGAAAGGATTTTTAAAATTTCAATCCGAGCGAAGTCGGATCTAATCATATAAATTTTCGTAAATCTGTCATACATAATATACTACAATTCTTCAAATCAAAACCTAAATTCCCATAATAATATTTTTACCATAACAGGGACATTTTTTTAGGATTCCATTTTGTAAGGAGCCGTGTATCTATGGCTTCTTGTATCAATGCTCACAATACACTCGAATTAAACTATGGGTACTGTAGGCTAGAACATTCTATTCATATTTTAAACGGTCGTAGTTTCTATGCCAATCTTATAAACGTATATAGAATTATTATTCTACATATTATGATTGTAATTTGGTTATGTCAAAAGAGTGGATTATTTCAATGACTGTCGTTATGGGACCTCGATTCGGCAAGGGCACAATGTGGTATATTTTTAAGGTTCCGTACCTCAAAAGGAAATCTTATAGAGTCACTTCGTTGTCTGTCTGTCTGTGGTGTCTGTCAAAAAACTTTTAGGGTACTTCCCGTTGACCTAGTCATGAAAAGCTTGTAGCAATATCTTATAGGACAAGTAAGTAAAGGGATACTGGGAAGGTTCTTCTCGGTAGGAACAGCATTCCGAACCAGTGGTAGATTATTTTGACGATTCGAAAGCACTTGTAAAAGTTTACTTGAATAAAAATGATTTGATTTGATTTGATTTGATAAATTCGAAAACCGTGAATTTGTGGTTACATCACAAAACAATTAAAAAGTTTTATTTATTTTTGGTACAATGATACGGAACCCTACAAGTGCGAGTCCGACTCGCACTAGACCGGATTTTTACAATAATATTTCATGAAATACTTATATGTAGACTTTTTTTTTACATATTATAATTGGGACCCTTTTACTATTACCAAAGCATTAATCTGATTTATTTTATAATAAAAAGGGATGTAGTAGTTTTTATCATTATTTCTTTATCTATGCTCAGAAAATAAAAGATCTCAGACTCACAAAAAGTGCTTAGACTTACGGTATAACCAAATAAAGGCGATAAACGTGTACCAGTTGTAATTAGCTCGAAATCACGTACCAATAATTGGCCACTTTTAAATAGTTTTTTGCTCCAACAAAAGGTAGGAAGTCAGCCTCCAAAACGGGTCTAAAAGTATGAATTAATCAAAAAAACGAGTTGACACAGCTTAAATCATTATAATATTTGCGGACTAGGTAGATATTTTTTCTGTAGGTACAAGTACAAATCCAATTATTTTACGATTGACAACAATTTGTATGAACAAATATGGTAAACTTAAAACATTAAAAATTAAATACCTATGTATATCATTTTAGTAATTATTTTATTATTTGTCTGTTACACCACGCGACTGTCGCGTGGATTTTAGGTTTTTCAATGATCCAATTTAATTTTTAATTTTTTTTGTAAGTAGTGTAAAATCTCAGATTTTTAGACCTAGGGTTGGGGTTCGAGCTGTTTGTTTATATGCAAGTTAATCGATTTCTTCCGTTATTATATTATAGACCCACGACTTCGTCCGCGTGAACTACACTTTCAACCCTCTATTTTACCCTCTTAAGGGATGAATTTTTAAAAATCATTTATTAGCGGATGTTTACGTTATAATAGCTATCTGCATGCCTCAGCCCGATCCATCCAGTAGTTTGAGCTGTGCGTTGATAGATCAGTAAGTCAACTTTTCCTTTTATATATGTAATAATTCTAATTGTCTAACGTAACTAAGAAAAAATATAACATCCACTATCTCGACGTGAATGTCAATTAAAAAAAAATACATGTAAAAGTTTTAAGAAAAAAATATTTTTCCTCCATTCTTTAGCAATGGCACAAAAAGCTACGACGACGGTTCCAGCTCAGTTGATGAATCAGACGGTCAAACATTCGTGACATCTTGCTGAATGTGAGAATTAAAGCCTCCAGTTCACGTTGACCCAAAAATTTGGCGAGTACTAAGACTAAGTGCGCCAAGATCCTTGATGAGTGTATGAAAACTCACAACAGTCGGAAAACCGAACACCACGCGGGATACCGAACATCACTAAACATTATTTTCACACGAACCGTTTAAACTTTTAATATGTGATAAAAAGTAATGAACAAATTCTGGATAGGTTCATTATCGTTCGCGGGGAATGATTCAGGGTACGCAGGCAGTAAAATTAAAACCGGCCAAGTGCAAATCAGACTCGCGCACTGAGGGTTCCGTACTCGGGTATTTTTTCTAACATTTTGCACGGTACATCAAAAACTATTATGGATAAAAATAAATAAAAGTCTGTTTTAAAATGTACAGGTAAAGCCCTTTCATATGATACCACACTTGGTATAGTTATCTTACTTTGAAAATTGAAACACATTTAAATTTTTTTTTATAATGTATTGAGCTATGAGGCTTTGCTTCTTGCCAAATTTTATGATTCTAGCTAAACGGGAAGTGTCCTATAGGTTTTGGTTCTCTTGTGACTGTCAAAATATGCCGCATAAACGGCAGTATCTTTTGATTGTGTAGACTTAGAAGTTTGGTATTTTCACAGGTCCAAGAGATTGTATACCCAGTATTTCACATTAATGATACCTCCACGTTCCTGAGAAAAAGGGTCTTAACAGACAGCCAGACAGACAACGAAGTGATCCTATAAGTACCTTTTATATTTTGGAGGTACGGAACCCCAAAAACGCGTAAAGGCTCCGGTGGGTAAGCCCTGCCAACTTCAATTAGATTTCGCGAAAGGCGAACAATAAGAAATAAAATCAGCTCTTTTACGACCGCCCTGTCAGCCTTCGGGTCAGCCGAGATGCTCGTAAACCTGGGAATGCAACGGACCCGATGTGGCGGGGAGACGAAAAAGACCAAAATCGATCGAATTCTGCGTTCGCGAAAGTCTTGCGAGGAAATTTGATGGGTTGGTTTATTACTTTAGAAGTGGGTCATGAGCGTTCAATCACTTCAATGCTGAAGCTTTTTTTACCCCCAAAGGTTTTAAAGTAAGTATAGGGGTTTGAATCTGTAGTCCACGCGGACGAAGTCACGGGCATAAGCTAGTCAGAAAAAAAAGCTCCACTGTCTCAGAGAGGTCATCAAAGCTTTCGGATTGTTTTGCCGAGACGTGACGCCGGAACTTGAAAGGTCGAGAATCGATTCAAGGATAACTGATAATAAGTAATCCGAATAGCCCGATTTGCGTGGGAAACGTCGCGGCATCTATTATACATGCGGACGGCTCCTCTGCCGGATCGATTCAGTGCAAATTTCGATTTGGAAACATCGAATTCGCAGGCATCCTAACGAGAATACTCGCGGAATGCAAAACGGAATCTGGCCGCTCTTTGTTGCGGATTCCCAGACGTCGGCGACGGCGAGGTAAAAAGCGGTCTCGGCCTGCCTTATAAATTATAATCTCCTGGTTATTAGTTGCCGAAATGACAACTGTGCATTGCATCGCCGCTACCGTTACTCCTCATTTATGAGGGTCGTCCATTAATCTCATAATGGTAGGGGTTTCCCTAGAATAATAATGCAGTGGCTCCCAAATCTCCACATTCCACTCGGCTAAGTTTAGGATTCCACCCAGTAATCGTTAAAAGTTCTGCACTCGAAATGGTAGGCGAGTAGGTTTACATATAGGACACACAATCCAATTTCTAGAAAGAGGTTAGTCACCGAATCCAACTCGACTGGGAAGCGTTTAGGAAGCTTCAAGATATTGTCTTTTCGTCGTTTGACGAAAATTCCTTATCGCTTGAAGACCAAAGTCTTCGGACAGTGCGTGTTTCGAGATATGGTCGCTAACTATGGGTCTTATAAGAACGCTCAGTATTGCCAAGGAACGGAGGAAACGAAAAGGCCAAATACACCTTCTAAGTCAAGGTACTGACCTGGGACAATGTTACTTAACCAGCGCAATACTGATTTGCGATGTCACAACTTGGCCACACTTCTCACAAGAAGTCCGTTACCGTTACAAGAGATCCATTCAAACGCAAAAAGAGTCGAAGGGCGATAGGGTCGCGTATCCAGTTTCGTGGGGCTCGGTTTTCTTGCCCTTTCTGATTTAAATTCGAGGTCGTCGGGGACTCGTTAGTCGCGACTGAAAAACGTTGGGTTATATTAAGTTACTAAGCTATCAAACAAAGGTTTATTGTAATACACAAATAAACTGCTCTGGTATATAAATATGACGTAGGAACTTAATATTAACAAGAGGGTAAATAAGTAAGGGGACAAGATCCGAAACGAAGAGACCCGCAGGAGAACCAAGGTCACTGGCATAACCCAATTCTTACTCAAACTCAAAGCATTTATCTAAATAATATATATGGTGTGGTGGTGCTTATTCCGTCATCTTTTAACTTTAAAACTGTTGGTGCAATTTTTTGAGTTATTGGCAAAAAACGTGATAATTTTTAAAAACTAATGTTTCTAAAAATGAATGCTAAAATGGATCAAGGGGTTTAGTTCGGTTCTACGTAACATTCGTTTTTAGAAACATGTTTTTGGCGAAAGCTAAAAAAATATTTCTTGCGCTTCACGGCTTTTCAGATAAATAACGGCAGCGTTAGAGAAAGCCTATGAAATGTCACAGGTTGACTGAAATGACTAAGCATTTATATAACTTACTACATAATTACAAAGGAAAGATATACATGTACAGTAAGTAACATTGCTATCAAATGACATATTGAACCGCTCGGGAAGTAATAAGTCAATGATCGAATGAAATGAATGTAACCTCTTGAGCCTTGCGATTATTAATATTAACCATCAACATTATGTAAACATGATTAACAGTGGTCTCTCCGTCACCAGCTCCTTACAAACGTAGTTTGGTTCTCATTTGAATATTATAATCAATTAAACGAATTAACAGAAAGCTGGGAAACCACAGACATATTAGGATCCTAGATAATACTTCCAGAATTTAATAGGATCTCAGACTGTAATAAAATGATGTGATGTGTTGTATAGCAGTAGTTGATGGGGCTAGAATTAATAATTTTAAAAAAAATAGATTTTTCGAAATTTTTACATAATTGTGTAAAAATTGTATGGAAGGCGATCAACGACGTCACAAGGCGATGAACGACAATTTTTTTTTATAACATAAAAATATTTTCCCGCAGAAATTACTCTAATTTTCGGTTTTCCAGGATAAAGTAGGCCCACAGGCCCAATTCGAGAACGAACATGCGTTCTCAAAATGTAAGGTGCCTTTCATCAAATTCGGTTTAAAGGATGGGCCGTCAATAGGCTAGGAGATAGACAGAAATACAGACCCACTTTCCCATTCATAATATTATATTACATGAATTTTATTGACATTTCTTTCTTTAATATCATCTAAGTTTATTTCCAGTTCTATTAAAAGCATCACACTAATATTATAAAGGCGAAAGTTTGTATGTGTGTGTGTGTGTGTGTGTGTGTGTGTGTATGTTTGTTACTCCTTCACGCGAAAACCACTGGACGGATTTGGCTGAAATTCAGAATGGAGATAGATAATATCCTGGATTAGCACATAGGCTACTTTTTATCCCGGAAAATCAAAGAGTTCCCACGGGATTTCGAAAACCTAAATCTACGCGGACGAAGTCGCGGGCGTTAGCTAGTATCTAATACGAAAGAGTAGAAAATAATATTATGTAGACGTTATAAATCCAATTCAATAATCAAGAGTTTTTCACATTTTTTTATGAAATAAGCTTTTATATATTACTAGTATCTTTATAAGTTAATGTTATGATTTACAATATATTTTGTACACAATAAGTATTGTTAAACGAGCAGACAAGAGATAAAGTTTATTTATAAGTGCATAAATAAGATAGAAGGCCGTGTCTGTAGCGTCATCGGGGTAGGTCGGGGACAAAAAAGTGTTTGCACCTCTGCCATCTCGGCTAATCCGTAACGTTATTGAAACATCAGAGATGATTGATGTGGTGCAATCAGGCGCCGCGGCCAATGAATTCGTACTGATTCGCACATTGTTTTCGTTTATTCGAGCGCCTAGAGGCCATAATCACCTAGTACCATTGTGAGCCAAATCAGCTTAAGAATCCTTAAGTATAAGCTCGAATTTGACCTCTAACGTGCGGTCAGGTTATAAATATCAGACCTTGATAATACGTCCTGTATCTACGTAGCACGTACACTTTGTAGACTCCTGCACAATGAATTATTGAAGCACTTATCTTATTGGATATTATTACAACTCACTTGAGTGGAAATTAATAATCACGTTGGAAAATAAATAAAGTGGATTTATTTCTCGACACGAGGTTAAATTTTATTTAATAAATTAACATGATATTCAGGTAGTCTCAATGGACAACATGAAAATTCTTATTTCATTTTAATTTTAGAGCAAAGTTCACTTTAAAAGTTTAAAAACCTAATTTATTTATCTACTTCCTTTTTTTCTCACCTTCACTCTCTCTTTTTTTTAATACGGTTAAACAAAAGCGGGCCATGTACCTACATAAAATACAAAAATCCAATTTCAGTACTTAAGTTTTTTGAAATGAAAACTTCAATTAGGCGCGTTGGGTGGATTATGGTTTGGGTAAAACTTTGAAGTTTGCGTCGCCAACATGCTAATTCACTTCTGTTGGCAGTCTCCCCTGCCTGCCAATTTTTTTTTGTAGCCATGCCGTGCAAACGAATCATGCCTACCAAGCTAGCATGAGTGCAGAGGTTGTGAAATTGCGTGCGACCGCAAGACATCCGGCGGACAATGGCGCGCGCCGGACGAAAGCTCGCCGGATGCACGTAATGCGCGGATCGCGAGGTTATGTTTATTTCGCTTTAGCCTCGCCTGCGGCTTCATCTGGGGAAGTGATTGCAAAGTACGGGATGTGATTTCACTTTGCCAGAAACAATGAAATATACAATGTAAATGCAGGCAGCGTATGACTCGTTTTGTTCAGTAAAAGCTTTGATGTAAGAGTCTTCTATAGGCTGTGCAACTGAGACAGCACAAACTTTCTGGCATGAAATTGGATGGATGTTCGTCACGAAATAACAAACGGAGCGCATGGATTTCACACCTGCCCACGTATCCCTAGAACTATCTGATACGAGGACCGCATAACCGTGTAGGTGGTGTCAAATGAAGCGGTCTATCAGCCTCCACCGCAAACTAGGGAAGCCGTGGATGTGTGGGAGCCTGGATCTGGTTTGTCTATGCACTTGTCCAACTGATACGAAGTGATTTGTTTCTTGTTTTTGTCCTCCTGGTGGGTACTTGTAACATGGTCACTTATCTGGTATCCTATATCATTGTGGAGTGAATAAATGAATAATAATAACAACTGTTAAAAGGAAAATAATGCTACTTAAATGAGGTTTTGTATTGAGTGAGTTTCTGGTCTAAAATGTTAAAGTAAATTTTTCTTTGTCCTCTTTGTACGGCACGAAACTCTAATTAACCCTTTTCAAGAGTAAATCTCTTCCATAATATCTGCATGTAATATCACTGTATCCCAGCATTCCCAGCTTGGTTATTTATTAAATGCATTGAAAGCATGTGAAAACACTCATTTTCTTCAACGATGTAATAACTTTTGTTCGGTGGCAATTTTGTAAAAATGGATGGGGTATTCAATAACTGGAATGAACGGACAAATTACAAATTCCATCACGCAATTTTATCAAGTGTTCTTTAATCTATGTGTATTAGTACAATCTTAGATTTTAGCACTCCGATTTTGATCAAACTTTGACCAGTACTAAAGTTTGACTAAAAGCTTTCGATTTGTGGAAGTTTCGTCTCAATCAGTCCTGTTGAGATGTAGATGTGCGTGCAATAGTTTAGTAAACCAGTTATGGTTTAGTTTACCGTGAATAGTACGTAACATATAACAAAATTAAAAATCAGTTTCCTTTTTTTAAATACATTAACAAATAATAATAACAGTACGGATTGTTTAACAACTTCAAATATAATAACTAGTAAATTACAGTGTTAATTTCAAATGTAATTGGAGCTATTTTTAATGAGTCTGTAAAGAGATCAATATAATTATTTGGTTAGACACCGGCATTAGCAAGCCATTTATTACATACGACCTTCAACACTACATTAATACATGGAGCTTGATAGGTTAATTGCTGTGAACAGATTAGCTTTTGGCAGTTTTTTCCGCGATCCGAAACCGCCGTGGTCTTTATGATTCATAATTACAATTCCGCTGAGAGGCAATCACCAAACCTATCATTATACTGTACAAATAACTACTTATTTATTATAATATACAATACACATAAAAACGGATACAATGTCTATCAGTTGGTTTACCCTATATCGTTAGAGGTTTATTGATTGGCAAATTGGTGCCGAAATTAAATAAAGGTGCGATGATTTATTGCTAAATTTCGTCTGTAGGTTATGCCTGATCACAGTTTAGTGAGCATACAGTACAGAAATTACTCGAAACGAGCATATTTTCTTGCAGGAGTTCGCTCGCAGGGGGACGGTGTGGCCACTGTCCAACGAACTCGCATTTTTTACGTGTGCAAGTTTTCAAGGAAACCAACGTAACGAAGGAGTCAGTCAGCCTATTATTTTGCGACGCTAACTGTCGACAACTTTACCCTTTGACCGATCACCGAAGACATAAACTAAGTTGATTTGAAAACATACATTGAGGTCCAAAATAGTGACAGCCAATGTTCGTTACTAATTAAGGATTCTTATGATTAAATAAGTTTGATCTCCACTTAAATTTTTTAATTTGTTTCGAGTTTTTAAGGTTATGCCTATGTCCGTTATATTATATGCGTAGGTACGCATAGCCTTGAAATAGTGTTCCTTATAAAAAATTGTACCATTCCCTTATTTGCCTAACTAATTCAACAAATAAATAGATTTTGGTTTTTAATTTTGAACAAACCCAGCGCTTTTATGAAACTACAATGTGGGTATCTAAATCCCGTAATATTTAGAGGTTTTCGCACTGTAGATTAGCTGCACAGTGGTCAATAATAACCAAGGTATTATAACAAAAGAAGTTGGGTCAGTAATATTTGCGGTAACGGAAGATTAAGATTAATATCGATATTTTTTGCTCCGTCCGAGTGAAGATTATGATTCGGGGTCATTACGGACCTCCATCAAACGGTTCGTGTGTGACCCCTGCACAAAATATGCAGTTATGACGCAACCGAGGAAAAAATGAGATATATTCCCGAGACTTGAACTCGGTTAATGTTAAGAACCTTTTACATGAGTGCTAAATCAATTGTAAAGTCTGTTCACTAACAAAGCGTCGCTGCCTATCTTGTGTTTGTTATGTATTTCGAATTTTATTACAATAATCACAAGAATAGTAAAGTGAAGTTAGTAGTAAAGTGGGTCCAAAATCCAAATATTAAATCCGAAAATGGATGTAAAACCCAAGAATTACCGCTAAGAGGGCTCTCTCCGTCACTCGTTTCATACAATCGTAGTTCCAATTTCATTTGAATACTAAGCAACCAAAGACCATGAAATTTTGTAGATATGTTCTAGAAACTAATATCTATGTCTGTGGTTTTCCAGATTTCTGTTAAAATATTCGGTTTCAAAGTTACGCGGTCTTAATAATTTTCATACAAATCTTTGAACCCCTGTAATTTTAAAACTACATATTTTTAGAAAAATCTAAAACACCACAGACACAGATATTAGTTTCTAGAACATGTCTGCAAAATTTCATGGACTTTGGTTGCTTAATATTCAAATGAAATTGGAACTACGATTGTATGAAGCGAGCAGAAGCGAGTGACGGAGAGAGCCCTGTTAAAAATGTCATGTCAACAAGGTGCATACTGGCTATCAAAATGATGAATAGCTATATTTACACCTAGCTATAGTGTTCTGGCAATTACAAATGCATTTTTATTAAAGCGCGACTTATCAAAGATGCATACATCTGGCTCTAAAGCAATAAAATCAACATCATGATTGCATAGCCTGCGGCAAAAATTTCCATCATTATATTTTTTTGCCCTTAGCAGCAATCTAGCAAACAGTCGCAGCTTCAGTGTTGCAAATGGCAATTGGCAACGGTGCTCAATTACTAGCACATGTCAATCCCATCTAGACGCTAGAGCTGCAAAAAACCCGCCTATACACTATTTTGTCGCGAGCTTGTCGGATAATGAATATGAGCTTTAGGTCCTACGAAAGATATTTTACTAGCCATAATAATTAACTTTTCAATATTTCAATTTATAAATTTAATTTATTATTTTAAAAAGTCGAGGTTTTGAAACTGTGAGCTTTATTTTTAAAATTCATATGATCTGTTTTTAACAAAATTTTCAATTTTTGTCGTCCGTCTAATTAGAGGGTTCTGCTAACGCTACGCTTTCCAGTGCGTGGTTGAAATTTTAGCAGTTTGAGATCCCCATGCCCATCGGTTTTTCGAACTGTGCCCTGCTACTACTGATTCTTCTACGGATCTCCTGATTTCTGATTTGATCAAGTAGAGAAACTCCGAGCATATACCCTCGCCCGCTGAGTAGCTCTGATTTTTTTGAGGCACCCATCCATCCACATCTAATGGCAACACGAACTGTTCGAAAATTATATTTCCGCCAGTTAGTCAATTCGAAAAGGTATCGATAACTAGATTCTAGGAATATCTATCTAATGGGTTTGAAACAAAAGTCATGCTAAAACACTTACAATCAACCCATCACAACCAACCCATAGAACGAAAATGGCCGTAGCCCATCACGCTGGGCAAGTGATAGACTACAAACCTTTTTGTGAGCATTAAGGAGAACTCTCAGTCATGCAGGTTTCCTCACGAGTCAAGATGTTTTCCTTCATCGCTAAATGTGACTAATTTTATCAAACCATGTATTATACAAATTGTTATATCATAACATATTGCATGCTAATAGGCAGAATTTGGCCGTACCCTTTTTGTTTTTGTAACTTCTCCACTGTTTAACCCATTCGCAATAAAGAAATTTGAATTGAACTATTATTATCCTATCTCACTTGCTCTCACGCCCGTGCATAAAATAGAATACATATAAAAAAAACCAAAAGAGATGTAATATATTTACAGACTATAAAAATAAATAAACTTACTTACAAAATCAAATTGTAAATTAAAAGTTAATATAGTTCACGTTAAATTAATATCCGGACATCGCCGCGCGTTTAAACAATAGTGGCCATGTTAAAATAATAAGATAATGATACGTCTGGGCTAATACGGCGAAACGGTCTGTTTTTGTTACCCGCCGGTGTTGCCATGTCTGGCTGACTTGCTCCCGCCCAGTTTAACTAGTTCAAGGCCCGGTCGTGAATGGGAAGCTTTATTTTTTGCGATAGGTCGTCTTTAGGTCACCGGAGTCACCCGTGGACGTTCTATAGAAGTCACCCGTAGCAAACAAGTATGATCGCTGTAGTTATAAGTAGGTGGAAGTTATAACGTGACAAAGATGCTGTTGGGATTTCTATATCTCATACCAATCATATACTTAGTATATTATATAGTCATAAATAAAGTCATTGAATAAAATAAGTAAGTAGGTAGGTACCTACTTGCTAACGGTTGACAACTTTGTCCTTCCGGAGAGGGGAAAAATACCTGTGCTTACTGCCTGCCTGCGTGACAAATAAAGAGTTGCAACCTACATAGCTATTTATTTTCTTGATTTTTTGCTTACTTGATTATTATTAGGGTTCCGTACCTCAAAAGGAAAAACGGAGGCCTTATAGGATCACTTTGTTTTCTAGTTTACTACAAAAGGTTTTCAAAATAAAACGGGCTTATTGTTAAAATTATAAAGTTTTTAAGTCGGATTGGCTGCACACAATCTATTAAACTAAATTATATTGACAGGATTAAAAATAGTGCGATCTTATTCATAAAATTCCCTCTGGATCAGAAAAACATTACTTGTAGACCTGTCAAATCTATGTTAAAAGTAGGCTGATTTTAGGTTGGTAGGTTAGGCAATAATCCATTTTAGCCAATAGCAAGTGAGTATCAGCCAATCAGACTTGATTGCAATTGTCAGGCTGTAGCTGTCACTTTAGCGCAATTGACCCTCGGGCTCTGTTATACGGAACTCTTCAGCAAGTCCGACTCTATGAAGTGCTAAGTATTATTTTATCGTTTTATCAAACCAATTAGTTTCCCCAAAAACCATATCCTATTATTATTCGCTTAGACATTTTATTATAACAAATATAATAAATACATGCGCCATAAAAGAGCCGATTTAAAATTAATTAGCTACTTATCATAATAACTTTGAGGACGGTACGAAAATGCACATTTAATTGTTGCAAAAGCAAAACATAACAAAAAGTTGTCTCGAATGACGAACACATTAAGTTATTTGGTAACAGAGTGCAATGCACTGGGAATTGACCGCTGTAAGACGATCGCACATTCGACCACCTCCCTTAATTTTTCCTTTGTGTTTATGTTTTCCGTTGTGATCCCGTATCACAAAGGAAACTAAGTTTCCCGTACAAGCTTTGATAACTAGATTAACAAGTTTGGAAACACAAACGGATTACCATTTTATCACTCACACCCATTTCAGGTTTCCGAAGTAATACGATTAACCTTTATAGTTTCACCCGCTCCGACTTACTATGTTACAGCTATTTTGAAAATAAACTACACAATATAAGGACTGCAAAGTTGAAAAACACAATTACAGAAACCCGTTACACAGAGGAATATAAAAAATTAAGGGTCCCTCCTGAATATGAAGAGCAAGATCCGAAAAGGGGAAGTAGTGAGGCGATCTGCCAACGATTTCTGGAGCGAATATTAGATTAATTCTAGTACTCTGGGACCCAAAAACGTGATTTTGCATCTGTCACATTTCTACCTTGGCATTTACTCAGGATACAGATGCTATTTGAATTTTTCAGGCTCATTTTCAGGTTCAATTTTCAGCGCTGAAAATCCGTTGCTTTCAAGGTGTAATGTGCGATGAGCAATTAGGATGGCAGCACTGTAGAGGGTGCGACCAATATGCGTCCAATCGAACCGTAAACAATTATTCCAAAGCCACGTGACCGCTTGATCGGTGCATAATAGGGTCACCATATGCGTGCTTTTTCCCGGGCATTTCCCACTTCACTGCTTTACTTTTTTAATCAAAATTTCTTGACGCGCGACTTGAGAGTTACTCAAAACTTATCATACAAATATTATAAAGGCGAAAGTTTGTGTGTATGTGTGTGTGTGCGTATGTTTGTTACTCCTTCACGCAAATCTACTAGACGGATTTGGCTGGAAATGGAGATAGATAATATCCTGGATTAGCACATAGCCTACTTTTTATCGCGGAAAATCAGAGTTCCCACGGGATTTCAAAAAACCTAAATCTACGCGGGTGAAGTCGCGGGCATCGGCTAGTTTTAGATAAAAGTTCATCATCACGTTACTTCCTGCGAAAATAACCGACAAACCGAGCAGCTGTTTTGAAGCCGTCATATTTTGTCAGTGTTAAAAGTTACCGAGTTGTTATACCATTGATTAAAAGCTCTGATTTTTTACTTACTACATGACAATATATGAGAACTAGTGTTTATAGTGAGAATACTAATTATAAATAATAAAGAAAATATGAGAGTAAAATATAAAAACTTCGGAATAAAAATAAAGTGAGTATCTTTTTGAGAGTTGGTTAAAAAATAACGCAAGTATGAAATTTCATTTTAACAATTAATAAAATTAAATTCAAAAATTAATAGTGTAACTGGTTCTCTAGTGTAAGTTAAATAAATAATAGATATTGTTAGGGTAACCCTAAATATAAGCTGTAAAGAACATTCATCCGTAGTTTTAAATTAGTTTAAGGTTATTTCGATTATGGGTGGATCAGAAACGAATTACCGATTCGTTTGAAATGATAAATTATACGGATGACGCCATCTCGCACAATAACGGGCTAACGTCTGCACGCTTTCGTACATGTAAATTGTATAAGCGGCCCAACTAATAAAGCTCTAAACGTTTCATATATACGGGCAAGTATATTCAATTTGTGTGATAATAACTGAACGAAGATCAAGTTGGAAATCTATAGATCTAAATTTATTAAAATTTTCAGAAAAAAAAACCGATTTCAAGAACCACCAACACTTAAAACTTAAAAGTAAAAAATAATTTAATTTATTACCGTATACATTTTGTATACAAGAGTTAACGTAGACATTTTTTTGGAGCCCGTGCCAATTAGCCGCAAGAACCGTCTATTCTTCATATTGTTTGTGACTCCACATTAGCACCGACTCCAAAAAATATTAATTATAGAACTACATTAACTCATATATAACCCAGAGGTTTCTTTTATAATGAAAACGAGGAATAAGGCCGGACTTTTCGAAATTCCCATAGGATAAGCACAGAAACCACGAAGTTACGTTGGCAACAGATGTCTCAATCTCACCGGAAGAGGAAGAGCTAAAGGCCGCCGAAGAAAGCGCTGGATGGATGCGTGTTTCGAGCGCAGACCTGATGTGCCTAAGGCTGAGATCTATAAAGCGCACTTTGACTTTTCTCAGACTTAAGACACTGTTAAAACGAGACAGCGTTATACCGCTGGCATAAGTCTGTCTCCTGAAACTTAAGTCTAAGCAAAGTCAAAGTGCGCTCTATAGATTTCAACCTGAGAGCCAATCATAGGAGCCAATAGACTCGAAAAATCGAATGTTCAGGACCGGGCAAAGATTGCAGCAAGATATATATAGGAAAGCGGACTCAATGTATTTAAATTTTTAGCGTTAATTAATTATTTCTAGGTAATTTGAGTCGGCGTAATATCAAAGACTTGTACAAGTGAAGTAGTCCTAAATTATATCATGACTTTAACAGTGTGTAATATTTGTTTTTTTAATTGGCGCATTCAAAGAGCATAAAATCGACATTAAACTTGATCACAGGTAAATTGGGACCACCGCGACCACCGAGGCAATGTGACTTACAAGTAACATTGCTAAATAAAAAAACCGGTCAAGTGCGAGCCGGACACGAAGGATTCCGTACCATCGTACAAGATAGTTTAACACTTTTATGTGCAACACGGACGGCGCTACGATTACCTATACGTGGTTTAATAAACTAATTACGTTCGTGTACACAATTTTTTTTTTGTGATGTAACCACAAATTCACGGTTTTCGGATTTTTTCGTTTACTTGTGCTTTAAGACCTGTCTACCTGCCTTTCATAATTCTAGGTCAACGGGAAGTACCCTGTAGATTTTTCTTGACAAACAATGAAGTGATCCTTTAAGGCTCCTTTTTCCTTTTGAGGTACGGAACCCTAAAAAATAATAAAACAGGCCACCGGCGAGCGGTAAGTCATCCATGTGCATATATTAATATAATCTGTGTGAGGTTTCAAAATATGTCAAGCGTTCGGCGGCTTTGATCTCTAGGTAGGAACAAGATCCGCGAAATCCTCCGATAGTTCGGCAATGAACTGATCATTAAAATTATCATTAAAATTAAAATTATATCATTAAAAATTTTATTGTTCTTCGGAGCTATATTTCTTGAAATTATTGTGTTGCACTAATAATACGAGTATGTGATCGGTCATTCTTATTTATATGTAAAGTTTGCGCTACAATACTTGCGTAATAAGTGGCGTGTCACACAGAAAAGGCTACTATGTATTATTTTTAATTCAAATTCTTTGTGAACTTGCTGTTGGTGTACCAAAAAAGAATAAGTAAATAAATATAAATAAAATTCTATTATTAATAGACTACCTGTAATTTTTTGGAAAGGAATTAAAATCTGGTCAAGTGCGAGACGGTACACGCTTTAGATAGGGTTCCCTAATCTTTAATGCGAGTTGCTAAAACTTGACGGTCATTATTTCGCAAACGGTAAGTAGTTATTTTCCAAAATCTGTCTAAGAAACCTCATGATGATTTTAAAATACGATTTTTATTGATTTCACGAGGTGTCAGAGTGCCGAAAAAAAATTTTGGTTTATCCCCTCGGGGTACCTAAACCAAATCTTTTTTCGGCCCTCGCTTTTCATGTTCAGAAATTATAAATCTTTAAATTCTTTTACAAAATTGAAATATACCTCTGCGTAGCTGTAACAGGTTTCTATAACTGAGAAATTTCAACTTTACAGCCTTTAGTTTATTTTTAAAAGCAGGCAGACGGACTAGACTAAACTATAAGGATTAGTTTTATTACGGAACCCTAATTATATTACTTAATAAGGATTTGGCAATTTTCGCAAATTTCACAAAAAAAGACAGGATTTTTTTAATCCAAACTTTCAATTCATATCAAGGACGTTAGTTTATTATTAAAACTAAATTGTTGATAAAATGATGAGGTGTTATGCTAAAAGGAGGTATGTTATTAAAGCGTTACTTAGTATTATTAAAAGCCCAATTAAGGCACCAACGCGACATTTATAATCGGCACTTCAGAACAATGAACCTTTTATAACATTCATGCTGACGAAATCTGTTACATTTTTTCTCTCCATATTCGTATAGGCATGACGTTATTAGTATTTCGTCTTAAAACGATAACATCTAAATGAATTAACGTTTTGTTCGAGTTCGATTTTTATGTGAAAATAAATGGCTTTAAGATATGCCGGTCGCGCCGAGTTCAAAAGCCGCCAACTATGAACTTTGCCGACAAATATATTCGGACCTATGATTTATGTATGCTTCACTATGACTAAGGCACTAGGTTACATAAATGGGGTCATGATATATCGGATTGTAATCGGATTTTCGGATAGCATGCAATTAATGGCACCCTGGGACATAATGTTCACCCTCATATAAATATTATACATCTGCTTAGTGATCCATTAAAAGAAATTAATATGTTAAAATTTACTTAATTTTAGCATGACGCAAAAAATTTGTGCATCTTATTGGATAGGACTTATTGTTGACAAGTAAAATAGAATTAAAAAAAAAAAACATTTTTTATACTTACTTACACTAATAGTATAAAGAAGTAATGTTTGTAAGTAAGGATGTAATGTAGTAATCACCGGAACTGATGACCCTATTTAGAAAATTCGCGTCACCGACATGCCCACGTTAATAGAGCTCAGAATGCGTATAAATGTAAAACTAAGGTTTTAATTTATAAATTATTATATTTAATACTACAATCAATTTGAAAATCCAATAAAACCCTACTGTTGTTTCAAGTTTTCACTTCAGTCCCCACTGACTGCCAACTACTAATTTTTTTTAATTAAAATTGTAAAAAAATGGATTCTATGAAAACGGACTAGTCCGAGTAAAACCAGAAGTATCGATGCCCTACAAAAGACGACAATTCCACGTAAGAAATTAATTTTTGCGTCGGCATTTTAAAGATTGGCCGTCCATACCTAAAATATCGATAGCATGTTTATTGCCTTTGTTGTATTATGCCTTGCGAAGTCCGTTCTCCTAAATTAAAAAGCGTGATTTATTGTGAGGTTTGTCGTCGTCGCCTTAATTAAATGTTTTCTCAAATACCAAAATGTAATTCAGCTGCGATCTCCATAAATATATAATTACATTTATTATATTCTCTAAGCATCGCTACCAATATCAGAAATGCGGATGAGTGTTTCTTTTTACCCGGGTACGGCAAAACCAAAAGGAAGGGTTATGACTTATGATTTTAGCAGTATATGTATGTATGTATGTATGTATGTTTGTATCCATATTTTGCATCAGATTTTGTGTGTTCCACCGTATCGTCTAAAGTACTGGGCCGATTTTGATGTATGAGGTGCCAATTGATTCGATGGTATAGTTCCGGGTGACAAGGGCTACATTTTATCCGAAAAAAAACTGACCTGATGGATGTTACATCAAACAAAATGGAGTCTCCGAATTTTTTTTTGCTATATACATATATATTTTTATATCATACAGTTCAAGAACAACAACAACAATCATACAGTTAAAGTCCTGGAGAGATGCAGACACATTTTAGCATTTATAAATACTAGTATGGACTATGGATGTTGTACCCACGATGGCGCCTGGGAGTGAGAACGCATAAATTTTCCATGTGAATAGTGTTCAGTGGCGAGTGACAGCCAGCTGGCGGTTCCCTCCGGGCCTCCCGGTTGTACATTAACCCCCGTTTTGCCCCTAATTGCGGGGCACTCCCGCGCTTTGTCAACACTGATAAGCAAATTATAGAATAATTTAAAACCTCTATGTTAATTAATTTCTAAATATTTTTTTATTCACCGACTACATGTTTAGAATCTTTATCCATCCTACATTATGATTGCGAAAGCGTGCCTGTCTGCTTGTTACATTTTCACGGCGTGTCCTTTTAACCGATTTTGATATACAGAAATAGCATTCCGGAGGCGGATATAGGCTACTTTTTATTCCAGAAAATTCTAGAAAGTCGCCATTTTTTTTTAATTAAAAACCTATAGAATTTAGGTTTTCATTTAATTTAATTTTAATAAATAATTAAAATTATTAATTTTTATTATTAAAAAAACAATACAAATTAATAAATGATTAAATAATAATATTCTCTAAACTGTTGCATTGATACTATGATAGTGATGGCGATTGATTTGCAAGGAGTAGAAATTACTAGAGATCTTCTCTTGTATCCCCTAAAACTTTCAATAAATCTATAAATCTTTGCCTAAAGTTCCATTTACGTTGGAAAATATACTAATGGTAAAAACTATATGGAGGTACATTCGATTTGAGAACCTTCTTTTTTATAAAGTCTGTTAATATACCAGCTGTCAACTGCCTATAAAACAGTCCGAAATCATCAATAAAAATTCCAGGGTATATCTTGGAGGCGGCTAATTTGGATCGTAAAATTATTCGCGAGCTTAATTTTTGTCGTGTTTACCGTCATATCAGCCTAATCTCGATTGGCCATTATTAAAGACCTGGTAAGGCAAAACGCGCGGCGTTATCGGATGTGTTACAACTTGCAAGATGCCCCTGCTTTGTATTTTATCAGGAAGAACTGAATAACGAACTGACGCGTGACAGCAGAAGTAGAAAGATGCCACACTGAACTCATTCGTCATCATCACTGAACATCCCGAAAGCAGTTTCTAGAACTTAGCTAAGTTACTGTAATTGGAGGAAAAACATTTTGCAGAATTGTATGAAGCACATTACTCTGCAAAGCGCGACAATCGCGACGCGTGACAACAGCAGCACGGAAAGAACAGATTTAGGAGGGAAAGATACCTAGATTCCTGCCGTCATACGTCGTTACCGTCACGCGTTGTGTTTTACCAAGGCTTCAGGCTTCAGTGCAGGTACGCTAAAACGCCTAACCTCCGCTGGCGGTATTGGACGATTTTATTATAATTGGCAAAGCGGTCAACGCTTCGAGGAAATGGGTTGTTTTTTCTTAATCCTTTATTCCAAGCATTTAGCCGATCTCGTTTTTGCTCCGGAATTGTTTAACGCACCTTTGTTCGCGGCCATATTGTTTTTGATGTTTCGTAAAGAACCTTCCTACTGTACGTGAGTGAAAGTAAACCCACATAATTTGTAGTCCTGGTTCTTTGCTGCGCCTTTGTTTAAAAATTTTCTTTTACGAAAATTCCATTGCGAAAATTTTCTGTACATTATACAGACTACAGAAACCATCTAAGGATGCCCGGAGTGAAACCTACACAGAGTGTCTTTTAGAGGGTACGTGTGGCATGATCATCATCATGATCGCGTGTCTTCTTGGAGCCTATGTTTGGCAGTCATCATACGAAAAGCTTCTCAATCTAAAGTAAGCTCTTTTAACTCCAGGTAACTAAACCCTGTCCATCCCTTAGTTAGTTAGTCAGTTTATTTTGTGATTAAATTTTTCCGAAATCAGGGAACATTTTTGCCATACAGATTAACTTTAATAATAAGAAAAAGCTCGAGTGCCCAATTTATTCGAGATCTGTAATTGAAGTGCCGGCGGCGATCGTGTGCCTTCGCATTCCGAAAAACTAATACGTCTGGAGATGAGATGATGCCTACGACCAAGAGATTCGCTCATAGGGTAGAGTGGAAATAGCTTTTGAATAACTTTCTCTGCGCGGTGATACCCTAGTAGAGTGGTTAACACTTCGGCAGTTGGGGGGTCTAGCCTCTAGGTAATTTGGAGTTATATCACACTAATATTATAAAGGCGAAAGTTTGTATGTATATGTGTGTATGTTTGTTACTCTTTCACGCAAAAACGACTGGACGGATTTGGCTGAAATTTTGATTGGAAATTAGATAATAACCTGGATTAACACATCTTACACTTTTCATCCCAGAAAATTAAAAAGTTCCAACGGGATTTCAAACTATATCCACGCGAATGAAGTCGCGGGCATCAACTAGTGTGTTTTAAGCAAGTGCTTAGCAGCGAAGAAAACATCGTGAGGAAACCTGCATGCCATTGTTCTCAAAGATGTGTACAGCCTGTCAATCCGCACTTGACTAACGTGATAGACCAAACCCTTCTCATTCTGAGAGGAGACCCGTGCTCAGTAGTGAGCCGGCGCTGGGTTGTTCATGATGATTATGAAGGCGGTACTCATCCAGGTACCGAATTAGGTTAATGTTGCAACTTGAAAGCGCAATCGACTGATAATATTTAATTATTTCACTCTCGCAACTAGGTCACACGTCCCTCAATTTCAATTTACTAGAGCAAAAGTAAGTAACTTAAGATATTTTCCAGTATACACTAGTGGTTAAAATGGTGATGTTGAAGAATTATCCTAAGTTTTAAACCTGTGCTAGTATATGGTACTGTTGTAGGTGGCACAATTGGGACGGTGCCTGTGTCAAAAACAAATTATACACAAAATTATTAAATAAAGGACCTTCCAAGATTTGTAACATCCACGCCCGCTGTTAGTTTTAAGTTGCTATTTTAAAATAACTAAAAAAGTACGCCAAATGTTTAAAACGTCACATCTATGCATTTAATATCATTCAAGGGAGCTTCCCTTGCTAAGCGAGCGTTTTGACGTTTGATAAAAAGTTGCTGATTTGACTATTGTCTTAAGGGGGTTTGAGCTTTGTCGTCTCTATTATAAATAACGATTAAATATCAGTGTTCTTCGCCCTAAAACGAAATGTCCTGTCGCAAAAGGATCGATGTGGCCCATGCGTCGCGCCGGGCCGATTCTTAGGACTATTACCCAGGAATGCCGCTCTACGGCTCTCGCTTTCTTGCGCTTCACTTCGCCACTCGCCACCGCCAGCCCTCCGATACTATCGTTTTATACTTTGTTTAGGGTTGACGCCCGGAATATAAACTTAACTACTATCCAAGATACCATTACTAAGCTTTTAGATAGCCTTTTACTTGCACATGAGCACCGTTCACGACAGTTAGTTAGGGAAGTGCTAAGACGTTGAGGCTTCGACGTCACTGGTAGGCGTCAAAGTGTGACGTAGGTAAATTTGACGTAGGTAGCCCCAATGTAGCCCTATTTTTCTATGATTTTACGTCACCATAGCGTAATATTTGACATATCATCGATTCAGAATGAAACCGAGAGTTCCCTCCTCAGAATAAGCAAAACCATGGCTCTCCTCTATATAATCAAGGGTTCCCTCACTCTTGTCCACTCTGACGCGAGTGAAGAGCGAGCTAAATAGTTGACATATTAAGGCTGTGCTCTTACGAATCTCAATTGCACACTACCTAAACTGCTAATAGCAAAGGCTAATAGGCACGGTTTGACTTGACACCTGCTAACTTCACTTACGTAACGAAGTAGTGAGTGAAGTTAGCAGCGGATGTCGTCCAATTACGCTTTAGCAAGAACGAGATAGGCAGGGTCAATAATAATATAATATCATCGATGTATAATATGCATAGGCATTTATTGCCTATATATTTTATTAACTCAACTTGAACAGAGAAAGAAGAGAAGATTTTTCAGTTACTACATACAAGTCTTAATTATGGATAAGTATGTATAATATGATATAGGCGTAAAGTGTGCTTCCTTTTAGGTAATATTGTGTTGTCGTAATCTAAGTTGTAGTAAATTCCCATCGTAATAACATGTATAGGTACCTACCTATTGTTTCGGAATAAGCTCGGTGCCTCAGTGTCAATTGCAACGTAAACTGCTTTAAAATAGGTATTGAACTTGTATTGAGGCTGTTTAAGTTATGTTATTGTGAGACGAGACGCGCATGCGTGTACCTTTCTGAGATATGAGTTACGTTGAAAATATTTTAAAAAGGTACAAAGGCAGCATGAGTTATCAGGCGGCGTGATCGCGTTTGTAAAAACTGGAGTTTGGACTGGAGCGGCGCGGCCGCCGCGGCAGGTGCGAGCGGCAGATGTCTACGCAGCGTCGCGTCGGTCGTGTGGCCTCAAGACTTTCGTAAACTTTACACATGTAGATATACATACCTACCTACCTTACATTTATGTATTCCTCGTCTGCGTGTACGACGTATCCCCATCACTCAACTTTTCAACTCATGTTAGCTTCCGTTACAGTAAAAGGCGTTCAATTCTCACAGATGGTTTTTTCCCACATTTTTCATCAGTTATGAACTTAAAATATTCCATATTCAAATGCACTTTCACGAGATCTTTTGAAATGTTAAAGGTATGTCTGTTTGAGTTAAAACCATTGGTTTGGAAATTTTTCATAAAAAGTTCTGATTTTTAGAATGATTTTAAGTACCTAATCAATTTTTCGTTTAACTGTAAAAAGAAAATTTTCTTTCTTATTTATTGCAGATATTACACTAAAATTTAAAGCTAGCCTTATCTTATACTCCCAAATCCCAAATCATGACTAATATTCTCCATTCCCCTCCAATTAAGCATAAAGCTCAAGTGGTAGGAGTAGGTATGACAATAGTCCAACGGGTGGAGGTTTGAACCAATCTGTCGATAGGTTACTCAGCAACCTTGATACTTTTCAAAAATTCCATGATATTATTGTGGTATTTTTTGACAATTAAAAAAGTAGCTAAGTAACTTATTGACATATTACGGATAGATTTGATTATTTATTAATTTCGATTTTCAGCGTAAAAAGTTATGTAAGAGTTGGACAAAACTGTCGAAAATACCGCTTTTCGATTGCTACCACCTTTACATAGTTGTTTATCGAATGACATAATTTATCGACACTGACAATATCTATCAATAAGATGTATGTGATTTTACTGACACTATAAAACAACAAGTACCTACTTAAATTAATTACCTCCCGATTAACGCCGAGAAATTCAACGTCATCATAATATATAATGGGTAATAAAATATACTACATGAAATAATAAATTCACAGAATAAATCAATCATGCCACGATAGGTATTTTATAGTTATGATTTTATGTCTAGTTCAAGTAAACAAGTTCAGTTTTATATCTAACTATATTTTAACTTAATCTCGTAATAACATTAAATGGTGTTTCTATAAATAATGCATACTATTATTTATGGAAACACTATCATACCCTATTCATAAGTAGACGGAATGACACACATCATACAAACCTTAGTGTTTACATATGGTTTACATTATATTATCCCTATTCGATACCCAAACGACAGGGTACCTCACAATTGTAAATTTTTCATCTGTGACGGCACGTGACACCGCAAATGTCATTTTGACGTTACGCGCTTTTCCTCTTTCTGCATTTGCATGTGCGTGCAGTGTACCAGACGAAACGATTACTACCGAACCGTTTCGAAAATCGAATACAAAACGAACTTTTCGAAAACAGAGCAACAGATGGCGCCTTTACAGTTTACGACAGCTGCTTGTATCGGTCGCCCAGAAAGTGGTTTTTTTTTTTTCAAAAACTTGCAATTGTCAAGTTACCTGAAGTACCACTTCGAACAAAATCTTTCACAAACGTTTCAACATAGTTTTATGTGTTGACTGACTTTAAAACTATACCTATGTATTTTACGCAATAGTAAAACAGCGTTTGAAAATAAAATAAGAAAATTTTTATCACTGACAATATTTCCTTAGCGGGGGTCTACGTTATCCGCTCTCAGAATGGGAAGGCTTTAGTTTAGGTTATAGTCTTCCACGCTCGTCAAGTGCGGATTGGCAGATATGACACACCTTTGAAAACATTATGGAGAACTTTCAGACATGGAGGCTTCCGACATTTTTCTTAACTATTAAAACAAAGCATGTAATATTTTTGAATAAAGCAGTTTTATAATTATGTAGGTGGAAAAAGATAAAAGCGCTGAAAGCTCTGCCCAGACTGTAATGAATGACATTAGATAACTTTATTATCCGCGCCCATCATGAACAATAAAAAGTCCTGGCTCACCAACGTCCAACCCAAACGTATGAACCTAGAAAACTGAAATTTTCTCCTTCCCTTTATAATGTAAACATAAAAAAGATAAAAATTATTCAATTAAACTTTAACAAGTACTATCGTCAAACCACTGGTTCGGAATGCCATTTCTACCGAGAAGAAACTCGGCGGTTGCTAATTAGGATAAGGCCGGATTTTTCGAAAAATATTCTTTTCCACGAGAGCAAAGTCGCGGGCTGTCTCTGGTAAGCCATAAGTTTAAAAAACTAGGTATATTAAAAGTGAAGGTGAGCCGGTCGGACCTCTTGCCTCGCGAGTCGAGACAACTGCAGCAGTCTGCACCTAATTACCGCGACCTCCGGCGGCAGGTGGCGTATGAGAGCATTTCAGAGCAAAAACCACGGCCAAGTGCGAGTAACTCCCGCTCTGAGAGGGTTCCGTACCGATCACGATGACATCTTCACTACATTGACCCCAATTTGTAGTTTCACCTTTCTACCATCTCAAGATGCTAGAATATGTTCAGCAGCAGACTTCCGCGAGACAAATCTAAACAATGATTTGTCTTTGACTCCGTTTATGCAAACATGATACTCCGTAAACACGACGTAAATTGCTGGGAAGTGCGTATGCCCAGAGTTTGATGATTGTCAGTTGAGTCTTTAAGGCAAAATAACTTTGAAAAAGCTGTCATTTTAATTGCATAACTAGAATCTTGATGAGTTTACAAATAGTAGTATTCCATGGATATTAATATCAAATTCGTGGCCCAAAACCGTTTCTGAAAAAAAGTTTGCTAAAACCTCCTCCTGGACAGCTGGTGTAGTCGGATAGTAAAAAAGTCGGGTAAAACGGACTGACCGATAGAAAAAACAATGTTATTCTATAAAGATCCTTTTTTATTATTAGGCCAGGAACCCTAAAGATTGAAAAAACCGAACACAATAATTAATGACGCGAAATAATGTACCAGCATGCAACGAAAATCTAAAGGCTGACACGCACCGGTCGGCAACTCGATACTCGGCCATTGAACATTTTCACGAGGGAAATATCGGTTTACACGAGAGGTCGCCACCCACTACGCGCTGCTTCGGCTACCTCCGTGTGTTGTATGCGCCTCTGGTACAATTACATATTTGATACGAAAAAAATATAGTAAAAAAAAAAACATACAAAAGTTAAGAGCGAGTTGATTTTTATTTAGTCAAAATACCCACTCAAAATAGCTTTAAAAAATTGGTTGAATTCCAAAATTGAATTTTATGTACACCATAATTATTATTATTTTATGATTTTTTTTTTAAAGTAAACGGAGAACGTAAAAAGAAAACATATTGTAACTTGTCCATATTAATAACAGGTCAAAGCACAGTTAACTATACATCTAGGCTGGCTCTGATGAAAATATTTTTCATTACTCATTTGAAAAACAAATACACAATTCGCTAAAGAAATCTCTGAATAAGAAGAAATCTCATAAGAAGTTTCTAAAAGAAGTGAGGTTTCCACAGCGATAGGATTGCATACGGACCCCCTGAGAAGAAAATAAAGAAAAAACAAAGTGCACCGTGCAGCGTCAATCAAAGTAACATGAGCCATGCACTATTCGCAGTAAACAATATTCAGTTACAGCTCACCCCTGACACATCGAGGTTACTAACCCTAGGCGTGTTGAAAACCCCATTCTGAAGTGAAAACTACTTTAGGTGCGTTGGACGATTTTGGGATGGATAAAAATTTTAAGGTCGCATCGCCGACATGCTACCTAATGTAAATAATGCTCTGTTAAAACTCAACTTATCTTAATGATTTTAATTTTAATTTTTGATACAACAATTAATTTGAAAATCCAAAAAATCACTGATATTTTCATAATAATTTTAAGTTTTCATTTCTTCCTGCAGTTCTTTCGGCAGTCCTGACTTCCCAATTTTTCTCATAAAAACCAAGATAAAAACTTGAAAAATATTTTATGTACCATTTGCCATAATGATATTATAATAGAAATTTTCTTTATAATATATTATGTAAAGAAAGACTGATGAATGAAAACTTTTCCTGAAAATGGATACGTTTATCTATTAATTGAAATGAAACCTGGTATTTATATCAACAAAGCAAGTTCAAGCTCTATGTTAAAGTTACAGCGGACCCTTAAAGTTAAACCTACCTGGAAAAAAAACACGTTAAAATGAACTGCTGGTAACTAAAGCTTATCTTTTATCAGAAGTATCTGTGATGATTCGTTTTAATTTATCGCCAATACAAGGTTAATGCAGGTACCTATCGATGGCAGCGGGACGCAGGTAGACTCTCACCGGAATTTAAACCCCAAGACTTAATAAGCGGTCGGATCGTTTGAGACGGCGTTTTTTCAGTGGTCATTTTAGAGTAGAGATGCACCACTTCACAGGTAGCATGTGAAAAATCATGTCAAAAGTCTTTTCATATTATAAAGCACTACCTACTTTACTTAAAGGCATTCCGAACCAGTGGTAGATGCATTTGATGATTCAAAAGTACTTGTAAAAGTGTATTTGAAAAAATATCTTTCTATTTCTATTTTAAAAAAGTAGTCTAAAAATCACGAGATTGAAATTTTATTTCATCCGAACTTATTTTTTTATTATTTCACGTGCGCATGATCATCGTCCCAAGTTAAGACGCTAAAGAGTATTAAAGCGAGAACATCCCCAAGGCTTCGTGTTGAAAAGACAAAAATACAGCCGCATACTATAAGTGTGAAAATTTAATTCCGTGAAAAACCACCTGTCAAATTTCAGCGCTACGTATCTTGATCATAATTCCCAGATAAAATTAATGTAGCCAATGATTGTAAATGAAAATCACTTTCTGTGAAAAATTACCAGTGAAATCAGTAGAAAAATAGCAATAATGCACATCTCTATTTTAGAGTACCTACAGTTATTTTTCTCGAGAAAAAGGGCACCTTTTGTGCGGAGTGTTAAAGAATTTTACAATAGGTATATACAGATAGAAATGCCTTTGTCCTTCGGTGGACAAACGAGTTCTTAAAGCACTTGGATTATTATTTCATTCAAAAGTGGAGTTATTATTGTGTTTCTTGCAGTTTTTGTTACTTTTACACATAAATACTTCGACGTATATGGAGAGAAAAAAGCGCTCACGCTAGTACTTTATGCAAATGGCATTAAAACAATGAGAGATACAAGTATCGGTAATGTGGTTCAAGGGGAGTCACAAGTAGCAAAACTTGCAATCAATCTTGTAATCAAAAAACAATTTATTTACATCGCTGCCCCACTCCCATTAGGTGGTGTAGGTACATATTATAAAAGGAGACACTGACTGACTGACATATCAGCTCAAACAACTGGATTTAACAAACATGAGATTTTCTCAGATCTCTATCTAAGAAGGACTTATATTTTGGAGAAATTCAATAATTTAAGCCGACGCTGGTATGTGTTATGCAAGAGTTAAAATTAAGTGACCAGAGTGTTTTCGTCACCTTTTGTCACCGTCATCCAAAAAAAGGAAAGGATAGTCGAATTTTCAGATGCTTTTCATTTTCTTTGAAAATCACGAAGTGTAAGTAAGTACGCCAATCTGAATTTGTACATGAAGCGAATTACTGCGCAGTGTACGAAACCAGATTTCGGCTAGGCTTGAATGTGTCCTTGGCTGTACTTGTGCAGACCACACTGTTGCAACTTCAGATTGGACTACTTGTTTTGCGATCTACAATCTGAAGATGCAGCGTATGACTGCGCAGTGTACAACATAAGATTCTCAATGAGGCTTGTGTTCTTGGCTGTACTTGCGCATACCGCCATGTTACAACTTCAGATTGGACTACTTTTTTCTTCGATAAAAAAAAGTAAACCTGTAAATAGTTTTTCGTTTTTACAACGGTATCGCACGTGTTGTCTACACTAGTTACGCAAACGTATCGTGTTTAAATTGAGGACACTAACAACATACAATTGTTTTTACTAAGTTCCTCAAGAATCCCAGGAACAATTAGTTACAAGTTTCCGCCAAAGCGATAACGGATTGATAACCTTGCATCCGCGGCGCGGAACATAAATGTAGTTAGTTAATGAATGGGTAATAATACTACCTACGTCTACTACGTCACATGACTCATAGCGAAAACTGTGTGGTCGATTTGTTAATTAGGCCATAATCAAAATATACTTAAAGTCCGTGAGTAGAAAATGACTTCTCACGCGCCATTTTAACTCTATGGGTCAACTGTCATGTCAAAAGTACGGTTCACACCTTTAAAATAAGGACTAAAATCGTACTTTTGACGTAACATTTGACACATAAAGTTAAAATAGCGCGTGAGAAGTTATTTTTAGGGTTCCGTATCTCAAAAAGAAAAACGTAACCCTTATAAGATCACTTTATTATGGTACTTCCCGTTGACCTAGAATCATGAAATTTGGCAGGTAAGTAGCTTATATTAGTCAAATAAATAATCACAATGTGAAAATTACAATATTCTTTTGTGTTAGCTCATCTGCTGAAAAGACCAGTGCGATAAAATTAAAAAGATAAAATCGAACATTCGTCAAGTTGCAATAAATGATTAACGAAATCTGCACGAAAGCCAATAAGTACCTACCTACACTATAAATAATATTTATTATTCTTATTATATCTTGCGTACGTGATTACTGATTACGACTGCAGTAATGTAGGAAAAGGTTATGGTGAAACGAGATTTTTTATGTTTTAAGGTCATATTATATTGTATTAATAATAATTATTTATTATACTTTAACACAATTCAGTTGTATAGTTTTGCCTGTTACTTTTGACTTTACACAAATATGAATAATAATTTTACTATCGAAAAAATATTTAGTGTATCATTTGGTAACACGGTTTTTATGTATGTATCCTATAGCTTATAATAATTATTTACGTAATCTGAGCTTTAATTCGTAAAATAATTATGCATATAAAACCGAATCCGGGAAATCATCTCTTTATATTATAAGTAAACAAATACAACCTAAATAATTATATGTCTTCAATTATTATGTTTCACTAGCCGATGCCCGCGACTTCGCCCGCGTGGATTAAGGTTTTTCGAAATCCCGTGGGAACTCTTTTATTTTCCGGGACAAAAAGTAGCCTATGTGCTAATCCAGGATATTATCTATCTCCATTCCAAATTTCAGCCAAATCCGTCCAGTAGTTTTTGCGTGAAGGAGTAACAAACATACACACACACACACACACACACACACATACAAACTTTCGCCTTTATAATATTAGTGTGATGTACGCGGAGCTGTACTGTACCTACCTGCCTACGGTTATTCTACTAATTTTCGAGCTACATAATAACATTATATTCAAGAAAATATATTTGAGATAATGAATTAAATACTATAATCGAATTATGTACCTAAGTTAATTAGCTTTATCTCGCGATTTCATCCGTTTGCAATTTCTCAAAGTTTTTATTAGTGCACCCCAACGAATATTTTCGCTTTTCAAGTTTCAGGTTTCTAAGCTGTGCGGTGTCTGTCAATCAGTCGGACAGTCGGTATTTTGTATGTACAACAGATAGATTATTATTAAAATGTAGGTACCTTCAACCACACCAAACATCCTAGTCAACCGTTTCTCACGCACGGGGCCTCAACGGAACCGCCAGCTGTCGCTTACCTACGTCTACCTACCTACGTACTGCACCCGTTGTTACCCTTTTTAACGACATTTTATTACGTTTTTGAGCAATAGCGGGTTGCTAGTTCAACTAGGCAAGTGTTTTGGGTTTTTTTTGAATATCAATACAATTTAGGTCAATATTATTACTAGGAAAAATGAATTATGTTTTTTTTTTATTTAATTACTTTTGATGTAGGTATCTGGTATATATTTAAGAAGTGTTGAATTTATAATTTTTTTTAATTTATAATCATCTTTATGTTTAACAATTTATATTCTTTTTAGAAGACATTTCTTTATTAAAAATCTTATATTATAAGAAAATTCTTGTATTTCATAAAATGTGATTTAATAACTTCATTATTATTTGAGCAAAACTAAAAAAACTATTTTTCTCGATTAATTTTTTTAAAACTATTGTGATATATTATCACAAATTTAAAAAAATGTTTTTTAGTTTTGTACATACAAAAAACCAGTAAACTATCCAAATAACTAAAACAAGGAGAACACGTAAAACTAGTAAAAAACTGAAGTTATAATTTAAAACACGAATGTAGGAAGTAATTTAATTTACAATGGATTAAACATATAGGTAGGTATTTATAATAACAGACCACCAGGTGTTAAAGTATTCGTATGGCAAAGTAGTGAATGTTCACTCAAATGACACGGAAGCAGACCCCATGTTGTAATTATTATTATGACACTAAATAACTATTTTTAGGGTTCCGTACATCAAAAGTAAAAACGGAACCCTTATAGGACCACGTCGGTCTGTCTGTCTGTCTGTCCGTCCGTCCGTCGTGTCTGTCAAGAAAACCTATAGGGTAATTCCCGTTGACCTAGAATCACGAAATTCGGTGGATCTTATAGCACAAGTAAAGTTATGATTAGAATCGGAATTCGATTCTTCAGAATTAGATATGTATACCGATATATTTTTTGTAGTAAATACTACCAAAATTCAGGAATAAATAAGTAACAATAGTTTGGCTATGATTAATTGTACTCGTATTATTTAAAACAGAAAAAAGAAACACTTTCCATGAATTAAAGACCACTGCCATTTATATCCCTTATTTAGTCTTCACAATTGCATCGACCTAAGACTAGTTAAAGATCGATATTTATTTGAGTGCAGTTGACATTTGTATTAAATGGCAAAAATAAAAGGAAAACAATTAAAAATAGTTCATTAAAAAACGTTAAATATCTTTAGCACCTACATACCATACTGAATACATACATCACAAAAAACTAATTATATGGTCGGTTGATTAATAAAACGTATTCACTTGTGAGAAAGTGAAGACATTTGCCACAAGTGACCATTAAAGTATTTCATGTTTACCGTTTTAAGGTATAAAAGTAATGACATTTCCAATTTTTAGCATTTCTGGACACAACGAGATGTCCAATTATTATTAATATTATTGATTTTAAATAACATCAGGCGCCAAAGTACAAATTGATAAGTAATTTATTGCGTATTTTTTTAAACTTAAGATATTTTTCCAGTTTTGGAAAAAAGATTATTTTTCTTAAGCTCAATTTTTTTATTTGATAAACAAGCTCATGGCTGCAATCAAACCTGCTGACAAAATGATGATGTAGCCAGATGCTGCCTGAGGCGGAGCATGCGTGCCTAGATGCCTATTTACTCTTCATTCAATTTTTTTTATATTTACTTGTAACTGGGTAGATAACTACAGTTATTTCTGTACAAAATAATGAGAATTCTATGTAGCCATAAAATTATTTCTTAAGAATAAGGCGCCTTATTGAAAAGTCCATAATAATCCGCTTAAGCTCCGTCAGTACTGATAACAGACGATTCAAGTGTAATCCGAGATAACAGTTAACAGCTGAGCTTTTAATTTGTATTAAAAGTTAATAACAGGCCCATTCTACCAAACTTTAGCCTACTCCAAGTTAAAAACAATTGTAATGTCGTGCTGGCTATATTCTGAGTTCTTTGGATTAAGTTATAAAACTTACGACTTACTTACTTAACGACTTTTAATTTAAGAATACACCAGTTGAGCTTTTAAGCTATGCACATTTAAAGTTACCTGGCCTATTCTACAACTTTGGTTTTTACAATATAATGTACTTAATCTCAGGGCTATTCAGTCATTGATATAGGTACAATTTCTTCGATAAAAAAACCGAAAACTACTCCACAAATATCTAGATTTTTAGTTTTAATAGGAAACGTGGTAATTATTTTTTTATAGTTTTATTACAATAAAGTAAATAGGTACTTACTTTGTTTATTCGCACAATTTATTTTTCAAAGCTACTGCTTGATTTTATTTTAAATATTAAGTCCTTTGTAAGATCTTAAAACATAACACCTAGTCAAACAACCTATAAAGCCACGACAAAATGAGATTTTTAAATCATTTCAAAGACTTGAAAAGAACTTATTACAACCTTATAATTGTTATTATACCAACACCTTTAAGAAAATTACTGAATAATTTTTAGTTAGACGCTCCGATAACCAGAGAGACGCGAGGTTCGATCCTGCCGGCCGGTTCCGTCATTTTTGATATGTATAAGATTCATCCAACTTTTGCAGAATCACCCCAAGTATATTTTACCGTTACACTTAAACATTGACACCAAATTGATCCATTAGCCCGACCATTATTCTGGTATCAATAAATTGAAGACACTTAAATGTTAAGGCAAGGCAGGTGTGAGTCGACGGTTGTAAGAAACGGTCGAAGGCGGTTACAGGCAGATGCTAAGGTAACTTTTACGATAACAAGAATTATTGTGAATAACATGCCTACCTGGTCATTTACGGAGACCTATTAACATACTTGTAACGCTAAATATAACATAACATATTTTAAGTTTGGGTGACGTGAAATGCTAATAAATAATTTGATATCTACTATAAATGCTGTTTGTGCAATGAAATATATCTGTTAAGTGTTAACGTAACAGGTAAAGTGGGTGTTTTACGAGTATGTAATTTGGGATTTAAGTAAATTGGGAAAAACTGTGAATGTTTAGTAGTAAAAGATTAAAACGAACGCCAGTTAATAATTACGTAGGTAAATGTTATATAAAATCAATTAATAATGAAGAAATACATGAAAATGTATGGATGCAAACACTTAAAAGCTTTATTGCAAACGATACTTAAAAGAAATAGCATGATTGTAACTACTAATGAATGGCAAGGTATGAGAGTTCCAGTTTTGTAAAATGTCAATTGTCGAGGTATGGAAGCAGAAATATGAACAAGGAATAACTACAGACACATGTGTCGGTCGGCTAGATGGCGCACATTCTTGACGACAACGTTTCGCACATCTGCGTCTGCGCTGCGGACTTTGACTCCGTATCCTGCCATTAAGCTTTGTAACAAAAACGAACGATTTTTAGCGTCCCGTCATATAGAGAAAAAAAGGAACCCATATAGGATCACGTCGTTGTCCGTCTGTCTGTTCGTCTGTCGTGTCTGTTAAGAAAACATATAGGGTACTTTTCGTTGACCTAGAATCATGAAATTTGGCAGGTAGTAATGTGAAATGTCTTAAAGCACAAGTAAAGGGGAAAATCCGAAAATTTGTGGTTAGGTATCACAAAAAAATTAATAAAAATTGTTATTTCTTGTACGATGGTACGGAAGTCGGAACCTTTCGTGTGCGAGTTCGACTCGCACTTGCCCGGTTTTTTGCCATACAATAATGTACTCCGCGACAAATAAATTAATCTCGAGCAGATTGCTCTCGCATAGTTCTCGTGGACACAATGATGAAAGTGGTTCGCGGGACCGGCGCTGGACGGTTATTACGATCCGCGGATGAGGAGTAAATCGAAATGGGAGTGAGTCTAATTCGCGGCGGCGCCTGACACTCCGAGATGGATTGTTGTCAACATTAGTGCGGAAAGCATATCGACTTGTCGCCCTACAACTCGAGCTCGTGCCGCACACTCGAACAGCTCCTCCGCGAACCCCCCGCACGCGACAATAGCATCAAAACCCACAACCATAAGACTCCTTTCCCCACCACAGACTCCTGACGTTTAAGACTCAATAACTGTACCATAAATAATCGTCGCTGTCCGCGAGTACACGAAGCGAGGCGTCCGACATTCGATTTCAAACTCAGAAGTAAAAGGGCTCAAGGTCCACAATTAAACGGAGGAGCGATTCGCGCCGGATTACGGGTTTATTCGTGCTACCGCGGCAATTAGGAAGTCATTCATTAGGGTCCCTAAGTTTCGCAGACGTGGGGGTGCCAGCTCACTGCGACGTCACAATATTCTTTTGCAATGATCATGTCTGGTGGCAGATCTCGTATGCTGCACTCGTCATTTAGTTGAGAGTCCATATTTGTTTGTTGTAACGAAATGTTTTAATGTTTGAATGCCCCTACAACGTACAATGCAAACAGATAGAAGCGAGGTAGTCCGACTTGATTCCCGGAGCAGCCGCTTGGCGCCAGAGAACCGGTGAGCGACAGAGACGGCGCGATGTGGTATACCTCAAAATATCTCCTAATATCGTCTGTTGATACACATCCGTAGATCGCATCTAGTGAGCGCGATAAGGATGCAAGATGCGGTTAGCGGCGTTCCAGAATGCATCTGTCAAGTTACATAAAAAACAGGGTCGTGGAATTTCGGGACGTACGTATCCTGAGACACATGCTCTTCTATTTTTTACGTCGAGGTAGTTTCATTCAAAAACTGTCGACGGATAGAGATTTGTGTAATCTTGTTAAAGTAATAGCACTCAGACAGTTTAACAAGCGATTCTGTGACCCCTTTGATCGGACGTTTACGAGTTTTAAATGAACTGGCTTAGGTAGGTATGCATGAAATTATTGTTATGATTTACGACATAATAAGAGCCATGATAGCCCGGGTGCACGTCTGCCTCCTCTCGGAAGGCAAGGTACGTTCCCGGGCACGCACCCCTAACTTTTCGGAGTTCTGTGCGTTTTAAGCAATTAAATATCACTTGCTTTAATGGTGAAGGAAAAAATCATGAGGAAACCTGCATGCCTAAGAATTCTCCCTGATGCGTCTCAAAGGTGTGTGAAATCTGCCAATCCGCACTCAGCCAGCGTGGCGGACTATGGCTTAGTAGTGGTCCGGCAATAGGTAGACCATGATGATGCTGATGACATAATGATGGAATGGAACAATCTAGGTTAGGTAGGTACCTATTACTAATGCCTCTAATGTTCATAAAAAAACAATGTCTGTTGTTCAAGTTCGCTTTTCGTATTCCATTTCCGTTCGTTGCCGAGAGAGCAAGACGGGCGGCGAACCCTGCTAGTACTTACCAGGCGAGTAGAAGTGAGCAGGAGCCGAAGCCTTGACCCTGACTGTGGTGGCGTCGACCGGAACGCACGCCGACTACATTGCGAATCTCGTCGATTTCCTCTCACTGCCTAGCCAACTTTGCGATCTTAGTACACTCACCTCATACGTGTGATTTACTAGATTGTTTTCTCTTTCGATATTGCTATTATGCATTAAGTATTTTTTTCTTTTTGAATGAGTTGAGGCTTATCTTATATCTCAACAGAATTTAAATCTTCATCAGCGGTAAGTAAACTAAGTAAAGTTGCCTACATTTTTTCCCAGGCCAGTTAAATACTACCAGCGCGAAGACGAAACGCATGGATAAAGTCAAAATCGAGAGTTTATTGTGTACAAAAACATGACCATCAAGATTTGAAGTAAACAGAGGCCTAAAGAGGGGTTGGCAGTCATTGATGTGGAACCGGTCCTAGCGACTCGTCACTTAAACCGGATCGTGATGGACGGGGATGAATTACTCACCGACACAACGTAGATCGGGAACGGTTCTGTGCCAGACAACATAATTCAAATTCCGACCAAATTATGTTAATCAATTCAAAGCGTGTAAGTATCCTGACTTAATGATGTCTTTATAATCGTGAGGTTTTAAATATAAAGTAAGTAAAGCGCTCGTTTCGTCCTCAATCGTAGTTTACCTTGCGAAACACCGAATTCACAAGATGCAAAACACGGCACGGCTCGCCACTACAAATCAAAACAACAAACGTGCCGACAGGAGGTTCGATCGACATCGGGACAATCGTACATCGACAATCGACGTTATCGATACGCCTGGACACTTAGCACGAATTTGCACAACTCGACAACGTTAACAGATTTCGAACATCGGAACACTATAATGTCAGAGTAAAATGGACCTGCAGAGTTTTCAAAAGTCATGCACAATAAAGGACACACTGAAAAATATTTTCTTCCAAGAGCATTTCTTTTCAAAATGGAAAACTTTTCCTGCTGCATCGAAAAAACTGCAAAATTCCTACGGAAAACGGGAAAGGAAAAGTTCCTGAAAGGAAACGCCTTTGGAAGGAGAAAATCAGAAAGAACGTCAAGTTTCTATTAGTATATTCAGTATTATAAGTTACCGCTTGGGGTGATAGCTGCAAAATATGTATGAACGAACTCGAACTACGAACAAGCGCAAGCCACACCGTGAGCTAAACTACCTTAGCTTAGCTTACGTAGCTTAGCGTGCAAGCAACTATGCAAGCTAGAATATCCAGGTACTTATAGACCGAAAACTTAGAAGATCTAGTGATATCGTAGCGCGGGAAGGGAGGTAGCAGAACGAAAGTTTACTTCCTAGCTTAGCTGAAATCGTCGGATAGAGCTTATCCACAGTTCAGTTAGCTCGCTTAGCTGAGTTCTATAATTAGCGGTGTTATCTGAAGTATGAAAAGAGCCGAAGCTACGTTAGCTCAGTGAGTTTAGCTGGCGGTGTGTGCGCTTTAAAACAAATGAGGTAAGGTCGATTTTACTATGACGTGTTTTACTGTGACGTTATATTTCGATATTCGATATCTACCAACGTTGACAAGATGTGAAATCATACTAGGAGTACGAGTGCGGGTAGTTGAAGACCGGACGTGACGTCACGGCGTGTCCGCGCGTAAACGCGAGAATTTTAAACAACCTCCTTTTGGTATATTGCGTTGTCTCAAACACATGTCATTGGTATAAACAGACATGTTTTTGCTATTCGTTTTATTTCAGCGGGTTAAGGTCGAAAATGGCAGTGAAAATAGTCGAGAATGGATCGAAGGATGTTCTTATTTTATATTCATGTCATATTATATGCGTGGATAAGGTCGTAATTATGTTTTGTGGGGAATTTTAAAACAAAACCTGAGGAATTCGCGACTTTTTTGTTATCTAGCTTGAGTCGATATCCGTTTCGTGATCTGACTAAAAAGTTGTAAAATAATGTAACTGTTAATAACAGTCAATATAAAAATCTAATAACCTTGATTTTCAAGTTTTATTAGGTGTTAATTTGATTGTAAAATGATGGCTAAGATATTTAAAAACTCCTGATAGGCAAAAATCATACAACTGTGATTTAAATAATAATAAGTAAAGAGAATAAGAAGTGAAAACAAAGCTTGTGCGCCTTTTACGCATTTAAGCGAAAAGCTATTTGTTTACCTTTTAAGTAAACTAAGGAAAACTAAAGTTAAAAGTAGGTACTTGAGTAAAACAACTTTGCAAGTTAAAAAAATATCCTTCAAGCAAAATCAAACGCAAGTCGCAAAAACTTCGTCTCAGGTAGTCAAGTAGGTAGGTATAGAGTGACAGCAAAACCTCTTTTATGATGAACCTTCGCAAAAGCTCTCTTGTGTATTTCTAAGTGCGTATTGAATTTCTACCATTCCACCATTGTGTTATCCCAGGTTACCAAAACAAGTTTAATTCCAAGGATGTTCTTGGAACTTTTAAACTTTTTTTACGTTAGAGTTTAGACAATCTCATGTTGAAAGTAGGTACCTACCCACTTACTTTATTACGTATTCTTTCAGTTAATCCATTTAAATGTAGATCCACAGTTAATTTTGAAGTAGGTAGGTATAACTCAGTATCTTTTGTAGTTTTAAAAGTGTAGCAAAGAAAGGCGAGGCAAACTAGGGACCGCAGAACTAAAAACATACAAACAAACCCAACTGTTGGAACGAAAAGACCTAAATATAGCGATATAACCTACATTACAATACGAAACGCTGCGCAGATGGCACCTTGTCGCAATAAAGGGCTTTTGCCGTTACGAGATTTGGTCGAACGAAGCTCGCGGTAGTTGAGTTCGACAAGGTTGCAAGTGTGCCGGCTGGCCCGTTTTTTTTTGCTTTGCTTTTACGAGTCGGCTGGAAATGCAACCTATACATGTATAATATATGTATAAGATGACTATAATTTTGTATTATTGTTCTTGGGAAAGGTTTCCAGCTTTCTGTTACGCCGTCTGCGCGTCGGGTATTTTAGTTACAACAATTCATAAACATGGCGCTTATCGGGTATGAAGAATCGTAAGTTTCTACTTACGTTTGTTGTTTTTAATATATGTGCAAAGTTAACATTCCTATAAGTACACTTTTTTAACAAATTCAAGCTTGAACTAGTTAAATACTTTGAATATTAAAAACATACGTATGTAAATGCATCATGTATGTATGTGTATTATTTCTAAGTTAATCGAAAATAGTAGGTAGGTACCGTGCAAGAAATGAACTGATTTATTTTAGATAGGAATGTACTAAAATTTTGCGATATTTGTAAGCCTTTTATTCGAAAATAAAATACATATTTCAATATGACTGTCTTCTGAGTCTATCTGAATTATTCATGAAATAAAAACACGATTGGAAAAGAAAAAAATCCGATAACTACTCCAAATATCTAGATTTTAGTTTCAATCAGAAACGGAAATTATTTTTTCTGTATAAAATTTACAGTTGTAGGCTTAGACGTCCGACGTTTCTATTTACTAACTAAAAGCCAAAAAGCAAAAGAAGGAAAATATGATTTCTAAGAAAATTGAAAAGCTGAATAAGTCGTCATGGTCTGTGGTAAATTCATTATTGTGAACGGAAAGAGCTTTTAAAAGTCTATTTGAATAGATTATTACCTAACACTACATTTTAAAAGGAGACTTAGAAAAATGAAAAGAAAAAGGTAGGTATCTACTACCACTATCTATTACCTAGTTTAAATAGAACCTAGGTTATTTCCTTATCAACTAAAGTTTTCTCAGTAATGTGCAGGTTGTTGAGAGTACATCAGGACTAGAAGTACATACGTCAAAGGGCATTCACCGGAATGCAATTCCTCTATTGCGAGTCTCATTAAAAAGCAAGGGATATGCGCGCTAGTGACGCCAACTCCTCAGCGAATTGCGGGAATATCGGGACTGCTGAATCGCTACAAAAAAAATGGGACAAAATTATTCTTTAACTAGATGACTTAGTTACGACTTCACAACGCGTAGATTTCGGTTTTTTGAAATCTCTTGAAAACTCTTTGACTTCAGAGATAAACAAATAAAGTTGAAAACTAAAACCTGACTGCGATCGTTTCAATACACACTGAATACTAGAGTAAAATTGTTTTTCTGTCGCTTGGTATATTTTAATGTTATTGCACATTTATATACATGAGCTCAGAATTTTCTCCTCTTTCATTTGACAACCCACTATACATATACACGATACAAAATTTAAGAAAAAATTTTTGGAGACCTCCACTTTTTTTGAAGCAACATCCGTTAGGTCAATTTTTTCGTATAAAATACAGCCAATGACACCCGGACCTTTACAACGATTCAATTGACACCTCATTCATCAAAATCGGCGGTGGAACACACAGAATCTGGACACAAACTTACATACATACATACTAAAATACATACATAGACTGCTAAAATCATAACTCTTCCTTTTTGCTTCGCCGCAGTAGGGTAAAAACACGACTGCCCTGTCATATTATTGAATCAAAAAAAACGAGTCACTCGGGATTCTAACGACACCCCTTACATCCAAACCTGATCAGGCATTCAGAAGTTATGGTGGAATAAAGAATCTACATACATAACATGAAACTAGAAAACTCTTTACTTCAAAGTTAACAAAAAACTACATAATATTATTAACTAAGTACTAACCTACAACTTTATGAGAAGTTTCAATTGGAAATTGTACTTAGGTACCAAGAATCCCGGACAAACCAGAAATATTGGACACACTACTGAATAGCGAACTTTTCTCAATGCAGTATAATTTTCTTTCTTTTTTAGTCGGAGTATTTTAGTCATTAAAAGACTCCAATAAGATTTAAAGTAGGAAGCAATCAGGTAGGGGTTTTAGGGTTCCGTAAAAAACAGAACCCTAACAATTTCAGTTGTCTGTGTGACACAGCAATTTTAAAAATTTATAAGAGCTGTAAGATTGTAATACTTTTTTAACTATAATTTAACCTTAGGCTTGACTGCAGTCACACCAAACAGTAGGTGATGATCTTATTCACTCTTTTGGAGGTACCAATATTAAACTAAAGCTAGTGTGGAAAACGGAAGCCGGAAAGGCATTCCATATTCTAGAGTGCCTATAACTAATAGGTGCCTACTTACTACGTATATTTTACTATGCAGATGTTTTCTTTGACGTACATTTAGCTATGAGGATGACTCATTTATGAAGCAGGGAATCAAATATTCAGCGCGGAGATGCAGCCAGAATTCTTGGTACCATTCTAAGCAGACATGATATTTTTAATGATTAGGCAAATAGGCACCTACCAACATGGTTCGAGATCTGTATGAGAAATATTTAGCTCTTAGGAAGGACATAGGCTACTAATTGGTCCTGGCAAAACAAAGATTTTCTAGGGTATTTTTTAAAACATAAATCCACGCAGACAAAGTTGCGGGCATTGTCTAGGTAGGTACTTGGTTCAGAGATAGCTTGCATTCTGGAGACAAACGAACTAGTTTTTATCCCGCAAAGACAAAGAGTTATCACAGGATTTTTAAACCTAGATCCACGCGGACGAAGGCGCGGGCATCATCTTTTAGCTGATAATAAACAAAACAATTTCTCCACGTACCTACTTACCTAATCACAAATTGCAGTATGCCAGTTATTGCAGCAAAACCGTACTGTTGCGTACTTTTCAGACAAATTGACACATAAAGGTACATTATACAAGTTGCATTTTTAATACTACCCCTTAACTTCAAATACCTCTCCCGCACCGCGCAGTTTTGTTCAGGAACCTTCTAACGTCTCAGTCAAATGCCAAGCTACTGTATTTTGTGAGTGAATTATTTAGTAGAAAGATGTTACCTACCTGCTTAGTACTTACGTATATTACTTGTTGGTTTCGTTAGTAAGTATATAAAGTCGAAGTTTTCTTAACTAAATTAGGTACTTCATTTATAAGTATGTAGGAACAACACTATGAACACCTACTATTTATAACGTAGGGACACGCATTAGACATGTAAAGAACCACAATTAATGTAAATTTACACATACAGTGATAAAATTCGGTACCTATCTACTTAATTAGGACTAATAAACCACTCGAAAAGTACAGACAACAAAAACTGGTTTAATAGGTCAATGGTAAAACTTATACCAACTTGGTAACGGTTAAAACAGATTTTTTTAATCTACATAGGTAGGTAGGTAACTTAACTAAGAATTAATTAAGCGAGGGAAATCGAGGGAAGTTCTGGGGTTTCAGAAGTGAAGTAGGTAGGAATAGGAGCTCTCTTAAAGTAGTGCTGTCCTTATCGTAAAGTTCCTAGCGGAAAAGGATAGCACTAATTTAAGAATAGTTCAGGTAGGTATTTAGTTTAGTGATTTATGTAACTATACAACCGAATTAGCACTACTGATAGGTGGATATTAATTAACAGTTTACAGTCTAAGAACATGGTGCGCTGACCAGTAATAATAATTGACATAGGTATAAATACGAGCAGTTGGGCAAAGCAAAGAAGGTACCTACCTACATAAGTGTTTTTACTAATACCTGCCTAGTTTAACGATGTCTACGTTGTTGACGCTCCTTTTCGCTGCATGCGCGACTGAACTTATAAAAATAAAAATAGCAAGGTAGATAGGAAAAATATACCTACGTGAAACTAACTAATCATTCGATACGACACGAGTGTAGGAATAAAAACCGCAACTACATGATCCACCATTAACGCGAGGAAAATAACTCACGAAAGAATCTCACCAAACGACCGTGCAATTAGTTTTTTTCGCAAATCCGGTGCACATTTCAAAAAATTAGTCCCAGATAAGGCGGCGTCGAACCTTTGTCGGAATTTTTTACATTACTCTCCAGAAAAACTACTAACATCCCTGAGGGTATCATTTTTTGTCCGATGTTAATTAGAAGATCGTAGTTTTTTCACAGGCGACTCGAGGAGGCATCTACCGCACTGGAGAGCAGAGAGCATCGTTTACGAGCGCCTGCACCATGGGAAATCACTGTGCACGATAAGTTATTCATTATGCACGGTCTATTTGATTTCTACGTACCTACACTCGCCTACGTTGTGAAGCTACGATCTACGGCATAAACGTAACGGCTACGAAGTACATAGCGAGGCGCCGACACTGCGGAGTTGCGGCACGCTTGCGGGTAAACAAACATAATCTCGTCTGCCGAGGAGTTCGGCGACTGATCGAACATAACCTCGAAGCGGCGGGCGACACGTGCGGCGCCCTTATGTAAGGGTGGCGGAACTCCGCGACGGAACCTCGAGGCCTACCTTGTCTGCCGACGATCTCGGCGACGTGCTCGGAGGAGGGCACGGGCACGCACTCCGTCATGTTCTGGGATTTCTTGGCGCGGTCGTCGGGCGGCGGCGCGAACCCGAGCGGGCTCGCCAGCGGGTTCGCGGTCGGCAGAGTGTCGCCGAAGTTCAGCATGCTGAGCTCGAGCGCGAGCTGGAAGGCGCGCTGGTCCTCCACCAGCCCCCCGCCGCCCAGCTCTCCGAACAGGCTCGACGGCATCTCCACTTGCGACGCAATCTTGTCGGTTTACGAGAGGTTTCCCTCTCGAGTCACTGGTGGTGCGCGTTCGATCGTTTCGCCGCGTGGGATCGTGTGACGCAACACACGGGTGTCTAGGTCGCGGCGCGGCGGTGAACTGAGTCGCCGGCCGGCGGGCGCACGCGCCTTGCGTGCGCGGGGCCGGCGGGCGCGGCGGCGGGGCGGCGGGCGGCGGGTGGCGGCGGCCAGGGGGCGCGCTGCACCGGGCGCCGCACGCGGTGCGACGCAGCTTCCGCCCGCCCGCCCTGTCGGCCGTCGACGTGAGCCCGACGACACCTCGCAGGTAATTATATCGCGCTCGACACTTCCTAAATAGTCAATTGATTAACGACTTGCCCACTTCGGAGGCTTATCGAATACTTGCTTACTCCCAGAGAAAGTTATGTGACGCTTTTATAAGTAACTTGCATTAACTGACAGCTGCAATAAGTAACTTTAAAAAAAGCTTAAAATTCCGATAAAAGTTAGCTTAGTCTGCGAATTCTGCGATCTCACCTGATGGTAAACGATAATGCAGTCTAAGATAAAAGTGAGCTAACTTAGTTGAAGGTATTGTTACCTTCTTATAAGTAGGTACTTATTTATTTTTAAATCTTGATAGGAAATAAATACCTATACGGATGCCTAACCTATCAAGGTACCAACCATCGACGTCAGTTTACGGGTTATTCCTATAAAAATAAAACATCACACTATAATATTATAAAGGCGAAAGTTTGTATGTGTGTGTGTGTGTGTGTGTGTGTGTGTGTGTGTGTATGTTTGTTACTCCTTCACGCAAAAACTACTGGACGGATTTGGCTGAAATTCGGAATGGAGATAGATAATATCTTGGATTAGCACATATGCTACTTTTTATCCCGGAAAACCAAAGAGTTCCCACGGGATTTCAATAAACCTAAATCCACGCGGACGAAGTCGCGGGCGTCAGCTAGTATTTTTATAAAGTTCAAGATTCTAAGAACAACAATGGCTTCGTAGCTTCGCAGAATAGAAATATTGCGAGCTTTTCTTTTCTCTCTCTTTTCTGCTTCTAGGTATCATATTCAACAAATAACAATTAACATTTAAAACAAAACTACCTATAAGTATGAAATTATTATCTACTTCTACTAGGTCATCATCATCATAAAAAAAAGCCATCCGGCCGACTACTGAGTAGTGAGTACGACGGGTTTCCTCTCAGAATAAGAACGGTTTTGGGGGCCACAGAGCAGATTGGCAGAGTTCACACACCTTTGGGAACAGTATCACAGTTTTACTGTGACAGTAAAAGTCCTTCACCGTTAACGCAAGTGATATTTAATTTCTTAAAAACGCACATAACTTCGAAAAGTTAGAAGTGCGTGCCTGGGGTATCGAACCTCCGACCTCCGAAATAGAAGACTATTATAACTAAAATTAGACTAATCACACTAATATTATAAAGGCGAAAGTTTGTATGTGTGTGTGTGTGTGTGTGTGTGTGTGTATGTTTGTTACTCCTTCACGCAAAAACTACTAGATGGATATGGCTGAAATTTAGAATGGAGATAGATTATACCTTGGATTAGCACATAGGCTACTTTTTATCCCGGAAAATCAAAGAGTTCCCACAGGAATTTTAAAAAACTTACATCCACGCGAACAAAGTCGCGGGCATCAGCTAGTATTATATATTTAGTAGATTCATAGTCTTAACTAAGTACTAAATATTTTTTACCATCTGACGCCCACGACTTCGTCCGCGTGGATTTAGATTTTTCAAAATATAAATCCACGCGGATTTGACACTTTGATTTTCCGGGATAAAAATTAGCCTATATGTTAATCCAGTGTATAATCTATCTCCATTTCTAATTTCAGCCAAATCCGTTTAGTAGTTTTTACGTGGAAGAGTAACAAACTTACACACAAACTTTAGTTTTATATTATTAGTGTGAAGTGTGATTAGTAATCCTAATCACACTTCACACTAATATTATAAACTAATATATACATTTTAATTTAAACATAGTCTTATTTTGAAATATACCTACCGTCTCTTTTTTACACAATAAGCTTTCTAAAGCTCAATGCTACCTAGCAACAGCAATATAAACCCGACTTCACAAGGCATTTGAAGCTGCCATTCAGACACCTTTGCCTTTGACTGTACCAGCTGTTAGACTTGCTAGGTTGCTATTATTTGATAGCTAACCTTCGTCGTATTGACGAGCATCGAAAAGTAACATCGCTGTAACTTAACTACCGTTAAGTTACAGCGATGTTACTTTTCGATGCAAATGTTTTGTCTCGGCTAACCAACTTAGCTGCTAAGGAGGTCACTACGACGGCGTAGGTATAGGACAGGTAAGTATTATAGTTTTAAAGTAATTGACCATTCCTGTCGTTAAAATACTGCATGGTTGGCTGAACTTAAAATTTGATTTTTGTCGAGATGGCAATCGGGGCCTCGCACTCCCGCACAGCTCCCGCGTTAACCCGGTGCGGGATAGCGCAGGTGACGTGCGAGGCGTCCCCCACCTCATACCCCGATTGCCATCTCGACCTGTCGCGTACTACAGTTTACTCAGCCACAGGTAAGTAACAAAACAGATTCAACATGTTACTCAACAAGAATAACCCAGCAACAAGCCCGGTTATAAAAGCTCTTGTGGACGCTATGGAGACAACCTGACTATTGACTGTACCAACTTGTTTATGCTCAATAGTTAGGTACATTGTGCAAAACTACTTCGGCTAGAATTGACAACATAAACAGCTGGGAGTAGGGTCCTCGAGGTCGTCTTGAGGAATGTTATATGTATTTTTGTTTTGACTAGGTAGGTACCTAACTATATCTTTTTAGGGTTCCATATCTCTAGAGGAACAAAAGGAACCCTTATGAGATCACTTCGTTGTTTGTCTGTTTTGTCGTGTCTGTCAAGACTTGGGGAATCAATACCTATGGGGTATTTCTCGTTGACCTACAGCCATGAAAGGCAGGTACAATCCGGGTATCTTTAAAACTAGAGTGAATAGGCACCTTCTAGGTAAACGCGTCCCATCTTAGACCACATCATCACTTTCCATCAGGTGTGATTGTGGTCAAGCGCTTACCTATAGTGAATAAAAAAAAAAGGTAGCGATGCACAAGTAAAGGAAAATATCTGAAAACCATGAATTTGTGGTTGCATTGCAAAAAAAATATTTATTTCTAATATGATGGTACGGAACCCTTCGTATGCGAGTCTGACTCGCACTTGACCGGTTTTTACGCTCTATTTCACCTTCCAGTGAAGGCAATACATAGTTCACTCTGGCAATAATTCAAATTCAAATTCAAATTATTTTTATTCAATTAAACTTTTACAAGTGCTTTTGAATCGTCAAAATAATCTACCACTGGTTCGGAATGCTGTTCCTACCGAGAAGAATACTTCGTATCAAAAACTTTCCCAAGTCATTGAGTAGGCTTAAAAATAACTTAGATGGCGAATACACTTGAATAACCTGCAGTTCGCGAGGGGTCGCCGTTACGACGCCTTGACCCCGCGCCCCGCACCCCGCACCCCGCGCCCCGCACCGCGCTACGAGCTACGACGTATGTACTGTGCTACGACTTTCTACGTAGGTACTAGAACTGTACGTGTACAATTCCAGTGTAATATCATCATCAACCATGGCGACCCAATATTGAGCATGGGTCTCGCCTCAAAATGATGGGTTTTTGATCATAGTTCGCCACGTTGCCCAAGCGCGGATTGGCAGACTTTACACACCTTTTAGATCATTATGGAGGACTCTCAAGTTTGCACATTTTCTCACGATGTTTCACCGTTAAACAATCCCAAATAAAAATATCAGTCGGACTTTTGTCAATGTAGAACTTTGTTCGATACTTTACTCCTCAAAGTTCGAGATTGGCAAAGAGTGTTTGCGTTCAATCAATTTGGAAACGTACGCCTATTTGGCGCAGCCCCATTGACAACTGGTTCTGTTTGTTCTTCGTTCAGGGTTAAATATTACTGCAATTGCTACGGGCAATCGAAAATGCTAAGGGTGTCTGTTAGTAATAATAAGCCAACTGCTAAGATGATTCATAGTCCCCTGTGCCTGATCATGTGTAAGGATGACGTAATATCAAATTTTACTATGTATTGGCGACCTACCCCGGCTTCGCAAGCTTATTATAATTACAATTTTCATACAGATCTCCAACTTTTTGAAGATAAAATAGGTATAGCCTATGTTACTCAAGAGTAGTGTAGCTTTCTACTGGTGAAAGAACTTTCAAAATCGGTTCAGTAGTTCCAGAGATTTCTTCTTGCAAAGAAACTTACAGACTTTACCTCTTTATATAAATAAAGGGATCTTTGCTTGATCCTCTTACGTCCAAAATATTGGTACCTATACCTACCTATATTCTTTGAATGGATTTGCTAACCAATATGTAACTATTCTTTAGCAAATCCATTCAAAGAATCGTTATCTTATCGCGCTAACAGCTTAAACCAATAAAATGTTTACAAGTCCCAGGTAAAAAGAATAACATATCTAAAATTATACATAGTTCACACTAAACCTTTGTTACTTTTATCTTGTAAGTCATTATCGTCATTGTTTATGTTAAGACGTTACAGTTACTGGGACAACAAGCTAATGCGCACGGCTTTGTACGCGTGGACTGTTTCTAACCTTAGGGGTTGAATTTTCAAAATTCCTTTCTTAGCGGGTGTCTATCGGTATAATAGCTATCTCATGCAAACAGCCCGATCCATCCAGTAGATTTAGCTTAGACCAGTCAGTCAGTCACCATTTAGATATGTAGTGATAGCGAAAAGTGGATTAAAAAAAAGATACAACTATACCTAGTGCAATTCACGGGTGGCATTTTGATTCAGGGTATGCAGACCGAGCCAGGTGCAGCAACAGCTGTTTAACGGACTGTAGGTATTCTACGACTTCGTAGGTCGTGCATAAGAATCAGGAATTTCATCCCTAGCATTTCGCTAGATTTGTCACTATTGCCTAGAAGAAACAATTAGAACTAAAGTCAAATACTTTGATTTTTTAATAATTACATCCGGACAAAAATACTTAGTTATGGAAAATTTCAAGGACCATAAGTAATAATAACAAAAAGTGGATTAAATAAGAATCGGATTCTCGGGTGGCCTTGAGTTCCAAACTTAATTCAGTGCGTCGAGTCTATAAATCAAAAGGTAAAATATCCCGAACAAAAAAATATTTAAAATCGTCAACCGTCTTGTAGCTGTATGCAACCAACCGGGCCGGCTGCAGCGACAGCTGTTTACAGGGCCTGTAGGTATGCTAGGACTTCTTAGGTCAAGGATAAGAATTTTTATCCCTAATGTTCTTAGGAAAAATCCGCACCTGCCTATACGCTTCTATAACCCAGAGAAATCGCAACACTAAAGAAAGTTGATTGAGCAATAATTAATACAAAAAGTTTGATGTTAAGTAAATTAAAAATCACTAGACGCTTAAGTTATGATAGCAAAATGTGGATTAAAGAAAAAAAGATTCACCTACCTGAGGCACAAAATAGTTATATATGTTAAGAAAATTTCGTTTCAAAAATGACTAGGAAAATAAATAATGATAACAATGAATGGATCAACAAAAAGGAGAAAAAACTATTGCAATTCGCGGGTGGCTGTTCCAAATTTAATTCAGTGCATCGAGTCTATAAATCAAAACGTAAAATATCCCGAACAACAAAGCGTTTATAAAATCGTCAAGGAATTACGAGCCGCCTTGTAGTTGTATGCAAGCGACCGGGCCGGGTGCAGCGACAGCTGTTCGACGCTGAGCTGAGCCTGAGAAAGGTCTAACAAAGCCCTCAGCCGGGTCAATGGCTTATGAATTTGCAGCGCGAATCTTATCGGTACTACCCAATAATGGGGGGAGATTTATGCGATGGGAATCGGGTTTTGATTTTGTTTTAGTTGGCCTAACGAGGTAGATTCGATCGGGGCTCCTAAATTTTTAACCGAATTTTAAAAAAGGAGGAGGCTTTCGATTCGATGCGCATTTTTAGGATTCCGTTAGGGTTTCATAGCCGATGGTTGCCAACGGGACCTTATTACTAAGACTCTGCTGTCCGTTCGTCCATCCGTCCGTCCGTCCGGCTGTCTGTCAGCGGGCTGTATGTACCTCGTGAACCGTAATAGGTAGAAAGTGGAAATTATCACAGAATGTGTATTTGAATGGGGATGATGGCTGCAGTCAAAAATAATGATTTCTTAGTAGTTATTAAATAGAGAGTCTTCCGAAATTCGTAAAGTCCACATTTGCTGCTAGTTTTAAGTTTGCTAACCATTTAAAATTGGCGATTTAACTAAAAAAGTACGTCAAATTACGTCAAATGTTATGACGTCACATATTCTGTGCATTTCATACAAGCTCCCATACTAAGCGAGCGTTTTGACGTTTGACGATTGTTTGTTAGAAAAGTAGTTAAGATAATTAAGTAAAATAATAGAATATTGGTGCTCACATTGTTATTTCATCGAATTCTTAGGTTATTATTTAGATCGAGTATCAAGTGTTTATATTAAATTTACTTTATTAATATTAAGTAATAACTAAGCGTGCCTTAAAAACCATGGTCATGTTGTGCGACCATATAGGATTGCAATAAGGTCAAAATGTAGCAATTTAAGAATTAGGTTAAAGTTATTATTGTAATCTGTTTTGGTCGTCAATAAATAAATAAATAAATAGATAAAAAGTCGCTGATGTGATTAGTAGTCATCATCCCTATTGCCGCGCCGCTTTAACAACGAATAAGAAAAGTTTCAAAATGGCCATGAAAATTAAAAAAAGAGTGATACCTATTTCTCGTACGATGCTACCCTTCGTGTGCGAGTCCGACTCATACTTGACCGATTTTTTGGTCAATATTTTAGTAATTTTTCTTCTTGCCCTGTGCCCTTCTCCTTGCCATATCAGCTTCGCAACCCGTTGAGCTATGCCGGTTACTCTAGTTCTCCTACAGATCTCCTCATTTCTGATTTGATCACGTAGAAAAACTCCGTGCTGGTTTCCTATGTCCGCCTCCAGGATGCAAGCTATCTCTGTACCAACCAGACTTCATCCATGTAAAATTAGGTTTTTTTAAGAATCCCATAGAAGCGCTTTGATTTATTGGGTCAAAAAATTGCCTATGTGCATCCCCGGGATGCCGCTATCCCTGTACCAAATTTCGTTAAAAATCGATTGGAAGGATGGGCCGTGAAAAGCAAGCAGACAAAGACACTTTCGCGTTTATAATACACTAGCTTTTGCCTGCGACTTCGTCCGAGTGGACTACACAAATTTCGACCCCCTATTTTAACCCCTTAGGGGTTGAATTTTCTAAAACTCTTTCTTAGTGGATGTCTAAACCATATTATAGCTATCTGCATGCCAAATTTCAGCCTGATCCGTCCAGCAGTTTGAGCTGTACGTTGATAGATCTGTCACTCAGTCAGTCAGTCTTTCGGCTTTTCCTTTTACTAGATATTAGATATGGATTGATGTATTTTTACCTAGTCGGTAAAAATAAGTCAAAACGAAAATAAACGATTAGCTGAACAATACTCGCTCAAACAAAAGGCTTGAGTTGATCTCGAAACAGAATTTGATAAATTTCCCCGGTCTTACCACCGACTCAAAACAACGCTCGGAATTAGCACAAAGTTCAACGAACCCCTCGGATTGCGACCCTTTCCGTTTCAACCCTTGTAGTAGGCTCCATTCTGAGACAGCCACTTCAATAGCGTTGGCCCTAAATCACCTAGAAAGAAAGCTTCTATCTCGCTTTTTCGTTCGCACCGAGTATTTTTGTCCTTGTCTTGCCTTCGGGAAAATCGGACTACAGAAAGTTGGTCACAAGTACAGCCTCAAACTTCCCACAGTAACAAATCGGATCCGATTATAATAAATATTTTTGCCTTTCTATAAACAAGTAAAATAGTAAAGTGAATAAATAATATGACTCTAGGTTCTCATATTTTCATTAAATATACGAGCCCGTAAGTTTAGATTTTCTTCTAGACATATTATTTACAAATAAGTGCACTTTAATATGTGCCGGTCTCAACATACAAATGACGCTACTCGAACTCTTATGAAGGGTTCTACAGCCATCAGCAGCGAGGTCTTCGGTTGTCCTAGGCCACGACGTAGGTATGAGCCTCGAGGCGTAGCCTCCTTGTCCAGGTGTGGCACGGTACTGAATTTTAACCCTTGTTTGATGTGTTGGCTAAGTCTTGCCATCACTCAAAATCTAAATTTTTGCTTTCAAATCAGTGATCTGACTGTAAAGATTAGGGTTATGGGTTTCTGCCATACTCCTACCAGGTTAGCACACTTCACTTTAGTTAATTCTAGATAATTATGTAGGTAGTAGCTAATTTGTCATCGAATAAAGAAAATAAGTGTATAGTGAGGTACTTACATAAGTAACTAGTACATACTTTCAAATTCTGTCTAAAAACTACATATTATATAACTAGCTGTGCCCGCGACTTCGTTAGCGTGGAATAGTGACTTTTCGGGCAGCGTGATTCTTTAAATTGACATAACTTTTTTATTTATGAACCGATTGACATGAAATAAACACTAAATGTTAAGTGAAGCTTACTACAATATATTAGTGAAAACCGTATCTAAATCGAATAAGCCGTTTCTGATAGTAGCGTGCACAAACACACAGACAAACAGACAAACAGACAAAAAAAAATTAATTACAATTTCGGGTTCGGCATCGATATAATAACAACCCCTGCTACTTTTTTTTTATATATTTCCATTGTACAGACACCACTTTTCTACAATTTTATTATATGTATAGATAGACATTGCCATGCCGTTTTTGGTTTTAATGTTGTAATCGAATTTGTTAATTTCTTGCTGTTTCTTCTTGCTCCGATTTTCTTGCTGGTTCTTCTCGGTAGGAAAGGCATTCCGAACCAGTGGTAGATGCTTTTGACGATTCAAAAGAACTTGTAAAAGTCTAATTAAATAAAAATATTTTGAATTTTGAATTCATTTTTATCAAATTCTATGCCAGTAATAATAGGCAGTTGGCGGCAAGCCTAAGGAGAGTATTTGGTATTTTTCCGTAAATAGGAAAGTTGTTTGATGTTTTGGGCAGTCGGTAGCAATCTTCAGCTTCTTACAGCGATTAAAAGATTTTGTTTCAGTTAAAACTTGATGGAAATTAATGATCCTAAGTTGTTTGGGGTGAGCTTTTGGTATAATTATAGGAAGTAGGGACAAAATCTGACTTTGCAGTTAGGATCTTATGTTCATTCTTTTGGCTTACATAGAGTACCATAGATACGTATTAGAGTAACTACATAATTTTTGTATATTTTCAATTTATTCAAAAATTATCTATCTATCTATTAACCGATAGACGCCCACTGCTGGATAAAGGTATCTTGTAGTAGCGACTTTCACACGCCACGGTTTTGCGCCGCCTAAATCCGGCGGGTCCCTACGACTTGTTTGAAAGAAGAGAATTACTTTTTACTTTACTTCATGACGATAAGCGAGATAACTATGTGACAAAATCCTCGCTAGCCAAATCGACGCGTACATAGCCCCAACCAAAAGGCTTTCATAATGTTTATTTACGACTACAATAGATCTTAGACAGACAGTTTTAAAGGTAACGTAAGTTATATATAGAAGTTACGAACAAGTAACACAATTACACATATTTTTGTAGTGAAATACAAGACATTGAAAACTATGGGTTTTTGTGTTATGGGTTCTGAGTTCTAAGGCGCGGGTGTAGGGCCTCCAGGCTTTAAGGGATTTAGTTTCACTATTGTATTAAACTAGATCATGCCCACGACTTTATCCGCGTGGATTTAGATTTTTAAAATTCCCGCACGATATCCTTGATTTTCCGGTAAAATCCTAGCCTGTGTCCGTTTCTGGGATGGAAGTTATATCTCTATCAAATTTAGTTAAAATTGGTTAAAAGGATGGGCCATGGAAAACTAGCAGACAGACAGACACACTTTCGCATTTAGGTATAATATATATCAAGTATGGGTTGGGTATGTGGTTTCGTGATATAAAACATTATTTCTTTGGTAGGGGTCTTCATTCAGAGGTACTGAATTCCCAAGTCGTTCTGCATACGACTCGACCAAAAGAAAGGGGTTTGACTCGTATGTGTAACGATTAATATATTTAATTTACTCCCGAGACTTCCTTCGTGTGATTTTATAACTCATCATTATAAAAAAAAATAACTGCCTGAAATTAAAAATTCTTTCAGTATTTACTTTCTTATGACTTCGGGCCTTATACAAAATAATAAGCCGAGTCAAAAAGTAAAAAAAAAAACTCCATATAGTTTACCATGGAAATAATAAAAAGATCTAGTCATTAAATGGAAATTAACAGAATAATAAATAAAAACATAAAAAAAAAACCTACATAAATTAGATTAAAATAACAACAGGAGCACTTCCGTACCTAATAATTAATAGCTAGGTATACGAAAACACAATAAACCCGTGAGAATATCCCCAACGTTTTGCCGAACATAGACACCCTCTCGCAAGTTCACGAATAAGTACCCGCCAGTCTGTACAGAGTACAGACGGACAACAATACGTAATACAAAAGTACGCAGGTAGTGATTTTTTCTGGGCCCCTTAAGAACATCTGCTTATAAAACGCCGGAAAGCAGATGCGAGTATTGTGTAGGGCATTTTTTTGCCACGTCTCGAAAGCTAATAGCCTGGGAGCTGGTGGCTGTCACTACCCTTTTTTTCGTGAGGAAAAACATGGATACCACCGGCCACGGGGGAGCACAGTGGTTATGTTGGACTCCTACCGACTAAAAACCTTACACTAGGGACCGACAACGCCTCGTTACTCCGCCAGCGGATATCCGCAGCAGCAGACCCATCACTGGGATACAACGTGCCCCCAACACCGTTAGAGGCATGCCGGAATCGCAGCACGCCAACCAATCCGAAGACCACACTGTGGACGACGGACTGCCCCGTGTCCATTATCCACAGGTCCTCCCGAGGGCTAGGGTTCGCGGGAAGGGCTCTCTTTCCACGTTCCCCATCCTCAACATCTTCCTCGCCCGTCACCAAACTGGACAGGCGAGAAACCGGTGGGGCAGCCAATGATTGGATGGGTGATGAAACAATCATCATCGACCACCCAACACAGCAACACCCTCCGCTCCTGGGGCTATGCCCCATGGGTGCGCCGCCTGCGCCCTCTGCTCGGGACACTCAGAGGGATGTGCGAACAACACCCCCTCCCTGCCTGGTCAATTAGCCATGGCTAACAATATCCCAAGAAGAGAAATTGTTAACCATGTTACCAGGGTACACGCGCCCAAGCGCTGCTGTCACCACTACCCTATCCATATTATCACACTACCCTACCCATATTTATCACTACCCATACTATAAATTGATATGCTGGTTTATGGGGTTGTCCTTCAATCACGCCACAATTGAGCAACGGATGGGAAGTATACCCTTTCAAACTAAAAAAGAATTTTCCGAATCGGTCCAGGTGACTTCGAGTAATCGGGGAACATACATAAAAAATAAAATAAAGATTCCTACGAATTGAGAACCTCCTCGTTTTTTGAAGTCGGTTATAAATCACGTCGATCCGTTGCTCCGTCGCGACGTGATTGAGGGATAAACTAACAAATAAACCCACTTTCGCATTTATAATATGAGTAGTGATTGTAGAAGTTCACTTCAATGATTTTCATAAAACCACCTCGGCACGATCACCAACTTGTAGCACACGGCTAATTATTATTATTATCATTATTTAAGAATTTCTGCCACCAGCTCCTAGCCTTAAGCGAACGAATGAGCGGATGTTCGAGACTTCTGAGGCAGACAAGTTCTGTATGGAGAATCAATTTTGGAATATCGCAATTTCCTTAGTTTCTTTAAGTTTTTGGACGGATTTATTTATCGGAAGCGCGGTTCCGGTAAATATACGTGAAGAATTGAAGATATTGATTGATGTGGCGTATCTTGGGATGGACGATTTTATAGTTTTTAAAAAATATGAACATTTCGTCTATCCATGGAGATAATATACCTATGTATTTTAATGTATTTAAATTAGTTTACTATGTAAAATAAACTTGGGATTTTTTAAAAATTAATCTTGTTGTTCATATTTTTTTCCAATACATTTTGTTCCCAAGTTTTCATAGTGCCTGCCTATAGTATATAATACGCGACAGGTTGAGATGGCAGTAGGGGGAAGGGACGCCCTGCACACCCGCACAGCCCCAGCGCTAACCCGGTGAGGGCGAGCGCGAGCGATGTGCGGGTGTGCGGGGCGTCCCTCCGCCTCATACCCCGATTGCCATCTCGGCCTGTCGCGAACTATAGCTACCTATAGGTACGGACGAGAAGATTGCATATTCAGTACTCTACCATTTTATAATGAGTTGCACAAACAAAGTAAAATTAGATGGATTGACGTCAAAGGGGGTTGGGAATTAAATTGCGCAAAGTTTAAGTAGGTAGGTAGGTACTTGGAGTTGGTATGAACTGTTCCAAGAATACGTAAAAATATACATACCTACTTACTTAAAGTATTTCAAAACGGTTCTACTATTTCAGTCTTCTCTTTGACTCGTGTAGAGATTACGTTACCGAGTTGAAAAATTATTTAAATTGAGTTAATTAATTTAACTGTCTGACTATAAGATAGGTATAACTGTTGCATAGAGGCAGGCGTTACTTTGTGGAATTCCATAATATACAAGGAACACAGATCACCCCCAGACAAGGAATTATAAACCGCCAAAACAGACATGCGATATGCACCGCCCGCCCTCCCACTACTAAAGACGTTGGAACAGCATCAATAGGTACGCACCACCAACACACAGCTTCACACAGAACTTCTAAAACACACTCAACGTACGTTTCACTCCAACACCTTGTGCAGTGTGCATACGTCATCTACTAAGGATGCTCCGGTTGTTTCGGACCATTACAGCTTTTTAGTACATACTAATAGAACTTATAGTACTAAATAGTCTCTAAGCCGCGGACGGACGGACAGACGGACAGACATGGCGCAACTACCTATAAGGGTTCCTTATTTACTTCGAACCCTAAAAACCTCAATCATGCGGAAAAAGCTGGTCAAATATAATTATGAAATTCAATGTACTTTTTAAAATATGTAATTCTTTTACCATTGGTAAGTACCTAGGTAACTAGTAACTACTTACCTATCACTACTCATATGTATTATAAAAGCGAAAGTGTGTTTGTTTGTTGGGTTGTCCTTCAATCATGTCGCGTAGATCGACGTCATTTTTTGCATGGAAAGATATACCTAACTGAAAACCTGAAGAGCGATATAGGCTACTTTTTATTCCGAAAAACCAGAGTTCCCACGGTATTTTTAAAAACTTATATCCACGCGGACGAAGTCGCAGTAATCAGCTAGTTTGAGATGTTTAAGATAAATCTGTCAGTAACCCAAAAATATCTACCTGAACGTAAATGCATAAAAAATGGAAAACTTATCTCCTTTCAAAGTAAGATTATTGTATGGCACTGCATTGTACCTACGCTGCAAAGATAAGAATTTCTATAGAACAGAATTGTAAACACACCGGTTATATTTTAATCGTACCCAGAGAGTTGCGAAACTAGAGCAGCTCCTCTCTCAATCAGCTCTCGTTATAGAAAGATTAACTGATGCCCGCGAATTCATTCGCGTGGATTTAGATTTTTTGAAATCCCGTTGGAATACTTTGATTTACCGGGATAAAAAGTAGCTTATGTGCTTATCCAGAGTACTTATTTCTATCTTATATTATATCTATTCATTATTCCAAATTTCAGCCAAATCCGTCTTGTAAATTTTCCGTGAAGGAGTACCAAGCATACACAAACACATACAAACTTTCACCTTTATAATATTATATATAGTGAGAAATACAATGAAGTAAGGATACAAAAAATATCCATATTATTATAGTAGTGATCTCTACCAAGCAACCTTAGGTAAGAATAGGTATAGCAGGTGGTGTATAAAATTATTGATATCTACTGTATTATATACATAATGTTACCGTATACAGTCAAAAAATAAAAAATAAAAAGTTTGTGTGATAGCGGTCGGAGGATCGGCGATAGCCTAGTGGTTAAGACGTTGGCCTCTCTTTCGCTGGGTTCGATTACGGGCACGCGTGTCTAACTTTCAGATCACTTGTAAAACATCGGGGAAAAACCTGCATGCCTGAGAGTTCTTTATAATGTCCTCAAAGACGCAGAATATACATAATAGTAGATACTTACTACTTATGTATCAATGATGTGTGAAGTCTATCAATCCGTAGTAATTGGCCAGCATGGTGGACTGATACTAGAACCTTTTCATTCTTAGAAGAAAGCCGTGCTCTTTAGTGGGCTGGCGACGAGGTGAGACTTGAGATGAAGATGTTGAAAGAGGTCTGCTTCTCCATGTTTTAACTCAATGACCACACTTTATATTTTCTTACCTGCCGTATTATTATTACCCGAAAGTAATTTGGGTTTAAGAATGTCTTCAAAACATTCATTCAGGCGTAATACAAAATACTCGAATTTACTTACCTACCTTTGTACATTGTAAGGTCTTTTGTAGTTAGTTTAGTCGAAGCTCAAGCGAAAGCGGTGTTATATTGCAATAAATTGGTCTATTTTAACTTCAGAAAATAATCAGAATAAGTATTTGTGATATAAATATAGTACGCGACAGGTTGAGATGGCAATTTAGGGTATGAGGCGGTGGGACGCCGCGCACACCCACACGTCACCAGCAGCGGGTTAGCGTGGGGGCTGTGCGGGTGTGCGGGGCGTCCCCATCCCGGTTGCCATCTCAACCTGTCGCGCACTATAGGTACCTACCTACTTATAATAATATAATAAATTTTAAAAATATTAAAGCCCTACATCAATAACATCTACTTATTATTTTGCATTCAAGATGTTGATGGGGCTGCCTCAATTCTGCAGCGTATCAGGGATGTTAGCTGAAGCGTGTGGTGGACTGCTATGTAGCTATCTACTAGATCTAGGCAAATACTTGTCATGTACGCAGTCTAGGCCAGCTCCAATGAAGGCTTTAGTTTCAGCTTCAGTTTGAGGTGGCAAAGCGACACATTTAGAATTGTCCTTTTAATTCAGCTTAGAGATTGTGTATAACAGAATTAGCTATCTCTGTCGATTTACGTTTGACAAGTTTTTAAAGTTACCCGTCGCCACTGTAAATCTAAGTAACAAATTTTTTATGGCAACACTTAAGACCAGCTGCTCAATTGCGGCAGAATGACAGCTACAAAGTTACGATCGCAATCACCTCTGATTGATTAGTGTTCGCATACTATTGGCTACTATACATTGTTGCAACAAGAATACCATTAATTCAGCCAATCACAACAAATCTATCTCTATGTGCGATTGTAATAATGATCGCTGCAGGTTGCCCGTAATCGATCAGCAGTGTCAGATCTGTCAGTTGATCTTGGTCATTTGTCAATGTCATTTTCATAAATTGTCAAGATGGCACGTCAGCAGCCAGATGTTGATGAACTTTTCGACGTTAAAAATGCTTTTTATGTTGGAAATTACCAACAGGCCATCAACGAGGCACAAAATGTGAATGTAAGTAAACTAATTCGTCTTTCGGATCCCATTTACTTTACAAGATATTCATATATTTCACATATTTTACACCGGCGATGACGAGTTGACATATTTTGGTTCAAAGGATGTAATGTTTTTTGTAATTTCTACTGAATATTGTTAATTAAACGCGTAAAATTAGCCTTAAAACATTGTTTTGTATTTAAATATTCCAATATATGTGCATTTTAGTGTAAAATGATGATAATATGACAATCAAATAATATTCAAAACCTGTCTGCGTTGTATTCCTAATTGCTGAGGGTTGTGACCCATTTGAGGGTTCCGTTAACCTCGTAGTGGTAGAAATTTATGGTAGGATAATGATATAGTGGGTTCCCAGATATGTCACATACAACTCGACTAAGAGAGTAAACTTTCAATGCATATATATATATATTTTACAATTATAAGATTAGTGATAGTGACAGACCGACAGTTTAACTTGCTCTCCAAGGCATGAAAGAAACAAAAGGCTGAATTCAGATCTCCAAGATGTCTCCTATAAAGTTACTGACTTGGGTCAACATTGTTTAGAAATTTTACTTGCAATCAATTTATATGCATTGTCATAACTATTCCACAAATCCCTCAATACACTAAGCCAATTTAAAAACACCACTTCCAGCCATCGTCTCCTCTGGTAGCACTCCAGCGTGACACATTCCTCTACCGCTCGTACATTGCCCAAGGCAACTTCAGGATTGTGTTGCAAGAACTGAAAACTGCAGATCCTATGCTGCAACCGTTGAAAAGCTTGGTGGACTACTTGTCTCCTGGTGCCAATAAGCCCGCAATTGTAGCTGACATTGATGCTAAGGTCAGTTTATTTTTTTGAAACTCTTGAATTTGGTAATAATATTATAAATATAACTCTCAAGTTATCCATAGATAGGGGACAGGTCAACTGGCAGTTTTCTAGTGAGATCACATCATACGCAAATCAACAAAATGAGAATAAAATAATTACTACAATTTTTATAAAGTAATATTTATGTATGGTAATTCATCAAATCAAATCAAATCAAATCAAATCATTTTTATTCAAGTAAACTTTTACAAGTGCTTTCGAATCGTCAAAATAATCTACCACTGGTTCGGAATGCTGTTCCTACCGAGAAGAACCAGCAAGAAACTCGGCGGTTGCTCTTTTCAAATGTACAGTTTACAATAATATGCCATACTGTATACAAGCAATTGCAGCGCCGTGTATTGCTGGAGCGAATCAAATCCAAGCTTTTTTGTCATTTACATAATCTTCGATTGTATAATAAGCTTTTTTCAGCAGCATACTTTTAATAGATTTTTTAAACTTGTGTAAAGGCAAGTCTAAAATGGATTGTGGAATTTTATTATAAAATATTAATTATTACACTCATTCCCACAAACGACTTTCCCACTTTCCTGAGGCGGAGCGTAGGATATGCGAGCCTATTACGGTTTCTAGTTTGCCGGTCGTGGAAATCACCGATTTTTTTGTAATTATGAATGTTTTGTCGTACAAAAATTATATTAGTGTAAATATATTGAGAAGCTACTGTAAGAATACCTATTTCCTTAAATTTCTCTCGTAGGGAATCGCGCGGTTTTAAATTATAGATTGCGCGTATTGCCCTTTTTTGTAATACGAAAATTTTTCCAATATCTGCCGCTTTGCCCCATAGTAAGATTCCGTAAGACATAATACTATGAAAATAGGCAAAATATACAATTTTTGCAGTTTCCACATCAGTTATCTGTCGAATCCTTCTAACAGCGTAAGCAGCAGAGCTGAGTTTACCAGCAAGTGTTGATATATGGGCGTTCCATTGAAGCTTTGCATCTAAAGTTATCCCCAGGAACACGGTAGTTTCTTCTACTTTCAACATATCATTGTTTATCATTAAATTAAAATCATTTGCCGTCTTAGTATTGGGCAATGCGAATTCGATACACTTAGTTTTCTTTGCATTTAAAAGCAAATTATTAACAGTAAACCAATGAGTAACCTGCGATATGGTTCCATTTACATCGTCAAAATTATTATCATTTCTATCGACTTTAAAAATCAAAGACGTATCATCAGCAAATAGTACAATATCGCAAGTATTTTGGACGAAATATGGTAAATCGTTTATATATACCAAAAACATGAAGGGACCTAAGATAGAGCCTTGTGGAACACCCATTAGTGAGGCTGATCCGGATGATCAAATCAATTTATTGTATACCTACCCACTATCACACTTGATTTGAGTTGTGAAAGTGATTTGAATTGTTCATGAGGTTCTACTCATTTTAAATCCAATTTTATTCTAGACGGATTTGTTAAAAGAGTCTGGGATAAATCAGTAATTTATAAAATATATTTTTCCAGGTTGCAAAAGGCATTGAGTTGACCAACGAAGTATTTCTCATAGTTGCTGCAACTATTTACTATCATGAAGAAAATTATGAAGCTGCCTTGAAGTGAGTTTATTTATCTTAGAAATAATTACAGTAGAGTCTCACATCTGGCGCTATTAAAAACCAGAAGGTGTCGGATTATTGGAATGTTCGGATTACTGGATATCATAAAAATAAATTAAGGCATTTCATACAGGGTATACATGTATTTGTTTTTGTGCAAAATTTGTGTGTTATTGTGCAAAATGTCGAAAAAATATGACTGTAGTATGGAACCCTCGGTGCGCGAGTCTAACTCACACTTGGCTGGTTTTTTTCAGCTTTCAGATGAGTTAGAGTTAGAATAAAGCAGTAAGAATTCAGTTCTCTTTAAATAAAAAATAAAAATAAAAAAGCCTTATATTTATCCTTAATAAATTTCTAAACAAAGAATTGGTTGACAAAAAAAATAATTTTCATTTTAATATTAAGGACCTCTCATTGAGTAAAGGCCTCCTCCAGATTTCTCCAGGTCTTCCTGTCTAGGGCCTTTTTTTCCAATTTATGCCTCCCGTTTCTTTGATTTCATTTTCCCAGCTTTCGACAGGTCTACCTCTCTTTCGTTTCCCAACTGGGCCACGCCATTCAGTCACAGTCTCTTTAAGAACTTGTTATTAAATACATATTGAAATGTCTTAAAAATCTCAATTCTAGGATCCTTCACGGAGCAGAAGCACTAGAGCTCCGTGCGTTCACTTTACAATGCTTGCTGGCTATGAACCGTCCAGATCTGGCGCGCAAACAGCTGAAGGCTCTGCAAGATGTGGAGGATGATGGCACCTTGACACAACTGGCACAAGCCTGGTTGAATCTTGCACAGGTATGTCCGTGTGTATTGACCTTCCTGGTGCAGTGGTGAGGCCTGTGATCTTATTACTGGAAGGTCCCAGGTTCCATTCTCTACAGAGGAAACTTGGAATTTTGTAATTTCTAAATTTTCTCTGGTCTGGGTGTAAGAGGCTTCGGCTGTGGCTAGTTACCAAGAAGCTAGTTACTGGTAAAGCTGTGCCGTCAAGCGATTTAGCGTTTCGATACGATGCTGTGGAGAAATTAAAGGGGTATGGGTTTAATAAAAACTGCCATACCCCTTCCAGGTTAGCCTGCTTCCATCTTAGACAGCATCATCACATATGTGATGTTTCAGTCTGTTGCATGTGTCTTTGAATTTAAAAAGTGAATCCTATGAATATAAAATACAATAGTATTCCTCTATCATAAATTTGTTTAGACTGATTTTTTAGACAGTCACTGATTTATTTCAATGCCTTAACCATACATCATTCTGAGAAAAGACCCATACTTAGTAGTGGGCGAGCTACGGGTTGAACTGATGATGATAATGATACTAATTCATTCCAGGGTGGTCCCGGAGTACAAGACGCTCACTACAGTATAATGGAGCTGGCGGAACGACTTGGCACGTTGGGAGCCGGCCCAGCGGCCGTGGGCGCCGCCGCCGCTGCATCCAGGGGTAAGGGGTTGTTGCTCTTCAACATTTTATCCTGTTTATAAAACTAGCCCAAAAAATCCTTCTTCATTCATTGCCTACTCTCTATATTATAAAGTGAACCTCTGTGCACAGCTTTTTAGTTCCAAGGGTTTGAGCTGGGCGTTTAAGAGTCAGAGACAGAACTTTTCTGTTTATATATTTAGATAAACGAGAATCATCAACAATCTCCCTAGTAGAGGTGTAAACTGTAAAGTGCATGGAGTACCTAGAGCAGAGTTTTAGACTTTAGGAATGGGTTTGGAGCCGTTAGGAGACATACTAATAGTGCTCCAACCATAGAGGGAAGCCAAGCGCAGGAAGGCTAGAAGGAAAGCTTTGTCTTTTAACTCGTAAACTATTTGTCATATAGAAAAAAATATGTGGATCACATTAATTGTCATACTCTGCTCTCAACACCTCAAATCTTTATAATATAAATTAGGCTTAGCTTAGGCAGGCTGCTATGTAATTATAATATTAATGGTGATGTTTAATGTTATCACTATGGCAGGAATGTGGGAGGAAGCGGAACAGATGCTGACCGAGGCTCAGACGCGCGCGCCGCAGCAACCTGAGTTGCTGTTGGGATTGGCTGTCACCGCGGCCCACAGTGGGAAGCCACCAGAGGTAATTGCTGGCATTTCTAGGGTTCCGTACCTCAAAAGGAAAACCCTTATAGGATCCCTTTGTTGTCTGTCTGTCTATCCGCCTGCCAGTATGTCGTGTCTGTCAAGAAAACCTATAGGGTTCTTCCCGTTGGCCTAGAATCCTCTTTGGCAGGTAGGTAGGTCTTATAGCACAAGTAAAAGAAAAATTCGAAAACAGTGAATCTGTGCTTACATCACAAGTAACCTAAAAATTAAAATGATGCCGTCTAAGATGGAAGCAGGCTAATTTTGAAGGGGTATGGCAGTTTCCTTAAAGCCATACCCCTGATTGGTTTCTAACTGATTATATGGCTTTGGTCAGAAACTATCCAACCGATGTGCCTCAAATCAGTTTCATTAGAAAGGCAATAATGCAAAGATGGTTTTAGTGCTTTTTTAGCGTAGTAGCAGACGCCGGGTATCCAATAGTTTTGAATAAATGCTAGTTTAGAGTTTTTAAATAGTGATTACTTGCAGGTGTCGTCTCGCTATCTAGCGCAGTTGCTGGACACACACCCGGACCACACGTTCGCTAAGGAGTACAACGCCAAGACCAACGAGTTCAAGCGCCTGTGTGCGCAGTACCAACCCTCTGTCGCTAGCTAACTCCACTCGAGCATTTGTGCACTGTAGTTTGCGGAAGAAATGCATACAACTTTAATATTATAATCTTTAGATTTCAATAAATATATTATCTATTATTTTCTTTTCGTTTCTTTCACGCCTTATCCATTTTTTTTTTAAATTCAGATACAAGTTAGCCTTTAGCGTTAGTGGTAAGTGATGATGCAGTCTAAGATAGAAGAGGGCTAACCTGGAACGGGTATGGAAGTTTTTATTAAACACACATCCCTTTGGTTATACACTACCTACACGTAAGCTGTATGTACACTAAATGTGATTGGTTTTTCGGAAAGGGCTGTAACGATTTGGATGAAACTTTGTAACCAATTTATAACCAACAGTTTCTAAATTTCATCAATTATGGTGATCAGCTCCCCTACAGCATCAGGATTGAAATAACCACATGAGGTAGTTATTTTGAAATTACAAATAGACGCTTCAAATCTTATTTAACCTAGATACCTACCTATTGAAAACAGGTTTCCTAGATAACCTAGGTTATAGGTTTCCTAGATATCTAACATAGGTACCTACTTACTGGAAACAGATTTGCAACAGAAAAGAACAACAATAAAACAACTTCATAATAAATTATATTGTAATCCTAATAAAAGCTATAATCATCATCGTCTTCATCATCTGCTTCATCTTCATCGTCATCAGACCTGGTCGCGTTGACCAGAAGGCGGAACTGGTGGAGTTTCTCGTCCATGTCCGCGAGATCCTGGGAGTCAGTGCTGTCGTAGGTGTCGCCTTTGACTAGAGTCCAATCTGTCGTCGTCTCTGTTTCCCGGGTCACTGCACCGCTTAGTCCTGGAAATTAAGATTATAACAGTGAAGAGGGAACTCCACAGTATCAATATTTTTCTTCCTTCACCATTTTACCAAAGAACAACGAGAAACCGTGAGCTACTTTCGACCCAGGATTCACGCCCGCAAATCTGTCCAGCGAACTAGCAATACTTTCTATTTTTTCGGCGTCCCATTCACGTACGCTGAAATTCTTCCAGTTACTGGGTTCAGTAACAGCCATAGTGCTATTCAACTTTAAGATTATGAGAAGCCAAACACCAGTGGCGTGCAGAGCAGTGGTCAAAAAGCACTACTTACCCTAATTGTTCCAATGCTCATTTTCATTATGACCACTGCTAAAACACCTATTTGATAATAATTCTTCACTACTAATTATATATCTATCTCTGACAGAACTCCTGTCCCAAGGGACATTAGTTTGTCGTAAAATGCTTAACGTACGTACCACGAGGAGAAATCTGAACGGGTCCTTCACCAATGATAGGTGGAGCGGTGTACGCCTCAAGCTCTTGATCGGTTCTGTTCTCCTTCTCCAGTTTTTCCTGCTTGCGTTGGCGACGCCACGCTTTTTGCAGGTTGAAACGCTCCGGTCTAGAAATTGAGATTATGGAATTATGAAATTAGTAATACGAAGTAGTAAGTAAGTAGCAGAAATTTTAATTTTCTGGTGAACGCTAGTGAGCTTTTTATGCGATTAAATATCACTTGCTTTAACGGTAAAGGAAAACATCGTGAGGAAACCTGCATGCGTGATGCGTGAGAATTGTCTATAATATTCTCGAAGGTGTGTGACGTCTGCCGAACCGCACTTGGCCAGCATGGTGGCCAGCCTAAACCACAGCCATCACAATTAGGTATCTTCTATCTAAAACTCTGTGAGCCGAACCCGCTATGTACGTATAGTACGCGACAGGTTGAAATGGCAATCAGGGTGGGGGCACACCCGCATTGTCCCCGCACTAACCCGATGAGGGATAGCGCGGGTGTGCGGGGCGTCCCCCGCCTCACATCCCGAAGGCCATCTCGACCTGACTACTATACCTACTTTATTAGGGTTAAAATTACCTTTCTCCTTCCTTGTAGACCTTTTCCTCTAAGTTGTGTATGTCGTGTCGGATGTCTGCCAACAACAGCAGCATGAGATCCAGCGAGCCTTTGGGCCCTTTCGCGCCCCTCGGCCCGCGGGCTCCTGTATCACCCTTAGGCCCTTCCATGCCTGCTGGACCGGGAGGACCCTGCAGCGAAATTTAGAATTGGTATAACTCGATGCCAATAACAGCCCACAGGTGTAAGTGTTAAGAATCATTAACGCCATCATTTTCGATTCGTTTCTTTAGCACGAGTAACAAGAGGTCTTGCAGAGAATGTGTAGCCATCTGTCCCAATTGCATTCTTTTTTTGTTGCAAAATAGCCTTGCGCTTGGCGACAATAATGCTTGCTTAGTAAAAAGCGACGATGAGGTCTAGGTTGGTGCACGCTTGCCAGAACTTGCTCTTGCCTTGAAGGTATTTAGAGTATAGAGGCTACGTGGCAGGAAACATGGAAGCCAGAGTAGTAGCTTACAAGTTACAACTAACTACTCTATGTAGAATCACAAATTTTTGAGGCAATTCATTTTGTCGCGGTTATATTTCCAATTTTTAAGTTATTTGGCGCATACCATACTATCGATATCTAGTAAAATGCTTCAGAAAATAAAAGAAAATTCACTAACCCTTGGACCCCTTTCACATCTACAGTAACCACCTTCTAAAGGCGCCGTGGAATCCAAAACTCGGTATGCGTAGTTACCTTCCGCAAAACGATCTCCACCTGAAAAGTAGGTATAGAAGTTAGAAAAATATAGAAACGGAATTAGAAATTTCTTTTATCCGAAAGACAGTTTTGTGCATAAATATGTTTCAATTTTTGAGTAAGTAAAGAGGTATGCCAGATGTGTTCAAGGGGTCTAGGAGGGTTCAGTACCTAGCATGTTCCCGTATTTTAAACAGTGTTTGCTTATTATCGGTAACCAGTTCAAAGTTTTAGGTCTTAAAAAGGTCTTCTAAAGGTCTCTAAAGGTGTTCTGAGTCGGTGAAGCAGCTTGATGGCAAGCACGTAGATTTTTTGCCTGAGCTAAGCATGTTAAGAACGTTCTCAATGTTTGCTTGATGATGCTTGACTATTATATAGTTTTGCTTGATGCGACGTGACTTTCCAACTGTGTGTGAAATGTGGAAAGTGTGTTTTGCTACCTTACTGCTTGAGCAAGCAAAACAAAATTATGCTGGACACAAGCAGCACAAGGCCGTAGTTTGTGGAGCTTACCTTCTCCTTTCAACAGCGGGTTTTCCAACAACTTCTTCATGGCAACTTGCGTGGTATGTAACTGGTCACTGAGCTGTTTCACTTTCCTTGAGAGCCACGACACCGTGTCGCATGTTGCGTAACATCGGGACGAAGCGCGTATCAGGGGTAAAGGCTCCTGTAAGAAACATAATTGTTCATTCAGCGGTATGTGGGCACTGGACCAGTGTGGCAGGCTATGGCCTAAACCCTTTTCGTTCTGAGAGGAGATCTGTGCTCAATAGTGGGCCGGCAAAGGGTTGATCATGATGATGATAATAATCCTACTAAGGTATTTCATAGGAATGAACCGCACATGAACATTTGCAGCACCAGAGGAACCCCAATACGTTGTTGAAATGCGTGCGTGAATTTCTTGACCCGTCCAATAAATAACCTCATGTTTAAAACTTAGCGGGAACACCGCCGAAGCGAGTTGGTTCCACAGTTTGTATGTGGATGGAAAAAAAATCTATTGGTTGAGACGACAGCATTGTGGTGAGATACTTAAGTCAGTACCGGCAACGTAATGGCCACAGGCGGTATGCACTTCCTTCCATCGCCCGCGACGGTGAGTGGCGGGCTGCACTCACAGTGGAAGCCACCTGGATCGTTCACACAGCGCTGTTCGCAACCACCATTGCCGTTGGTGCATTCATCTATATCTGGAATGAAATGGAAGAGTTTCAGTTCTGGAGAGGAATTTAATGCAGCAACAATTGCCTAGCTATAGGATTTTCCGAACACACTGTTAGTAGTCTGTAGTAAGTAGTTACTCCTCGTTGAAACTTGAGTAACTATAAGTGATAGCGTATCTATTACTTTGGCATTACTATTCGGGGACTCCGCGGTTCGGTCCAGAGCACCTCCAACTACATATTTACGGAATGTTTTTTAAGCACTTTAGTTTTCACTTGTTTTAATGTTGAAACAAAACGTTGTGGAGCAAGCTGCATGCCTGAGAGTTTTCCTAACGTTCTCAAAGGTGTATGAAGTCCAATCCACACTTGGCCAACGTGTGGACTATGGCTTAAGCTGACTTCCTAAGCTGTCTGATAGGAGACTCGTGCTCAGTACTGGGCTGGTAATGGCTCGAAATCTTAGTATTGGTAACATCATAGATGCTCTTGAAGATCACGCGCTTGTTCGCATAAATACAAATTGCATCTTCCAGACAATTGCAATCGGCCAGAAAATTAAATAACATACCAACACAATAAGGTTGTGTTTTCCTCCTATAGCTCTCCTCGTCGAATCTGAAGCCCGGGTGGCAGTAGCACCAGAGCCGCTGATCTCGGACCTCGCACGCTTGCTCGCATAGACGCAGACTGCAGGCTTCTACTGTTTTTGGTATGCAGCTGGAAATACACCGAAATCCTTTGAGCTTAGTCTGAGTTTGCTATGTATTGCTGGTATCAACCGCGTTGGCGTATGGTTAAATAAAAATTCTGGGATATGTGTAAAATCAAAACGCTGCTGGTCTTAAACGACTGACTCTATTGGCAACGTCATATTAAAGCAATTTCTTTTTAGATGTTAGTGTTAGCTTTCCACAAGCTCTTCAGACCAGCGAGACTACTTCCAACGGGCAAAAAGTTTTGATTACCGAATTGGTATGGTATGGTATTCAGCACTTCAATACCATGGTCCAGTTTAGCGGGGCTTCATTAAGCTTGTTCACAAGCTACATGTGGCAAGCTGCCAGTTTAGGCCTCTCTATGTGCGCCGTATTCCTCATTGCTGAGGGTCGTGAGCTCTTTCTATTAATTATACATAATGGTAGGATAGTAACACTATAGGAGTGTTCTTGGGATAGTAACAAGTTACCAATGACCAATTTAGGGTAGGTACACGAATTTAGCTTGCTGGTATCGTATTTAAACCAATTTAGGAGGGTCTAGGCTGAATTTATTATATCATCATTCATCATAGGTATGATTTATAATTTACTAGCTGACGCCCGCGACTTCGTCCGCGTGGATTTAGGTTTTTCAAAATCCCGTAGGAACTCTTTGATTTTCCGGGATAAAAAGTAGCCTATGTGCTAATCCAGGATATTATCTATCTCCATTTTGAATTTCAGCCAAATCCGTCCAGTGGTTTTTGCGTGAAGGAGTAACAAACATACACACACACACACACACACACACACACACACACACACATACAAACTTCGCCTTTATAATATTAGTGTGATATTGGCAATCACCAAGCGCTCATAAAACACTGAGTACATACCGTCCAGCAATATAGTTGTAGTCTTCGCAGCAGTGTATCCTGATACACTGGACATCTGCCCCCTCTACACGACATGTCTCTCGAGAACGCAGTAGTCTGTCCGTTGGGCATGCTGCGGTTATATCGAACCTGGAACAGAAAAAACTTATTGAAGCCCTAGCTTAGATCATAGAGCTAGGAATCAGCTTAGCTCAGTGTTGACCTTTTCATACTATGATTGTGATTGAAATAGGTACGCGATTCTCACTATAGATCATAATATTATTGTCTACCCTAAAAGTCGTCGGAGCTGCATCAGACATGGCCTGCGCATTACCAATATTTGGGCAATGTCACTTATGGACTTGGGCTAATTGAAGATAAGCGATGCTGATAAAATAGCCATAATATAGTTAACTAAAGATTAATTGATTATTATCAAGGTAGCTTTAGAACTACCTACGTAACACACGCGTGGATTTAAATATCAGGGACACACTATGATGTCACACATGGTTTAGCAGAGCAGTCCGGAAATCTGAGTTGTTTATGAAAGTCAAATTATTACTTTGGCCCGACTCACACTTGCCGGTTTCTATTAAACACATTAGGTAGGTACCTAGTTAGTAGTTATCTACCTAGTTAGTGATTTTTTTTGTTAGATTGGGTCATCGTTTAAAATCGGTTCAAAGGCCCATAACCCCTGTACTTAGTCAGAAGTAATTCAATTACGCGCCTATACGGGTCTTTGTAGGTACCTCCTTTATTAATAGTACTAAGTACTTCGCAGCTTCTCAGAAACCATCAACCTCACATTATATTATGTCGCAGTAAAACACGAAATGTTTTTGCGCGATTATAACTTTTCCTTCTTATGCTATAGAGGCGAAAATCGAGTACATATTTTTATGACAGTTTTGTCACTTACTGTACAATAATTATGCCCATCCCTGTAATGGGAACGGGAACAATGAATCTTATCAAATGCAGTTTTGAATGATTGGAAAGCGATTTCAGGTCATATATTCATGTCACTAGAGTTTAAATTCAGGTACTTTCATGTATCTAACGTACAAATTGGAGTTCTAATTGAACTTTTTTGGCCACATCAACTCGAGATCAATTACTATTTTACTAGGTACCTAAGGTAGGTAGGTATTAAACTCAATTTGAGTCACGATAATATTTTCTAAGTAATGAACATACTGAGTCTAGTAAGAAATGCTGAGTTTCAGGGTTGCCAGATGCCCCGTATTTTAGTCGGTCGTTTTTATGTCTGTGTGTCTGTTCGATACAAACAATCGATTTTAAAGGAAATTCCGGGTAAGCTAGAGGCTTGAACATAGGTTGGAACTGAAAGACAACAACATTAACTTGCTTTCTTGTCTGTCTGTTTGTTAGTTTTTGACGGTCTGTCTGTCGAAAAAGTTTACCACTTACCAATGTGCGGCCAGACTAAATGCATTTCTACGCCATGTGTCTAGTTGTTTACGCAATTACGCATGACATAATTTAATAAAATCCCGGAATGATGTCATCCTTATACAAGTAGCTGGAGAGACAGTTATAGGAAAAAGCAACCGCTGAGTTTCTTGCTTGTTCTGCTCGGTAGTACAGGCATTCTGAACTACGATATGAGTACTCGTATATTGAGTAGATTCACTTGACGCGTACCTAATGCGCTTTGTAAAATTTTACCTAGGTACTTGATCGCTAGAGAAAAAGTAATCTTATTCTTTTTGTATTATTTGTGGAGGAGTTTGATAAAAGCTGAAAGATTGTAGCATATAGCACGGCTCTTCTACATCTGTGTTCTTCATCATCGGAGTAAGCACTCTAGTTCTAGTACCAAATACTTAGTACTATTAGTGTCTACTTATTCAGGTATCTACTAATTACTATTATACCCATAGACATACTAGTTTTCGCTACATTATACCTACCTAAACCCTAGACATGTCAATGGACTTTAGTTGGTTTTCCCGATTGGTTTGATGGATTTAAGTGGCTAATCAAGTATTTCAGATCTTTTTCATTTTTAAGAACCTATTCGAGACTGTAATTTCAGTCATATTTTAAAAGATCATTTATCATAAACTTACCAAATCTTAATTTAAGTTAAAGTATTCGTAACTGAAAAACGGCAATGAATCTATAAGCCTTTATGCAACTTAAAACTAAGGGAGTTCTGAAAAAATAATAAGAAAGAAATAGTGCCAGACTGGCTTTTGTAAATTATTAACGAAGCTTAAAAAGAATCTTTGAAAATTTAGTGCTTTTTCTAATTCAATTTTCATTCACTTACGGCTACTTTATAAAAATACTCTGTAATACTTTGTGGTCACTACTCATTACACACTTCTTTAAAATTTTAGGGCGTTGCACTTTAGCACACACTCACTCACTTTCGCTGGGTGAATGAAACTCACACGTCAATGGCGTCGTCATGGTAGCCATCTTCGACGTAATATCCTGTGTCTTCTTGACGACAAAGTACCAGAGCGACAGGGATTATGAGGAGTGTGGCGACACACACGGGACCGACCGGCGCGCGCATCTTCACTGCTGTGCCCGCGGATATGCGTTTGGACAGCGGCACCCAAAGTGCTTATATGTATTATTTTATAGGCATGTATAAAAGCCCTTGCTGGATGCAAATCGGAAGGCGTGTGGGCTTATCAACAAACGGCATCGTCCCTTTGTGATAATGACTTCGGTTGTAATATGCAGCTGTGTGTAACTTTGTAATGTTAGGTTTTTACTAATTTACTTACTTACTACCCTATTTATAAGGAAAAGTATGGTTTTTTACGTGGTGGTTACTAGGCATCACATAGAAAATAGGAAATAAAACAATGTTTTTTAGTAGGCAACTGCCAGTAAAAAGTAAACCGATTTTTACTTTTGACGACCTCCCTGGCCCATTAGGAACTACTTCCCGTCGTTTTATAAAACGAGAGTGAGAACGGGGCAATTTGGGAGTTTAAAATTCTACGGAATCAGCGATATGAATACCTTCTATCCTGCGTCAATGTACGGAATAAAAAGATATTGAGGTCTGTAGTCTGTACCTATGCAATTTAAATCAACACTCCTCTAATGAAAACATAGTCTTATGCCTACTCGCATGCATATAATTATGTAGATGCCAGAAGATTAATATTCTCAATGGACGCTATGTTAATGCTACGCCTAATTAACAATTTTAATCCAATCCTCATGGTTACCGCCTGACTCTTTTATAGCGAATTCCTTGCGATTATATTTATGCTTATTTATGTTGATAAAACATATAAAGTACTTTTTTTTTTTGTTTATTGCATATATGCAAGCAATACTAGGGGGGCGTAGACTGCCCTATGCCTTTTTACTTACGGATACTATTTCACTAGGATCTAGGACATCAGTGGCGGCGCAAGCACTCGCGCTATCAACAAAATGAGTAGGTACAGCTTTATGAAGGGTATCTCACCTGGTACCTGGTAGGTAGCGATGCGGCGACTGGGATCACCCGCTGGTGACGTAACCACCAATATGTATATTGAATAGAGATATTTGGTATCTCATCGTTCAGGTCTTCAAAGTCGGTCACCTATTAGTTTAACCCATTTAGTTACCATTATAACCTTATAACCGTTATATCCTGTCGTAGAGTTCCAACCTACGTGCGCTAAAGCGCAGGCATTCGTTCAGGACATGTACTCACATGAGATAGACAATAGTTCAGAGACTTTCAACCTTAACAAGCTGTAAGAACTTTTGCACTAAATTACGAAATTTCACCTACTTGATTTTCGCTTTAGTTGTTTTTTTTTTAGTTTTTGATTTAATTTCCTATTTTTTTTTCTTTACTTTTATTTATGATAACAAGATTGGATTGGATTCGTACGTAAGTAGTCGAAATTTCACGGACATGTTCATATAGCGATTTGGTTCCTCGTTTCTAATCTGAACCGCCTAGGAACCGCAAGGGTTCCTAGGCGGTTCAAATAAGAAACGAGGAGGCCAAACGTTCTTCCGGCATCAATTTTCCCCTCGTCTATATGGGTACCTCCTAGTCAAGTGCGAACAGGCATCTTCTAGGCAAGTGCGCTCTATTTTAGGCTCCATCATCACTTGCTCGCAGTTCTAATTGCAGCCAAGCGCTTGTCTATAAATTGAAAAAAAAAAACGAACGTCAACGATATAAATGTTCTATGTCTTTGATGAATGCAAAGTATTTTTAAGCGGATGAAATACGACGACTAGTTATTTTTAACCACAAAACTAATAAAACTGTTTTAATGAGGAAACCGCTTGTACTTGTAAGTTTGAGCAACACTGAATTCGTCTAGCATCGCTCCCGAAATAAACTCCAGCGCGTGTGTTGCTACCGGCCACGGACGGTGTTTATGTTATATTGTATTGCTACCATTGCTTTTGAAGACAGAGGACACGTCACTCAGTTCACGGCAGTTAGCAGTTAGGAAACGTAGAGCCTCGATAGCTCAACGGTTGAGGAACGGACTGAATTCCGAAAGGTCAGCGGTTCAAACCCCACCCGTTGCGCTATTGTCGTACCCACTCCTGGCACAAGGTTTACGCTTAATTGGGGGGGGGGAACGGGGAGTATTAGTCATGATTAGCATGGCTAATATTCTTATTTAAAAAGAAACTTGTAACAAAACGTCGAGGCTTCACCTACACTTCCAGTGTCAAATGTAGCAGCGCCAGGTACCTACGCTATGAAACGACTAGGTATCCATCGCATTCAAGGCCCAAGGGCTTACTTTTATCAGCAGCTCGATTGCGGTGAAATGACAGCTACAATGTCACGATCGCAATCACCTCTGATTGGTGACGCTCACTCACTATTGGCTACAATGCACTGTTGCAACAAGAATACCATAAGCCAATAACAACGATGGTGATTGTAATAATGATTGATTCAGATTTTACGGAATCGAGCTACTAATTAACAAAATATAATACCGATCCTATGCTAAGCAAGTTTTTTGGTCACAATCAGCCAATGATAGATAGTTTGTTTACTGAGATGCGCGCTCACGGCCGTCGCACCGCCGCGCCCCACTGACACACTGTGGCCACTTCGCTACTCTGCTGAATCATATTTTATTCTCAGATTATCCTAGAAATTACCTAGCACGCATGTCTCCTGTCTCAGAAATGCAAGGAACAAAATCCAAGGAATAAAAATATTAATTTGCTATAATCCGCTGATAAAGGCTCAAAATCAAGTCAAAGTCAAAGCCATTTATTCAAATTGGGCACTATTATACACTTTCTAACTGACAAATAATAATGCAGTGGTGATAATTAATTACGTTTTAACTTAAATCTAAAGCTGCGAGGGTTCCAAACGCGCCCAAGTCTGAGAAAGCCCATAACGAACTCAGCCGGGTAATCTGTATGGTACAACGAGTATTTATATTTTATAGGTCTATGGCTACAACATGCAGCAAGCGACATGCACCGCCCACCCTCCCACTGCTAAGCAATAAACATGCAGGAAAAGCCAGCCACCAAGCAAGCCCCAAGTATCTGCGTTACGCCCGCTTCTATACAATTTGACATAAATGCGTCTGCTGTACCGCCTAATATGAAAGAACCTTCCTATGGGTACCTTTAAATCAAAAGTTAATAGGCACTTTCTAGGCAAGCGCTTCTTATCTATCTAATCTTAGGTTGCATGATCACTTGCCAGTAGGTTTGATTGCAGCCAAGCGCTAGTCTATAAATTAAAAAAGGAACTGTAACTGTAGTAGGGTAGCCTTATAGCTACTACCGAAGAGGCATTAAACCACCTCTAATCACGTAGCTTCTAAGTCACGTAGCTGGCCGCAAAGAGTACATTTATACGTGGCTTACCGCTTGGACGAACCAATTCGAAATTCCGCTAGTTCTTTGGAAGGTCAGAACCACATGAGCAGATATCCATAATCTACTTATATGTGTTATTTATCTAATTTTATATTATGAAACTTGAAAGCACTTTTCTTATCATCTTCCTATGAATTCATTCAAAGGGGAGTTACTTTGAATGATTAGAATACAAATTGAACAACGACATCTAGTTATCGTCGACTTGAAGTCCAACGTAAGCTGTAACGTAAAGAGGCGGGTTTTGTTGAATGAATAACCTACTACGCGCGTTGTTGTATGAATATGAAGTATACTTTAGAAAAGCTTTTTCGTGATGTGGTTAGATGGCATTACTAATATTTTAATACTTACAATTTAAAATTGTTTAATTAATTAGCAAATATGAGTAGGTATACAGTTAAAGTACACACTGGCACTACTCTATCCCACGCATTTTGTTTCTCAGAAAATAAGTAAGATCTGGCGGCAGGGGATCTTGGACCATGTAACTGGACGATTTCGGTACATTGTTAAGTGGGCTCTACACTTGCGGCGCGAACGGCGCGGCCGAGAAAGCCCGCGACAGCTGCGAATCACGAGTGTTGTTCACGCCTTCGCGCCTTTCCGCGATCAAAGTCGGTTTTTTGGTCCGCGACAAAGGGTTTCGTCCATAGTCATGAACTGCAAGACTGTGAAGATTTGCGAGTGTGGAGGGACACAGTTCACGCGTGGATCGCGGCATACATTCACGGCGTGAAATAAAGGCGCAACTTCACGTGCGAGTGTAGAGCCCAGCTTTAAAATTTTAATCGGAGGAAGAAATATTATCGAGATCTTAACTTTTCTTACTAAATCTTAAATTTCGTAAAATAACAGGTAGAGATCGTTCGGGATAGACAATGGTTTTTGTCGATTTTTTCCATTACAGGCTACTAGATAGGCTCTTGACTGCAATCTCACTTGGTGGTAAGTGATGATGCAGTCTAAGAAAGGAACGGGCTAACTAAGGAGAGATACATGGTAGTATTATTATATACCCATATCCGTTCCTACTCGGCATCGTACCGAAACGCTAAATCGCTTGGCGGTATATGGCTTTGCCGGAATTCGGCTGGTTAATATGCCGATTACGTTACTCCAAAACTCCGTAAAATCTTAACTTCATCCATTTTTTCTGTTCTTATTTTTAAATTGAAAATGCTACAATAAACTTTAAAGATAGCTTACTTTATCTAATTACTTACTGTAAAAATTATGTGGAATAATGCCAAGAAAACTAACAGCATTTCTGCGCTGGGCAGCCAGGCTGATCCTCTGCGCAATAAATGAGCCAGCTCTTCTGTCACCAGATGAGACTAACCGCGGAGAAATGTCTCGTAAAAAAATTTAGCACTAGACTCTATGGACCCAGGGTCTCCACGGCAAACGGAATAAAAATGTAACACAGTTTAATTATTATATCTAGGTAAGCCTACTTTAAAGTTTAGACGTTCGTACCTACCTCGTATTTTTAGTTACTTAGGAAAGTAGGCTATTAGCTACTATTATGTAGATAGATGTCCATCTGCTTATATCTAACTTAGAAATAGAATACCTAACTTTAGTAATTGTTTACGAAAACTGTTCATTCATACGCTTCACTTGATCGGGTCGCATCGCGTCCGCTGAAAAAGTGCGCCCGGGAAAAGTTTTCCACCAACCTAACAAATAACAATGTCTCAATTGCAGATCTATTGAAATAGTTTGAAATTTTGATTTTATCAAAACAGTCTAAGTTTTAATTATTCTATGAAAATGATCTTTCTATTCTCTTTATTTCCGTTTTTCTTTTCCCTCGTGGTTTCATGGTACTCTTCGAATGTAGAGGTGGATCTACCAGGGTACCATAACGTGCACAGTGGTAGGGAGAACGCGAAGTATTTGATCAACGAGTGGACGGTGGAAGTGGAGGGTGGTGATGAAGTCGCTCAGCTGGTCGCGTTGGAATTGGGCTACGAGTATGGAGGACCGGTAAGATTGGGTTATTTATACCTGTGATATTAACATTATTGCTCGGTGGTGTGGTGTTAATGCATTTAGCATGTGCTTAAAATTTAAATAGAAATAATAATGATTAAAAAAAAAATTTTGTCGGTCTTATTGCGAATAATTTCGGCCAACATCGCAAGAAACTATCGCTTAACTGTTGGATCAAGGGTAAGATATAAAAGGCGACAGATACCTAGTTCTTGGACGGCACTTATTGTGAGGAGGTTCTTCATTCTGGACCTTGAGTCCTGATCACCGGCAGATTAGGTCCTACCCCGCTGCTAGTGGGATCCATTAAAATTATATGTTTAGTGAATGAAGCGAATAACTTGAGGCGATCAACCCATTGCCGACCCACTATTGAGAACGGGTCTCATCTTAGAATGTGTTTTGGCCATAGTCCATCGACCATCACGCAGGCCACGTGCGGATTGGCAGACTTCACACGCCTTTGAGCGCATTATGGAGAACTCTCAGGTATGCAGGTTTTCATACGATGTTTCCTTTCACCGTTACAGCAAGTCATATATGCTTAAAACGCATACATAGCTCTGAAAAGTTACAGGCCTGGAAGCAAACCAGGACCACCCGAATAGAATAGCTACGATTAGATGTGTGTGCTAGGAATTAAACCCAAGACCTCCTAATTAGAAGGCCGTAGTTTTAACCACTAGGCTATCATGCTTTAGGTATTGGTCACAAATTAATCTTTGCAAAGGGTCGACTGTCGATGGCCTATCATAAACGTGCTTTCAAACCACGAAACGGTTATAAGAATTAATTTATTAGTGGTATAGCCATTTCATAATTCCCATAGCAATATAAACTCACAGTTAATGCTGATTGAGTTTTTTTTTATTTTGATACAAGCATAGGTACAAGTTAGCCCTTGACTGCAATCTCACCTGGTGGTAAGTGATGATGCAGTCTAAGATGGAAGCAGGCTAACCTGGAAGGGGTATTGCAGTTTTTATTAAATCCTTTCATTGGTTTCTACACGGCATCGTACCGGAATGCTAAATCGTGTAACATGCTTTCTGGGGCAAGGAAATAGAGATACTTACCAACTACTAGAATTACATCCAAATTCCAAAGGTGAATCATTTTTTTAGATATAGACCTCAGTGCCCATCATTGCGTCAGGATAGTTTTTAAATACGACGAAAGATTTATTTAATTATTTACTTAACAAATTATGTTTCTAAAACAAACAAAACTGTGCGTAGGTATTTTTAAAACAGTAGGTATATACTTAAGTAAGTAAATCCCTAAAATCCCCTTCCAGGGCCATGTTTTAATTAGTGGCTCAAGTCTTAATTTATTTTATTCAATTTCGCACTTGTAACATTAATTTATGCCTTAAATAAAATGCCTTTCTTTGTACAAACTCCTCCTGAGTCCTGGTCTTATCATCATTCACAGAGCGCGAATTTTACGCCATGAATACGCCATCAAATAGAACATTAGAATATACCTACTTAACTAAACCGTCCATGTCTTTCACAGAGTAATTTTATGTCTGTGGTAAGCCGTTGTTGATTTAACCCCTCTTTAAAAGTATGCCCTCTTTAAAAGTAATGTTTGCAGAGAAGAAACCTTGACTAAGAGACCCATTTCGAAATTTTAAGATTTCGATTTTAGGTAATAAAACGACCTAAAATTCTAAAACACTATCCTCATCTACAAGTCTCAATCCATCCTTTCTGAGCAGATGTCTAGGTACCTACTAACGTCATAATAGCATGCCAAACGGCCCGATCCTGTCCAGTAGTTAGAGCTGTACGTTGATAGATTAGTCAGTCATTCAGTCACTTTTACATTTTATATACCTACTTACTAACTGATGTCCGCGACTTCGTTCGCGCGGATATAGGTTTTAAAAATACCGTGGGAACTCTTTGTTTTTCCGGGAGAAAAGTAGCCTATGTGTTCCATGGTATAAATCTACCACCATTCTAAATTTCATCCTAATCCGTACAGTAGTTTTTGTGTGAAAGAGTAACAAACATCCATACATACAAACTTTCGCGATTATAATATTAGTAGGATTTAGATACCTATTATGAAACACAGGAAACATAATGCAGCGAGCGAATTTCCGTTCGTGGAATCCCGCTAATACCAAACGAAGGGATATAAATCAATTAGCTATGACGAAATAAAGCTTATGTGTATTTAGATTAGCTGATAAGTTCAATATAACCCTCGACGCCACTCGAGATACCATGGTCCGGCGTCACCAACATATTTATCTTTTTTATCCTACCTTTTATTGACTTTATCGGACACCATCAGACCATAGAATTCTTAGTACGGTAATAAATAGAAATGGTGTCGGATCACAATCATGGGTCAGGTACAACGGACGTTTAAGTCTTCTTCTTCTTGACCTTGTCCCATGCTACGTTGGAACGGTACGACATGTCTTCTTGTTCCACTCTCTTCTGTCATCCATCAACGTATTATCTGCCCCTTTTATACGCATATCCTCTTTCACACAATCCATCCAACGGAAGTTTAAGTGCGGAAAAGAAACTCATGATTGAAGAAGAAAGGTAGATACATGATGTTGCCGACTTTTAGCTCCAATCGATAGACGTCCTTTGCTAGACATAGTTTCTAGTAAGAATTTCCATAATCCACACGCCACTTTTCTTTCTGTCCTAAGGAAGCCTAATGAAGGTCTGCCAACGATGCGCTTACTGGCGACGTCACCATTCCAGCACATAGTAGCTGTGTCATACAAAAATGATTTGATAGAACATACGATATTACCTATCTATCTCTAGCATCAAAACAATGTAAATTAAACTGTAACTTATAATAGCGCGTATCATCCCCGCAGCGACAATCTCACGCTCTTTTATTTACCACTTCTATCCATAATCTGAATTCTGTTAACCTAGCACAGTTTATTTAGGCTTTGTAGCGGTTAATAACAGCTGATAAAATTTTAAGGTACTGTGCGTTTTTGATGATACCAAACTATAGTACTACTATTGAGATACTAAATTGTTCTATATCAACTAGTATCCTCGACTTGATTTGTTTCCATTTTTAGGGTTCCGTAGCAAAACTAGGAAACCTTAGGCTTATAGATGCCTCCAGCCCGTCTGACGGTCTGTCTGTGCCGTCTTACATACAGACATTTTAAAAATACGCTATTAGAGCTTCAACGCACTAGCGGCTTCAACCGGAACGGTGCGCCGCAGTCTCCGACGGTCAGTCGGAAGCCAGTGCGTTGAAATTATATGATTTCATAGTAGTAAAATAGACATGCGGTCTACCGCAACGGCGCGCCGCGTTGCGGCTAGCCGGTGATGCGTTGAGGGTCTAAGTATTGTCCCCAATACACCGAGGAAAGATCAGCGACTATGAAGTTTGGTTCATGGTGGCTTTGGTAGATAACAGGTAACAAAAGTATAAAATGTGACGTTAAGGTATAAGGCCTAATTTTTTTTATATATTTTCTTCAGAATAATAATAGAAATCACGTCATGCATTGCCAGACACCATTAAACTTAAACAATTTATTAAACTTAAAACCTTCTGTTGAAGATAGACTGAGAACACCCATCTTTTATTTATTAAAATCTAGCAGTTTGGCAACTAGCATGGAATGATTTACCTTATCGTGTCGCCTAGACCTTCATTCGTCTTTGAGTTGGACGAACGTGTAATTGTGACAAATGTTCGGCATTAGCTGAAGCGATTTGTCTCAATTCGACACGCCAATCAGGCTCGACCTTATTTGTATGTAAACGTTCAGTTTCTACGTAGACAATAATAATTACTTCTTGTGACGCCACCATAGATGTAGGAGGAGCATACGCCGCGCATGAGTTTGTTGTGGGCTCTTCTCAGACCTGGGCGCATTTGGAACCTTCGAGTTTTAAGTTTATGTGATTAATTATCACCACTATATCATCTTACCAAAGACACATTTTACAAATCTAACAATTCTAACTATGAAAAGGTGTACAGTACATACTTTGAATAAATGAATTTGAGTTTTTTTTGAGCATTGTGAAGGAGGTTCCTTACTCTGGAGCCTTGACCCTTGCATTGGCAACTTGGGCTCACCTCGCTGATATTATTCAACTGTATTTGTAACCGACCAATTAATTATTATTTGTTTCTTATTTAATTATTTTCAGTGCTTTGGAAGTTGGAAGTCAGTTTTCGTTTTCTTAGGGTTCCGTACCTCATAAGGGAAAAAGAACCCTTATAAAATCACTTTGTTGTCTGTCTGTTAAGTTACTTCCCATTGACCTAGAATCATGAAAGGCAGGTCTTATAGCACAATTAAAGGAAAGATCCGAAATTGTGTTTACATCACAAAAAATAATGTCATATAGAAAATAATATCAGTGGGCCATAGATATTGAATATCGCATCATTTTATATGCATTATACATTATCTATTCAATAATAAATTAACTTTGTAACGTGTTTATAACATCGCATAAAAACACAACACGTGGCTAATTACAGTAGTTAATTAATTAATGAAACAGCCCTAACTCCAGGGGGTTTGAGGGGTGGCTAAACCGCAAACCGCATGAGTCCGAATGATTTTTTTTCCTGGCTATGACAGTACCAGGATATTATAACCGTAAAAGTGTTATTAGTGAATTAAATGTTGTGTTTATTTATTCACGGTTTGTGTGATTTTTGTCCAATGCATCCCATAGCGGCATCGTTTCGTTATATAGTATAGTTGGAATTTTGTAATCGCCTTTGTCTTGTGGCAGTCCTTACAAGAGTCCTATCATGTCAGGGTGATCTAGAGTGAGTTCCCTCACTCTAGTTCACTCTGACATGATAGGTCGGTTTGAGCTTTCGGTTTGATCCTGAATCGACGATATTATGTCAATTATAATAAGGCTACCTGCGTCAAATGTACTAACACTTGACCACCATTTGACGCCTACCCGTTATGTCGACGCTTTGACGGTTTGTTAGAAGTTCCCTAACTGTCGTGAACTGAGCCTATGTCCAACAGCGGTCGTCTATCGGTTGTTAATGATGATGAATACAGCAAACGATACTTGATGTAAGTTAATGAACGTTAGAAAGATCACGTTAAAAAAGAAAATAACTTAGTGTGATTCGGATTCAGTATCCAAACAGTATGATGTAGGTATGGCTACTTGGCAGACATTCTTCATTGTCAAATTATTCATAAATAATTAATTCTTGCCTGCATCTCTGGATCTAGGCAAAAGACAAAAGTTATTTTAATTTCAATGTAATTAAATAAGTGTAAGTCAGCTAGGTACGTTAATCGCTTCTGAAGGGATGTCTGACTCTAAACGGACATACGCCCTCGTAGTTTCTAAGAAAATGTTTTCTATTTGTAACTTTTTTCTACAACGCCTAACTAGATTTGCGTCACTGCATTGCAAAGTTCAATAGGTGGGTCCACACCGGACGATCCATCGATCCCGCGATCCGCGATCCAGGATCGCGGATCGTGGATCGTGGATCGTGTTATGCCGATCCACTCTTGGAAACTTGCGATCCCAAATATGCGCTCCAAGCGATCCTAAGGCGATCCGTGATTCAGCCAGTCTAACTCTTGTACGATATGGAGTCACACGTACAACGGCGGCGTCTTGCCGTTGCAGCAGTAACTTTTATTTTGCTTAAATGCTTGCGCAAAAAATCACAAAAAAGAAAACGACGGTTTTGGGTGAAACAAATTTACAAAAATCGCTTGGAATCTGGGACTCAGCTGTACGCAGAGTTAGTGTCAGATAAAGTTGAACACAATTTTGCAAGAATGAATGCTAATCAATTTGAGATATTGTGTTCATTATTAAATAACAAGCTAAGAAAGAATGATACAAATTATAGAGATGCCATTACTGTGAAGGAAAGATTATTACTAACATTGAGATTTTTAGCAACTGGAGATTCGTACGTCAGTTTGCAGTATCTGTTCCGCATTTCCAAACAGTCTATATCGATAATTATTCCTGAAGTTTGTGAAGCCATCATTGACCTGTTAAATGATTATGTAAAGGTAAGTAAAACCATACTTTATTACTCAATAAAAAAGTAGTGTATTACAATCATAATTTAAAGAAGTAACATGTTTACAATTATTAATTATTTTTTGAAAACATGATATAGGTAGGTACTTATTTAATTCGGTGGTGACTGTGGAAGTGAATAATCCTGAGGTTTCAGAAACTGGGACTGCGATGAATTGGAGGCTAGATGAGCAGACGGTGATGTCTGTGGAATTGGAGCTGGATAATTTTGAGGTTGTAGAGACTGGGACTGTGATGAAGTGGATGCTATTGGTGTGCCAGGGTATGAATTAGTGTAATATCCATAATTGCTATCCCCATATCTTCCTGTGTCAGCTTGAAAAATAACTTGGCATATAGCATTTTTGACATTAACTAATGTTACTGCATCATATTTCCGCAATTCAGTAGATATATACTGCCCGAAAGCAATGTAAGAATCAGTTTCCGGTTGTGGTGGCTGAGCACATTGTTGCAGAAGTTGGAAAGCCTCTGAAAGAGTTTCATCTGATATGTCATCTGCATTATTAGAAGTAGTTTTCTTTCTTTTTTTTGTTCTTTTGTTTGTTGTTTGGACACTGGATTGTGCATTCTGATCATTCTGCTCTCTACTCTGATCTGTGTGGTGGTTGGCTCTCTCCGGTTGTGTGTCACTAGTAATGTTACTGTTCTCGTTTTCGCTCACTGTAGTATTAACTTCAAGTTCCCCATCAGTCGTATCAGATTCTACCTGTAACAACAATTATTATTACTATTTACTGCTTATTCTTATTTTCAGCTTTATATTATAATTAAGATCTCCTTTATTTTCAGGTGCCGTCAACTAAAGAAGAATGGCGTACAGTTTCTCAGCAATTCGAGAATAAGTGGAATTTCCCACACGTGATAGGAGCGATGGACGGCAAACACGTCGCTATACAATCGCCTTTTAATAGTGGCAACGACTTTGATAATTACAAATTATTTCCTAGTATTGTTCTTTTTGCATTAGTAGATGCAAATTATAGGTTCCTGTATGTGAATGTTGGGACTAAAGGCAGAATATCAGATGGAGGCGTGTTCAAAAGCACAAATTTATATAAAAAACTTGAAAAAAAAGAGCTAAATATTCCTCCACCGGAGATATTGCAAGTTCCCTATAAAATTGAGGTACCCTATTATATACTAGGTGATAAAGCTTTTCAGCTTAATGATTATACTATGAAACCATACGATGGTACACGGGAAAGGGGTTCTTGTGAAAGAATTTTCAACTACCGACTGTCAAGAGCACGTAGAGTAGTTGAAAACGCGTTTGGAGTACTTAGTTCTGTCTACAGAGTCCTGCGTAAACCTATGCTTTTGGAACCAGAAACTGCGACTAAAGTCGTGCTGGCAACGGTTCATTTATATAACTACTTACGCAGTAATCCTAACTTTATATCGCCAGGAACGTTTGATACAGTACAGGAGAATGGAGATGTAATACCTGGAAGCTGGCGAAATGAACCGCCATCACAATCGCTACAACCGATGGCCGTCGTACCAAGAAGAGCAACAGAAAATGCCACTACAATACGGTCCCACTTAGCAAGACACTTTGTTACAAACCATACAATAGTTTGGCAAAATGAATATCAGTAAACTAATAGCTCACAATATGTTCCAATGTATCGCGTGTGGTTCCGGGTTCATTTTTATCCGCCATAAAGTCGAAGTCATCATACGCAAACCACTTTGATTTATATGTATCTTGAGCACCTGAAATAAACAAGTTACTCATTAAAATAACCACGTGTATTTCTAACAGCTTAAATGTAAAAAGCGAAATCACGTGAAATCCACAGTAAATATTATGATGTAATTACTTATAATAAAATATATAATTTTAATACCTACAGATAAAAAGTAGCTTTGTTTTCTTACCGGATCCAGTTATACGGCTTTGCTTCTCTCTGTGTTTCTCCCTTCTGTAGCCTCCCGCCAGAGATCGCATTTTTTTCTTTAGGTTCTCGATCGACTTATTCCCCATTTCACGAGAAATCTGACACCAAGCATCATCTCTAACACCTCTATTGGTGTAATTAGAATCTTTGGGATCCCATAAACATTTAAATTCTTTATAAAGCGATATCAAACGGCGACTTTCTGAGATGTCCATGGCGAGGTGGATCGCGCGAACCAACACAACCGTCCACACCGCGCGCATCACGCAACTGAGGCACCTTTGAGGCTGGCACAAAAACCGACCGCACACGGATCGCGCGAGGTAGGGAGCGCGCGCTCCAATACGTGCGCATGGATCGCGCGCGGCACGTCCACACCGCCTGCATCTTTGGATCGCGCTGCTGCCGCGCGCGATCGGAGCGCGATGGATCGTCCGGTGTGGACCCGGCTTATAATATCGCCTAACGCTCCTTCCAATTAAAATGTATAATAATTCAATAAATGTACTGAAATTGTCTTGTTTCAGTTTTATAATAAGTACGTATATATACTTCTTATAAGAAGTAGTAAGAAGCCCGAAGGCATCAACTACGTTCAAGTATTGGAAAAATAAAAGTTCAAATGAAAGAAAAACATTGTTACGGCCGAGCGATCTGTGGGTGCCAGCATACTGTAGGTATGGGCAAAGGTATTGGTAGATTTTAGATGGCCACTTAGTGCCTAGTGCCTACATGCCATGCCTACCAATATGGAGATTCAGGCGTTCGAGAGAGACTTATCTACCTATTATTTTATTGAAAAATTATATTATATTAAAATATGCGAAAGTTTGTCTGTCTGTTTGTTAGCTTTTCACAGTCCATCCGTTTAACCGATTTTGACGTTTGATACAGTGACAGCTTGCATTCATGAGAATTAATTTGTTCTGTGGTATTAAGGCGACTTTTGGTCTCGAAAAATAAGCAGAAAGTTTTTAAAAGACTTCGTCTGTGGTGGCGTTTGTTGGCGCGCGTGTTGTGACTTTTTGGAGTGTTTTTTTGTTAGAAGTGGCCGGTTTTTGTGTTCTGCTGGTGTTTATTGCTGGTGCAACTGACTGGGAAGCGCTCTAAAGGGGTGCCGCGTGGTTGTCGGCGGGCGCCAGCACAGACGAAGTCCATACTTATATAGTTTCCCTAACTTGTAAATAACTACAAACTTGACATTGGCTAATCAATGTAAAGCCAGACGAGAGAAAAAAAAAAAAGTTTTTAAAAAGCAGAAACTTGAAAGAGCAGGGATTTTTGAAAAACCTAAATCAAACTATTGAAATAAAGTTAAATATTTTATGAAAATAGAATCCTGGGATTGATTTCCGGACGAATACGAAGATTTTTTTTATACACTGCACAGGAAATGTCTAACGCATACCTACCTTTCCGTCATTCAGGGTAAACGGAGGGGTTATGTGGGCTTGCATCCACTAAAACCTGTGTTTGTTCTTCAACGGACTGGCGGTTGCGCGGGTATCACTTGATATAGGAAATGTAAGAATAAAAATTTCCTCAATCTAAAAACGAACTTATGAACAGATTGGAAGGACAGCTCTACATGTGGCGTGTGAAGGTGGACATTCAAGCACCGCTGCTCTCCTGGTATCTAAAGGTGCTTCACGAGAGGCGCAAGACAACTCCGGGCGCACCCCACTGCACCAGGCAGCCGTACACCGACACACGGAGCTTGTGAGAGAGCTTCTCGAAACGGGATGTAACGTCAATGCCACAGACAATGTGAGTTTATGATCACCTGGTAGTACTATTTGGTAGAATCTACTTTGCATAATATTTGCCTCCTGGTAATGAGACTAAAGTTTAATGAACAATTTGCTTGCAAACTGCCAATATTGCTCTGAGTGCATAGGTGTAGCAAAGCTTCTTGGAAAATTCATACTAATTATTCTATGCAACGATGCAGCCACGATGCTGGATTATGTTGTTGGATCACGTTCAATTTAGACCTCGTCGTCAACATCAACCGATTCACGTCCAGTCCACTTCTGGGTATAACTAGGTATCGATCGGGGACTTCCACACGCTCCTGTATTGCTCCTTGTATGGAGATTAAGAAACAATTTCCAATAATCTTGAAGAATTTGCGTCACAAAAGGTAACTGATAGAAGGGGCAGATCTTTCGTCCGTTATATTGACGTATTCCCCAGACATAGCTAAACAAGTTGAGGACTTCCCTGGTGCAGTTGTTAGCGCTATGGTTCTTTTACTGGGAGGTCCCGGGTTCGATTCCCGGCTGGGGTTTGGAATTTTATAAGGGGAGGCTTCGACCGTGGCTAGTTACCTCTCTACCGGCAAAACCACACCGCCAAGCGATTTAGCGTTCCTGTACGTCCGATGTCGTATAGAAACCAAATGCTTTCATCTTAGACCGCACCATCACTTACCACCAGGTGAGATTGCAGTCAAGGGTTCACTTGTATCTCAATAAAAAAAGGTGATCGCTCTATGAACAAATGCTATAATATAAAAAGCTTCTTAATTTCATGTACCTACACTGAAGTTAGTAATGTTCACCTGTTTTTCACTAGAATGGTGTGACTGCACTACAAATGGCGTGCGCTCAAGGCTGCCGTGGGATCGTCGAGCATCTGCTAGCGTACGGTGCGGATGTGCACTTACAAAATAATGTAAGATCTCGATAATATATTCATGTACAGCATAGCTAGTGCATTCTATCCATTCATTACAGCTATTTAGTCTGCTTATTTACGGTCGAAAATATTAACCAATCTATCCGTTATTCTGTCGGTAAGTTACGAACAGACGTTGTTTAAGAGTGCTCTCCATTGTTGTTCCAAGTTGAGAGTGAGCAGCATGCTGTTCCAATCACTACACAATAACATTATTTTGAAAACTAATAAGTATTTTTTTAAGCGAATTAAAGATGGTGCCAATTATTGATTAAATATTGATTTAAATCTAATTGCCGCCTAAGTAAACAAAAAATTAGTTATAAGTAGTTAAGTACTTATCGTGAAATAGTAGCAAGCATACTGGATTTTCTAAATTTTATGGGTGCTTTCCTGCCTGGCGCGTGTAATGTATAGCTTCCGTTGTTCGTAACTTGTTTAAGTTGTTATAATATAAGTTAGAAAGGCACTCTAGCTTGGGTAACAAGGATATTCAATTAAGGCTCCTCCGCCCTTGAACCCGTGAAACGTTTGACACACCAACACCTTATGCCCAATCTTGATATCAGGAAGGCAGAAGTATCATGAAATTGTCAGACAGGTGAGTTCGTCAGCCCAGTGCAGCTTGAAACTTGTTTGTGTTGTGAATCAGAGGCTTGTTAGAGGTTTTGCAGACGACTGATTTTATTATCGGTCAGATTTAAGATGGCGAAAATAGAAACATTTACTTCCTGAAGTAAAGAATTAGCCAACATTCTGGCTTCGCAAAAAACGGTCTCACAAAATGTGATATTATGCAGGCGTAACTTTGCGACAGATAGATATCGAAAGAACCATATAAGCTTAATTTGCTATACTTATCCACTAAAACAGATAAATCTGTGTGGTGCAACGCAATAAAGATTATTGAATTGAATTTAATGTTCAGCATGCGATATGCACCGCCCGCCCACTCACTGCTAAACATGCGGCACGTCGTCATTTTGCAATAGTTGTGCATTGTTAAGGTCTACATTTCCCGAGAATGCTCCGGCGGCGTTGTAGGTTACTTAGTATGGAGTATGGAGAACAAACGAATGCGCGCGCTAATAACTGACAAATGTGCATTTGCACTAAAACCGGTCTCGGCCACAAAGTAGTCAGTCAGTCGTCCGCGTGAGACTGACTGGTGATCTTTGCAAATCTTAGTACCCACCCACCACCACCTTAAACCTTGCCTTGGTACCAGGAAGACAGACTTAACAAAGAAGTTTTCCGACAGGTTGGTTCATCAGCCCTGCATGCAGCGTGCGCGGCCGACGCTAATGACATCGTGGAACTATTGTTGGCTCACGGAGCAGATCCGGCTCTTACAGACCAGGTAACCAGAACTTAGGAATATTTAAGCCTAATTATTAATACAGTACGACAGATCAATATTGAAAAATCTCAGTATTTCCAGCTTAATCACAACTTCATTATTATGTAAAACTAGCTGATGCCCGCAGCTTCGCCCGCGTGGATTGGTCAGATCCCCTGCAGCATCAGGATTGAGGAGTTGGAATCCAAATTTTTTATGAAACAATATCGCAAAGGTCCTCTATCGATTAAAAAAGAAATGACGCAAATCGGTTCAGAAATCTTGGAGATTTTGGTGTACATAGGTAGAAAAACACAACTCCCTTCTTGAAAGTCGGTTAAAAAAGTAGCCTATGTTATACCCTGGTCAATCCTCTACTTGTGTGTGAAAATCCCGTTAAAATCGGTTCAGCCGTTCCGAAGATTAGCCTTTTCAAACAGACAGACAGACAGACAGAGAGACAGACAGACAGACAGACAAAAATTTTAAAAACCCGTGATTCAGTTATGGTATCGTTCAAATAACCATATGACCTTAATATGTGGTAGTTATCAAGACATGCGACAGCGTGTCTCGCCAAGTTCGATTCTAATAAGAACGGCGGCACGCTGACAAGTGTATATTACACGAACCATTTCGAGCTACTTTTGACCCCCCCATAACTCAGAAACTGTTGAACCTACATATTTGTAATTTTGCATATCTATTAAGACCCCTTTAAACGCTTAGAATCCAAAATTTCATGAAAAAATCTTTTATCGATATTAAGTTATTAAGGTCTGAAAAGTGCCATTTTTAACACTCACTCACTCATCACTCACTCATCAAAAACCTAACCTACTTCCAGGTGACTTAGAAACTTCAAATTTGGTATATTGATAGGTAATTAGGTGTATACAAAGGAATAAATCAGAAAATAGCAAATTATGTTTTAATATGTCATATATTATATGACAAAGTTATTGGTGTGGCTAGTAGAACAACAAGTATGGATCGTGGTGCACATTTTAAGTTTGTAAAACTGTGTAACGTTGGTTCGCTGATCCGCTGCTCCATTGCGACGTGATTGAAGAACAAACAAATACTTGCTCTTTAATATGGGTAGTAATGGGTGATTTACTTCCAAAGCAAGGAACATAACATTATTTTATTTTTTTATTTTTATTTAAAGGTTTACTAGCGATTTAACATAAACTTAATACTTAACTATAATAAATACATTGGTTTTTCTATCATGCTCAACTATGTTAAATCATTTAAAAGTAAACACTTCATATATACTAGTGACCTGCCTCCGTTTTGCTTGGTTTCACACGGACAGGTAGTACAATACAAACTATTCACAGAGTTGATTTTCCGTTGTATGTTTTAAAGTGATCTAATTGTGTATTTTTTTTTTGTAAGGGGTAATCTCAGAAGATAAAAGTTATGTACCTAAAGGTTAGGTATACTATATCTGACATACTGTACTTATTAGCTAGGTACTATTGTACTCGTATTGAAAGTGAAATCACACCTAGTGTCTTGTCAAGGGAATCAAAACCTAACGGATCTAGAACATTATGAAAAGCAGGTAGCAATATTATCATAAAAACCAAGTAAAGGAAAAAATCTTAAAACTGTTAATTTGTGGTTAGGCTTACATCACAAAAAAGTGTTATTTCTTGTACGATGGCGCAGAACCCATCGTGTGCGAGGTACTTGACTGGTTTATAATTTGTAAGGGGTAATCTTAGATGATAATATAAGTTATGTATATATATCTAAAGGTTAGATATATTATGGTATACCTAATAATTACTAGTTACTATAATTTTCGTAAAAATATTCGTAAAATTATTCTCGGTTTGCTCAATGAAACGCATAAAAATGCAGGAACCTTTGAAACAATAACAAACAATTGTAGTGCACATGTTGAAGTCCCATGCAGCCGTTACTGGTCAGCTGAAGTGACTCGACATAACATTTTGCTTTGCTTGCATAAATTATTATGTTTTAAAATAGTATCCTGAACTCAAAAACAATTACTGATTAATATTATCTATACTTAGTTACTATGTGTTATATTATCAACTTAAGAAGTTATTATATTCCATAAAAAATATAAGAGCCAAAAAAAGATTCAATAAATTTTACCCGTGAAAATGTTACTTTAAGACATATTATCAATGTCATAAGTCATATTAATAAATCCAACCACGGATATACTATAATACATATAATACCCATGTCAAATTACAACTTTTTGTGCTAGTACCTACTACGGACAGACGGACGAAAAGACGGATATTGGAAAACTATGTATAATAATATAAAAGGTTCCTTGTTGCCTATGGAACCACAAAAAAAAAGGTCGTTGTTTTGTTAGTACTTCTTGGCAATCAATAGTACCCTGTTAGACATTGTTTGGTGTATTGTTTGTTAATTTACTTGTTTTGCCAGATGTCAGATATCGCGATCCATAGGGCGCAAGGCACACCACCGGAATGGTGAGAGGATGCGCGCCAAGCGCACGCCTTTGCAGTCAAGACTGAAGTAAACAGGGTGACCCTCCAGCCGAAATATTTAAACAAAATTATACAATCTAAGTGTAAAAAAACCGGCCAAGTGCGAGTCAGACTCGCGCACTGAGGGTTCCGTATTCGAGTATTTTTTCCAACATTTTGCACGATAAATCAAAAACTATTATACATAAAAATAAATAAAAATCTGTTTTAGAATTTAGAGGTAAAGCCCTTTCATATGATACCCCATTTGGTATAGTTATCTTACTTTGAAAATTAAAACACATTTTAATTTTTTATAAATGATGCGACACAGATTTTCTCAAATACTAAAAATACTTAAATACAAAAATTACAATCTGTATTATTTATGATGATGAATATACTGAACTTTATCCAAAAAAAATGATGTAACCACAAATTCGGGGTTTTCAGATTTATTCCTGTACTTGTGCTATAAGACCTACTTACCTGCCAAATTTCATGTCTCTAGGTCAACAGGAAGAACTCTATAGGTTTCTTGAGAGACACGACGGACAGACAGACAGACAGATAACAAAGTGATCCTATAAGGGTTCCGTTTTTACTTTTGAGGTACGGAACCCTAAAAATTAGAAAAATATTCATGCTTAGTTTAAAAAAAACTGTGCCTGTTTAAAACATCGAGATTTTCGCATAGTGGTCACTGGTCACTCTACTTTAGATCCCGGCAAAGAACCACCTCCACTCGAAGTGCAGTCTCTATTCTATTCATCACACCTCCACTCACCACGCTCGGTCTGCGCTGACCCTTAGTTGTAGACATTTGGCATAAAATAGAATTCATATTGTTACTAGTTCGTTTCAAGTTTGGATATTAAGAGTAGAGGCATTCAAGCTCGGGAAGGTGGCGAGAGCTGCTTTATTTGCATTGCTTTTCTCAGATTTTCATGTTAATCTTAACATATAGATCCTAGTTAAATAATAGTGAAAATAACCACAAAAACTCAACTCACGAGATCGTGTGATTATGTTCTATTATTGAGTTCGCGTCTCGATATTTTATTTTAATTTTAAAGAGGACTTCACTACTCAATTAATACATAGAAGTCATTGCTCAATTATTGTTAAATTACATAAGTTTAAAAATAATCTAAGTGTGTTCGTGGTATCCTGGGTTCCAGCAGCAGAGTGTTGGGAAGTACTAGTTATTAAGTTTATCTATTTTAACATGCTTGATTAAAATTTGCATTTTAGGAAATACAATCCATGTGCGTTCGTGGTATCCTGAGTTCCAGTAGCAGAGTGTTGGAAGGAAGTACCTAATAGTTATTAAGCCTATCTATTTTAACATTGCAAATTCATTAAATAAGTATAGCAGGTGTTTTACGAAATATTACTGCTTTAAATATAAATAATACTTTAAGTGTACCTACAATCTACCTACCTTGAATATTTTTTCTTGGTGTTCTTTTAAATTATTGTGATATTATTATTAATTATTTTACGAAATAATTATTTTCAAGTATGAGTCGTACAGTGCAGTTACTGGTTGGTGACTCAGTCATATTGCATGAAATAATTTCAATGCCTCCCGATGGAAGTTGTTTATTCCATTCGATTGCATTCTCACTATATAATTATATTGATTCGCAATTAGCAAGTAGCGTGCGTGCGGCAATTGTCGAGTATGTCTGTCAACACTGGCAAGATTTGAGCGCATGGACGTGCAACGAACACGGCGAGCCTTACGATTCTGTAGAACAGTATCGTGCGAGTATGCTTCAATCGAATACCTATGGGGCTGTTTCTGAATTAAAGGCCGCAGAGAATTTGTATCCCATAAGGATCGAAGTGTACCACGATGGCAGCTTCCGTGGTATATTTGGTGAAGAGGGCCATCCTATAAAGCGTTTTCTCTTTTCGGGCAATCTATTGTCAGGACATTATTATTATTATTAGTGCCACTCTCAAGAAATACTTTTAAAAGCCTTAACTTTAAAAAGATCTGAAAGATAGTTAAGGTAAGTAAAGTTTTTAGACACCCTATTAGGTTAGGTACGGAAATCTGGTATTTTAGATGAAGTTCTTTCTTGGTTTGTTTCTATTATCGTGTTATTTTAAAGTTTAATTCTGTGCAATATTTGTGAAGTAATTTTAATAAGTTAATGAAGAGAAATCAACTTCACAAAAAGTTATGATATCCCATCAAAAACATAAATGTGAAAAAAGTGCCAAGTTCGATAGAGAAAATGAGAGATTGTAAGCTTCGCCGATAAAAGGTAAGCTTCGCCGATAAAAGCATTGATATCTAAATAGGTGCCAAGTTCTTATAGGTCTTTATATCATTCCTACAAGAATGTACAAGAAACTTTGATAGTTTTAAAATATTATTTTATGTTATTGAGTAGGGTCACATGGTCGACAGTGGATCAGTGGTACACAGTTGATCACGCACACAGTTGAACCATTTATTCATGTAAGAGTAAAACAATATTACAAACGTGTCTCGCTTGTGAACCCCCTTCCACTCCCGCAGTCGCTGCGCGGACGCGCTTAGTAGTAGACGCGGGAGCGCGACATTTTGTTTATCCGGAATAAAAACGACCAATCAGGTAAATTGAATTTTGTTTACAAATCTCAAAGTAACGCTCTCATCTGATATATTTTATTCTAATCGTGTGTGAAGATTAATATAGAGTGATTGAATGATAAGGAATTTGCGAAAATATTTATGTTTTTTTTTAAATTTGATTTCGACTTGTATAGTGGTAACATGGTTAACAGTGGATTGATTCACTGTGTACACAATGGATCACGATCCAGTGTGTACCACCTAAACGACTTTTAACTTCGTAACTTAACGGAATTATAACTTTTCAGAAATGCCGAGGAATAAAGTAGAAAAAAGGAAGGTAGGAGCTCATTCGCATGAGCAAATGCAGGAAGCCTTACAAGCAGTAAAAGATGGGAAAAGTATAAGGCAAGCTGCTACTGACCATAATATTCCATTCACAACGCTACAAAGATACAAAACAAAAGAAAAAGAAACTCAGAATCAGCTTCTACGATTGACACCAAACTACGCGGTAAATCAAGTTTTTTCCAGAGACCAAGAAGTAATATTAAAAGATTATTACATTAAATGCGCAAATCTTTTCTATGGTCTGTCTGTTAATGATTGTAGACAAGTAGCCTACGAAATGGCCAAAATAAATGGTATCAAAATGCCAAAGACCTGGACAGAGAACCGATTGGCTGGTATAGATTGGCTGAGGGGTTTCCGCCAAAGACATCCGGATTTGACACTACGTAAACCAGAAGCATGCAGCTTAGCACGAGCATCGGCTTTTAACCGGGAAACAGTAAATCACTTTTACGATAATTTAGAGAAAGTAATCCAGCGCCATCCTGCATTTGCTGATGGGACTAGAATTTATAACTTAGACGAAACTGGTACCACCACTGTGCAAAAAACTCAACGAATTATTGCGCCAAAGGGCAGAAGAAATCTTTGTAAAGTGACAAGCGGCGAGAAGGGAACACTTGTCACTACCTGCAACATTATAAGCGCTGGAGGACAGGCAGTTCCACCAGTCATTGTCTTCCCAAGAAAAAATACGAACCCTCGCATGGCTGTTGGTACTCCACCTGGTTCACTGATTCTAGCAAACCCATCTGGATAGATGAACAGTGAACTGTTCCTCGATGTAATGAAGCATTTCATACGAAGAACGGGAACTTCGAAAGAATACCCATCAATTTTGTTAATGGACAATCATGAGTCTCATCTTTCTATTGAAGCCCTGGATCTCGCCAAAGAGTCGGGTGTAATTGTACTTACATTGCACCCACATACATCAGCGCGTTTACAACCACTAGATGTTGGTATCCATGGACCATTCAAAACGTTTTATTATTCCGCCATGAGTTCTTGGATGTTACGAAATCCTGGATGCCCTATAACTATTTACGATGTGGGAGCATTAATTGGCCAAGCTTTCGCAAAATCTATGACACCATTAAACATAACACATGCTTTTAAAAAAACTGGAATTTTTCCTTTCGATCGTCATGTTTTTAGTGAAGAGGACTTCGCGCCTAGCAGTGTTACTGACAGACCAGAAAATGCACAACCTGAAAATAATTCTAGCGTTGAACTCGCAACCACAGACCAACAACAGATTTTACAGCTAGAAGATAACCCATTGCATCGTCGAATAACCGACTCTCCAAGACCCTCCACTAGCACTGCTGAAGAAATATCGAGAGATACAATGAGTCCATCTTTGCTAGAGAATTTAAGTGGCACTGAGTATTCAGAAAAACCTCCAGTACCAGTTTTTACCACTCCAGAGAAATCTGTTTTAAATGTTCCATCTGATCTTTCGCTTCTCCCTCTTGATGGTTCTACAAGTCAACCTACTGTTATACCAACTACCAATAATATTACTGAAATTAACTTAAGTGTTCCACCTAGAATCAAGTCTCTCATTACGCCAGATCAGTTTCGGAAGCCACTTAAAGCACCTGCAAGAAATGGAAAAAGGAAGCCACGAAAATTAGGGAAAAGTCTTATAGCCACAGACACACCAGAAAAAAACGCTATTGCGAAACAAAAAGCAGCCAAAAGGAAGAAAGAAATCAAATGTAAAGGGAAAAAAGCAATACGTCAAGTTCTGCAAAGTGACTCGGAAGATGAAATGGACATAGTTTTGAACGACGAAACAGATGATGAAGGAGACTGGATAGAAACTGAGGAAGAACATAATATAACAGATGATTTATTGAAAAGACCACTTGTACGATTACCAAACGAAGGAGAATATATATTGGTGCAATTTTGTTCGAAAAACCAAAAAATATATTTCGTTGGCAAAGTTCTCGAAGAACGAAATATCAGTTCTTCAGACTTATATGTGTCTTTCTTAAGGTACAAAAAGGGCAAGTTTGTTATGCCTAATGTCCCAGATTTATCATATGTGAAAGATGAAGACGTTAGATTTATTTTGCCCAAGCCCACCGTTAGTGGAAGTACTAGTAGACAACAATCTTACTATGTATTCCCTGTAGATTTAAGTCAAATTAACATCCGTTAATCTTTTTAAATTTCTATTTTTTATTATTCTTTAATTAAGATAGTTATTTTATTAATTACGAAAGAGAATGTTTAAGACTGAGACCAAAATGCCATATAAGGATAGAATTGTTTTTATTTTTCAAATCTTAATATCTAAGTAATGAGTAGGTATAAAATGATTATATTTTTAATTATTCAAACTAGTTACTTAAATGTTATAGCTAACGTTATTGTGCTTTATTGAATAAAGACTGAAAAAATACTAAGTTCCTTTAAATTTCTAAGAAAAAAATGTTTTGTTGTCACTAGTTGTGATTAGTCTTTAAATAAACATCCAGTTGATTATATGCATAGATTTTTATTATTTTCCGTTCAGATTTTCTTCGATCCACTGTTAACCAGGGTGCGATCCACTGTAAACCAGGGGGAGTACACAGTGAATCAAAACCCACTTAAAAAAATAAAATATCTATTTTATTTATTGTACACTGAATGTTAAAATGGGCAATAATATTATAAACTTTAATAACTTCATAACCCCCTGGCAAGTTTCCGTATAATTCTGACGATTAGTTTTTGTAAAATAATGCGTGAAAAAAAAGTGATCCACTGTTGACCATGTTACTCTACATATAACTTGGCAAGTTTTAAAAGTCAGTAAATCACATTTTACGTTTAACATAAAATTTAGTTTAAGCTTAAGAATGTATTGGCAAATATCAAAACTTGCCAAGTGTACTATATTTTATATTAAACATTAAATGTAATTAACCGACTATTAAAACTTGCCAAGTTATATGTACTCAATAACATAAAATAATATTTTAAAACGATCAAAGTTTCTTGTACATTCTTGTAGGAATGATATAAAGACCTATAAGAACTTGGCACCTATTTAGATATCAATGCTTTTATCGGCGAAGCTTACCTTTTATCGGCGAAGCTTACAATCTCTCATTTTCTCTATCGAACTTGGCACTTTTTTCACATTTATGTTTTTGATGGGATTTCGAAATTACAGACAGATACTCCAATTTTATTTATTAGTATAGATAAAGCCTACGAAACGAGGGTTTCACTATTTAAGGAGGTCATTCCTACGAAGGAACTCCACTTTTCAAGATTAAATTAGGCATGCACATTGAAAACATAAATTATTTCGAATAGCTTACGCTTTAATTCAATAGTGCAATGTTGCAAATTGAATTTGCGATGTGGTCTGCAACACTGCCTTTATTATTATTCTGGTATTATATCTATTTTGAACTGTGAAGTGTATTATGGTAAATTATTCAGAATATTATAACATCTGCCGAATGAATAGGTACGTGCAATATATTCAGCTGCGATGTCTTCAATCGTGTATAGCTTATACTGTCAAATGAAGGTCTCGGGTTCGATTCCCGGTCGGATCAAGTTAGAACACAGCGAAGTCGCTTGGCGGCGTGGTTTTGCAGTAGAGTGGCACCTAGCCACGGCCACAGCCTCCCAGTAGGCCAGACCAGACTGGAGACAATTTAGAAATTATGCAAATTCAGCTGCAAATCGTAAGGTCCCTGGTTCGAGTCCCGAATCGGGTCAAAAAGCTATTCGGAATTGGAGAGCACGTAAAGCCTGCGTCTGATCTCTCTCTGGTTGTGTCAGATTGCCGTCCCATCGGACTATAAGAGAGAGAGTCTGATATGTACTTCTGAGTAATTGGCTATACTCTGTTGATATTGCCGAAATGCCTACTGTCGGGAGAAACGATTTCAGTGACGTGTGTTGTAGCCTTAATACCTGGTAGTTTTTTTTCACTTTTCTAAGCATAATATTTTTTTGAGGTGTATAGGTACGGTCAGTAGGATAAATTAATAATAATTGGATTGGAGAAATTATTTGTAATTTTTAAAAAAGTCAATGAAAAAAGCGATTTAAAATCCAAAATCATTATAATTTTTTTAAAACAATAACAAAAGATTTTGCCAGGGGACACCCGGGTTTGAACCGGGGACCTCTCGATCTGCAGTCGAATGCTCTACCACTGAGCTATATCCCCGCATGTCTGCCGTAGCGAATAACAGCATTATTAGATTACAACCGGTCATGGTGACTCATGGTCTTACGCTTGACTCACATTACGGAATATCGTTTTTATTGTTGGATCATCATTAATTGTAAGATAAGGCTTCGTAACTAGATAAGTATAGGTAAAGGAAACTTAATATTTGTATCATCTCGATTGCGCTGGCTAAGCGACCTTCACCGTGCCGTTAACTAGATGGGTAACCGGATTCCAAGGTTTTCTCACCTTTCTAGCGCACTAGGGATTCATAACATAAGTTTAATGTGGGGTAGGTATCCTTATATGAGACAGACACGGAGCAATAAAAAGTAAGTAGGCAAACATCTCGGATTGGTCGAGCAAAATATCTAGTTGTATAGGTAGGTAGATACCTAATAAGTATCTACGCGACAGGTCGAAATGGCAATCGGGGTATGAGGCGGGGGGATGCCCCGCACACTCGCACGTCACTCGCGCTATTCCGCAGCGGATTAGCGGGGGGACTGTGCGGGTGTCCCTACCCCGATTGCCATCTCGATTTGTCGCGTATTTTACTTGACTACTTTTGTGTCAGATATTAGATCAAAAGGCAAAGTAATCACAGTCCTCACAGTAGGCCAGTTCCGATGGGTATTCTGAATAATGAATGGCAATTTAAACTTTTTAATTTGACATCGCAAAGTTTGCCCACGTGAGTTCAGGCTCAGGGCTCGCAGGAGGCTGCTTAAAATTAGTGGAACTTTTTGGGTAGGTATTATTGTATTGAAAGGCAGAGTCATGCATTTGTCATGTCAAAAATTAATATGATGTAGGTTCAATTACCTTATTAGATAGGTAGGTACCTTGTGAAACGATTTTTTGAAATATTTTATTAAAATAAGCGCGCGCGGAAATGCAGCCAGTATTCTTGGCACCATTCCATCAGTAATCAAATTGATGATTTGTATAGTAATTTACCTACGGCTTCCTTTTAGTTTTATTGATGTTTTTAACCCCCGACCCAAAAAGAGGGGTGCTATAAGTTTGACGTGTGTATCTGTGTATCTGTCTGTGGCATTGTAGCTCCTAATCTAATGAACCGATTTTAATTTAGTTTTTTTTGTTTGAAAGGTAGCTTGATCGAGTGTTCTTTGCTATAATACAAGAAAATCGGTTCAGCCGTTTGAAAGTTATCAGCTCTTTTTAGTTACTTTAACCTTCACTTGTCGGGGGTGTTATAAATTTTTAATTTACACTTGTATTGTAATAGTTTACAGATTATATTCGAAATATAAAATATTTTGATTAAAAAAAATAAGCCAATAAAAATCCTACTTGCGTCACTTATCCCCTATAACAAATTGATAAATCGACTTTGTGCGCAGGTAACATAATAAAATTCCGCCTGACTGCGATTTTCGGAATAAAATTGAATCAACGGTTTAATGGGTGGAAAAATATACAGTCAGTTTTGAAATAACTAATAATAACTAACAATTAATAATAATATTATTTGGGATTAAGTAGTTATAAGTAGATACTTTTAAACTATGTATATCTCAATTCACTGGTGAACATAAGGAGGTTCTCAATTCGTCGGAATCTTTTTTTAAAGTATTTTTATTATACCTACCTATCATAAATTATTTGTATGTAGGTAGTTATAAAGATAACTTTGTTTTAGTTTTTTAAATAACTTCATTATCTATATGTGTTATATTTCGGTGGCGGGTGTGGGTTCTCTACTCTAGAGCGAGCGTTTTCAATTTGAACAACAAAATATCGGGCGTTGGTCGACCGTATTATTTGTAAGACGTCCATAAAATAAAGTAAATAAACTCGTAAGACGGATTTATATACCTTGTTGACTATTCTTTTGTAAAATATTTATTTTCCACTTACACCAGGCGAACAAAGGCAGCATAATAAAAAGAAGAACAGCGCAATAATCTCCGGCGTATTCGCGGAGCGTTAAGCTCTACAGGCTCCTGGCTTGAATTATTGAAGTATCCTGCTCTGCGCTGCCTGCCTAGTAACTCGACATTTGCTGCATAATACAAACCGGCAATCTTGTGCGCACGCCTGATTATTTATTTGCAGCCCGATTTGGGGAGAGATATCGCATTCTACTGCCACTCATACGTTGTAAAAATGGGTGAAAACGCGGCAAAGTTCTTTCATGGTTTGCATAACATAACATAACATAACATAACATAACATACCATACCATACCATAACATAACATAACATCACATACTCGTAACATAAGATAACACATCTAAAATAACAGGCCATACCTATCTTCTTCGCATAAAATCACATTCTTGTCTACTTCATACAAGGAAGAGCCTACCCTATACGTACTTTTGTTTTTCTGACAAGATCCAAGAGTCACTGGCGTTCTCTATTACATTACTTGCTCTGTAACTGCTTTTTTTTTTTTTTTCTTTAAACCTGGCTTTACTCTGATTAGCCAATGTCAAGTTTGTAGTTATTTTCAAGTTATTGAATCTATACAAGTATGGACTCCGTCTGCGCCGGCGCCCGCCGACATACGCGCGGCGCCCCTTTAGAGCGCTTCCCAGTCAGTTCCACCACCAAAAAACACCAACTAACACAAAAACCAGCCACTCAACAAAAAAAACACTCCAAACAAGCACAGCACGCGCGCCAGCAAACGCCATCACAGACGAAGTCCCTGTAACTGCTTTACCGGAAATTAGGTCACTAGGTCTGTTAGGTCCACTAGGGTAAGATTCTTTCCGAATTTAGACAAAGGTATTGCATTGCAATTCAATTAGCACAGTTCACACTAGCACAATTTTCAATTAGCACTCGTTAGCACTCATTCAGATCGGATCCATCTAATGAGCAAGTACCTAGGTATATTGTACGGCTTCTACAGAGTTAGGTTCTTACGGGGCGAACCAGAAAGTAGTCGGACCTAATTGCACTCACTTAAAATATCTGGCAGCTTAATTGAAGTTGTGTGTGGATATCAGTCCGATCAAATTGCACTCACTTAGAACATCGTGCAGCTTCATCAAAGTTTTGTTCAGAATTGAGTCTAATCTAATGGAGAAAAACCAAAAAAAAAAAACAGAGAAAAAGTGACCGACATAGCGTACAACATTAGCAAGTTGAACAGGCCTTCTTGATCTTAATTAGGCAGACAGTAGAACCGATGGCAGTTAGTATAAACGTGTCTGAAGTGCTTAGCAGTGTAGGACGATCTCCAGCCCGCTGGATCGATAACTTAGAAGCAGGAGGGAGAAACGTGTGGCCTAGTTGTGACAACGCATATCAATCGATTACAATTATTAAGCAACGGTGACCCAAGTCGGTAACTGGATGGGTGACCGACTTTGGACGTCCGTATTTGGCCTTTTCGTTACCTCCGTGCCTTGGAGAGCACGTTAAGCCGTCGGTCCCGGTTATAATAACTAATATCTGATAATAACTGTAAAAATCTAAGAATCTTAGTGAGTTGTATGCGGAAAGGTCTGGGAACCCACTGCATTATTATCCCAAGAGAACTCCTGCTATTAATGAAAAGGAGTCAAGGTTCTCAGTAATAAAGGAATACGACTAAGTATAAAGAAAGAGACTGGAGCCTGGATGAGAAAGGCTGTGAATTGTTAATGGAAGTGGATAAAGACTGATGGTAATGATGAATAACTGATAGAACTTCTCTTCCAGTGGTCACAGTCTCCGCTCAGCGTGGCGGGCGGTGCAGCCGAGGGTCCGCCCGAAGGCTTTCGACGCGCTGCTAGGGGCTCCTTCTCCGCCATCTTGGATCTACTGACAGCCACCACCAACCTTGACCACCATGTGAGTACACCATTGTTGCCTTACTTTTGGATGTTACAGGTAATTAATGTTCGACTGTGCTCTCAGCTGCATAACTAACTATTTAGCTATAATATAGTCTATGTAAAATATTTTCTCACAAATTACACATTTTAGTCAAATTTTTTCAAGCAGCCATACATTGCGGGTTTTAATCTTACAAATCTAACAATTCTGACTACTTTGTTTAAAAGATCGAGTTTGAATAGCTAAAACTACAAGTACAAGCCAAAATAAAATGGTTGTTGGTATTCTAATTATGATCTAGGTATTATCGTATAAAAGTCGCTTTAAATTCCTACTTATATTATACTTACCCTTGCCGTGGTCCATAATACTGATATAATACCTATGTTAGCTCTCGACACACTTTATACGTGGATCATAAATGGCACGTTCTAATTAAGTCCGCTAACCTAATTTTTGTCGCCGGTAATTCAGTGCTCGAAGAATGCTGCTGCAATTAAATTAAAATGAAGTCACTTAGTAATTGAGACTGGATATTATTGCACGTGGTAAAGAGCAGCGTATGTAATGACTGATAAGTGATAACTGTAGTTCGCGATGGCAATCGGGGGTGGGGATGCCCCGCACACCCGCGCCACGCCCGCGCTAACCCGACGCGGAAAAGCGCGTGAGACGTGCGGGTGAGCGGGGCGTCCCCACCCCGATTGCCATCTCGATCTGTCGCGAACTACAGGCACATCTTCGATCGCCTTCTGCAAGATCAATCATCATTAACAGACATCGACACACAAAACGACACAGTAATGTGTTTACACCTTTACTGAATACCAATTTGAACTAAAAGGCAAAATGTACCTATCTCTAATGGAAAAGTTGGGAGGGTAACTTGCCTGTACGTGACTTATTTTTAACGATCATTAAAAAGAACAACTACCATTGCTTGCTGGTCCTTCGCGGACAGAAGAGCTTTCCGAAATAGTGATAGATAGATTCACTTGAACATTCAAAAGCACTTGTAATAGTTTTTTTGAATAAAAAATATAAGTATTAAAAATACAGGTTTTGTTAAAAATTACTATTTTAATTTTTAGTGGTCTGTTGTCCGACATAGACACGCCCGACAGTCCCATCTTTTTAAATCTTTTTTTAAGGGATTTCACACCTTTAGCCTTAGGCCCATTGTGGCCTAGTTATTTACAATCTACGGAATGCAACTGCACAGGACATATAGGTAGGTACAATTACTGCAGAGATACTTCAATAATAATGTTCGATTTAAAACTTCCCCCGTATACTGGCAATAATTTTATTACAGGTTTCCTTTTTATCAGGATCAATGTCAAAACTACTAGAATTTGCAAGAATACATTGTTATAATAATTCAGAGTTAAGAGCCTCTACACTACTTTTATTGTAAGAGAAAAGTATCGGCATTTCTCTTACATGCGACTCACAAAGAAAAGCTTGTTGTTGGAAAGCCGGTTTAATTAATGAACCCCTTGTCTGTCGAATACTATAACCTACAAACTTATAAAACCCACTTACGAGTACTCATCGCTTTGAATCACTTGTGTGCATTTCCGGCTTTTTT